>NC_083403.1:23474503-24674503 GCF_020745735.1 Hemiscyllium ocellatum | reverse complement strand
TTCTTGAAGTGTTTTGAGGGGCTGTGGCTTGGTCCATTTACAGCTATTCATTCTCCTAGCCAGATCGTTATCCACTCCTTTGTCTGTCCAACTGTTCTTCTCTCCCTTTGGGCACCATCTCCATCCACTGTTTGCTCCCCCCACCCCCAATCCTATCTCCTGCATTTAAACCATTTTCCTAGCTACCATCAGTTCTGGGGAAGGGTCACCAGATCTGAAATGTTAATTCTGGTTTCTCTTCATAGATGCTGCCAGACCTGCTGAACTATTTTAGCAACATTTGTTTTTGTTCAGGATGAAAAACATGCATTAGCAGATCTGAAGCTCTCCCAGTTTCCAGTTCATAGAACCCTTCTGAACAGCATCCCACCCACACTGACCCACAGCAATATCCCTGTAACCCTGCATTCCCCATGGCTAATTCACCTGGCCTACCCATCTCTGGACACTATGGCTAATCCACCTAACCTGCATACCCAGGGAAAATGTACAAACTCCACACAGACAGTCACACAAGGCTAGAATCAAACCCAAGTCCTTGGTACTATGAGGCAGTAGTGCTAACTACTGAGCCATGATGCCAGCAGTTCAGTTGAAGCCAATGGAATGCTTGCGAATCTAATGGAAAGTGCTTATTTCGATCCTTAGTTTCTATGTGGTCAGGCAGCTGCTTTGGATGCTGGAGGACAGTAAGTTACATAATTAAGTATAAGTTAAAATGCAACTCCACTCATGACCATTTAATTGGCTTATACCTTATCAATGACTTTAATTTCATTTACAGGATCGTTTTCCATTGGGCTAATTCAAATGGCTATAAATCCATTATTTCATTCTTATCAATAGTTTCACTCTTGTTATGAATAATTGTTATCCTTCCAAGTGAAGCCTTTAATTATAACTCTGTGTTTGCCTCTGGATTATTGGCACCAATTAAAAGGGTGATATACGTCAGAACAAACCCTTTGCCCTCACTGTTCTGTAAAACCTTGCGACTCCAAGATGCATTTGCTGCTGAAAACTTCATCCCTGCTCTTGTCGCCTCTAACTTCATTTGTCCAATGCTCCCTGGTTCAGCTCCTGCCTTTTTGATTTGATTTATTTTGTTTTTATTTGATTTTGAATTGATTTGATTTATTATTGTCAGATGCACAGAGGTAAAGTGAAAAGTATTGTTTTGCATGCTAACCAGGCAAATCATACCTTACAAAAGTACGTTAGGGTAATAGACCAGAATGCAGAATATAGCGTTACAGATACAAAGAAGGTGCAGAGAAAGGTCAACGCTAATAAATGAGAGGTCCATTCATACTTCTGAGAACAGCAGAGAAGAAGCTGTTCTTAAATCTGTTGGCACACATTTTCAAACTTGTATATCTTCTGCCTGATGGAAAAGAGTGAACGAGTGTATAACTGGGATGGAAGGGGTCTTTGATTATATTGGTGTAAAAAATGAGGTCTGCAGATGCTGGAGATCACAGGTGAAAATGTGTTGCTGGTTAAAGCACAGCAGGTCAGGCAGCATCCAAGGAATAGGAAATTCGACGTTTCGGGCATAAGCCCTTCATCAGGAATGAGGAAAGTGTGTCCAGCAGGCTAAGATAAAAGGTAGGGAGGAGGGACTTGGGGGAGGGGCGATGGAGATGTGACAGGTGGAAGGAGGTCAAGGTGAGGGTGATAGGCCGGAGTGGGGTGGGGGCGGAGAGGTTAGGAAGAAGATTGCAGGTTAGGAGGGCGGTGCTGAGTTGAGGGAACCGACTGAGACAAGGTGGGGGGAGGGGAAATGAGGAAACTGGAGAAATCTGAGTTCATCCCTTGTGGTTGGAGGGTTCCCAGGCGGAAGATGAGGCGCTCTTCCTCCAACTGTCGTGTTGTTATGTTTTGCCGGTGGAGGAGTCCAAGGACCTGCATGTCCTCGGTGGAGTGGGAGGGAGAGTTAAAGTGTTGAACCACGGGATGGTTGGGTTGGTTGGTCCAGACGTCCCTGAGGTGTTCTCTGAAGCGTTCCGCAAGTAAGCGGCCCATCTCCCCAATGTAGAGGAGGCCACATCGGGTGCAGCGGATGCAATAGATGATGTGTGTGGAGGTGCAGGTGAACTTGTGGTGGATATGGAAGGATCCCTTGGGGCCTTGGAGGGAAGTGAAGGAGGAGGTGTGGGCGCAAGTTTTACATTTCCTGCGGTTGCAGGGGAAGGTGCCGGGAGTGGCGGTTGGGTTGGTGGGGGGTGTGGACCTGACGAGGGAGTCACGAAGGGAGTGGTCTTTGCGGAACGCTGATAGGGGAGAGGAGGGAAATATATCCCTGGTGGTGGGGTCCGTTTGGAGGTGGCGGAAATGACGGCGGATGATACGCTGTATACGGAGGTTGGTGGGGTGGTAGGTGAGAACCAGTGGGGTTCTGTCCTGGTGGCGGTTGGAGGAGCGGGGCTCAAGGGCGGAGGAGCGGGAAGTGGAGGAGATGCGGTGGAGGGCATCGTCGATCACGTTTGGGCTGCTTTTCCGAGGCAGCAGGTAGTGAGATGGAGTTATGGGAAGGAAGACTGGTTTTCGTGATGGACTGGGCTGTGTTCACAAATCTCTGTAATTTCTTGCAGTTGCCGAACCACGGTGTGATGCATCCAGATCCTCTTTAAAATTCAGTTCACCAAAACCAAGTTGCCCTTCTCCTAATTTTCACCAGTTTCCCTTCATTGACTGACATGCTTGGACAGGTAGCCAACACCTCGATGATTAATTTTCTGATGTTTGTTTTCAAAGCACCCCAATACCACACCCTCCACAATTCAGAAACGTTCCCCTGTCCCGAAACAGGTGACCCAATGAGATAGAAGGAGGTCATAGTTGTCACTTCCTGGTGATCCATGTTGGGAGATGCCTCACAGGATTTCTCTGTCTCTCCTGAGGAGCGGGCCATTCCCAGTCGGTGACCCCGGATCAGCTCCGTATTCAGTCTGGGAGAGGGATCAGAAGTAATTACCTGAACGAGTATAGGATCGCAGTCACACACACAGGGGATACAGAAGTGATTCTGAGGACAGGTCACTCGACCCAAAATGTTAAATCTGATTTCTCTCCACAGATGCTACCAGATCTGCTGAGCTTTCCAGCACTTTCTGTCTCTGTTTCTGATTTACAGCATCTGCAGGTCTTTCGGTCTTTATTTGATGCCGAAGAGGTGGCTGGGGAATTAGATGAGATGCCCCTCATCTCCTGGGGATCCAAAGAGTTTTTGGAGAGGGTGATTAGTCATAGTTGGGCCAATGGGAATATTTAAACAAGTTATCTACCAGAGACACCTGGCTGTGAACTCCAATGGGTTACTGACTTGACAGCTTCATGTTTTTCAAACAGTGACCTTGAGGCTCAAGAAACATCCGCCAGGCTAATAGTTTCCATTCACTGTTCAATAGAGCAGGGTCGATCTTCACTTTGTGAATGTATTCACAGCCTCCAGATTAGACCAAAGGAAATGTGCAAAGGTGTCAACACCTCTCAGTTCCATTGTCGAGGGTAAAGTCATTTTCCTTAGGGAGAATTTTAATTTTACACTCAAGAGGAAGGACTGTAAAGGGAAACATTCTCTGAAGCTTCCAACTGTGTTGAGACGCCAACAACTTCTGATGCCACTGAAAACCAAAACATGGAAGTCCTCATCTGTGAGAGTTGGCCACACCCATTCAGGCTCTTAAGCAAAAACCCAAGGCCTTCCAAGCTGTTTACTCGTGTTTACTCGAGTGGTCTATACCCAGTCAGCTCAACACCTCTCATTCAATCTCTCTTTTTTAAAGAAACCAGAACAAAGTAATCTCTTAAAGCTACAGCATCGTCACACTGATCTCAAAAGTGTTATGGACTAGGCCAGCCCACTCAAAACATTCTTAAGCAGGCAACTCAGACCACAACTTTTCAATTTGTTTCAGTAAGTGGACAGTGAAACTTACCCGGATTAAGTTAGCTCAGTTGACTACTAGATTTTAAAACAGACAAAAAGTTATTCACAAAAATTACACAATGAAACACGAAGAACAGAATAAAGAACCCCTACAGAACTCAATCTACTCAAACAAGACTTATTATGCTGTTCTGAATATACACAACAGTCCCAATTAGCAAACTCCCTTTAAAACCCAGTATAAATGGAACATATGCTTACAGGTTGAAGTTGAAGAGAGAAATAGCTTCCACACAGCTTCCTCTTGAACCTTCAACCAGTTCAAGACTGAATTAAACTGCTCAGCTTAGCTAGAGAGATGACCACTCCTCTTTCATTATACATGTCACTTCTAAAACATGGCCACTTGGGCCTGAAGTCTCATTTGTTTACATATAAACAAAAGGTCTCTCAAAATCCTTCTCATCTCTGTTCCAAACCAGACTGATCGGAGCCCGGTCCCGTTTATTGCCCCTCTGAAAACTTCAGGGACAGAGTCTCCTTGAGCCAAAGAACAGCTTTTTGGAAAAAAAGGGACTAGCCTTGTGACAAAAAGTATTAAATCCAACCTCTTCCCAAAGGTGACATGCTTGCGGGAATGAGTGAATGCCATGCATTTTCACTTCTCTGTCAGAAAAAAGTATTTATTCTCTGCAAAAAAAATTCCAAAATTCTACTTCCCAATTTATATTAGAACGGAAATTTATTTTGTTGAGGAGCATCAGAAGTGTTAATCTCCCTCGTGGCTACTATAGGTCAAATATCTGCTTGAGTAAGGTACTTCAAAGCAATGTTGGGCCATACAAGAAACCACTCAGACTGGGGAGAGAACCTCATACAGAGTAAGGAAGGAAAACTTAGAATGAGCTTTCAGAAAAAAGGAAATGTCTCCATTTATCTTCCATGATAGTGGCCTCTATATTTGCTCACAGGGGTTAGTCATTGTTTCCATTCTAAGCAGCTTTGCTGCCAAAGGTTTCAGTAAACAATTATCTTTTAGGAAGAAAAAAATGTGGAACTTTAGAGTGAGCTGAACGATAATATGAGAGACCTTGTGAGGGGACATTTGTCAAGCAAGTTAATGGAGATCACACTGGTTTCCAGCCTCCCTCAGGGATTATGTAATTTCACTGCATCAAACCAATAGCACGAGTTTAGCGACAGGTCAGGATTGATTGAAATTGGTTTCCCTTATCCTGGTAACTGGACTTTTCTGCCCCTTGGCATCTTCCTAAGTAATTGCTGTCGGATGGAAATAGATTATGGAAGAGCAATGTTAATAATAAGAATGGCTGTGTTCTGACATATATTGAATGTAATTTTAAGTTGGGTACAAGTTTTAATGCAGGGTCGCTGTCGGCGAGGTATGTTATAATTTCAGTTTAAACACGCCAACAAACCGAGCCAGGGAAGTTTCATTTCCGGACTTTGTTATGATCTTAGTAGCAAGTCTCTTGCTCAATTGGTCGACCCATTTGAAAACCCACACTGTCCCACTGAGAGGCAGGCTGATGAAAAGGGAAAAGATATGCAACTAATTGGACCAAGAGCTGGAATTGGCAAGAAGGGCTGAAAGGCCTCCTTCCACATTGCGTAATTTAAACAGGGCCAGAATAAATATGAAATTTTCAATGCATCGGACATGAAGAGTGCTTTGGTGGAGGTGATTTTAGATTTCCACCGCAATTTGTGTGAGGAAGCTCTGCCTGATTTGAAATGTCTAGCTCTCATTTTAAGCTCATGTTTTGAATCTGCGTTGCGCCATAAGAGACAATAGTTTCTCCCTATTTTCCCAAATCTTTCAATCATGGCTTAGCTCTGTAATTCCATTTGATTTGACAGGTCTTACTCTGGCCACTAGAGATACAAAGAGGGAGTAACTTTTTATAAAAAAAATCTGATGCAAAGGATCCGATCATTACATTGTCTGTCTTTCAGCTAGTGTTTCTAAATTATTAAAGAGACCATCGTAAGTTAGAGGAGCAGAATTGGGCCATTTGGCCCATTGAGTCTACAAGACCATTCGGTCACAGTTGATATATTTTTCAACCCTCAAACTCCTGACTTCTCCCTGTGATCTTTGATTCCCTTACTAATCAATAACCTATCTGTCACTGTCTAAGACACACTCAATAACTTGGTCTCCACGGCCGTCTGTGGTGACAAGTTTCACAGATTAACCACCCTCTGGCTGAAGAAATTCCTCCTCATCTCAGTTCTAAAGAGTCATCCTTTCACTTTGAGGATGTGCTCTTGTGTCCAACGAGTGGACAGATATTCTCTGAGTGCACTCTTTCCAGGTTATTCACTCGTCTGTAAGTTTCAATGAGATTCCCCTTCATCTTTTTTGAGGACAGACCCAGAGTTCTCAACCACTTCCCAGATGACAAGCCCTTCATCCCCAGATACACCAGGATGTAAGCATCCAAGGCAATGTTTCTCAACCAGGGATCCCTGAGCATCACAAAAGGATCCTGTCCAATTTCATTGATTTAAATCTTGTACCAGATTTTTCAAGATTCATGTTTCTTATTTTCAATGAGAAAGATAATGTCTTTACCATACACTTGCGTTGCACATTATTTTTGGCTTATAAAATGTACACTTATAAATACAGGTTGTAGATCCTTTATCTGAAATGCTCGGGACCAGCTGTTTTTCAGAATTCAGAATTTTTCGTTTTTCAGAATGTGGCAGTTTAGTGGTGAAATTTTTAAAAATCTTACCAGAGTAGCAGACTTTGAACTAAGAATGAGTTTGACCACGCCCATCCCTCCCATGTGGCATTTGAGTGACACACATCGAGTGTGTGTCGACTTGGGGGCATTCACAGAGAAACCTCAGACCTGTCAGTGCTTGGCTGTGCCCCTTCATGTGGCATCTGAGTGACACACATCGAGTGGGTGTTGACTTGGGTTAACTGCTCGCCAAACAACCTTGTTCATGAGAAAAATAATCACAAAAATACCTTCAGATTTCAGCGCTTTTCGGTTTTTGGATGTTTGGATAAAGAGTCTACTACCTGTAATATGTCTTTTCAAGAATGATTCCCGGAACTTCAGTGACAAGAATAGATTGAAGGAGTTGAGTCTGTTCTCAGTGGAGAGCAAAAGGCTGACAGAAAATCTGACATAGTCTTTGGAACTCCTTGTCACAGAGAGCTGTAGGGGCAAAATCCTTATATATATTCAGGTTGAGATAGATAGATTCTCAATCAACAGGAAAATCAAAGGCAATGGCATAAAGCAGGAAAGTGGACATGAGGAATCAGCCATGATTCTACTGAATGATGGAACAGGCTTGAAGGGCCAAATGGTCTCCTTCTGTTCCTGTTTCGTATTATGGGCTTACCACCTTTCGCTCTCCACAAATACCACCAGATCTGCTGAGTTTCTCCTGTGCTTGCTGCTTTTTATCAGACCTCTAGCATTCTGCAGTAATTTTGCTTTGACTCCTTCAGTATTGTATTGGAGCTTCAGCCTTGATTTCTGTACCTGGAATGGGACTGAAAGCTGAACTTTGCTTCTCTAGAGATCAGCGCACTGCCGACTGAGACACAGCTGGCACATATTTGTACAATTTAAACAAGAAAAGCTCCTTCCTTTTTAAGGGTGGACGAGGATTCTGTTGCAATCATTACTATGTAGTCAAATGCACTCCAGAGAAAACACTGCACTTTCCTCTAAAAACGAGATTACCATTAACTAAGTTTAAACGATGCTCCACGCAGCAATATATTATAGTTGGAGGTGATGCAGAGCTCACTAGAATTATGTTCAAGTTCCCTCTGCTGATTTGTAACAAGATAGCCTCAAAGTCAGAATGAAAACTCGAGTACAGTGGATTGAGGGGAGCGAACACATTACAGACTCTTTCATTCTGCCCATTCAATCATCAACATTTCCCTTGATCCCAAGAGAATTGGAATCACAGCCTTCTACAGAATATTTGATGAATCAATGCTTTTAATAATCTTCAGTGACAACGTTGAGATTCAAATATGTGGCAATTCATGGATATTCATGGCCCTGGTAATTGTGCATTCATGAATCTGTAAGTGTTTGAATCTCGTAGCAATATTCATAACTGTGCATGTGCAGAATCTGAAATAGTAGCAAGGTTATTCTAAGGCACACAGAAAGCACTCGATGAGGTCTGACAGATGTTCATTGTGACTAAGCTCGTGAAAAATGCATACATTTTTCATGGGTGTTGTAATCTTTTCAGTGGGGATCAGTTCAGGCTGTCACTTTGTTTCAGTTTCCCTGTGAGTCATTGATTTGTGCAATAATTGTCTTTTTGATTTAAACACGGCTCTGCATCTGGAGTAGGGTCACCTGTATAGTTCTGTGGGAGCATGTAGTGTCCTTACAGACCGATATCCTGACCCACCCTCTCCGAGTACCTCTGAGTCCAAGTCTCTGATCTATCAGTGAAGGAACATTCAGTTGAAATGGTATTGCCATTTGGAATTTTTTTAGGTATTAGGATTGCAACAACAAGGCAGAAAGTAGAGTTATGATCCAATTGAATGACAGCATGGGCTGCAAGGTTTGTACTTTTGACTCATTCTTATCATTGGAATCACAGGATCCCTACAGTGTTGTATCAGGCCATTTGGTCCATCAGGCCCACAATGACCTTGTGAAAAGCATCCATTGCATCCCTGTAACCCTGCATCTCCCATGGCTAACCCACCTAGCCTGTGCCTTCCTGCACACTACAGCAACTTAACATGGCCAATCCACCTAACCTATAAAGTTTTGGACTGTGGGAGGAAACCAGAGCACCAGAGAAAAACCATTCCGACACAGGGAGAATGTGCAAACTCCACACAGTCCCCCACTGCCCTGGAGTCGAACCCGGGTCCCTGGTGCTGTGAGGTAACAGTGCTAACCACTGAGCCACCATGCCGCCCCACAGCTTCCCTGCAGTTAGGGATTTTCTCAAGTATCACTCCTCAATAGTTTCTACAAGAATGGATTCTGAGATTGCTAGTGTTGAGCGTACCACAATCCGAAATACCGAGTGATGCAGGTTTCGTTAGGGTATCTTCAGCTCCCAAGTGCCAGGAAAGGACAAAAAGAACCCTACAATACAATTCTGACTATCACCCAAAAAGCAAAACGGCATTAACATTCACAACTGTGAGGAGCTGTCTGCCAGTCATTCCAAATGGTGACAATTTGGTCCTCAAGCCACACCACTGTTTCAGCAGCTATAGAAGAGCAAAGAAAAAGAATAAAACACACCACCCTGTGGGATGCCCTGCTCCATGTGCCCAAAGATCTGGGGGTCGGGAATCAGTCCACTCAGTCATATAAAGACTCCAGGACATGGATGCTGATTGTTGAATCTATATCAGAGACATTACCATGGACAGCTCTTGTTATTAGTCTCAGTTTGCCCACTAATAAAAACAAGACAAGTGAGTCCTTGGAGGATAATTATTCTACAGGATGCCAGATTGGAGGAATATGTAGATCTCTGAGAATTGCAAGGCTTATGAAGTCTTTTTTGCAAATCACTGACAGGGTAACTTTGTGTTTTTTTTAAATTATATCATTGCAAGATACAGTTTCTGAATTTGTTTCCTTAATGATGTTTATTTCTTAACTAGAGAGGCTAGCGAGAATCTCAGAGATAATTACTTTCATCTTTTTCTTAGGAAGAGGGAGAATTGAAATAATGTTTTCCATGCTGTTGTCCTTACGATGAGACATTAGATCAAAACTTATGATTATTAATTAGTCGAGGGTTATGGGGAGAAGGCAGCAGTTTGACGTTAAATCAAAATCAGCCATAACAGTGCTGCGACCCTGTGATAGTGAGGCGAAGCTGCATATACATGAGGCAGAAAGCAATCGAGGGTTTTGCTGATGCCATTATATGAAAGGCAAATAAATGTTGACATGACCCCATTGAGTAAAATGGCCTGCTTTTCTGTGCTGTAAGCTCCAGGAATCCATAATATTCACATCCAATATTGCCCTTTAATAGATGTAAGCACATTGCAATGATTACCCTGTGTGATCTGTCTTGTGTTGCTTTTCATTACTTACTCGTGGAATGTTTGAAAGTAAAGCAACCAGCAATCACTGCACTGATTCGAGTATTTAATCAAATATAACAGCTAGACCAATGGTGAAAGCAGATGCTTGTTTCAAAGAGGAACTTTTCCATGAACCATGCCCCATACAGGATTCCTCAAACAGTTCAGGTGTTTGGCATTCAACAGAAGAGATACTTGGTCTGCATCACATCCATGTCGTAGGCATTACATACTTGCAGTGCGCAGCTGGTCCTGGGCTAGTGGGCCTGAACCCAGTTCGCTCCATTTCGCATGATAAACCATCAGTATTTGTTTGTATTTTCAGGTTGACTCTGGCAGCTGTCTGAATTCAGCATCGGTCTCATTTAAATATGTGACAACTGACCCTGCAACCAGTTCAAGTCCCCTTTATGAAAGTGGAATATGAGGTCATTGCACTGCGACTGGAATTTTCTAGTCCTACCCCCAGGGTCTTCACGGAACATCAACAAAGTAGAAGCAGAGAAGCCCTTCTTTCTGCATCTTCTTTTGTGGAACTCATTCCAGGTGCTAAACATGGCCTGCACTCCCATATTCACCTCCAAGTTTCTCCCCAACCAAGGACTTACCTGTGCGTCAATACTATGTAAGGTAGCAGCAACCCACCCCTCCATTCTAACAACGTGGCCTGTGGCTCAATTTCTAATGCATGTTGGACCTTGGAATTCAGGAGTACGGGGGATGTGCACCATCAGTTACAAGACCAAAAAGAAAGGCTTGCAATGCCTTTCTACCCACAGCATAAGTTAAACCAGTGAAGTGGGTGCCAGTTATATGAAGTAGTGAACATTATTATTTGTTAACAATCTTCTACAATTCTGCAAAATGTTTTAGTTCAATGTGGTCTTGGAATGTGTACTTTACTGACCAGACCAGGATTTATCGTCCATGCCGAATAGCTTCGAGATGGAGGGGATGAGCTTTCTTCCTGAATCTCTGCAGTCTACGTAGGTTCACTCTATACCCCTACAGAGCTGTAAAGAAGGGAGTTTCACAATTTTGACCCAGTGATATTGATAGAATGTTGATACCAGTCCAAGTCAGGATGACGAGGACTTTGGAGGGAATTTGCTGGTGATGGTATTCCTAAGCATCAGTTGCCTTTGTACATGATCATAGGTTGGGAAGACACTATTGAAGGAGACTTGGCAAATACATTTTCAGCTCTGATCTCCAGCACCTGCAGTCCTCACTTTCTCCTCGAAAATTGTTTCTGTGAGTCTAGTGGGCCACCACTGTGCATTCATGGTAATGAAAGTGAATGTTTAAGGCAGTGGATGGGCTGCTAATCCAACACAGAGCTGAAAATGTGTTGCTGGAAAAGCGCAGCAGGTCAGGCAGCATCCAAGGAGCAGGAGAATCGACGTTTCGGGCATGAGCCCTTCTTCAGGAATGAGGAGAGTGTGCCAGGCAGGCTAAGGTAAAAGGTAGGGAGGAGGGACTTGGGGGAGGGGCATTGGAAATACGATAGGTGGAAGGAGATTAAGGTGAGGGTGATAGGCCAGAGTGGGGGTGGGGGCAGAGAGTCAGGAAGATGATTGCAGGTTAGGAAGGCGGTGCTGAGTTCGAGGGTTGGGACTGAGACAAGGTGGGGGGAGGGGAAATGAGGAAACTAGAGAAATCTGAGTTCATCCCTTGTGGTTGGAGGGTTCCTCGGCGAAAGATGAGGCGCTCTTCCTCCAGCCGTCGTGTTGCTATGGTCTGGCGATGGAGAAGTCCAAGGACCTGCATGTCCTTGGTGGAGTGGGAGAGGGAGTTGAAGTGTTGAGCCACGGGGTGGTTGGGTTGGTTGGTCCGGGTGTCCCAGAGGTGTTCTCTGAAACGTTCCAGCGACCTGTCTCTCCAATATAGAGGAGGCCACATAGGGTGCAGCGGATGCAGTAAATGATGTGTGTGGAGGTGCAGAAGAATTTGTGACGGATATGGAAGGATCCCTTAGGGCCTTGGAGGGAAGTAAGGGGGGGGGAGGTGTGGGTGCAAGTTTTGCATTTCTTGCGGTTGCAGGGGAAGGTGCCGGGAGTGGAGGTTGGGTTGGTGGGTGGTTGTGGACTTGACAAGGGAGTCACGGAGGGAGTGGTCTTTTGAGAACGCTGATAGGGGAGGGGAGGGAAATATATCCCTGGTGGTGGGGTCCGTTTGGAAGTGGCAGAAATGATGGCGGATGATATAATGTATATGGAGGTAGGTGGGGTGGTAGGTGAGGACCAGTGGGGTTCTGTCCTGGTGGCGATTAGAGGGGCGGGGCTCAAGGGTGGAGAAGAGGGAAGTGGAGGAGATGCGATGGAGATCATTGTCAATTACGTCTGGGGGGAAATTGCGGTCTTTGAAGAAGGAGGCCATCTGGGTTGTTCGGTATTGGAACTGGTCCTCTTGGGAGCAGATGCAGCGGAGACAAAGGAATTGGGAATATGGGATGGCATTTTTACAGGAGGCAGGGTGGAAGGAGGTGTAGTGTAGGTAGCTGTGGGAGTCGGTCGGTTTATAGTAAATGTCCGTGTTGATTCAGTTGCCCAAGATAGAAACGGACAGGTCTAGGAAGGGGAGGGAGGAGTCTGAGACGGTCCAGGTAAATTTGAGGTCGGGTGGAAGGTGTTAGTAAAGTGGATGAACTGTTCAACCTCCTCGTGGGAGCACAAGGTAGCACTGATACAGTCATCGATGTAGCGGAGGAAAAGGTGGGGGGTGGTGCCAGTGTAGCTGCGGAAGATGGACTGTTCCACATATCCTACGAAGAGGCAGGCATAGCTGGGGCCCCTACGGGTGCCCATGGCCACTCCTTTGGTTTGGAGGAAGTGGGAGGATTGGAAAGAGAAGTTGTTCAAAGTGAGGACCAGTTTAGTCAGTTGAAGAAGGGTGTCAGTGGAAGGGTACTGGTTGGTATGGCGGGAAAGGAAGAAGCGGAGGGCTTTGAGTCCTTCGTGATGGGGGATGGAGGTGTACAGGGACTGGATGTCCATGGTGAAGATAAGGCATTGGGGACCACGGAAGCGAAAGTCATGGAGGAGGTGGAGGGCGTGGGTGGTGTCCCGAACGTAGGTGGGAATTCTTGGACTAAGGGGTTCAGGACCGTGTCGAGGTATGCGGAGATGAGTTCAGTGGGGCAGGAGCAAGCGGAGACAATGGGTCGGCCGGGGCAGTCAGGTTTGTGGATTTTGGGCAGGAGGTAGAAACAGGCAGTGCAGGGTTGTGGGACTATGAGGTTGGAGGCGGTGGATGGGAGATCCCCTGAGGTGATGAGGTTATGGATGGTCTGGGAGATGATGGTTTGGTGGTGGGAGGTGGGGTCATGGTCAAGGGGGCAGTAGGAGGAGGTGTCTGCGAGCTGGCGTTTAGCCTCAGCGGTGTAAAGGTCAGTGCGCCAAACTACTACCGCGCCTCCCTTGTTTGCTGGTTTGATAGTGAGATTGGGGTTGGAACAGAGGGAGTGGAGAGCTGCACGTTCCGAGGGTGAGAGGTTGGAGTGGGTGAGAGGGGTGGAGAGGTTGAGGCTGTTAATGTCGCGGCGGCAGTTGGCTATGAAGAGATCAAGGGCAGGTAAGAGGCCAGCACGGGGTGTCCAGGTGCATGGGGTGTTTTGGAGGTGGGAGAAGGGGTCGTCAGAGGGTGGGCGAGACTCCTGGTTGAAGAAGTAGGTGCGGAGGCAAAGGCGGCGGAAGAATTGTTCAATGTCTCGCCGCGTGTTGAACTCATTAATCCGAGAGCATAGGGGAATGAAGGTGAGGCCTCTGCTGAGGACTGATCTTTCACCCTCAGAGAGGGGTAGTTCTGGAGGGATGGTGAAAACACGGCAGGGCTGGGAGCTAGGACCTGGTGTGGGGCTGGAGCTGGGAATGGGGGCGGGGTTAGGTGTGGGGGCGGGGTTAGGCGTGCGAACGGAGATCTGCGTGGGGGCGGGGTTCGGCGCGGTCACGGAGATTGGCCTGGGGGCGGAGACACATGCGGCGTGGTCGTTGTGCAGGTGAGTGATGTCACTGGGGGTGGAAGTGTTTGTGGCGACGGCAGAAACGGTGTTGTTACCGATAGCCGTGGACCCCGCGGAGTCCGTGAATCTGTCGGCGATGGTCTTATTATCCAACAATCTGCTTTGCTTGTGAGTGGTCTGAAAATTGCTGACAATTGGTGGATACGCACTCGACCATGCAAGTATCACAGAATCATAGAATTGTTTTGACACAGAAGGAGGCCATTTGGCCCATCGTGCCTGTTCTATTACCTAGTGTCATTCTCCTGCCTTTTCCCTATATCTTTGCACATCATTTCTATTCAAATAATAATCCAATGCCTTTTTAAACTCCTCAATTGAACCTGCCTCCATGATATTTCCAGGCAATGCATTCTATATCCTAACTGCATTACCCCTCATCTGAGGTATAGTAACCTTCCTGTTAAACGCATCATGTCTCTCTAATTAGAAGTCAGACCTACAGTTAGCAAGGACTATGGTAACTTTATCTTTACTTGCTGAGTGAACGAGTTCTCCTCACATCACCTTTGCATCATTTACTTTAAATCTATGCCCCTCTCATTCTTGTTCCCTTTATGAGCAGGAACAGGTTCCCCCCTGGTCTAGTCACTCGTGATTTTGAAAACCTCCCTTCTCTCAGAGGAGAACAGTCTCAGCTTCTTCAATCTATCCTCATCACCAAAGTTTCTCATTATTGTTGTAAATCATTCTGCACTCTTGTAAATCATTCTTGTAAATCATTCCTGTAAATCACTCTGCACTCTTGCCAACACATTCACATCCTTCCTATAATGAGGCCCACGATTGTACACAATACTCCAACTTGAGGGCTAACAAATGCCTCATAGAAATTCAACACCACCTCCCTGCATTGTGCTCTATGTCCCCATTAACAAAGTTGAGAAGATGGTGTGCTTTATGAACTGCTCTCTCCACCTGTCCTAACACTTTCACAAATCTGTGCATATATATATCTAGCTCAGTCTGCTCCTGCAATCAATTTGGAATTGTAATCCCAATTTTGTATTGTTAACAATGTACTCCAGCACTTTCCTGACTTGTACATGGTTAATGATGGGCAGGCTCTGGGGAGTCAGGTCATAGATTCTGTTTATATAATTGTGCTTTACCATAGGTAATGGTGAAAGAGAATCAAAATCCTGAACTCCCTCATTAACAGCACTGTAGGTGTACCTATAACCCAAGGATGCAGAGGCTCATTATCACCACCGTCTCATGGGCATTTAGGGATGGGCATTAAATACAGGACCAGTCAGTGACGCCTACATCCTTCAGACAAGTAATCAACAAATTCTATTGCCTCGTTAGTATTTGGAGAACTTGGAATTTATATCAAGGAATTAAAACATTCCCAATCCACAAAGTGAGAGGATTTGCTGGGAAAACTGCCAGGCAGCCTGTGAACGTACTTTCAAAGCAGCCTGATCGTATCCAAGCTATAGTCGCTGCTACGGACCAGTCCCAACCCCCTTAAAACATTTCAAGAAATTAGCCCCGACCCTAAATTTGCTCGTTGTTTTAAGTAGGTGTAACACGGATATTCCAGGAGGGATGCAGTTGGTCAAACCACGTAGTTTTAAACAAATCAGAATTTATTTACAAGATTACCGAATGAAACGCAAACAAAAGAAAACAGAATACTGAATACCTTAACCTATCCAAAAACCCGACAGATTATCCAACTTAACAATGCCGTTCACAAGACTTGCAACAATCCTCATAAACACCCATCGGCGCAAAAGGAAAAATCAAACACAGGGTCGTACAGGAGAGAAGTCACAGAGAGAGGAGGATAAACATGGACCTACTTAGAATCATAGAGTCATAGAGATGTACAGCATGGAAACAAACCCTTCGGTCCAACCCGTCTATGCCGACCAGATATCCCAACCCAATCTAGTCCCACCTGCCAGCACCCGGCCCATATCCCTCCAAACCCTTCCTATTCATATACCCACCCAAATGCCTCTTAAATGTTGCAATTGTACCAGCCTCCACAACTTCCTCTGGCAGCTCATTCCATACACGTACCATCCTCTGCGTGAAAAAGCTACCCCTTAGGTCTCTTTTATATCTTTCCCCTCTCACCCTAAACATATGCCCTCTAGATTAGATTAGATTTACAGTGTGGAAACAGGCCCTTCGGCCCAACAAGTCCACACCGACCCGCCGAAGCGCAACCCACCCATACCCCTACATTTACCCCTTACCTAACACTACGGGCAATTTAGCATGGCCAATTCACCTGACCCGCACATCTTTGGACTGTGGGAGGAAACCGGAGCACCCGGAGGAAACCCACGCAGACACGGGGAGAACGGGCAAACTCCACACAGTCTGTCGCCTGAGTCGGGAAATGAACCCGGGTCTCAGGCGCTGTGAGGCAGCAGTGCTAACCACTGTGCCACCGTGCCGCTCTAGTTCTGGACTCCCCAACCCCAGGGAAAGGACTTTGTCTATTTATCCTATCCATGCCCCTCATAATTTTGTAAACCTCTATAAGGTTTATAACCTCTGTCCTCAGCCTCCAACACTCCAGGGAAAACAGCCCCAGCCTGTTCAGCCTCTCCCTGTAGCTCAGATCCTCCAACCCTGACAACATCATTGTAAATCTTTTCTCAACCCTTTCAAGTTTCACAACATCTTTCTGATAGGAAGGAGACCAGAATTGCACACAATATTCCAACAGTGGCCTAACCAATGTCCTGTACAGCTGCAACATGACCTCCCAACTCCTGTACTCAATACTCTGACCAATAAAATAAAGCATATCAAATGCCTTCTTCACTATCAGATTTACCTGTGACTCCACTTTCAAGGAGCTATGAACCTGCACTCCAAAGTGATTAGATTAGATTACTAAGTCTCTTTGTTCAGCAACACTCCCTCGGACCTTACCATTAAGTGTATAAGTCCTGCTAAGATTTGCTTTCCCAAAATGCAGCACCTCACATTTATCTGAATTAAACTCCATCTGCCACTTCTCAGCCCATTGGCCCATCTCAACCAGATCCTGTTGTAATCTGAGGTAACCCTCTTCGCTATCCACTACACCTCCAATTTTGGTGTCATCTGCAAACTTACTAACTGTACCTCTTATGTTTGCATCCAAATATTTATGTAAATGACAAAAAGTAAAGGAGTCCAACACTGATCCTTGTGGCACTCCACTGGTCACAGGCCTCCAGTCTGAAAAACAACCCTCCACCACCATCCTCTGTCTTCTACCTTTGAGCCAGTTCTGTATCCAAATGGCTAGTTCTCCCCGTATTCCATGAGATCTAACCTTGCTAATCAGTCTCCCATGGGGAACCTTGTCGAGCGCCTTACTGAAGTCCATATAGATCACATCTACTGCTCTTCCCTCACCAATCTTCTTTGTTACTCCTTCAAAAACTTCAATCTTCTTTGGGTCCAGCAGCTTTCAATGAATAGCCAGACCAAACAAAACCAGAGAAAGCCTGACTAGGAGAACTGGCCACTCCCCTTTCATTGTAAAAGTGTTTTTTTAGTACTTGAGAGCCTTTTTTCCTGAGGCAGTATCCATTAGCTATAAAACCTATCCAAGCCCAGCCTTTTCAGAATCTGTGCTTTTACGACCTCCTGGAAACTAACCCAAGGACACTGTAACCTTGTTAAAGGTGCAGCATCATCAGCTAATGCAGCACACATTTACCAGTTGAAAGTCCAACACTTTGATCATCCTTGCCTGAGGCTGTAGGCCTTATCATTAATCTGTAAGGGACAAACAAATAATGCGCTGTCCTTGCATGACTGAGGACAAGGCTAGCTTCATCAGGCTAGCTTGGAGTAATTACAGGGTGTCTAAGCTCTGCCAGAAGAAAACAATGCAAGAATAACTGGCAGTGAGTAGAAGTAGACAGGGATCCCTTCCCATACTCCCATACTGTCAGTGCAGAGCTCTGACCCAAGGGAAGGACACTTTTGGCAGCAACAATCTCAATAGATTGGTGGAAAATCCTGGATTGTGATAACAAATTTGCTTAGAAATAAATGAGCCAAGGGTAGCCCTATGGGAAATGAAACTTGGCAATATGGCTCTCCATTCTCTTTGCCCATAGCTCGGGCTGGGGCAATGGGCCTCACTCAGGGCCGAGGTTATTGTAACTCCCCAAATTTCCTGAGCTGGTGAAGCGTGTGCTTTCTATTTTGTATTTTAAAATGTACTTGCCATGTGAGGACTCCTTTCACTCTCTCATTCAAGGAACATTGTGCACTGGTGATCATGGCCACTCTGCGTCCGACTGACCACACCATGACCTGATGCCTCATTGCACCACTCCCCAGTCCGATCGCAGAAGATATTCCAGCAATCTCTGCCAAGCCATGTGCCCAGTCATTGCCATGTTCCCAACCTAGCCCCCATCTTCCCTATCACCCTCCTTCATCAACTGAATGCCATTGCTGAGCAATTCAGTCTTGAAGTCTGATGGAAATGTTCCCCTGTGGTTCAGGAGACCCTAGACCCTCATTACTCAGCCTCTGGAATTAATTGGTGCATTGACACTTTGTTAATGAGATAGGATTTGAATAGATTTAGCATTAATAAAAAACAGAGCCTCCAAGAGGAGTTGTGCATCATCAGCAACTGCAGCAGAATTATATTCAAACACAATCCATAACAACATTGCCAGGTAACTCCCCCAACTTACCATTATCATCAAACTGGGAGAGGAACATGGACAGTGCAGGAGGCCACACCAGGAGCAGCACTGGGCATACCTAAAAATGAGGTGCCAACCTGATGTACCCAGGGCAAAGTGGAAGCAGCATGCAATGAAAATGGGTTATGTGACCCCACGACTAATGGATCAGATTTAAGCTCTGCAGTCTTGCCCCATCCTGTCCTGAATGGTGATGGACAATTAAACAATTCATTGGAGGAGGAGGCTCCACTAATATCCCCATCCTCAATGATGAAAGAATCGAGCACATGAGCGCATTTGCATCCATCTTCTGGCAGAAAGTACCCCAGATGTTATCAGTCTCACTGTCCTTCAGATGTCCTCAGCAACACCAGTGTTGAACCCAAACAGAAATTGCTGTTGGCTCTCTTTGGTGGCAAATGCTCTCCCTCCCAGTTTTCACAAACACTCGTATAGCCCTGATTAACCTGAAATTCTGATAGTCAGATTGGTTTCAGGCTGTCAACCTCATCAGGTTTTAAACGCGATCAGTTTTTGAAGGGCTGAGTGTTTGATTTAAATCAGTTGGTCAGATTTGAATTGTTGTCAAACCAGCAACCAAAACTCAAGTATCCATTTAACAGCCAATTGTGGCATGTATTTTGGAACAGTTTGTCTCCCAGCTGCTCTGTATACTGGCAGTGTTTGCTTTATCTTAAACTCCGAAGGAGAAAGTGAGGCCTGCAGATGCTGGCAACCAGTCAAAAAGTGTGGCGCTGGAAAAGCACAGCCAGTCAGGCAGCATCTGAAGAGCAGGACAGTCACTGTTTCGAGCATAAGCTCTCATTCTTGATGAAGAGCTTATAAAAATATCAGATGCTGTGAATTCCACGGTGATGAATTCACCTCCTAATTTTCCCAAAATCTATTCACCATATATAAGGCATTGTCAGAAGTGTGTTAGAATATCCTCCTTCATCCAAGGAAATTCGGCATGTCTATAAGGACCATCACAACTTTTACAGATGCACCATAAAAAGCATCTATCTGGCTGCATAACAGCCTGGTACGGCAACTGCTCTGCCCAGGACTGTAAGAAATTCCAGGAGGTTGTGTGTAAAGCTCAGACCAGCATGGAAGCCAGCCTCCCATCCATGGACTCCATTTACACTTGTCACTGCTGCAGAAAGGCTGCCAACATCAACAGAGACCCCTCCCACCCAGCAAAGCCCTCCTCTAACATATTCTGTCAGGCAGAAGATAAAGAAACTTGAACACATGCACTGGCAGGTTCAAGAGCAGCTTCTTCTCTGCCAATATTAAACTGATAAATGGACTCTCTCACTTCAAGTAATGTTGATCATCCTTTGTGCACATCCTGTGTGGTGTAACCTGTCTGCCTCACTTTCTCTAAGCATCCCATGATCTGTATGGCCTTGTTGACTATGATCTGCCTGTACAGCTTGCAACCATGCATTTCACTGTGTATAGGTACACGTGACTACAATACATCAAATCAAAGAAGGCTTGGCATCAGCCAGGACAAAGTGGCCCACTTGATTGCATCCAGTTCACCACCTTCAACATATACTTCTTCTACCACCGCTGCTCAGTAACAGCAGTGTGTACAGTGTACTGAAAGCACTGAAATAAGTCACCAAGATTCCTCCAATAGCACCTTCCAAATGTGCAAACCTACGAGAAGGACAGACTGAGGACAGTCAATACATGAGAACAATACAACTTGCAAATTTACCTCCAGGCCAGTCATTATCCCGACTTGGAAATATATTGCCATTCCCTCACTATCCTGAAGAAGGGCTTATGCCCGAAATGTCAAATCTCCTGTTCCTTGGATGCTGCCTGACCTGCTGCGCTTTTCCAGCAACACATTTTCAGCTCATTCCCTCACTATTGTTGGGTCAAAAACATGGAACTCTCTCCCTAACAGCTCTACAGATCTCAGGCAGCATTCAAGGAGCAGGAGAATCGACAGCAGGAGTTTTGATGAAGGGCTCTAGCCCAAAATGTCGATCCTCCTGCTCCTGGATGCTGCCTGACCTGCTGTCCTTTACCAGCACCATACTCTTGACTCTGATCTCCAGCATCTGCAGTCCTCACTTTCTCCTAGTTCTGCAGATCTACCTACACCCAAGGACTGCCACAGTCCAAGAACGCAGCTCACACCACCTTCTCAAAATCTATAAAGAAATTGGCATTAAATGCTAGTATAAAGCAACAGCTACATCCCTTGATTGAATTTAAAAAAGGCACTCCTACATGATCAAAAATCAGCTCTCTCCAATTTATATGCCACAAAGTGCATATTAGTTTGTAAGTTCATAGAATCCCGACAGTGTGGAAGCAGGTCATTTGGACCATTAAGTCCATACTAACTCTCTGAAGAGCTTCCCACCCAGATCCACCCCTGTAACCCTGCATTTCCCATGGCTAACCCACCTAGCCTGCATATCCCCAAAAACTATGGTCAATTTAGCATGGCCAACCCACCTAAGCTATAGATCTTTGGACCGTGGGAGGAAACCAGAGCACCCTGAGCAAACCTGCACAGACATGGGGAGAAGGTGCAAACTCCACACAGACAATCCCCCAAAGGTGGGGTTGAACTCAAGTCCCCAGTGCTGTGAGGCAGTAGTGCTAACTACTGAGCCACTGTGCCACCCTAAGTTATTGCCAGACTCCTGTATCTCTTGTTTTACAGCATTTTCACATAACAGTGCAAGCTGCTAGAAACAGAGAAATAAAAATGCCTATTATGCAGCTTGTTCAATTCAAATAATGAAATACTTGAATTCTCTGTTACTTATTGTGTGAAAAACAAAAATAAAATCATGAATATGCATTCAAGCTTTTATGCTACATTCCATTTCAAAGGCAGAGCTTAATTGCATTGTCATTATTTGATGGTGTAAAGTGTTATATTCCTACCACATTATTCCTGTCGTCAGATTGCCTCTTTATAATCTGCCAAAAGAGTTGCCACCTTCTCGGAGTCAGTGGATATGTATCGTATAGGTGACAACGTAACTTATCAAATGACAGTTCAGGAATGACAATCATTATGGAATCTCAAGATACCCACAATGTAGCCTTTTCAAAATGCAGAGGGGTTATAAAACTAAATGTATACCTCGGAAACATTCCAAGGTATACTTCACGTGGTGAATTATACCACACTGTTCATTTCTTTAAAAATTACATACACACAGCAACGAGATGAGCAATCAGATAATCAGTTTGTGGTGGCATTGGTTGAGGGAGGATTGTTGACCTGAGAGAATATTTAACCTTCACAACAATCAGAACCTTGATTTGTTCACTCCCTCACTCACAGGATAACAACCCCTCAGTATTCGGAATTTAAGAACAGCTCCTCAATTCTGATTTGCCACTCAATGTGATCATAATGGATCTCCATGCACTTGCTTTAAATCCTTGTGTGCCCTTGTCAACCAGAAGTGAATCTAACTTAGATTTAAATGTAATTATTGAGGTGGCACATACTGCTGTTTGTGGGAGAAAGCTTCATGTTTCCAGAATTTAAATAAAGAAGAGCCCCTGACTTCACTTCAGCATGACCTGGCTCTGTCTTTGAATGTTACATCCTCTAGTCTTATCATTTTCCACCAATGAAAACATTTCACTCTGTCAGCCTAATGACCACTTTCAAAATGCTGAAAACTTCAATCAAGCCACTTTATGATCTTATATATCTGAAAGAATACAAGCCTGGTCTCTCTCCTCATGACCTAACCCCCTAACCCTCATCAGTGGAGCATCAGCGCATGACACGTTGTCATCCACTCTGCTGGGATTCCGTGCGGTCATTCACAGTAAGTTCAAGACCTTGTTCACAAACAAATGAGCATCTGACGGGCCAGTGATTAATCGCCCTCTGGCAGAATCCACAGCGCAGATGCTGGGCGTGGTCGAAAGAGAGTCGGATGCTGAGTGCCTGTGGGTCACTGGAGAGGGAGGCCAGTGAGAGGCGTGGCGGGGGATGGGGATAGCTTGTAATGAGACAGCCTGGAGTGTCCAGATGAGCTCTTTGGAGAGTATCAGCAGATACACAGATGGGATTACCAAATTGCGCTTCCAATGGGAGAACTCAGTATTGCACCTTTCCCATATATGGACCCAGAACAGATGAGTGTCATCGGTAATAACTGAATAAAAAATGCTTATTCTTTGATCTTGAGTATTGAGAGATATTATCACTTAAGCAAGACCAAAGAACTTATATTTACATGGAACTTTCCACAGCAATCAGACATTTGAAGTAGAACCACTGCTGTAATGTAACAAATATAGGACGCAATGTTCATACAGTCAGGTCCCACAAGCCAAAATGTGATGACTGCTTTTCAGATTTTTCCATTTTCCAGCTCCTTTTACTTCTGAACAATTCAAACAATCAACTCTGTTCTTTCTCTTTCCACAGAACTAAATTTCCCACAGTGTTCAAGGATGTGTAGGTAAGGTGTTTGAGTCAGGGGAAATATAGAGTAATAGGTAGGGTAATGGGTCCTGGATGGGATACACTTCGGAGAGTTGGTGTGGACTTGTTAGGCCAAAAGGCCTGTTTCCACACTGTCGTAACACCTGCTGAGTTTCTCCAGCAATGTCTGTTTTATCTCGCCTGATTGAATGGAAATGAAAAGTCCCATGCTGATGAAGAGAATGGGAGGGTATTCATTGTTTTTGTTTTTATTCATTCACAGGATGAGGGTGCCAAAGACTAGGCCAACATTCAGTGCCCATCCCTAATTACCCAGAAGACAGTTAAGAGGCAACCATTGCTGTGGGTCTGTCCCTTCCCTAAAGCACATTAGTGAGCCTGATGGTTTTTCCCCCAATAATTGACAATGGTTTCATGGTCATCATTAGACTGTTAGATATTTTAAAAATTGAATTCAAATTTCACCATCTGACATGGCAGGATTTGTACCAAGACTCCCAGATCATTGCCTGGATCTCATTCTTGATGAAGGGGTTTTGCCCAAAATGATGATTTTCCTGCTGCTCAGATGCTGCCTGACCTACTGTGCATTTCCAGCATCACTCTAATCTTGTATCTGGATTAACAGTCCAGTAATAATACCACATGACCATTGCCTCCTCTCTAGTTTGGTGTTGTGGACTGAAGGATAAACTTTGGCTGAGACATTAGAGCTACCCTTCCTTTCTCTTTCTCATAATAATTACTTTTGAAAATAGCTGTTTTGGAAAGTTGTTTTCATGCTGTTGATGAGGGGAGGAGGAGGAGCAAGTGGAATAGATTGTGAGGGTGCCAGAGCAAAAGACAAAGGGAGGATAAGGGTGATAAAGGGGGAATTGAGATGTAAGATGAGTAAAATGAAAGCCCCAAAGCAGAGATGGTCTGTGTTTGGTGGACTACCTCCTCACTGTCTGTAGGACTGATCTAGACTGTCCAGTTCCTGCTGTTTCAACAAGTCACCATGCTCCTGCGCTAACATCTCTACCCTGAACCTACTGCAGTCTTCCATTCAAGCTCAACACCAGCTGAAGGGACAGCACAGCACCTCATTTTATCTTTGCTTCAGCACTTCACAGGCTCTAGGAGACAATATCAAGTCATGCAACTTCAGAGCACAATCTGCATCCTCCATTATTCTTAAATTCCCCTACTCTTCAAACACACACACACACAAACACACCTGTGTCTTGCTGTCTTTCCTCTCAGCAGAGCAAACCTATTCTTTCCTTTTCACACCTTCATTTTCACCCATTTTACATCTCCATCCCTCCCTAGCACCATTATCACTCTCTTTTGATCTGAGCACCCTTCACAACTTGCTTCACATGCTCCTCCCCAATCCTTCTGTTAGCAGCATAAAAAAAACCACCATTTTCCAGCTCCTTTGATCTGAGGAAGAGCCATATCTGACTCAAATATTAACTCTGTGTTTCTCTGTTTGTAGATGCTTCCAGATCTGCTGAATTTCTCCAGCACAAGGTGAGGGTGGGGGATGTGGGGAAGGGAGTGAAAAAGGTGAGAAAAGAGGGATTAAAGATCTCCAGAGTCTGTGCATTTTGCTTTCACCCAGAGACCTGCAGCCTTGTTTCAACAGTTCATGCACATATCAACTACTCTGCACTTGGTGAGATAGGATAGCTTCAATTTTAATATTCAAGCACAGGATGGGAATTGAACCTGGAACCTTCATAACTGACACTCCAACAAGGTTATATGCCCACTTTCCAGTTGGGATCACTGAGGAGTCATTGGCCTTTTCCAATTTCTCTTCCTGTGAGCATAAAGATATATCTAGAGGAGATAAAAGCTTGATGATAACCCAGAGCTTCACCTTTTGTTATATTCAGTGTGCATGTGGACTTTTAATTCTTCTGTTGATTGTTTGAATGGTTCCAAGGGGAGCTGATGAGAAATGTAATGAATAACTGGTAATCTATTTCTTGGTTCACTCCATTGGGTTTTAATCTGTATAACATGAATATCCATTAACTTTCTTTTTTTGTTCTAATGCAGGTCAGTGCATTGTTCTGGAGCTAGTTTCATACTCTTCAATCTTCTGCCTCACAAATCTCCAATGCAGTGATTTACCACAATAGAATTGTACCAGCCAGTTTAAGATAGAATAGAATAGCAATTTATTGTCATGTGTACTTTTACAGAAAAAAATACAGTGAAAAGGTTTACAAGTCACCATAACACAGCATCTGTATTAATGACATAAGTCTTAGATAAGAAGAAGAAAAAAATAAAACTTCAGACTAAGTTCATTCCAGATCAGTTTCTCTTCCGGGAAAAACGATTAAACACCGAACACTGAAATACCCGGAAGCCGGGACCACCAAAGGCGAGTTCTATGCTGAGAGAAGACCACCAAACCCAGAGACCGCCATGTCAAGCCAGGACTGCCCCCTGGAATGTAGCTGTCACACCAGGTTGACACTAGGCCGAGACCACCTTGCTGGACTGGAAGCCTCCATGTTGCTGGGCCCAAGCCACGAGAAGACAGCTTCCACCAAAGCCATTAAAAGAGATAAATTAATAAATGGAAATTCTTTTAAAAAGCGGAGGAAAAGAAATAAAAGTAAAGAGCTGATGGAGTGAACAGACTCTGGGATCCTTGACTAGAGAGCCCTCATGCTGCGCTGCTGCTCTGCCACCATCTTGGAATGGACTTCCATTGTGCATTGAATGTGAATTGAGCTTTGTAAAATCTTCAACGAAGTCTCATTTCGAGACGTTAAAAAAGTGACATTTCCATGGCATTTTCACTGGAGATGAATGCAATTAATGCTTGCAGCTTCCCGCTCAGGATTATCGGAATCCTCTCTCCCTAGAAATGGTGGGCAGTGCCAAATGGGGGTGAAGCAAAACACTCGTCTGTCCTCACTGTCGTTGCAGCAGGTACAGTTTGCTTAGCTCCTTCAAACCACCTGAAGACACGACACAGCGGCTTTTGCCCGAAACGTCGATTTTGCTGCTCCTCAGATGCTGCCTGAACTTCTGTGCTCTTCCAGCACCACTAATCCAAAACCTGGTTTCCAGCATCTGCAGTCATTGTTTTTACCCAGCTAATTCAGAATCAATCTGCATATCTACTATGGCTCACTTGGGCATGTTTTTGCTTTTGAGTTGCTAGGTTCATGTTTCATTTCAGGCTTTGAGCACAGAAACCAAGGCTGGCACTGAGCTGCAGAGGAGGTGGACAGTTTGGTTTGCTTGTGGACTTATGGCTTAATGCAGGAAAGGTATCCTGCAACTGAAAACCAGCTCTCTGCTCTTACCATCGCCCACCCGCACGCTCTCTACCAGGAACCCTTTCACCTGTACCCTGGGTCCCTCTGTGATTCTAGACCTCGGTTGGATTGGCTGAGAGATCTCAGTCAGGAAGGAGGGGAGAGGAGGAATGGGATCATTGTATTAAACTCTCGATACCATACACTGGCAACAGAGTCACCAGACCCCAACATTCTCCTCTCTACCATTTTAAATAATTCGAGTTACCAAAATAAGACAGATTGGGGTTGACAGGCTCGAAGGGGCCTGGTAACAGAAAGAAAAATCAAAACTGTAAAGGAAACTCATCCACTTCAGTGAAATGGTCATTCTGAGCAGTGATGAGATGCTCCCAGTTCCCACGGTGACCACCAAACGTGGAACAGCTAAAACGTACTGGCAGACAATGTGTGCTCTTTCTCTGAGGATAACTGGGTGTGGGCAGAATTAGAGAACACAGGCAGGTTGTCACGTACACCATGTTCTGCTGCCTGATGTCCAATAACCTTTCAGAGCTCAGCCAACGGTGCCTTGAAATAACAATGGCTTCCAATTGTCTCTTAAGATCTTAGTCTTCCAGACTGTCTCAATAACATTTTCGAACTTGGCCAACCTTTCAAGCATACAACTCTTTAAGTATACAGGAATAAAGGAGTAGGCCATTCAGAAATTGTGGTTGGTCTGTGGCCTAACCATGGATACCTGCCTTTGGCCCAAGGTAGGAAGTATTAGTGTTCCTGAGCAGGCTACCCTCCTCTCTGTTCTCTTCTTTTGTTTCTTCATTTCTCTTTTGTATCAAAGTTCACCTTTTTTCTTTTCTGCGGCTGCAGTGGAGGCAGGCGGTTTCAAGGGCCTGTTGCAACGGTGACAGGGGAGTGGATCCGGATGTCCATATCTCGTTGCCATAGTGGCCGTGACTTTATCGAAGGCTCAATCGTCGGTGGGTCTGGTCTGTTCCTCCGGGTAGCGGCGCGGAGGTTTCAGCGGTGGCGACAGCAGTGACAGCACGGTGATTCCAGTTTGTTCCTTGTGGCTGCGGTGGCAATGTGGAAGTTTCATAGAAACAAAGAAAAAAGCTGCAGGATTTGGCCATTCGGCCCTGTGCCACCATTCAATATGGTCATCAATTATCATGCAGTCTCAGTATCCAATTCCAGCTCTCCCTTTAGCCTCAAGGACCACGTCCAGCTCCCTCCTCAATATTTACCCAATGGGAGAGAATTCCATAGGTCCACAACTCTTTGAGTGTAGAAATCCTTCCTCATTTCAGTCCTGAATGGTTTACCCCTTATTCTTAGACTGTGACCCCTAGTTCTGTCCTTCCCCAACATCACGAACATTATTCCCGCATCTAACCTGTCCACTCCAAACAGGATTTTCTACGTTTCTATGAAATCAAGTCCCATTCTTCTAAATTCCAGTGAGTACAAGCCCAGTCAATCCAGTCTTTCTACATATGTCAGTCCTGCCATCCCGGGAATCAGTCTGGTGAACTTTCACTGGACTCCCTCAATAGTAAGAATGCCCTTCCTCAGACTAGGAGACCAAAACTGCACCCAATGTCTAGCCTCAGCAAGGCACTGTATAATTACAGCAAGAATCCATACTCCTATACTCAAAGCCTCTCGCTATGAAGGAGAATGTACCATTAGCTTTCCTGAACCCGCGCTGCACCTTAATTCCAACCTTCAGTAACTGTTCCACCATGACAGCCAGGCCTATTGCACCTCACCTTTTCCTAAACTGCCACCATTAAAATAATAGCTGCAAATGTGTTGCTGGTCAAAGCACAGCAGGCCAGGCAGCATCTCAGGAATAGAGAATTCGACGTTTCGAGCATAAGCCCTTCATCAGGAATAAGAGAGAGAGAGCCAAGCAGGCTGAGATAAAAGGTAGGGAGGAGGGACTAGGGGGAGGGGCGATGGAGGTGGGATAGGTGGAAGGAGGTCAAGGTGAGGGTGATAGGCCGGAGTGGGGTGGGGGCGGAGAGGTCAGGAAGAGGATTGCAGGTTAGGAGGGCGGTGCTGAGTTGAGGGAACCGACTGAGACAAGGTGGGGGGAGGGGAAATGAGGAAGCTGGAGAAATCTGAATTCATACCTTGTGGTTGGAGGGTTCCCAGGCGGAAGATGAGGCGCTCCTCCTCCAGCCGTCGTGTAGTTGTGTTCTGCCGGTGGAGGAGTCCAAGGACCTGCATGTCCTCGGTGGAGTGGGAGGGGGAGTTAAAGTGTTGAGCCACGGGGTGATTGGGTTGGTTGGTTCGGGCGGCCCAGAGGTGTTCTCTGAAGCGTTCCGCAAGTAAGCGGCCTGTCTCACCAATATAGAGGAGGCCACATCGGGTGCAGCGGATGCAATAGATGATGTGTGTGGAGGTACAGGTGAACTTGTGGCGGATATGGAAGGATCCCTTGGGGCCTTGGAGGGAAGTGAGTGTGGAGGTGTGGGCGCAAGTTTTACATTTCCTGCGGTTGCAGGGGAAGGTGCCGGGGGTGGAGGTTGGGTTGGTGGGGGGTGTGGATCTGACAAGGGAGTCACGAAGGGAGTGGTCCTTGCGGAACGCTGATAGGGGAGGGGAGGGAAATATATCCTTGGTGGTGGGGTCCGTTTGGAGGTGGCGGAAATGGCGGCGGATAATACGTTGTATGCGCAGGTTGGTGGGGTGGTAGGTGAGAACCAGTGGGGTTCTGTCTTGGTGGCGGTTGGAGGAGCGGGGCTCAAGGGCGGAGGAGCGGGAAGTGGAGGAGATGCGGTGGAGGGCATCGTCGATCACGTCTGGGGGGAATCTGCGGTCCTTGAAGAAGGAGGCCATCTGGGTTGTGCGGTGTTGGAATTGGTCCTCCTGGGAGCAGATGCGGCGGAGACGAAGGAATTGGGAATATGGGATGGCGTTTTTACAGGGGGCAGGGTGGGAGGAGGTGTAGTCCAGGTAGCTGTGGGAGTCAGTCGGTTTATAATAGATGTCTGTGTTGAGTCGGTCGCCCGAGATAGAAATGGAAAGGTCTAGGAAGGGGAGGGAGGAGTCTGAGACAGTCCAGGTGAATTTCAGGTCGGGATGGAAGGTGTTAGTAAAGTTGATGAACTGTTCAACCTCCTCGTGGGAGCACGAGGCAGCGCCGATACAGTCATCGATGTAGCGGAGGAAAAGGTGGGGGGTGGTGCCAGTGTAGTTGCGGAAGATGGACTGTTCCACATATCCTACGAAGAGGCAGGCATAGCTGGGGCCCATGCGGGTGCCCATGGCAACTCCTTTAGTTTGG
Organism: Hemiscyllium ocellatum; assembly: GCF_020745735.1. NCBI lineage: Eukaryota > Metazoa > Chordata > Chondrichthyes > Orectolobiformes > Hemiscylliidae > Hemiscyllium > Hemiscyllium ocellatum. Next base: position 24,644,803 of record NC_083403.1, on the reverse strand, counting down.
AGGAAGTGGGAGGATTGAAAAGAGAAGTTATTCAGGGTGAGGACCAGTTCAGTCAGTCGAAGGAGGGTGTCAGTGGAAGGGTACTCGTTAGTGCGGCGGGAAAGGAAGAAGCGGAGGGCTTTGAGTCCTTCGTGATGGGGGATGGAGGTGTACAGGGACTGGATGTCCATAGTGAAAATAAGGCGTTGGGGACCGGGGAAGCGAAAATCCTGGAGGAGGTGGAGGGCGTGGGTGGTGTCCCGAACGTAGGTGGGGAGTTCTTGGACTAAAGGGGACAGGACCGTGTCGAGGTATTGGGAGATGAGTTCGGTGGGGCAGGAGCAGGCTGAGACAATGGGTCGGCCGGGGCAGGCAGGTTTGTGGATTTTGGGCAGGAGGTAGAAACGGGCGGTGCGGGGTTGTGGGACTATGAGGTTGGAGGCGGTGGATGGGAGATCCCCTGAGGTGATGAGGTCCTGGATGGTCTGGGAGATGATGGTTTGCTGGTGGGAGGTGGGGTCGTGGTCAAGGGGGCGATAAGAGGAGGCGTCCGCGAGCTGGCGTTTGGCTTCAGCGGTGTACAGGTCAGTGCGCCAAACTACCACCGCGCCTCCCTTGTCTGCGGGTTTGATGGTGAGGTTGGGATTGGAGCGGAGGGAGTGGAGGGCTGCACGTTCTGAGGGTGAGAGGTTGGAGTGGGTGAGAGGGGTGGACAGGTTGAGTCGGTTGATGTCACGGCGGCAGTTGGCTATAAAGAGGTCGAGGGCGGGTAGGAGGCCTGCACGGGGTGTCCAGGTGGATGGGGTGTGTTGGAGGCGGGAGAAGGGGTCGTCAGAGGGTGGGCGGGAGTCTTGGTTGTGAAAGTAGGCACGGAGGCGAAGGCGGCGGAAGAATTGTTCAATATCTCGCCGCGTGTTGAACTCATTAATCCGAGGGCGTAGGGGAACGAAGGTGAGGCCCCTGCTGAGGACTGATCTTTCATCCTCAGAGAGGGGGAGATCTGGAGGGATGGTGAAAATCCGGCAAGGCTGGGAGCTAGGACCTGGTGTGGGACTGGAGCTGGAGCTGGAGCTGGGGGCGGGGTTAGGGGCGGGGACAGAGATCGAAGTAGGGGCGGAGTTAGACGTGGTGACGTTGCTCAACGTGGGGGCGGGGTCATGCGTCGTGACGGAAATAAGCGTGGGGGCGGGGTTACGTGAAGCGACGGGAGATGGCGTGGGGGCGGGGTTATGGGCGGGGTTATGCGTAGTGACGAAAGACGGCGTGGGGGCGGGGAAACCTGAGGATTTGTGCTCCTGCAGGTTAGTGATGTCAGTGGGGGCGGAAGTGGCTGCGTCGACGGCAACCGGAGGGGCGGAAATGGTTGCGGCGACGGAGGAGTGGTGGTCATTCCCGGTGGCCGCGTGGGTCGCGGGTCCGTCGGCGATTGTGGAAGCGGTTGTGTGTGTGGTGGTCACCGGGGCAGTTGTAGGGGCGGCGATCGCGGGGGCTCCGAGGTTGTAGGGGCGGCGATCGCGGGGGCTCCGAGGTTGTAGGGGCGGCGATCGCGACTGACTCCCACAGCTACCTGGACTACACCTCCTCCCACCCTGCCCCCTGTAAAAACGCCATCCCATATTCCCAATTCCTTCGTCTCCGCCGCATCTGCTCCCAGGAGGACCAATTCCAACACCGCACAACCCAGATGGCCTCCTTCTTCAAGGACCGCAGATTCCCCCCAGACGTGATCGACGATGCCCTCCACCGCATCTCCTCCACTTCCCGCTCCTCCGCCCTTGAGCCCCGCTCCTCCAACCGCCACCAAGACAGAACCCCACTGGTTCTCACCTACCACCCCACCAACCTGCGCATACAACGTATTATCCGCCGCCATTTCCGCCACCTCCAAACGGACCCCACCACCAAGGATATATTTCCCTCCCCTCCCCTATCAGCGTTCCGCAAGGACCACTCCCTTCGTGACTCCCTTGTCAGATCCACACCCCCCACCAACCCAACCTCCACCCCCGGCACCTTCCCCTGCAACCGCAGGAAATGTAAAACTTGCGCCCACACCTCCACACTCACTTCCCTCCAAGGCCCCAAGGGATCCTTCCATATCCGCCACAAGTTCACCTGTACCTCCACACACATCATCTATTGCATCCGCTGCACCCGATGTGGCCTCCTCTATATTGGTGAGACAGGCCGCTTACTTGCGGAACGCTTCAGAGAACACCTCTGGGCCGCCCGAACCAACCAACCCAATCACCCCGTGGCTCAACACTTTAACTCCCCCTCCCACTCCACCGAGGACATGCAGGTCCTTGGACTCCTCCACCGGCAGAACACAACTACACGACGGCTGGAGGAGGAGCGCCTCATCTTCCGCCTGGGAACCCTCCAACCACAAGGTATGAATTCAGATTTCTCCAGCTTCCTCATTTCCCCTCCCCCCACCTTGTCTCAGTCGGTTCCCTCAACTCAGCACCGCCCTCCTAACCTGCAATCCTCTTCCTGACCTCTCCGCCCCCACCCCACTCCGGCCTATCACCCTCACCTTGACCTCCTTCCACCTATCCCACCTCCATCGCCCCTCCCCCTAGTCCCTCCTCCCTACCTTTTATCTCAGCCTGCTTGGCTCTCTCTCTCTTATTCCTGATGAAGGGCTTATGCTCGAAACGTCGAATTCTCTATTCCTGAGATGCTGCCTAACCTGCTGTGCTTTGACCAGCAACACATTTGCAGCTATTATTTTAATGGTGGCAGTTTAGGAAAAGGTGAGGTGCAATAGGCCTGGCTGTCATGGTGGAACAGTTACTGAAGGTTGGAATTAAGGTGCAGCGCGGGTTCAGGAAAGCTAATGGTACATTCTCCTTCATAGCGAGAGGCTTTGAGTATAGGAGTATGGATTCTTGCTGTAATTATACAGTGCCTTGCTGAGGCTAGACATTGGGTGCAGTTTTGGTCTCCTAGTCTGAGGAAGGGCATTCTTACTATTGAGGGAGTCCAGTGAAAGTTCACCAGACTGATTCCCGGGATGGCAGGACTGACATATGTAGAAAGACTGGATTGACTGGGCTTGTACTCACTGGAATTTAGAAGAATGGGACTTGATTTCATAGAAACGTAGAAAATCCTGTTTGGAGTGGACAGGTTAGATGCGGGAATAATGTTCGTGATGTTGGGGAAGGACAGAACTAGGGGTCACAGTCTAAGAATAAGGGGTAAACCATTCAGGACTGAAATGAGGAAGGATTTCTACACTCAAAGAGTTGTGGACCTATGGAATTCTCTCCCATTGGGTAAATATTGAGGAGGGAGCTGGACGTGGTCCTTGAGGCTAAAGGGAGAGCTGGAATTGGATACTGAGACTGCATGATAATTGATGACCATATTGAATGGTGGCACAGGGCCGAATGGCCAAATCCTGCAGCTTTTTTCTTTGTTTCTATGAAACTTCCACATTGCCACCGCAGCCACAAGGAACAAACTGGAATCACCGTGCTGTCACTGCTGTCGCCACCGCTGAAACCTCCGCGCCGCTACCCGGAGGAACAGACCAGACCCACCGACGATTGAGCCTTCGATAAAGTCACGGCCACTATGGCAACGAGATATGGACATCCGGATCCACTCCCCTGTCACCGTTGCAACAGGCCCTTGAAACCGCCTGCCTCCACTGCAGCCGCAGAAAAGAAAAAAGGTGAACTTTGATACAAAAGAGAAATGAAGAAACAAAAGAAGAGAACAGAGAGGAGGGTAGCCTGCTCAGGAACACTAATACTTCCTACCTTGGGCCAAAGGCAGGTATCCATGGTTAGGCCACAGACCAACCACAATTTCTGAATGGCCTACTCCTTTATTCCTGTATACTTAAAGAGTTGTATGCTTGAAAGGTTGGCCAAGTTCGAAAATGTTATTGAGACAGTCTGGAAGACTAAGATCTTAAGAGACAATTGGAAGCCATTGTTATTTCAAGGCACCGTTGGCTGAGCTCTGAAAGGTTATTGGACATCAGGCAGCAGAACATGGTGTACGTGACAACCTGCCTGTGTTCTCTAATTCTGCCCACACCCAGTTATCCTCAGAGAAAGAGCACACATTGTCTGCCAGTACGTTTTAGCTGTTCCACGTTTGGTGGTCACCGTGGGAACTGGGAGCATCTCATCACTGCTCAGAATGACCATTTCACTGAAGTGGATGAGTTTCCTTTACAGTTTTGATTTTTCTTTCTGTTACCAGGCCCCTTCGAGCCTGTCAACCCCAATCTGTCTTATTTTGGTAACTCGAATTATTTAAAATGGTAGAGAGGAGAATGTTGGGGTCTGGTGACTCTGTTGCCAGTGTATGGTATCGAGAGTTTAATACAATGATCCCATTCCTCCTCTCCCCTCCTTCCTGACTGAGATCTCTCAGCCAATCCAACCGAGGTCTAGAATCACAGAGGGACCCAGGGTACAGGTGAAAGGGTTCCTGGTAGAGAGCGTGCGGGTGGGCGATGGTAAGAGCAGAGAGCTGGTTTTCAGTTGCAGGATACCTTTCCTGCATTAAGCCATAAGTCCACAAGCAAACCAAACTGTCCACCTCCTCTGCAGCTCAGTGCCAGCCTTGGTTTCTGTGCTCAAAGCCTGAAATGAAACATGAACCTAGCAACTCAAAAGCAAAAACATGCCCAAGTGAGCCATAGTAGATATGCAGATTGATTCTGAATTAGCTGGGTAAAAACAATGACTGCAGATGCTGGAAACCAGGTTTTGGATTAGTGGTGCTGGAAGAGCACAGAAGTTCAGGCAGCATCTGAGGAGCAGCAAAATCGACGTTTCGGGCAAAAGCCGCTGTGTCGTGTCTTCAGGTGGTTTGAAGGAGCTAAGCAAACTGTACCTGCTGCAACGACAGTGAGGACAGACGAGTGTTTTGCTTCACCCCCATTTGCTTCACTCCGGCCTATCACCCTCACCTTGACCTCCTTCCACCTATCCCACCTCCATCGCCCCTCCCCCTAGTCCCTCCTCCCTACCTTTTATCTCAGCCTGCTTGGCTCTCTCTCTCTTATTCCTGATGAAGGGCTTATGCTCGAAACGTCGAATTCTCTATTCCTGAGATGCTGCCTAACCTGCTGTGCTTTGACCAGCAACACATTTGCAGCTGTGATCTCCAGCATCTGCAGACCTCATTTTTTACCATTAAAATAATAACCTGCTTTCCTGTTTTTTTGCGACCAAAGTGGATAACTTCACATTTATCCTCATTATATTGCATTTGCCAAGTATGTTCTCACTCAGCCAGTCTGTCCAGGTCACCCTGCAGCCTCTTAGCATCCTCCTCACAGCATACACGGCCGCCCAGCTTAGTGTCATCTGCAAATTTGGAGATATTGCATTCAATTCTTTCGCCAACGTCATTAATGTATGATTAATGTGAATAGCTGAGGTCACCCCAATCCTCTCTGCCTGTCACTCTGTAAAGGACCCATTTATTTCTAACTCTCTGCTTCCTCTCTTCCAACCAGTTCTGAGTGCAAGTCAATACATTACCTGCAATACCTTGAGCTTTAATTTTCTTTATTCATCTCTTGTGTGGATCCTTGTCAAAAGCCTTTTGAAAGTCCAGATACACAACATCTACTGATTCATCCTTGTCCATTCTACTGCTCACATCCTCAAAAAATTCCAGAAGATTTGTCAAGCACGATTTCTCTTTAGAGAATTCATGCTGACTAGAACCACCGCTTTCCAAATGATCAATTATTACATCCTTAATGATTGCCTCCGACATTTTCCCCATCATGAATATCAGGTTAAAAGGGCATAATTCCTTGTTTTCTCTCTGCCTCCTTAATTAAAGAGTGGGGTTACATTTAACTACCCTCTAAACCATTGTAACTCTTCCAGGAAAATGATGCAGGAAAATGATGACCAGTACCTCTGCTATTTCTAGGGCCACTTCCTTAAGTACTTCTGGGATGCAGAGTATCAGGCCATGAGGATTTTATTAGATTTTAATCTCATTGGATTCCCCAATTTCCTGATGAATAAGGATTTCCTTCAGTTCTTCCTTCATTCCTGACCCTCTGTCCCTTCGCATTTCCTGAAAGTTATTTGTGCCCTCCTTAGTGAAAACATATCCAAAGTGTTTGTTCAGCTGGTCTGCCATCTCTCTGTAGCCCATCATGAAGTCACCTGATTCTAACTGTAAGGACTTACATTTGTCTTCACCAGTCTTTTTCTCTTCACATATCTATTGAAGCTTTTGCAATCAGTTTTTACGTTTTCCTCAAGTTTACTTTCAAAATCTATCCCCCCTTTCTGAATGAAACCTTTTGTCCTCCTCTGCTGAATTTTACATTTCTCCCAGTCCTCAGGTTTGCTGCTTTATCTGGCCACTTTATAAGCCCCCACCCCACCCCACCCCCACTTTGGCTTTAACACTGTTCCTGACTTCCCTTGTGAGTCATGATTAAGCCACTTTCCCCGTTTTACTCTGATGTCAGACAGGGATGTACAATTGTTGAAGTTCATCCGTGTTGTCTTTAAATATCTGCTATTGTTTATCCACTGTCAACCCCTTAAGTATCCTAACCAGTACATACCTCATACCATCAAAGTTAGCTTTCTTTAAGTTCAGTACCCTAATTTCAGATTTATTTTGTCACTCTCCTTTGTAATGAAGAATTCCACCATATTATGGTCACTCTTCCCCAAATGATCTCATACCACAATGTTGGTAATTAATCCTCTTTCATTATACAATGCCCAGTCTAGGATGGCTTGCTCTCTAGTTGGTTCCTTGACATACATTCCAGAAAATCCTCCTCTGTTCATATTACTGCAGTTTGTCCAATCAAAATGTAGATTGAACTCACCCACAATAACTGTTGTATCCTTACTACATGCAGCTCTAATTTCCTGTTTGATACAATCCTCTACCTCACAACTAGAGTTTGGTGGTGTTTACATAACTCCAATTAACATATTTTTCCTTTTGGTCTTCAACAGCTCCACTCATGCAGATTCCACATCATCCAGCCTAATGTCCTCCCTTACTATTGTGTTAACCTCCTCCTTAATCAGCAATGCTACCCTACCTCCCTTTTCTTTCCATCTATCTTTCCTGAAAATTAAATAACCTTGGAGCCACATCTCTGTGATCCCAATTACATCATATCCATTAATACACCACCCTGTAATTCTGTTTGCAGATGCAGAAGTGCCTATCCAATCCCCTTAGAATTGAATCCCCTATCACTAAAGCTCTTTTTCCTACCCTCCTGAATAGCAGAGCCATCCTTGGTGCCTATGAACCTGGTTGTGGTATCTCCCCCAACAGTATCCAAAATGGCTTAACCTGTTTTGGAGGGAGATGACCGTAGGGGACCCCTGCACTGACCTCCTACTCTTCCTCTGTCCGTTGGTCACCCATTCCCTATCTTCCTCAGTAATGTTTACCTGCAGTGTTACTGAAAGTGCTATTCCCTCAGCCTTACAGATGCTTCAAAGTGAATCCACTCCAGACCTGTCAAGCGATCAGACAGAAACTGCAGCTGAACACACTTCCCGCACATGAAGCAGACATTGCAAGAGTCCCTGAATTCCCATTTCACACAAGAGGAGCGTGCCATGGGTCTGGAATCTCCTGCCACGACTTAACCCTTAAGTTAACAACAGGAACAAAGCGAAGAGAAAATGAGAGAGAAGAGAAAGCAACTAAAGTGGCATTGGCTGGGTCCAGTTTGTCCATCCTTGCTGCAGCAGGGGTACAGTAGCTTCAGTGTCATCTTTGGCGGTGACAGTGAGGTGGGTCTAGTCTGGAAATCCTTGCGTTGGTGGCCTCAGGGAGGGCTTGGTGGTAGAGTCCTGTAGCCACTCCAAAAACCTCGATTGCCATGGAGGGAAGAAAACTCTGCCTTAACTTTCTCTCAATTACATCATTTTATAATTTATGTAAGTAAAATAGCACTGGATCATGGCAATTTATACACTTTTTACCTTATTTTCATAAATACAAGTGACAATCAATTGCTATTCTATTTTAATACCTTTGCTAAACAAAACTTACCTACCTCAGATTTAAAACTAACAATTGATCTAACATCAGCAGTCAGTTTAATTAAACTTCTGCTGAATTAATATTTTAAGCTGCTTTATCGGGGAATTAATCCAGATTTTTAGTCAATCTTTCACATTTTCTGAAAATCAGTATTAAAATGTCAAAGACCCTTCACCCCTCCATAACATCGCTTGGCTCTGCTGCTGTTTGAGAAACATAAGTCCTCCTCTCATTATTGATTTCAGGTACAATATTCTCCCAACCTGCTTCATTTTTGTATCTTCATCAATTAATTCTATGACAGGGATTATTCTATGACACAAACTCCTGCATCACCCTTTTCTTCCCTAAGCTTCATAGTGACTCAAAGAGTTGTTTTCATTCTGCAGCCTCTTAACTGTTTCCAAAATCAAATGGAAATCCTTCTCTTTAATTGTACTCTTCATTCCAGCCATAAATATAAAACGATCACTAATATATCCAACAGGGAGTTCATGAGAAATTCCTTTCCACAGATTGGGGTCGGAATATAAAACTTGTTACCAATAAACAGCTGAGCTGAGGAGCACAAATGCACATAATGGGGACATAGATAAATAGATGAGGAAGAAAGGGCTCAGAGGTTACGTTCATAGGCTTGGATGAACAGAATTGGCAGGAGAGCCATGCTGAATGCAAATACTGCCCCAGAACTAATGCTCTTTTTCTAGGCTGTTCATTTTGTACAATATAATTCTTTGTATTTATCCCTTCCTTCCTTCCTTCCTGCTCAGCATGCATTGATTTAAACACTCAGCACAATCTTTCTGACTGCAAAATGTGCTGTACAAATATATTTCTTGACACGTTCAACTCCACATACAATTATGTACATGTTACAAGAGCCTGGGATTTGACAGCAAGAGCTGGGCGAAGAAAAGACTTTCAAACAATCATCCTCATTGTTGCCTACTGCGAATGACGACTCTTTCTATCTGATAGATGTTTGTACCTGGAGTTCAGATGACTGAAAATAGTTTAGCCAATATGAAGGTGGTCAGTTCTTGCCTTCTGGATTTACTGGGGATATAAAGAGACATGAATCAGTAGACAATATGACTGTAAGTGTTCATCTCTAGCAACCTTAACAAAGTACATCAACACACAGAAGCCAAGGGTTTTGTGACTACATTTAGTTGATAATGCTCCCAGGAAATACCTTGAGGTATTTTACTTCATTAAAGGTGTTGTATAAATGCAAACTATTGCCATTTTATATCTTGAACATGAATAATAGAGGAGAGAAATATGAAGAGATTAGGAAAGAAATCACAAAAATGATTCAAGAAGCAAAGGGAAGGTGTGAAATCAAATTATCAAGGAAGCCAACCTGAAAAAAACTAACTTTATTCACTTGTGGGACTTGGGGCTCACTGGCTGGTTGCATTTATCGTCCATCACTATTTGGTCTTCAGAAGGTGATGGTGAGCTGCCTTCTTAAACTGCTACAGTCCATGTCTTAAAATGTGTGAACATTACATTGCATGTAAACAAGAAATGAGAAGGGAATAGAAACACTCATCATCGTCCGTCATTTCTGCCATCTACAAACGGACTCCACCACTAAAGATCTAATTCCCTCCCTACCCCTATCCGCTTTCCGTAAACATCATTCCCTCGTCCCTCACCACCATCCAAGGCCCCAAAGGAGCCTTCCACATCCATCAAAGTTTCACCTGCACTTCCACACATCATTTACTGTATCCATTGTTCCCAATGCATCGAGGAGACAGGATGCCTCCTCACAGATCACTTCAGAGAACATCTCCGGAACACCCACACCAACCAACCCCACCACCCCGTGACCGAACATTTTAACTCCCCCTCCCACTTCACCAAGGACATGCAGGTCATGGGCCTCTTTCATTGTCACTCCCTAATCACCCTAAACCTGGAGGAAGAAAGCTTTATCTTCCGCCTTGGTACCCTCCAACCCCATGGCATCAATGTAGATTTCACCAGTTTCTTCATTCCCCCCTCCCCACCTTATCTCAGTTCCAACCTTCCAGCTCAGCACCACTCTCATGAGCTGTCCATTCCATCCTCCCCTCCGACCTATCACCTTCACCTCCACCTCCATCCACCTATCGCTACCTTCCCCCCAGCCCCACCCCCTCCCATTTATCTCTCCACCCCTGAGGCTCCCATCCTTATTCCTGATGAAGGTCTTTTGCTTTTCCTGCTCCTCAGATGATGCCTGACCTGCTCTGCTTTTCCAGCAGCCACTCTCCACTCAGGATTAGTCAGAATAGACTCACAGTGAGAAGTAGGAAACGGCTAGTAAAATTAAATATTTACTACATTTCAGTCTTTACAGTGAGAACAACAGTTGTACATGACATTGGAAGGTGAAGCTGAAAATGATGTAAGTTTATTTAAAAATCAAATTAAGCAAAATATTAAATCAGCTAATCAAACCTGAAAAGGATAAAACCTCCGGATGAATTGTATTCATATATTTCAAAAGAATCGAGGGAATAGATAGCAGAGACACTACTACACATATTTAATAATTTGTTAGAAAAAGTTGTAGCACCAGAGGACTGGAGTTTGAGGAAGGGAGATAGAATATGTCTAAGTATATATCCATGAGCTCAACATCGATAATAGGGAAGTGAATGATGTTTCAACTAAAGGAGAAAATTGAAAGACAACTGAGAGAGAGCTGCAGCAATGGGTCTAGATCAGAGGGAGATGGTGGTGCAGTGGTAGTTTAATAGATTAATAAAACAAGCCTGAGACAAAAACCTTGAGAGCATAGGCTCACATCCCACCGTGCCAACTGGAGGAATTTAAATTAAGTTAATATGCCAGGAATTTAAAAGGCTAGTCTCAGAAAAGGTAACCATGAACGTGATTATCAGTTTTTGTTGAAAAAGCCTTCCTGGTTCATTCATGCCCCTTAGGGAAGGAAATATTCTCTCCTTCCTTGGTCTGGCCTGATAACTCCAGACCAAATGTGATGTCACTCAGTTCAAAGATAACTTGGGATGGGCAATGAGGGTGGCCTCCACTTTCTCCATGGGTAAAAAAAAATAAATTTTTCAGCAGATTAGATTGGCATAAAATATCCACAAATAAACAGAATGGATGGACAGGGAATTGGCAAATTAATTTTAATATGGATAAACATGAGGTACTGCATTCTTTACTAAGGAGATCAGATGTTAAATGAAAATAGGATAGAGAAACAAAGGGATTTGACAGCATAAATACGCAGCTTACAAAATTGAAAATCACACAACACCAGGTTCTAGTCCAACAGGTTTAATTGGAAGCACACTAGCTTTTCAATTGTGCTTCCAATTAAACCTGTTGGATTATAATCTGGTGTTGTGTGATTTTTAACTTTGTACACCCCAGTCCAACACCGGCATTTCCAAATCATGACAGCTTACAAAAAGCTATGTTGCAGATTAATAAGGTCAGAATAAATAAAACAAACAAAGGAGAAGGACGGGACTGGAGTGTGAAGAAGTTATGCAAACTTTGCATCAAACCGAAGAGTCAGGATCATACAGCACAGAAACAGATCCATCGGTCCAACCAGTCCACGCCAACCATGGTCCCAAATTGAACTATTCCCAGCTGCCTGTCAGGGCCCATACCCCTCCAAACCTTCCCTACTCATGAACCTGTCTGAATGTCTTTTAAATGTTGGAATTGTACCTGCATCCATCACTTCCTCTGGCAGTTCATTCCACATACAAACCACTAAAGAAAGTTGCCCTTTGTGTCCTTTTTATATCTTTGTTCTCTCACCTTAAAAATACGTCCCTTAGTTTTGAACTCCCCCACCCTAGGTGGAAAAAAAACCCCTTGGCATTCACCTTACCTATGACCCTCATGATTTTAAAAACCTCAATAAGGTCCCAGTCTTTCCAATCTATTTTTATATCTCAAACCCTCCATTCCTGGCAACATCCTGGAAAATCTTTTCTGAATCCTCTCCAGCTTAACATCATCCTTCCAATAACAGGGTGACCAGACTGCACACAATACTCCAGAAGAGGCCTCACCAACCTCAACATGATATCCTACTCTCATACTCAAAAGGTCTGAGCAATGAAGGCAAGTGTGCTCAATACCTTCTTAACCACCCTGTCTACTTGTGATGCAAATTTCAAAGAATTATGCACCTGAACCTGTAGGTCTCTCTGTTCTACAGCTCTACCCAGGGCCCTACTGTTAATGGTATAAGTCCCCTCCTTGGGTGCTTTATCAAAATGCAATACCTTGCACTAATCCAAATTAAACTCTCTGCTTCTCCTCAGTCCATTGATCCAATTGATCAAGATATTTTTGTAATCTTAAATAACCTTCTTCATTGTCCTCGGAACCACCAATTTTGGTGTAAACTGCAAACTTACTAATCATGTCTTCTCTATTCTTATCTAAATCATTTGTAGAAATGACCAACAAAAGTGGACCCAACTCCAATCCCTGTGGAATAGTGCTGGTCGCAGGCCACTAGTCCATGAAACAACCCTCCACCACCACCTTAGATAGACCAGTTGGTCTCTACATTATAATAAAAGATATTTGGGAGGGTGGAGATTCACAAGGAGGAAACTAAAAACCATTAGGTTATACCGATCAGGAAATGCTGCACCTCTTTTATGTTGAAAAGGGGAAATTAAATGGTACCCCGACAGAGGCTGATAAAATGATGAAGGATGCAAAACAGACTTTTTTCCTTTGTGGGGAGCGGAAGAACATGATGATTAAGATCACAAAATATAGGAACAGCAGGAAACTATTAAACCCCCTCGCCTCAGTTACCATTCAATAAGATCATGACTTTTCGGTTGTGGACTCAATAGCACTTTTGTGCTTTCCCCCTTAATGCATGGTTCCCCAATAAATTACAAATCTGTTCCAATGTTTCCTTGGATATGTTTAATGTCATTTCCGCCCCCATCATGGCCGCTTCCACAGGCACTTTCGCCCCTCACAATTCCTCATGCACCACACGTAACATCACTTCCGCCCCTCACATCATCACTGATGTCACATGCTCAGTGATTTTTGCACCCCCCCACTGCCATGTTTGCCACCACTTCCGTCCCCACCAGCATCACTCACCTGCATTCTGCTGACACGCCCCCCCGACAGATCACACTGTCACCATCCCTGCCCCCCAGAACCCTGAAGGGAACACCATCCCTGCTCATGACTCCATCCCCATTCCCCCCACCACCACACTCACTCCAGTTACCAGCTCCACCCCCACTCCCAGCTCCACACCCACACCAGATCCCAGCTCCCAGCCCTGCCGAGTTTTCACCATTCCCCCTGACCTCCCCCTCACTGAGGACAAACGATCAGTCCTCAGCAAGGGACTCACCTTCATCCCCCTCCACCCAAGCATCAATGAATTTAATACGCACCGTGTCGTCGAACAGTTCTTCCGCCGCCTCCTCCTCCGAACTTACTTTCACAATCAGGATTCCCACCCACCTTCCAAGGACCTCTTCGCCCACCTCCAACACATTGCATCCACCTGGACATCCCACGCTGGCCTATTACCCACCCTCGACCTCTTCATTTCCAACTGCCGCAGGGTCATTAACCACCTTAAACTGTCTACGCCCCCTCCCCCACTCCAACCTCTCACCCTCACAACGCGCAGCCCTCCAATCCCTCTGCTCCAATCCCAACCTCACCATTAAGCCAGCGGATAAAGGGGGCACAGTGGTAGTATGGTGCACTGACCTCTACATCGCTGAAGCCAAACGTCAACTCGAGGACACCTCTTCCTACCGCCCCCTCGACCATGTCCCCACCCCCCATCACCAAACCATCATCCCCAAGACCATACAGAACCTCATCACCTCAGGGGATCTCCCACCCACAGCTTCCAACCTCATAGTCCGGGAACCCCGCACTGCCCGGTTCTACCTCCTTCCCAAGATCCACAAGCCTGACCACCCTGGCCGACCCATTGTCTCAGCATACTCCTGACCCACTGAACTCATGTCTACCTACCTCGACACTGTCCTATCCCCTCTAGTCCAGGAACTCCCCACATACGTTTGAGACACACCCACGCCCTCCACCTACCCCAAGACTTCCGTTTCCCCGGCTCCAACGCCTCATCTTCACCATGGATATCCAATCCCTCTACACCTTCATCTGCCATGACCAGGGCCTCCAAGCCCTCCATTTCTTCCTCTCCTGACGTCCCCAACAGTACCCTTCCACCGACACTCTCATTCGTCTGCCCAAACTGGTCCTTACCCTTAACAATTTCTCCTTTGAATCCTTCCACTTCCTCCAGACCAAAGGGGTAGCCATGGGCACCCATATGGGCCTCAGCTATGCCTGTCTCTTTGTTGGCTACGTAGAACAGTTGATCTTCCGTAATTACACCGGCACGTCTTCCTCTGTTACATTAATGACTGCATTGGCGCCACCTCGTACTCCCATGAGGAGGTTGAGCAATTCATCAACTTCACCAACGCATTCCACCCTGACCTTAAATTTACCTGGACCATCTCTGACACCTCCATCCCCTTCCTGGACCTCTCCATCTCCATTAATGACGACCGACTTGACACCAACATTTTTTACAAACCCACCGACTCCCACAGCTACCTGGATTACACCACTTCCCACCCTACCTCTTGCAAAAGTGCCATCCCGTATTCCCAATTCCTCCACCTCCGCCATATCTGCTCCCAGGAGGACTAGTTCCACCACAGAACACACCAGATGGCCTCCTTCTTTAGAGACCGCAATTTCCCTTCCCACGTGGTTAAAGATGCCCTCCAATGCATCTCATCCACATCCCGCACCTCTGCCCTCAGACCCCATCCCTCCAACTGTAACAAGGACAGAACGCCCCTGGTGCCCACCTTTCACCCTACCAACCTTCGCATAAACCAAATCATCCGCCGACATTTCTGCCACCTCCAAAATGACCCCACCACCAGGGATCTATTTCCCTCCCCACTCCTTTCTGCCTTCCGCAAAGACCGTTCCCTCCGTGACTACCTGGTCAGGTCCACGCCCTCCTACAACCCAACCTCCCCTTCTGGCACCTTCCCCTGCCACCGCAGGAATTGCAAAACCTGAGCCCACACCTCCTCCCTTACCTCCATCCAAGGCCCTAAAGGATCCTTCCGCATCCATCAAAGTTTTGCCTGCACATCCACTAATATCATTTATTGTATCCGTTGCTCCCGATGCAGTCTCCTCTACATTGGGAAGACTGAACACCTCCTAGCAGAGCGCTTTAGGGAACATTTCTGGGACACCCATACCAATCAACCACACCGCCCCGTGGCCCAACATTTCGACTCCCCCTCCCACTCTGCCGAAGACATGGAGGTCCTGGGCCTCCTTTACCACCACTCCCTCACCACCAGATGTCTCATCTTCCGCCTCGGAACACTTCAACCCCAGGGCATCAATGTGGTCTTCAATAGTTTCCTCATTTCCCCTTCCCCCACCTCCCCAGTTCCAAACTTCCAGCTGAAAACTGTCCCCATGACTTGTCCTACCTGCGTATCTTCTTTTCCACCTATCCACTCCACCCTCCCCCACCCCCACCCTATCACCTTCATCCCCTCCCCCACTCACCTATTGTTCTCTATGCTACTTTCTCCCCACCTCCACCCTCCTCTCACTTATCTCTTCTGCCTTCTGGTACTCTGCCTGTATTCCTGATGAAGGGCTTTTGCCCGAAATGTTGATTTTACTGCTCCTCAGATGCTGCCTGAACTGCTGTGCTTTTTCAGCACTACTCTAATCTAGGCTCTGGTTTCCAGCATCTGTAATCATTTTTTTTTTACCTGGGATATAGAACTCCAAAGAATAATTGCTTTCTGAATGTCAAAATTCCTCTTCAATTCCAAATGAAATGGAAACTCCTTATTTTAAAATTGTGCCCCTCTACTCCAGATTCTTCCAGATCAGGAAACATCTCTCAGCATCTACCCTGTCAAAACTCCTCAGGACCTATAGGTTCAATGAGAACACCACTCATGCTTCAAAACGCTAATGAATATGGGCCCAATCTGCTCAACCTTCATCTCAGACACCACTCCATTGAATCTTCTCTGAATTGTCTTCAATGCAGCTATAATCCATCCTTAAATAAGGAGACCAAAACAATGAACAGTACGGTCACTGTCAGCAACACCTATACATTGATAGCACCCTTTTCCAATTTAGTATTCCATCCCTCTGGCTGTAAACATTAATTTTCTATTTGCTTCCTAAATCACTTGTTATAAATGCATGATAAGGTTTTGTATCTCATGTATGAGGATACCCAGATCCCTCTGCTATGCTGCATTTTGTGGTATTCTTTCTCCATTTAACTAAGAGTGGGCAGCTGTCCATTTTCCCATGTTATCCTCCATTTGCCATTTTTGCTACATTCACTTAACTTGTCTTTATCCTTTAGCAAGACCTTTTCCTCCCCTTTATAAGTTGTCTACCGACAGTATGCTTGCTCCCTTCATTCTCATGATATGGATTGTAAATGGTTGAGGTCCCAGAACACATCATTGTGACAATCCATTAGTTTTGCTTACTGATTTATCCTGATGCTCAGTTTCCCACTGGTTAACTAATCTTCCATACAAGATTATATCTTACGCTTATGACTATGTGCTATGTGACACCTTATCAACACAACTTTGGAAACCCAAATGCACCACATCCCATTTGTTCCCATTATTCACCCTGCTTGTTACATCTAAAAGCAAAATCAGTGTAAAATAATGATTAAGAAATTAAATAGATCAGAGGGGCTGTTCAATTGCCTACTCCTGCTCCATGTTTGTATAAATTCAGAAGAAACATTCCCAAACCGTGGAAATACAGAACTCATGCCCAGATGGAGTATTTGAGGCTTAAGGAAAAGTCTAGATAAACCAATGAGGAAACCCTAAAGAAAGCATAACTGGAATAGCTTTGCCAAATTGCCCTGTTTCTTTCATTCACTCACAGGAATGAGGGTATCATTATTGCTCATCCCAGAGGTCAGTTAAAATTCAACCACATTGCTGTGGATCTGGAATCACATGTAATCCAGACCAAGTAAGGATGGCAGTTTTCTTCCCTCAAGAAAAGGGTTTTTCACCTTCAAATGACAATGGTCATCACTAGACTCTTATTTCCAGATTTTTAATAAATACAAATTCCACCATCTGCCATGGTAGGATTCGAACCCAGATCCCCAGAACATTACCTGGGTCTCTGGATTCCTGATGAAGGGCTTATGCCCGAAACGTCGAATTTCCTGTTCCTTGGATGCTGCCTGACCTGCTGCACTTTTCCAGCAACACATTTTCATCTCTGGATTAATAGGCCAGCAATAATTCTACTAAACTTCATCTCCCCTTCTGTGTGGACTGTGTCATTGTCTTATGAGGAGAGGCTGAGGGATCTGAGGCTGTTTTCTTTAGAGAGAAGAAGGCTGAGTGCTGACTAAGGTACATTTGCTTGCTTTGCCTCCTCACTCTCCACAGGAGTCACACTGGAGGATTGGAGGGAGGTGAATGTTGTTGTTCTTTTCAAGAAGGGGAATAGGGAAATCCCTGGCAATTACAGACCAGTCAGTCTTACGTCTGTGGTCAGCAAGGTTTTGGAAAGAATTCTGAGGGATAGGATTTATGACTATTTGGAAAAGCATTGCATGATTAATGGCAGTCAGCATGGCTTTTCGAGGGGCAGGTCATGCCTCACAAATCTTATTGAGTTCTTTCAGGAGGTGACGAGACAAGTCAATGAAGGTCAAGCAGTAGATGTTGTGTATGTGGACTTCAAGGCATTTGATTAGGTTCCCCATGGTAGACACATTCATAAAGTTAGGAGGTACGGGATAAAGGGAGATTTGGCTGTCTGGATTCAGAATTGGTTAGCTTACAGAAGGCAAAGAGTGATTGTAGATGGACAGTATTCTGCCTGGAGGTCAGTGGTGAGTGGTGTTCTGCAGGGCTCTGTTCTTGGGCCTCTGCTATTTGTAGTTTTTTATAAATGACTTGGATGAGGAGGTTGAGGGGTGGGTCAGTAAATTTGCAGATAACACAAAGTTTGGAGGTGCCATTGATAGTATCGAGGGGTATTGCAGGCTGCAGCACGACATAGACAGGATGCAGAGCTGGGCTGATAAAAGGCAGATGGAGTTTAACCTGGATAAATGCGAAGTGATGCATTTTGGAAGGTCAAACTTGAATGCTGGATACAGGATTAAAGACAGGATCCTTGGCAGTGTGTTGAAGAACAGCGGGATCTTGGTGTTCAAGTGCATAGATCCCTCAAAGTTGCTACCCAAGTGGATAGGGTTGTTAAGAAAGCATATGGTATTTTGGCTTTCATTCACAGGTGGATCGAGTTTAAGAGCTGCAAGGTTTTGCTGCACTCGATAAAACCATGGTGAGACCACGTTTGGAATATTGTGTCCAGTTCTGGTCACCCAATTATAGGAAAGATACAGAGGCTTTGGAGAGGGTGCAAAGAAGGTTCACCAAGATGCTGCTTGGACTCAAAGGCTTGTCTTATGAAGAGAGGTTGACAAATTTCAGACTTTTCTCTTTAGAGAGAAGGAGGAAGAGAGGTGACCTGATTGAAGTATACAAGGTAATGGAATGCTTGGATAGAATCAATAGCCAGAGGCATTTCCGGAGTGCGTTGCCAGCTGTGGTGGTGGAGGCAGAGTCTTTGGGGACATTTAAGTGACTGCTGGACATGCACATGGACAGCAGTGAATTGAGAGGTGCATAGGTTAGATTAGGTTATTTTATTTTAGATTAGAATAATCCTCGACACAACATCGTGAGCCGAAGGGCCTGGTTTGTGCTGTACTTTTCTATGTTCTATGTTTAATTGAGACATATAAGATAATCAGAGGGTTAGATAGGGTGGACAGTGAGAGCCTTTTTCCTCAGACGGTGATGGCTAGCATGAGGAGACATGGCTTTAAATTGAGGGGTGATAGATATCAGACAGAGGTATGTTCTTTACTCAGAGAGTCGTAGGCATATGGAATGCCCTGCCTGCAACAGTAATAGAACTGCCAGTGTTAAGGGCATTTAAATGGTCATTGGATAGGCATATGGATGATATTTTAGGTTGGATGGGCTTCAGATTGATTTCTCAGGTCGGGGCAACATCAAAGACCAAAGGACCTATATCACGCAGTAATGTTCTATGTCCTATGGTAAAAGACTTGCAAAGATTATTAACAGATAATTCACATGAGCTCACACAGAGTGTAATAGCAGGATTTTTCATCCATCAAGACATTTCTAATTTAGATTTGTAACAGTTTACCAACATTGGAGAGAAGCAACCCATTGACTTTGTTGTGAAAAATGCTAATATCAATTTCCATTAATCACTGAAGACATGAAATAAAACTGCTAAATATTCACCCATCCTTCTTGGTCCCCTAATTTGAGTGGAATGTAATTGCATTATAGGCAGTTCAGTGAAGGTTCACTGGGTTGATTCCAGAAATGAGAGGTTTGTCTTATGGAGAGAGATTAGGCAGTGTAGATAGATATTCTCTGGAGTGTAGAAGAAGGAGAGTAAATCTAATTGAGGTACTTGAGGTGTTAAAGGAGATTGACAAAGTAGACGTAGAGACGATGTTTCCTTATGTGAGGCAATTTAGAATGAGATGTCATAGGTTTAGGATATGAGTAGCAAATTTAAAACAGATAATTCAGGAGAAAAAAAGTAAGCCCATAACAGTTAGGAAATAGGTTCTCTCAGTGTGAGGGTGCCAGTTTGAAAAAATCCAAACCAAAGGTGTTTGGTTAGAAACCTGATTGGCAGATTTGAAACTAAGAAAATTTAAGCTCAGTTGTATGTTTAATCGAGGGAAAAAAATCTGTCAAACTCTCAAGACAAGGAATTAAGAGAAACTGATATATTAAACAGAATTATGATACTTGAACACAGTGATATCGGGGTAGATGGAATATCATTGTACAATGTATTTTGGAAACATTTTATTTTGTTATATGTAGGTACCTCTCATTGTAACTCCAGAGAACATAGTCCAGTTTTAATTCATTCAAGGGGTGTGGGCATCATTAGCTAGAGCGGCTTTTGTGGCCCATCCATAGTTGGCATTTAGGAGGTGGTGGTGAGCTGCCACCTTGAACTCTTGCAGTCTATGGGGTGTCAATACATCCACTGTACAGTTGGGAAGTGTTCCTGGACTTTAACTCTGCAACATTGAAAGAATGGAAGCATAGTTCCAAGTCAGTATGGTGCGGAGCCTAGAGAGGAACTTAGTGCTCCCATGCGTCTGCTGCACTTCTGGATGGGAGAATTTGGAAGGTGGTATTGAGGCAGTCTTAATGAGTTTGTACAGTGCACCTCATAGATTGTGTACATTGTCAATACTGTGGTGGTGGTGGAGGGAGTGCAAGTTCAAAGTGGTAGATAAAAGTTTCAATTGATTGGCTGCTTTGTTCTAAATGGCATCAAACCTCAGGTGGTATTGGAGCTGCACTCATCCAGGCAAGTGAAAAGT
Organism: Hemiscyllium ocellatum; assembly: GCF_020745735.1. Classification (NCBI taxonomy): domain Eukaryota; kingdom Metazoa; phylum Chordata; class Chondrichthyes; order Orectolobiformes; family Hemiscylliidae; genus Hemiscyllium; species Hemiscyllium ocellatum. The sequence goes on along the minus strand of NC_083403.1, from coordinate 24,624,258 downwards.
ATTATCAAAGTATGGGCAGCACAGTGGCTAGCACTGCTGCCTCATAGCACCAGGGTCCTGGGTTCAATTCCTGCCTGTCTGTGTGGAGTTTGCACATTCTCCCTGTGTCTGCGTGAGTTGCCTCCCACAATCCAAAGATGTGCAAGTCAGGTGAACTGGTCATGCTAAATTGCCCACAGTGTTAGGTGCATTAGTCAGAGACAAATATAGGCTAGAGGAATGGGTTTGGGTGGGTTTCTCTTCAGAGGGGCGGTGTGGATTTGTTGGGCCGAAGGGCATGTTTCCATACTGTAGTGAATCAAATCGAATATCGCACTATTCCTGACCTCAACCTGACCCAATATGCTTCACCACCAATTAAATACTTTCGAAGTAGAGTTACTATGGTCATGTAGGAAACCAAATTATTGATTTTCTCTCAATATCTCTGTTTCCATTTCTGGAGAAAGGCTGAACACCAACATACACAAACCGACTGACTCCCATAATTACCTTGACCACATATGCTTGCACCCTGCTTCCTATAAGGACTCCATCCCATTCTCCCAGTTTCGCCATTTCCATTGTACCTATTCTGACAATGCCACTTTGTTTCCTTTAGCACAGTCACCCATTCTCACCTACTCAGAGGGCACTATATTTTATATGGTTGTTTTCAGCACAGCTCATCCATTCTCTCCTACTCTGACCTCACTTATTCAGATTTTCTACTGCTCTGGCCTGCTATCAATAATTTCCTTGCTCACCTACCTATTTTGTAGTGAATGAAATGAGGTCAGCCAGTTGGATGACATAGACTATGAGTTCCTGTTAACCTGGCCCATCGGGGAGCCCTGGCTGACAGATATAAACAGGAGTGTCAGAGGTTCTGTTCATTCTGAGAGTTGGCTCTGAGGGAGCTGGTCAGTTTTAAAGATTTTCCATGTGTAAACAAAGGGTGACTTGATTATGGGATACCAACCTCTGTGGAGTTAGTTCACCTTTCATCTCTCTCCCTCTCTGTCTTCCCCAGGCTCCATTTCCACCTTTCCAGTCACCTCTCCCTTCCCCATCTCCAACTTTACTTTCAGCATAAAGATCACATTCTCCAAGTTGCTAACAGTTCTAATGAAGAATTACCAGACTTGAAACGTTAACTCTGCTTTCTTCCTACACAAGCTGCCAGACCTGCTGAATCTCACCAGCAATTTCCATTTCTGTTTCAAATCTCTAACAAATGCAATTCTTTGTTTTATTATGTATGATTTTTAGGGGTCTTGGCAGGGGTGGGATGGCCTGGGGATACTGAAAGCATGTTATTGCTAGCAGGGGAATTTGGAACTAGGGGGCAAACTAACAAAAGAATGAGTCTTCTATTTCAGATGTGGAAGAGGAGGAACTTTTCCATCGTACAGAATAGTTAGCCCCTGGAATTTCTTTCCTAAGACAACAATGGAAACTGGGTCATTGAATGTATTTGGAACTGACTTAGAGAAATGTCTAAGCTATAAAGGAATCAAGGATTATGGACCAGGAGAGTGAGGCACAGGTAAGTGTAATTATGGCCAGTCATATCAAGCTTGATATTACTCAGTGACAGAATAGATTTAAGGGGCCAAATGGCCTATTCCTGCTTCTACTGCTTTCATTTTTATATTGTCTCAATATTGCATAGAGGTAACAGGCCAGATAGTCTTTCAAATGAAACTTAGCCCCAATCTTCTGACCTCCAGAACTGTACTGCTATTGAGCCACAGCTGACAGAACACAATCTGTTACCCATCTCCCAAAATCTCAGATTGCCCCTGATGCTCCCCCCTTCCCGCTTTTACCCCAAATCTTTACATACAGTTGAACCTCATCTGCCAGGCATTTAACAACAAATTATATGAGGATGCTATTCTTTATTTTACTACTCAGTCAGGAAGCGATGATATTCCAGCTGTTTCCTTACATAACTCCATATAATTCAGAAGTAGCAATTTTCAGTATTTCTGTTAACTGCAAGGAACATATTCACACAACTCAGTCCCTCTCATCTAATAATCCTGAACTGCGTCTTTTTAAAAAAAATTACCTCAATTGTTCCATTGAGACATGGAAATGGAAGCACAGAACTGGCCCCCTGACAAATTATTCCAAAATATATTATTGGAGCATTTGCTGAGCTTGTTCTAGGGGAGCTGAATGGAGCAAGAAATTAGTCCCAGTCTCCATAAGAGAATAAATTATGTAAATAGAGGAATAACAAAATGTTTTATGTAGAAGTTTGTGCCCCCAGAGAGGCAGAGTAGCTCCAGCTTGAAAATTCCAACATCGCTGCTTGGTCAGTTTGATGCTTTCAATATTTACTCAACATTTACAGAGAAAACAAACAATTGATGCAAAAATCTTGTAATCCAATATTGCATAGTGTAACGCCAAAACCTGTGTAACACAAGAGCATTTGAATTATGAAATTTTGTAACAGGCATATACACACCTTCACGTCCACACAAAAACAGACACCGATACACATTCTTGTACACACATTCCTGGGTTCCTGGTGAGAGTTGCTGAACAAAGTGTGCGGGATCATAGTTCCTTGAAGGAGGAGTCACAGGGAGACACGTGGTGAAGAAAGCATTTGGTATGCTTGCCCTTACTGGTCAGTGCTTTGAAAATTGGAGTTGGACCACACAAGACATGAGACCACTTTTGGATGACTGCCTTCAATCCTGGTCTTCCTGCTTTAGCAAAGATGTTGCTAAACTTGAAAGATTTACAAGGATCTTGCTGGGTTTGGTGGACTTGAGCTACAGGGAGAGGCCAAATAGGCTGGGACTATTTTCTCCAGAGATTGAAGGGTGACTTTATAGAGATTTATAAAATCTTGAAGGGAGTGAATAGAGTGAATACTCATGGTCTTCATACCAGAGAAGGGGAGTCCAAAACTAGAGGCCATAGATTTATGGTGAGAGGGAAAAGATTTATAGGGGGCCTAAGGGGCAACATTTCCATGCAGAGGGTGGTGCATGTATGGAAAGAACTGCCAGAGGAAGTGGTGGAGGCTGGTACAATCACAACATTTAAAAGGCATCTGGATGGGCAAGTGAATGGGAAAGGCTTTAGAGAAATATGGGTCAAATGCTGGCAAATGGTACTAGATCAATTTATGATATCTGGTCGACATGGACAATTGGATCAAAGGGTCCGCTTCCATGTTGTACAACTCTATGACTCTATAACATTCACATGTGAACTCACTCACTCACAGACACAATCATACACACCATCATGCATGTATTCACACATGAACTTACACACATTTATTTAGACACGCACAAATATTCATGCATGAACGCACCCTCTCATGCACACAACCATACCATTCTCTGCTTTGACAAAATAAGAAATAAAAAGAAAAATTCCTGGAGGAACTGGCAGCATTTGTGGAGACAGAAACAGATGAATCCGATGTGACTTATCTTCAGAATGAAATGAAACGTTAACTCTGTTTGTCTCTCTCCACAGATGCTGCCAGCCAAACATACGCATAAACAGATGCTCCAATCCCTTAAACTTCACAGTTCTCTCAACATGGTTCCACAAACAGTACAATTTAATTGTTTAGAAATTCTGTCAAAGTCATGTGTGACCCTTTCAAAGCAGTTTCTTCTACATCTGTGAGGTGTATGTTTTTATGCAGAACATTTCAAACATACTTCAAAAATATTGATGCCCATTTTAACTGCTTAACTGTTCATATTTCTTCTAAAGTTGCCAATCCATGGTGTTCTACAGACACTGGCCACCTTCCAGCATTTCACCCAATGTGGCCAACCTTCTTACATTGGCTAGACAAGAACTGATGATAATCTACTTGGGCATGGGTAACTTGACAGATAAGCCTGATCTTTATCCTCAGCCAGTATCCAAGGAGGTCCCTGTACTCTTCCAATGTAATGGTCACTCATTAAGAATCAGTGACCCCTACCTTCTCATCCCTAGCCCAGGGGTGGTGAGATGCAATTGTTATATCACAAACACTACACAGGTTGAGATGAGTTAATACAACAATGATCAGGGATCAAGTATTTTGTGCTAAAGGTGTCCTCTGCATTCACGCTTTTTGTGTTTATTTGCAGGATGTTTGCCTCATGAGCAAGAACAAGATTTATTGGCCAAGCCTAAACAATTGATTGGTTTGTTCAGCTACTTTAGGTGTGGGGTGAGAGTCACTTATAGTCGAAGCGTGTGGTGCTAGAAAAACACAGCTTATGCTCAAAATGTCAATTCTCCTGCTCCTTAGATGCTGCCTGACTGGCTGTGCTTTTCCAGCGCCACACTTATCGACTCTGATCTCCAGCATCTGCAGGCCTCACCTTCTCTTAGAGTGACTTATAGGCCATACTAGGGAAAAACAGCAGGCCTCGTTCCCTACAGAATATTAAACATAGAATACTAGAATCAAGAAAATGCACAAAGCAGTTCATTCAACTTGTCATGTCCGTGCTGGCACTGCGAAGGAATAATTTATCTAATGCTACTTCATCATCCTCTCTCCTTATCCCTCCATCGCCTCCCTTTTCAGATAGTAATCCAAATCCCCCTGGAATGCATTGATTGACATCACCTCCACCAGTCCCTCTGGCATTGCATTCCTGATTCTGACCACGCACTTCTGTTGTATCTAATGATATCATTCTCTGTTTTGACAAATCAAAAAAAAGAGAAAATGCTTGAGAAACTCAGTCAGTCTGGCAGTACCTGTGGAGACAGAAACAGAGTTAATGTTTTAGTCCGATATGGCTTTTCCTTAGAACAAAAGGAAACATACATTCAGTTTTTCGCTATCCACAGATGCTGCCAGACCTGCTGAGTTTCTCCAGCAATTTCTCTTTTTATTTCAGATTACCAGCAACCGCAGTATTTTGCTTTTATTGACGATATAAGACCTCAGTTGCTGTATCTTTTATAAACAAAAAAGTGCCTCTTTATTAATGATCTCTGCTCTACACCATTGCCCCTGCTTTTTGAGCTCTATAGTGTTGGGTAAAGGTGTGATCTGTGTTATACACCTCTTCCTGTTAGCTTAAGTGTTCACAAGCTTCGGCAGTGATCCTTGGTCTTATAATGTGTGAACCTTCACAGGCAAAGCTGAAAGAATAGACAGGCAAACATGCTACACCTAGAACATTTCAAAACAGGATTCCTACTACCCTATTAAAATTCTCTTCCACCGTCTTCATCGGGCAGAAGATACAAAAGCTTAAAGCATACAACCAACAAATTCATGAACAACTTCTTTCTCAATCTTATCAGACTTCTGAATGGACCTGTCAAATTTTACATGTAATGTTGATCTCGCCCTTCTCTACACCTTCTCTGCAGCCCTAACATTGTATTCTCACTCTGTTCTACTACCCTTTGGACTTTGTATGGCATGATCTATCTGTACTGCATGCAAAACAAAACTTTTCACTATATCTAGGTGCACATGACAATAATAAATCAAATCAAATTAAATCAAAGTGTTAGCACCGTTTCCTTTCCAGAAACAACCTCTGACAATGAGATTAGTGGTTCGTACAAGGTAGTTAAGAGGTTTAATGAAGTGACTTATTTGCTAGATATACTTGATCATTAGGAAGAAGAACCAGTTATGATGTGTGAGCATGTTAAAGCTATATTACTGCAGGGATGATATTCCTGTCTATCCTTAACAAAGACTCATACTTCAGCTTGTCTAGTAAGATGCACCACCTCAATCAACATTCGGTTTCTCTAGGCTGTAGGAAGTCTGAATGTGTTGCTTGTAAAACACTAGGATAAAGCAAGGACTACAGATGCTGGAGATCTGAGTCGAGAGTGTGATGCTGGAAAAGCACAGCAGGTCGGCAGCATCTGAGGAGCAGGAGATTCAACGTTTCGAGCATAAGCCCTTCATCAGGGCTCCGCTTCCTCAGATGCTGCCTGACCTGCTGTGCTTTTCCAGCACCAGACTCTCGCTTCTAAAACACTGACTACTACATGATTCCTGATCAGAAACAAAAACGTGGCCGGCACGGTGGCACAGTGGTTAGCACTGCTGCCTCACAGCGCCCGAGACCCGGGTTCAATTCCCGCCTCAGGCGACTGACTGTGTGGAGTTTGCACGTTCTCCCGTGTCTGTGTAGGTTTCCTCCGGGTGCTCCAGTTTCCTCCCACAGTCCAAAGATGTGTGTGTCAGGTGAATTGGCCATGCTAAATTGCCCATAGTGCTAGGTAAGGGGTAAATGTAGGGGTATGGGTGGGTTGTGCTTCGGCGGGTCGGTGTGGACTTGTTGGCCGAAGGGCCTGTTTCCACACTGTAAGTAGTCTAATCTTAAAAAAAAACAGAAATTGCTGGAAAAGCTCAGCAGGTCTGGCAACACCTGTGGATAGAAATCAGAGTTAATGTTTCAGGTCCGGTAGCCCTTCCTCAAAACTGATGGGATCAAGGAAAATGTTTTTTTTTATGCATAAGGTAGAGTAGGGGGAGGGATTAAGGAGTAAATGGTAGGTGGGGACAAAGCCCAAAAAGAGAAAAATACAGGTGGACAAACAAAGGAGAGGATAACAATCAGGCTAGGAGAGTGAATAGCTATTAATGGGGACGGTTCATGGAGTACGATGGGTTGTGTATAATAGCAGACCATGTGATAACACCCATTGTTAGCCACTAACAGTCTCCATTAACAGCAATTCACACTCCTAGCCAGGTCGTTATCCACCCCTTAGTCATTTCAACTCTTACAGAATCATAGCGTCATAAAGATATACGGCATGAAAACAGACCCTTCAATCCAACTCGTTCATGCTGGCTATATATCCTATATAAATCTAGTCCCATTTGTCAGCATTTGGCCCATTCCCTCTGTTGGGATCCATTATTAAGTTTAGGTAGTGTAAGAAACTTTATTGTTAGGTAGTGCTCACGTAAGGTAGTATTAGCAAGTCTGGAACTTGTTAGCTTCACTAGACAACAGTAAGCCATTATGTTACACTAAGAACAGACTGAAAAGCTGATGGCATAGCCTGAAGAGGCCCCAGGGAGGGTGAGAGATAACAGGACATTGGAGCCGTGTCAAAATGCACGTAGCTCAAACTGAGGTAATAGAATGTTATCAGGTGAGAACCAATGACATACCAAAATTCTGCATTTTACCAAATAAGGATGTAACTCTGGAATGTGAGAGAACAAAAGGATAGACAAATTAAAATATAGGCAGAACGTGCCTTCTCCAGTGAGCTAGACACCTCACTGTACTGTGTACGATTCTCTCTCATTAAACCTGTTTATACTTTTAATCAGACCCGGTGTCTCTCTCCTCCAAATGAACACGGGGACAGAAGATCTGTCCCAACACCTCTAAACCCATCCTTTTCATATATCCAACCAGATGCCTTTTAAATGTTTTAATTGTACCAGCCTCCACCACTCATTCCATACACGTACCACCCTCTGCATGAATAAGTTGCCCCATAAGTCTCTTTTATATTTTTTCCCTCTCACCCTAAACCTATGCCCTCTCATTTTAAACTCCCCCAGCCCAAGGAAAATACCTTGTCTTTTCACCCTATCCATGCCCTCAAGATGTTGTAAACCACTATAAGGTCATCCCTCAGCCTCCGATGCTCCAGGGAAAACAGCAGCAGCCTATTCAGCCTCTCCCTTCAAGTCCTTCAACCCTGGCAACATCCTTGGAAATCTTTTCTGAACCCTTTCAAGTTTCACAACACCCTTCCCGTGAGAGGGAGAGCAGAATTGCACACAGTACTCTAAAAGTGGCCTAACCGATGTCCTGTACAGCTGTAATATGACCTCCCAACTTCTATACTCAATGCAATGACCAATAGAGATAAGCACATCAAAACTCCTTCCTCACTACCCTGTCTACCTGAGACTCCACTTCCAAGGAATCACAAACCTGCATTCCAAGGTTTTTTATGTTCGGCAACAGTCCCCCGGACCTTACTATGAAATGTACAAGTCCTGCCCTGATTTGTCTTTCCAAAGTACAGCGCCTCACATTTATCTAAATTAATCTCCATCTGCCACTTCTCAGCCCATTGGCCCATCTGATCAAGATCCCGTTGTACTCTGAGGTAACCTTCTTCACTGTCCACTACACCTCCAATTTTGGTGTCATCTGCAAATTTACTAACCATACCTCCTATGTTCACATCCAAATCATTTATTTAAACGGCAAAAAACAGTGGGCCCAACACCAATCCTTTTCTTCTCTCTCTTTGGGATCTATACCCACCTATCGTTAACTCTTTACCTCCTTCCCCACCCTGTCTTCTCTATAAAAATGACATTTTCCCAGCTACCATCAATTCTGAGGAAGGCTCATAGGACCCCTGAAACAATAACTCTGACTTCCCTTCGCAGAAGTGGCCAGACCTGCTGAGCTTTTACAGCAAGTTCTGTTTTTGTCTCTGATTTACAGCATCTGCTGTTCTTTCACTTTTTATGGGCTAACAAGGCCTGGTGTGGAAGGATCTGCTTGTGTTTTAGCAGTCCGTAAGCATGGTCATCCACCAGTCTTAAGTGAGTTTGCTTCCAGATTTTATTTTCTTTTACTAACCTATGTTCGCTTCATGGTAATGTTATACCAAACACTAAAACATGATTCAGAAGGTCCACTTACAACCTCATAGTCATTCTCACCATTTCCCCTGGTTTTACTGGCACAATTCTGCCCAATGTCAATAGCAAGGTACTGGCCTGACGTTTATTTAGCTTTGTTGCTGAAGCTGAAGGATTTTGGTATGAAGTAAATCATTCTCTCTAATTTTGGAAATTTTTTTGCCTGCTGTAACATCCTCTATTGATTTTGACCAATTCTAATTAGATTAGATTACTTAAAGTGCGGAAACAGGCCCTTCGGCCCAACAAGTCCACACCGACCCACCGAAGCGAAACCCACCCATACCCCTACATTTGCCCCTTACCTAACACTATGGGCAATTTAGCATGGCCAATTCACCTGACCCGCACATCTTTGTGAGTGTGGAAGGAAACCAGAGCACCCGGAGGAAACCCACACAGACACGGGGAGAACGTGCAAACTCCACGCAGTCAGTCGCCCGAGGCTGGAGTTGAACCCAGGTCTCTGGCGCTGTGAGGCAGCAGTACTAACCATTGTGCCACCGTGCCGCCCACAAATTCTGGAAACAACAAGATAGAATCTATCCTTCACTCTGGTTCGAGGCTTCCTGCTTCATTTCTAACTTTTTCCAACTCTGAGGATAGGTCATTGACACTGCTTTCCTCTCCACAAATGCTGTGTGACTTTCGAGAGATTCCATCATGCATTCCCTGCTTTTATCTGACTGCCAGCATTTGTATTGATTTGCTTTGGAAGTGTTCCTGCTGCTCCTTTTGCTGCTTATTTTACCAAGAAAAAGAAACAAAAAACAACAATGCTGTGCTATGGGAACAAAGGAAGGGCCAGTAAGAGGAGTTGCTTTTGCAGAGAGCTGGCACAGACATAATGAGTTGAATGACCCCCTTCACCTCTGACTAGGGAACCTGTTTTGGGAGATAGATTGAGGCATAAGTATTAGCCAGAATAATAGAGATAACTTTCCCAGCATTTCCCTGAACCAACACTGTCACCAGATAGTAGACGGCAATAAACTCCTTCATTTTGGCTGCCAACTTGCATGGCTCCTCCAACTGCTTACATCATGCTACATACATCAAAAACTCACCAGTGGCTCCACTCACTTTCCATTTTCTTATCCTTTGCTGACCCCTCACTGCTATCTCACTTCCCTCCAGTCTTTACACCACTTCTCCTGCTATGTCCTGCTTCGCCTTCCCCTTCATCACCATCCACTCTAGAAACAAGCCATAGGCTGCAAAAAGGAGCGGGGCCGTACAATGTAGGGCCCAGATGGCATTGGGTTTTAGTTTGTATTGCTGCAAAAAGGACACACGTGTCAACGCTTTTCACCTTGTAATCATCAGGACCTTCACAAGAAAACAACATAATGGAGAACAACTATTTATTCTGCATAAGGAGAAATCAAGTCCATGAAATGTGGCAGTTAACTGTCAGTTATCATCAGCTGTAACAACACCTCTACCAGTCAGAGTTGACTTGCCAACCAATCAGCACTTGCATCTCACACAGTATAAAAAGTTGTTCCCTTTTATATTGTTATTCCTGATGAGCATAAGATGACAAGCTTCAACAAAGTTGGTCATTTTTCAACAATGCTCAAGTCTTTGTCTGTTTTAATGCAGGTAGCTATCACAGGCATTGACCTGAAATTGAATTGGAACATGTCGATAAATACTGTGGCTACAAAAGCAGGTCAGAGGCTGAGAAACCTGTGCACCTGTACAGAAAGTGCACCTCCTTGACAAAATAAACAAAATCGCAGAACAATGTCAAGGGATAATTTATATTTGCCTAGCCAGTGAATGGCCCCGACAGTTTAACATTTCACCCCAGAAACCTCAGTAGACGGAGTCTGAGAGCCCAGAGAGCGAGTGGGAGAGAATGGGAGGCAGGATATTTACAGGAGATGTAAGGAACATTTTTCTCTTAGAAGCTGGTGAGGTTCTGGAACTCACTGCCAGTAAGAAACCCTCATTACATTTCAGAATATTTAGGTGTCGATGCCAAGGCATACAATGAAATGGGCGAAGTGTTGGAAAACAGGATGAGGATAGTTCTGCACAGACTGGATGGGCTGAAGGTTCTTTTTCTTGCTGTAGTCTTCTGTGACAGCACCTCTAATGGTCTAGTGCTCTCTCTGTACTGAATCAGAGTGTCAACCTTGAGATCAGCTTTTAAAGTTTGTAGTGGGACTTGAACCGATGAACGTGATGCCAGATTGCTTCCAGCTGAGTCACAGCTAACACTCATCTATAAGGTTGGCATGAAATTTTAACAGATAACCTTCCATTCTAAGACAAGGCTGCTACCAAATGAATCAAGTTGGCATAAATTGTAAACTCCAAGAACCATCTTTCTTGGAATTGTTAAACACTGTTCCTGCTACCTCATTTGATCTGATGTCCGCACCATTGCAAGAATAATCTTGCACCAGCAAAGGTTCTTTAGCAGGTAGGTTACCAATAGACATCATTTGTATTCAAGGTATCAATAGAGGAGTCACAAGGGCTGTGACATCCAAATGCACAGAGCTGTTGGAGTGCCAGCACTCTGTTTTGAGCACTTCATGTATTGCTGGACATCGGAGTGCGTCTGGTAAAATTAACAAACAGTGAATTTTGCAATTAATCTTGGAGGAACCTGTTTGGGTGAAGTTCACAACATAAAATCAAATAAGTTAATCGTTGTTTTAAGTCTGTCCAATAGTAAGGCTGCAGTAGTGAGTACAGTGGGTTCTTTCTTGATTATATGTTTTTGGAGATAAGTCTCTTGATTAAACTTAAAATATAAGCCATAACTATTAATTTAACCTAGTGCAGTGTTTTGTAGAGGAATAAGACGGTGTTATTTTCTGGGTCTGTAGATTGTGAAGGAGCAAAAATGGCCTTTGCAGTGATATATACTTCTTGTCAGATATGGGTGTTTAAAGAGAGTTTAAGGGTTACTGCGGATTGTTTCTGCAATAAATGCTGTTGGATGCGAATCTTATTAGATCGAATGGATCGGTTGGAGAGACAGTGAGAAGTGATGAGGAATTTGCAACAGCAACAGTATGTGATGGATGACAGTTATAGGAAGGGGAGAAAGTCTCAGATACGGTAATATAGATGGGTTAACTCCAGGAAGATAAGAGAGGTAGGCACCTAGGGCAGGAGTCTTTTGTGGATATACCCATTTCAAACAGGTATGCTGTTTTGGATAATGTAGAGAGTGATGGGTTCTCAGGGGAACGTAGCATGAACAGCCAAGTTTCTGGTATTAAGACTGGCTCGAACACATCGAGGGGTACTTCGGCTTCCAAGAGATCAATTGTGTTAGGGGATTCAGTAGCCAGAGGTTCAGACAGATGTTTCTGTGGCCAGCAGAGAAAAAGCAGAATGGTATGTTGTTTCCCTGGTGCCAGGATCAAGGATGTCTCAGAGAGGGTGCAGAATATACTCAAGGGGGGGAGGGGCCAGCAGGAGGTCATTGTCCACATTGGAACCAATGTCATTGGAAGGGAAAAGGTTGAGACTCTGAAGAGAGATTACAGAGTTAGACAAAAATTTTAAAAGGAGGTCCTCAAGGGTAGTAATATCTGGATTACTCCCGGTGCTACGAGCTAGTGAAGGCAGGAATAGGAGGATAGAGCAAATGAATGCATGGCTGAGGAGCTGGTGTATGGGAGAAGGATTCACATTTTTGGATCATTGGAATCTTTTTTGGGGTAGAAGTGACCTGAACATGGAAGACGGATTGCACCTAAATTGGAAGGGGACTAATATACTGGCAGGGAAATTTGCTAGAACTGCTTGGGTGGATTTAAACTAGTAAGGTGGTGGGGGTGGGACCCAAGGAGATAGTGAGGAAAGAGATTAATCTGAGATTGGTACAGTTGAGAACAGAAGTGAGTCAAACAGTCAGGACAGGCAGGGACAAGGTAGGACTAATAAATTAAACTGCATTTATTTCAATGCAAGGGGCCTAACAGGGAAGGCAGATGAACGCAGGGCTTTGTTAGGGACATGGGACTGGGATATCATAGCAATTACAGAAACATGGCTCAGGAATGGGCAGGACTGGTAGTTTAATGTTCCAGGATTCAAATGCTACAGGAAGGATACAAAAGGGAGTCAAGAGAGGAGGGGGAGTGGCATTTTTGATAAGGGATAGCATTACAGCTGTGCTGAGGGAGGATACTCCCAGAAGTACATCCAGGGAAGTTATTTGGGTGGAACTGAGAAATAAGAAAGGGATGATCACCTTATTGGGATTGTATTATAGACCCCCCAATAGTCAGAGGGAAATTGAGAAACAAACTTGTAAGGAGATTTCAGCTATCTGTAAGAATAATAGGGTAGTTATGGGAGGGGATTTTAACTTTCCAAACATAGACTGGGACTGCCATAGTGTTAAAGTTTTAGATGGAGAGGAATTTGTTAAGTGTATACAAGACAATTTTCTGATTGTACCGACTAAAGAAGGTGCAAAACTTGACCTCCTCTTGAGAAATAAGGCAGGGCAGGTGACTGAGGTGTCAGTGGGGGAGCACTTTGGGGCAAGTGACCATAATTCTATTAGATTTAAAATAATGATGGAAAAGGATAGACCAGATCCAAAAGTTGAAGTTCTAAATTGGAGAAAGGCCAATTTTTACGGCATTAGGCAAGAACTTTCAAAAGCTGATTGGAGGCAGATGTTCGCAGGTAAAGGGACGGCTGGAAAATGGGAAGTCTTCAGAAATGAGATAATGAGAATCCAGAGAAAGTATATTCCTGTCAGGGTGAAAGGGAAGGCTGCTAGGTATAAGGAATGCTGGATGATGAAAGAAATTGAGGGTTTGATTAAGAAAAAGAAGGAAGCATATGTCAGGTATAGACAGGATAGATCGAGTGGATCCTTAGAAGAGTATAAAGGAAGTAGGAGTATACTTAAGAGGGATATCAGGAGGGCAAAAAGGGGACATGAGGTAGCTTTGGCAAATAGAATTAAGGAGAATCCAAAGGGTTTTTACAAATATGTTAAGGACAAAAGGGTAATTAGGGAGAGAGTAGGGCCCCTCAAAGATCAGCAAGGCAGCCTTTGTGTGGAGCCGCAGAAAATGGGGGAGATACTAAATGACTATTTTGCATCAGTATTTACTGTAGAAAAGAATATGGAAGAAATAGACTGTAGGGAAATAGATCTTGCAAAATGTCCAGATTACAGAGGAGGAAGTTCTGGATGTCTTGAAATGGGTAAAGTTGGATAAATCCCCAGGACCTGATCAGGTGTACCTGAGAACTCTGTGGGAAGCTAGAGAAATGATTGCTGGGCCTCTTGCTGAGATATTTGTATCATCGATAGTCACAGGTGAGGTGCCAGAAGACTGCAGGTTGGCAAACATGGTGCCACTGTTTAAGAAGGGCGGTAAAGACAAACCAGGGAACTATAGACTGGTGAGCCTGATGTCAGTGGTGGGCAAATTGTTGGAGGGAATCCTGAGGGACAGGATGTACATGTATTTGGAAAGGCAAGGACTGATTTGGGATAGTCAACATAGCTTTGTGTGTGGGAAATCATGTCTCAGAAAGTTGATTGAGTCTTTTGAAGAAGTAACAAAGAAGATTGATAAGGGCAGAGCAGTAGATGTGATCTATATGGACTTCAGTAAGGTGTTCGACAAGGTTCCCCATGGGAGACTGATTAGCAAGGTTAGATCTCATGTAATACAGGAGGAACTAACCATTTGGATACAGAACTGGCTCAAAGGTAGAAGACAGAGGATGGTGGTGGAGAGAGGAGGCCTGTGACCAGTGGAATGCCACAAGGATCAGTGCTGGGTCCTCTACTTTTTGTCATTTACATAAATGATTTGGATGCGAGCATAAGAGGTCCAGTTAGTAAGTTTGCAAATGGAGTTTAATTTAGATAAATGCGAAGTGCTGCATTTTAGGAAAGCAAATCTTAGCAGGACTTATACACTTAATGGTAAGGTCCTAGGGAGTGTTGCTGAAAAAAGAGACCTTGGAGTGCAGGTTCATTGCTCCTTGAAAGTGGAGTCACAGGTAGATAGGATAGTGAAGAAGGCGTTTGGGATGCTTTCCTTTTTTGGTCAGAGTATTGAGTACAGAAGTTAGGAGGTCATGTTGTGGCTGTACCGGACATTGGTTAGGCCACTGTTGGAATATTGCATGCAATTCTGGTCTCCTTCCTATCGGAAAGATGTTGTGAAACTTGAAAGTGTTCAGAAAAGATTTACAAGGATGTTGCCAGGGTGTGGAGGATTTGGGCTACAGGGAGAGGCTGAACAGGCGGGGGCTGTTTTCCCTGGAGTGTTGGAGGCTGAGGGGTAATCTTATAGAGGTTTACAAAATTATGAGGGGCATGGATAGGATAAATAGGCAAAGACTTTTCCCTGGGGTCAGGGAGTCCAGACCTTGAGGACATAGGTTTAGGGTGAGAGGGGAAAGATATAAAAGAGACCTAAGGAGCAACTTTTTCATGCAGAGGGTGGTACGTGTATGGAATGAGTTGCCAAAGGAAGTGGTGGAGGCTGGTACAATTGCAACACTTAAGAGGTATTTGGATGGGTATATATATAGGAAGGGTTTGGAGGGATATGGGCTGGCAGGTGGGATTAAATTGGGGTGGGATACCTGGTTGGCATGGACGAGTTGGACTGAAGGGTCTGTTTCCATGCTGTACATCTCTATGACTCTATGACTTCAAGGCTGAAATTGTGGTGCACAAGACGAATGAGTTGATGGGTTTGAAGTTCACAGTGAGAAGGTGGGGAGACAATCACCCGACTGACTTGAAAGAAGTAAAAAATGCTGAAAGTATTCAGCCGGATCTGTAGAGACAGAAGGAGACACACACACAAAATTCAACTCAATGGCCTTTCATACGGAAAACATTAACTCTGTTTCTCCCATCACTGATTACTGCCTGGCCTGTTGAGTTCTTCCAGCACTTTAAATTTCCAGCCTTTGTACTATTTTGCTATAATTTTCCCTGTTTCAAACAGGTATTTCAAAGATTTTTCACGTGGCTCCTTAAGCAGGGCTGAGTGCCCAAAATATCCTGAAAATGAGTCCGAAGCATAAGCTTGAGCTAAGTTAACTTGGAAGCTTGTCTCTAGACCAGAAGGTTATGGGTTGAAACTCAAATTTATTTTATTAATAATGAGTAGTTTTCTGCAGAGTTTGGTTTATTATTGAAAGCCACACAAGTAAATTGGAAACATAGATTCAGATCTCTTCATGATGTTTTGCATCAATGATATTCATATCTGAAAATGCATGTGGAGACAATGAATTCCCCAAGGAAGCCATTGCAGAATTGAACACAGTCCTTCAGCCACACTTACTGTTGATTTGCATCACATAGGCAACCGATTAGTGGTTGTCAAGGGAACAGCTTCCTTGACTATTAATGCAGAAATCTAGGAGGATGACAAATACGAGTCAAATAGTTGTGTATTCGCAATGCAGATTTCAACACAAACATCAAGACCAACCCTCCCCCAACGAGATACTGAGGGAGTTCCACATTCTTGGAGGTGCTGTCTTTCAAACATTCTGCCTGTCTCTCCTCTCAGGCAGACATTGAAGGTCCCGAACAACACCATTTCAAAGAACAGGAGAGTTATTCATACGAATACTTACGATATTCCTCAGCCAACTTCTGAAAAATGTTCACATCGTATTGTTGGTTCTGGGAGCTTGCTGCAAGACTTTTGGCTGCTCTGTTTCCTACAACAGAGGGTACACTTCAGAAGTTCACACTTGGCTGTACATCTCTTCAAGATGTCTTGAGACTGTGAAAAGTGCCATAAGAATACAAGATCTTTGTTAAAAAATCTTCCATTTGAGTGTGCAGTTGCATCAACCAGACAATTGAAATCTTGTCTACATATCATCATGGAATAGAATCCCTACAGTTTGGAAAAAGGCCCTTTGGCCCAACAAGTCCACACTGATCCACCAAAGCGTAACCCTCCCACACCCATTCCCCTACCCTATTACTCTACATTTACCCCTGACTCATCCCTGAACAATATGAACCTACACATCCCTGAACAATATGGGCAATTTAGCCTGGCCAATCCAACTAACCTGCACATCTCTTTGGAGTCGCAAGTCTTTGGAAAAGCATAGCCAATCATGCAACATCCGAGGAGCAGTAGAATTGATGGTTCGGGCAGAAGCCCTTCATCAGGAATGAGCCACCACCTGCATCATTCCTGATGAAGGGTTTATGCCCAAAACGTCAATTCTCCTGCTCCTCAGATGCTGCCTGACCAGCTGTGCTTTTCCAGCTCCACACTCTCAAGTCTGATCTCTAGCTCTCTCCTTCTCCACATCTTTTTGGACTGTAGGAGGAAACTGGAGGAAACCCACACAGACACAGGGAGGATGTTCAAACTCCACGCAACTAGTTGCCCGAGGCTAGAATCAAACCCAGGTCTCTGGTGCTGTGAGGCAGCAGTGCTAACCACTGAGCTACTGTGCTGCCCATAGGCATTTACTTGTTTATTTTCTTTTATGCTTCCATGGAAGTTGGGCACCATTGGCTGGGCCAGTATTTGTTGCCCAGCCCTAATGCTTGAAAAGGTGGCAGTAAGTCCTCAATATTGCGAAAGCAGTCATATAATTCCAAGTGTAGATGGTCTGTGGCTTAGAAGGGGTCTTTCAGATGGTGGTGTTACATTGCAGTTCCTCCCCTTATCCTTCGAGATGGTAATGGCCACATGTTTGGAGTTTGCAAAGAAGCCTTGTCAATTTGCTGCAATGCATCTTGTAGATGATGCTTATCAATGCTACAGTACATTGTTGGTGGAGTGAGAGTATGTTAAAGGTGGTGGTTGCGATGCCAATCAAGCAGATTGCTTTGTCCTGAATGGTGGCAGACTCTTGAATGTTCTTGGAGCTGCGCTCATCCAGGCAAGTGGGGAGAATTCCATTACTTTCCTGACTAGCTCCTTGTAGATGTTAGAGAGGCTTTGGTGATTCAGGAGGTGAGTTATTCATCACAGAATTCTCAGCCTCTGAAGTGCTCATGTCACCACAGTATTTATCGAGCTGTTCCAATTCAGTTTCTGGTCAATAGCAACCCTCAGGATGTTGATAGTGGAAGCTTCAGTGATGGGTATGCCAATGAATGGAATCTGGTTGAAGGTGATCACTGCCTGACATTTGTGTGCCACAAATGCATATCCTATACAAACAGCACAATGGGGTACCTACACCAAAAGGACTGCAGCATTTCAAGAAAGTAACTCACTTCCACTTTCTCAAGAGTAGTTTGAGGACAATAAATTCTGACCTAACAAGCAACATCCATATGCTATAAATGAATAAATAAACAACAAATAAGAAAAGAATTGTAACTTTCCACTTATCAACCCAAGCCTACGTTTCAGAGAACACCTCCGGACCAACCAACCCAACCATCCCGTGGCTCAACACTTTAACTCCCCCTCCCACTCCACCAAGGACATGCAGGTCCTTGGACTCCTCCATCGCCAGACCATAGCAACATGACGGCTGGAGGAAGAGTGCCTCATCTTCCGCCTAGGAACCCTCCAACCACAAGGGATGAACTCAGATTTCTCCAGTTTCCTCATTTCCCCTCCCCCCACCTTGTCTCAGTCAAATCCCTTGAACTCAGCACTGCCTTCCTAACCTGCAATCTTCTTCCTGACCTCTCCGCCCCCACCCCACTCCGGCCTATCACCCTCACCTTGACCTCCTTCCAACTATCGCATCTCCAACGCCCCTCCCCCAAGTCCCTCCTCCCTACCTTTTATCTTAGCCTGCTGGACACACTTTCCTCATTCCTGAAGAAGGGCTTATGCCTGAAACGTCGAATCTCCTGTTCCTTGGATGCTGCCTGACCTGCTGCGCTTTTCCAGCAACACATTTCAAGCCTGAATGTTGTCTACATCTTGCGCGCATGTACGTGAACTGATTCAGTATTCGAGGCATCACCCACACCACTGATGTTTCTGGAGGGAAATGCATGCAGATGTGAAACTTTGCTCTGTAGGTGTAGGGAAGAACAGTAGGAGGATCAGCAGCAGCAATCAGTCGTCTGACCAAAGGTAAATGACAGATATATATAAAACAAACCAATAACAAACAAATGATAAATTTATTCAAGTGTCTAATTAATCAAACACACAACCATGTCTGTATATCCTCCAATGTTCAGCTCAAAAAAAACATGAACACTACTGAACGCACCAGTTATTTAAATCAACTAACATTAAGATGGTATTACTCACCTCTAGAATAGGTGGGATTCAAATCCGGAACTCCTACTCTGGAGAGAAGGACACTACCACTACTGCTACCGTGACTGACAAGAACCCTAAGTGAACAGCACACTATAATTGTACTATGTTAAGGCTTAAGAAATGTCTGGAGAAATACAAGCAGATTATGTTATGTATGTAAGTTAGCTCGCTGAGCTTGAAGGTTTGCTTTCAGACCTTTCGTCACCATACCAGGTAACACCCTCAGTGAGAGTCTCTGGTGAAGTGCTGGTGGGATGTCCTGCCTCTCTATTTATAGGTCTTGGTTTCTTAAGGAGGGTCATTTCCGGTTCTTTTTTTTCAAAGGAAGGTAGATAGGATTTAAAATGATTTGTTTATTGATGGAGTTCTGGTTAGAATGCCATGCCTTTAAGAATTCTCGTGCCTGCCCTCGGATGTGTGTGTTGTCCCAGTCAAAGTGGTGTCCTTCTTTGTCTGTATGTATAGAAACTAATGATAGTGGTCATGTCTTTTGGTGGCCAGTTGGAGTTCATGTATCCTGGTGGCAAGTTTCCTGCTAGCTTGTCCGATGTAACGTTATTTTTACAGTACTGGCATGGTATCTTGTAAATGACATTAGTTTTGCTGGTAGTGTCGAAAGGATCCTTTAGGTTCATTAGTCGCTGTTTAATGGGTGTTGAAAGATTTGTGGGCTACCATGATGCCAAGGGGTCTGAGTAGTCTGGAGGTAATTTCTGATATGTTTTTGATGTAATGTGTTTGGTGGTGTGCTATAGTGTTTGGTTGTGTTGTGTCTTCTTGTTTGGGTTTGTTTCTGAGAAATCGGCGGATTGTGTTTATTGGGTACCCGTTTTTCTTGAAAACATTGTATAGATATTTTTCTTCTGCCTTTTCCTAGTTCTTGGGTGCTGCAGCATGATATAGTTTGTTGAAATAATGACTTGACACAGCTCTGTTTGTGGATGTTGGGATGATTGCTTCTGAAGTTAAGTATTCGATCTGTGTTCGTTGCTTTTCTGTAGATGCTGGTTTGAAGCTCTCCGTTAACTGTACATTCAACTGTCAAGTCTAGGAATGATTTGTGTTTTTAAAATGGTGAAGGGATGTGATGTTCTTATTTTGGATAAGATATTTGAATGGATAGGGATGTGTAACTTTGTAAAGCAAGGGCCAATGTTTCCTTTAAGATTGCTCTACACAGCCAACTTTCTCCAGACACAGTGCACTTTAATGTTTATGTGAAGCTGCAGAGCATAGTGACCGCACTGCACCATAAATACTTCATTAGTCTTACAGCGCTTTGAGACTTACTGAAGTCATGCCAAGTATTATATAATTGCGAGTTCGTTCTTTTCAAATAATACCTGAAGACATAACTAGATGTAGGCTTCCTTAATTCTGGCACACCACATAAAAGGTTAGTCTAAGTCACCAAGGGATGTTTCAACCTCATTTTGTCACATCTTATTGTAAATCACTGATAATCATTTTTTCATTGCTAAATTCCTATTGTCTTGTGCAATTACTTATATATAAGGCCATCTATTCCCCAACACCAGAAGAAGGAAACTTTTGAGCCAGCACAGAAAAAGGTCCTTCAGACCATTACATCAGCCCAGTCATCAAGCATCCATCTACTTCCATTACTTTAAGTGCATCACCTACTACTTTTAATGGAACAGAAGGTTAGCAGAGAAAGATCAACATGTCAGGCATGAATTGGCAAATAATTGGAAGAAATGATGATAAAACAAGCTGAGAGCATTAAAAAAAAAGCAAATTATGTCGGTTCTGCTGGGTGATGAGATACCCGAAATTCAAGAGGCATCACAAATCCAAATATGTTGGTCTGATTAGCTGGGTCTAGAGCTTGGTCACAGATCAGTTTGAGCTATTTGGATAATAAAACACAATGTGCTGAGTGGCCATGAGCAAATAAATAGTGCATTAAACCTGACTAGTCATTAGCACAGCACCCAGTAATATTCATTCTTTGACCTGCATAATATTCATTTGGACCCTCTATGTCTCCAAATGATCTGATCAATTAGGTGACATCGTTTCAGCTTTAACGGAAACTATTCCTACTCTTCATTGTGGATTCACCTTGATTGAGTTGTCAATGAAACCACGCAACTGATTTCAGGGAACAAAGACCATCGGTGGGAACATTTTACACTCCTTAACCAACTCTCAAAGTGGGGTGGGGGCGGGGTTATCATTGACTGGAGGTTTAAATTCACAACTTGATGGTTAAAGCACACTCATAAAGATGTCTCTGGTTTTATTGCTAAGAAATCTATAGCAGCCACCCAACTAAGAAATTCTGTCTTTGCCAAGGAAAAATTTCCATCATAAGGCCATAGACCATCTATGATATAGGAGCAGAATTAGACCATCCAACAAATCAAGTCTGCTCTGTCATTCAATCATGGCTAATTTGTTTCTCAGCCCCTTTCTGCTGCCTTTTTAAAGTATCCTTTGATCCTCTTATTGATCGAGAACCTACCTATCTCTGTCTTAAATGCACTCAGGTCAAAAGCCCCTGGAGTTACTGCTATCCGGCTACTCGCCACTTCCTGCCTATTATGTTAGTGTGGAAGTGGGAAGAAACTGAATAAGCATTCATTATCCAATCAAGAGCTTCGAGTGGCCCTCAGGCATGTGACATACCTACTCCACCCAAAGCTAATACCCATCTGTAGAGAGTTATACAGTTTTTACAGCACAGAAAAAGGCCCTTCAGCCCATCTTGTCCACACTGGTCATCAAACTAATTACATTCTAATCCCATTTACTTCAACACTTGCCCTGTAGCCTTGTGCTATGACATTTCAGGCCCTAATCTAAATGCTTATGGAATATTGAGTGTTTTTGCCTCTACCACCCTTTAAGGCAGTGAGTTACACATATCCACCATCCCATGGGTGGAATGTTTTTCCTCAAATTGCCTGTAAACCTCCTGCTCCAGTTCTGAAAACTGGGCCCCTTGGTAATTATCTTCTCTACTAAAACTCAAAAGGTGTGGCACTGGAAAAGAAAAGGTCAGGCAGAATCCAAGGAAAAGGACAATCAACTTTTCAGTCATAAGCCCTTCATAAGGAATTCCACCTTGGTGTATCTACTCTGTACCCTCTCTGTGCAATCACATCCTTCGTATAATGTGATAACCAGAACTGCGCAAAGTACTCTAGCTATGGAGTGATAACTTCATCATAAACTCCTTGATCTTACATTCAATGCTTTAACAAATAAAGACAGTATCTCATATACCTTCCTGATGACCTTTATCTACCCGGATTAGTGGTGCTGGAAGAGCACAGCATTTCAGGCAGCATCCAAGGAGCAGTAAAATCGACGTTTCGGGCAAACGCTATATATCAGGAATACCGGCAGAGAGCCTGAAGGGTGAGAGATAAGTGAGAGGAGGGTGGGGGTGGGGAGAAAGTAGCATAGAGTACAATAGGTGAGTGTAGGAGGGGATGAAGGTGATAGAGTAGGGGGGAGGAGGGAGTAGATAGGTGGAAATGGAGATAGACAGGTAGGACAAGAACATACAAGTCATGGGGACAGTACTGAGCTGGAAGTTTGGAACTAGGATGAGGTGGGGCAAGGGGAAATGAGGAAACTGTTGAAGTCCACATTGATGCCCTGGGGTTGAAGTGTTCCGAGGTGGAAGATGAGGCATTGGATGATGAGGGAGCGGCGGTGAAGGAGGCCCAGGACCTCCATGTCCTCGGCAGAGTACGAGGGGGAGTTGAAATGTTGGACCACAGGGCGGTATGGTTGATTGGTGCGGGTGTCCCAGAGATGTTCCCTAAAGCGCTCTGCTAGGAGGCGCCCAGTCTCCCCAATGTAGAGGAGACTGCATCGGGAGCAACGGATACAATAAATGATATTGGTGGATGTGCAAGTAAAACTTTGGTGGATGTGGAAGGCTCCTTTAGGGCCTTGGATAGAGGTGAGGGAGGAGGTGTGGGCACAGGTTTTACAGTTCCTGCGGTGGCAGGGGAAAGTGCCAGGATGGGAGGGTGGGTCGTAGGGGGGCGTGGACCTGACCAGGTAGTCACGGAGGGAACGGTCTTTGCGGAAGGCGGAAAGGGGTATTGAGGGAAATATATCCCTGGTGGTGGGGTCTTTTTGGAGGTGGCGGAAATGTCGGCGGATGATTTGATTTATGTGAAGGTTGGTAGGGTGGAAGGTGAGCACCAGGGGTGTACTATCCTTGTTACGGTTGAAGGGGTGGGGTCTGAAGGTGGAGGTGCGGGATGTGGACGAGGGCGTTGGAGGGCATCTTTAACTACGTGGGATGGGAAAGTGCGGTCTCTAAAGAAGGAGGCCATCTGGTGTGTTCTATGGTGGAACTGGTCCTCCTGGGAGCAGATACGGCGGAGGCTGAGGAATTGGGAATACGGGATGGCATTTTTGCAGGAGGTAAGGTGGGAAGAGGTGTAATCCAGGTAGCTGTGGGAGTCGGTGGGGTTGTGAAGAACGCCTCATCTTCCACCTCGGAACACTTCAACCCCAGAACATCAATGTGGACTTTTACAGTTTCCTCATTTCCCCTTCCCCCACCTCATCCTAGTTCCAAACTTCCAGCTCAGCACTGTCCCCATGACTTGTCCTACCTGCCTAACTTCTTTTCCACCTATCCACTCCACCCTCCCCACCCCGACCTATCACCTTCATCCCCTTCCCCACTCAACTATTGTACTCTACGCTACTTTCTCCCCACCCTCGCCCTCCTCTCACTTATCTCTCCACCCTTCAGGCTCTCTGCCTGTATTCCTGATGAAGAGCTTTTGCCCGAAACCTCGATTTTACTGCTCCTCGGATGCTGCCTGAACTGCTGTGCTCTTCCAGCACCACTAATCCAGAATCTGGTTTCCAGCATCTGCAGTCATTGTTTTTACCACCTTTATCTACCTGTCTTGCTGCCTTTAAGGATCTATGGACGTGGACACAAAAGTCCCTCTGATCCACTCTGCCCACATTTTTTAATTTGTCCCCCTCCCTGATTTCTATACTTACATAATCCTTCTCTGCAGTGAATACAGATGCAAAGCATTTGTTTAATTGCTCAGCTATGATTTCTGGTTCCACGCACAGTTTGACCCTTTGGCCCTTAATGAGCCATGCCCTTTCCCTGGTTACTCTCTTGCCCCTCAGATACTTACAAAACGCTTTTGGATTTTCCTTGATGTATCCATCAATGTTTTTCATGCCCTCTCTTTGCTCCCCTAATTTCTTTCTTTAGAAACTATCTGCACTTTCCATACTTCTCTGGGGCATCTGCTGTTTGGGGAACTGTGGTATCCGTCATAAGCTTTCTTTGTTCTTCCTATCCGGTCTTATGGCCCTCACCAGCCAGAGTTCTCTGGATTTGTTAATCGTGGGGATATGTTGGCCTTGTACTTTCATTCTGACCCTTTGGAATGTCCCCAACTGGTCTGATGTGGATTCTCCTGCAAGGAGCGGCTACTAGTCCATTTTGGCTCGACCATGCCTTATCCAATTAAGACCAGCCTTCCTCCAATTCAGAGCTTTTATTTCTATTCCAAGTTTGTCCTTATACATAATAACTTTAAATCTTACTGAATTATGGTCACCACCATTGAAATGCACCCCCACTGATGCATTTACCACTTGTCTGGCTTCACTACCTAATATTAGGGACAATACAACACCTTCTCCTTTTCCCTCCCTTGCCATTGGCACAGGCTTTGCCCAGATTAGTCTAGAACGATACAGTGAGGAAACAGACTTTTCGGTTCATGCCAACTATAATCCCAAACTAAACTAGTGCCACCTACCTGCGCTTGGCCCATATCCCTCCAAACATTTCTTATGCATGTACTTGTCGAAATGTTTTTTAAATGTTGTAACTGTACCAGCATCCACCATTTCCTCTGGAAGCTCATTCCACACACAAACCACTCTCTGTGCAAACAAATTGCCCATGTGTCATTCTGAAATCTTTTTCCGCTCACCTTAAAAATACAGTCCCCAGGCTTGAAATTCCCCCACTTACCTCAGATTATAACAGGATCTTGACCAGATGGGCCAATGGGCTGAGAAATGGCAGATGGAGTTTAATTTTGATAAATTTGAGGTGTTGAGGGAAAGCAAATCTTAACAGGACTTATGCACTTAATGGCAAGGTCCTAGGGAGTGTTGCTGAACAAAGAGACCTTGGAGTGTGGGTTCAAAGCTCCTGCAATCTTCTTCCTGACCTCTCCGCCCCCACCCCACTCCAGCCTATCACCCTCACCTTGACCTCCTTCCACCTATCACATCTCCATCGCCCCTCCCCCAAGTCCCTCCTCCCTACCTTTTACCTTAGCCTGCTTGGCACACTCTCCTCATTCCTGATGAAGGGCTTATGCCTGAAACGTCAAATTTCCTATTCCTTGGATGCTGCCTAACCTGCTGTGCTTTAACCAGCAACACATTTTCAGCTGTGATCTCCAGCATCTGCAGACCTCATTTTTTACCAGATAGGATAGTGAAGAAGGCGTTTGGTATGCTTTCCTTTATTGGTCAGAATATTGAATACAGGAGTTGGAAGGTCATGTTGTGGCTGTACAGGACATTGGTTAGGCCACCTTTGGAATATTGTGTGCAACTTTGGTCTCCTTCCTATTGGAAGGATGTTGTGAAACTTGAAAGGGTTCAGAAAAGATTTACAAGGATATTTCCAGGGTTGGAGGATTTGAGCTATAGGGAGAGGTTGAATAGGCTGGGGTTGTTTTCTTTGGATTGTTGGAGGCTGAGGAGTGACCTTATAGAGGTTTATAAGATCGTGAGGGGCATTGATAGGGTAAATAGACAAAGTTTCTTCCCTGGACTGGGAGAGTCCAGAACTAGAGGGTATAAGGTTTAGGGTGAGAGGAGAAAACTATAAAAGAGGCCTAAGGGGGCAAACTTTTCATGCAGAGTGTGGTACGTGTATGGAAGGAGCTGCCAGAGGAAGTGGTGGAGGCTGGTACAATTGCAACATTTAAAAGATATCTGGATGTGCATATGAATAGGAAGAGTTTGGAGGGAGATGGGCCGGGTGCTGGCAGGTAGGACTACATTAGGTTGGGATATCTGGTTGGCATGGACGGGTTGGACCGAAGGGTCTGTTTCCATGATGTACATCTCTATGATTCTATCTAGCCTCTCCTTATAACTCAAACCCTCCATTCCTAGCAATAGCCTGGTAAATATTTTTTGAATCTCCTCCTGCTTAACAATAACTTTCCTCTAAGAGGGAGAACATAACTAGACACAATACCCCAGAAGCGGACTGACCAACATCCTCTCCAACCTCATTATAATATCCCAACTCCAATACTCAAAGTTCTCAGGAATTACCACATTGACAACTTTGACATTCTGCTGACTCTGACCAGCATTCTTGGACCCTATAATCTCCCCATCTACGATTTGGAGGAGCCAGTGTTGAACTAGAGTGGACAAAGTTAAAAATCAACAACACCAGGTTATAGTCCAACAGATTTATTTGGAAGCATTAGCTATTGAAGCACTGGTCCTTCATCAGGTGGTTGTGGAACAGGACCATAAGATACAGAATTTATAGCAAATAAACCTGTTGGACTATAATCAGGTGTTGTGTGATTTTTAACTTTGTCGTCTCCATCCACGTTACAATGCCATCCAATGCCTCCCCTCAGTCAGCTTACCTGTTGAAACAGTTGTCTGGGTGTTTCACAATACCAAGGCTCTCCTCCTTGCTCTCCTTAGTCAAGTTTCTGGCTATCCCTCCAATCTTTAAGCGTTGAAGACCCATTTCGTTTTTCTTTATGCTTCCATGAGGTATGTTGAGATAATTTACCAGCATTTTATAAATATTTCCATGACACTGTTACATCTACAATTCTGTGGTTTTGGTTTGTGCAAATGAGTTTGTCAACCCTAAAACCTTTCATGGACCTGAAGGTTCAAAACAGCTTCTGCGTCATTTTTTTGTGGTGCTATAGTCACCAAAGAAGAGAGAACCTTTGCTATTGACCTGTGCTATATTTGCCCATTTCAGAAAAACAAAGTTTAACTTGGACTGGAGAAATAAAATGCCAAGTACCATATACTTTCAGTAACAATAAGGGTTCATCCTTCAAAGAGTTAAAAATAGCAATTGGCAGTTTATTGTGCAAAGGACTATTTAAGCATCAGGCAGATTTTGTGATAAACTTTAAAATACCCAGAGAAATTTACTCAATGCTGAAAACGTGATAACAGCAATTCAATACTTAATCATTCAGGATTATCTGCTTTAAGGAGCCACTGATGCATTTCAGATTATTGGTATTTGAAGTAATGATTATGCATCTTGAAAGCAAGATTAAGAAAATGTATTCATTGCCAAATAGAGCCTTGAGCATCTGAGCTGTTTTTCATGTCTATTGTTGTCCAATGACTTTTTTCTGTTGTTACATTCCCAGCTGATGGTAATACAGGATACGTTAGATATCAGAATGAATTCTGGTCTGGGGGAATCATGTGTTTTTTTTATTAGATACATTAGTGGCCATACAATGAGTCACGTGAGCCAGCAGAGTTTCTCTAACAGAACCGTTTATTGTGCAAAAGATGAAAATAAAAATAAAACAAGAGGGGTTACCTTGTAGAGGTTTATAAAATTATTCAGGGTGTAGATAAGGTGAGGGGAAGGTGCCTTTTCCCTCAGGTTGAGGATTTCAAAACTAGGGGGCATATCTTTAAGGTGAGAGAAAAAAGATTTGAAAAAGATGTGTGGGGCAAATTTCTTTACACATTCGTGTGTGGAATGAACTTCCAGAGGAAGTGCTGGATACGGGTTCAGTTACAACATTTGGATATGTACATGAATAAAACAATGTTTAAAAAGATGTGGGCCAAACGCAGGAAACTGGGACTAGTGTAGTTTGGGATTATGGTTGTCATGGACTGAAGGGTCCGTTTCTGTGAAGTATGACTTGATCAGTCAATAAATTTATATAGAACACAATTAGAAAAAACAATACAACACCCAGCAAGACAAAGTTTCAATCTATTCTCCAACATTACTATTTTCCAATGATTCAATTCCAATTAAGTTACCCGCATATAACAAATGTGTAAGCTTGAGTTGTTGATTTTCCCAGTTCATTCCTGTGAACTGTAACATCTTCTTACACTAATATTCAGAATTAAGAACTCAGACTTTCTCAGCTTTGTATAACCTGCAAATTTCTAACCAAATACTACTGTTCTAGAAATTGCACAAACGTTCGTTTTTTTCCTGTTGAAGTAATTGTGCTTTCCCTGAACTGTTCTGTTTATCATATTTTTAGGACTCAAACTAGATTTGCCTTTAGTTCCAGTCAGGTCCCCTCCGAACTGCCCGAAAACTTTCAATCTGCAGATTTAGAACATTGAACATAGAACAATACAGCGCAGAACAGGCCTTTCGACCCTCAATGTTGTGCCAACCTGTGAACTATTCTCAGCTCGTCCCCCTACATTATCCCATCATCATCCATGTGCTTATGTAAGGATTGTTTAAATCTCCCTAATGAGGCTGAGTTGACTACATTGGCAGGTAGGGCATTCCACGCCCTTACCACTCTCTGCGTAAAGAACCTGCCTCTGATATCTGTCTTAAATCTATCACCCCTCAATTTGTGGTTATGCCCCCTTGTACACGCTGACGTCATCATCCTAGGAAAAAGACTTTCACTGTCTACCCTATCTAATCCTCTGATCATCTTATATGTCTCTATCAAATCCCCTCTTAGCCTTCTTCTTTCCAATGAGAACAGACCCAAGCCCCTCAGCCTTTTCTCAGACCAGGCAACATTCTGGTAAATCTCCTCTGCACCTTTTCCAAGCTTCCACATCCTTCCCAAAATATGGCAACCAGAACTGTACACAATATTCCAAGTGCGCCCGCAATAGTGTTTTGTATAGTTGCAGCATGATATTGCGGCTCCGGAACTCAATCCCTCTACCAATGAAACCTAACACACTGTATGCCTTCTTAACAGCACTTTCAACCTGGGTAGCAAAAATCAGGGATCTATGTACATGGACTCCAAGATCCCTCTGCACATCCACACTACCAACAATCTTTCCATTGATCCAGTACTCTGCCTTCCTGTTATTTTTCCCAAAGTGCATCACCTCACATTTAGCTGCATTGAACTCCATTTGCCACCTCTCAGACCAATTCTGCAGTTTATCCAAGTCACCCTGCAACCTGTAACATTCTTCCAAACTGTCCACTACTCCGCCGACTTTAGTGTCACCTGCAAATTTACTAATCCATCCACCTATGCCTGCATCTAAGTCATTTATAAAAATGACAACAGCATTGGTGCCAAAACAGATCCTTGTGGCACACCACTAGTAACGGACTCCAGGCTGAATATTTTCCATCAACCACCACTCACTGCCTTCTTTCAGAAAGCCAGTTTCTAATCCAAACTGCTAAATCACCCTCAATCCCATGCCTCTGCATTTTTTCCAACAGCGTACCACTTGGAACCTTATCAAAGGCTTTGCTGAAGTCCATGTATACCACACATCAACTGCCTACCCTCATCTACATGTTTGGTCAACTTCCCAAAAAACTCAATGAGGTTTGTGAGACACAACCTGCCCTTGACGAAACCATGTTGACTATCTGAAATCAAATTGTTGCTTGTTAGATGATTATAAATCTTATATCGTATAATTCTTTCCAAAACCTTTCCTACAACAGAAGCAGGCTCACTGGTCTATAATTCCCTGGGTCATCTCTACTGCCCTTCTTGAACAAGGGCACAATATTTGCAATCCTCCAGTCCTCTGGTACTAAACCTGGTGACAATGACAACTCAAACATCAAAGCTCTGCTATCTCCTCCCTAGTTTCCCAGAGAATCTTTGGATAAATCCCATCTGGCCCAGGGGACTTGTCAACTTTCACTCCTTCTAGAATTGATAACACCTCCTCATAACTAACCTTGATCCTTTCTAGTCTAATATCTCATATATCATTCTTCTCCTCTGCAATATTCTCCTTTTCCTGAGTAAAAACAGATGAGAAATGTTCGTTTAGCACCGCTCCGATTTCTACAGGGTCCACACTCAACTTTCCACTTTTGTCTTTGACTGATCCTATTCCTACCCTAGTCATCCTTTTATTCCTCACATATCTATAGAAAGCTTTAGGGTTCTCCTTTATTCTATTTGCTAAAGACCGCTCGTGTCCACTATTTGCTCTTATTAATTCTCTCTTTAAATCCTTCCTAGCTGATCTGTAACTCTCCATCGCCTCATCTGAACCATCTTGTCTCATCAACACATAAGCCTCCTTCTTCTGCTTAACAAGAGATGCAATCTCTGTAGTAAACCATGGTTCTCTTACCTTATCACCTCCTCCCTGCCTGACAGGGACATACCTATCAAGGACAAGCAATATCTGTTCCTTAAACCAGCTCCACATTTCCATTGTCTGCATTCCCTGCATTTTGCTACCCTATTCTATGCATCCTAATTCTTGCCTAATCGCATTATAATTGCCCTTGCCCCATAGATAACTCTTGATCTGTAGCATGTACCTATCCCTTTCCATTGCTAAACTAAACGTAATGGTATTATGGTCACTCTGTCCAAAGTGTTCACCTACAATTAAATCAAACACTTGGCCTGGTTCATTACCAAGTACCAGATCCAGTGTGGCCCTCCCCCCTTGTCGGCCCTTTGACGTACTGAGTCAGGAAACCCTCCTGTACCCATTGGACAAAAACTGATCCATCTGACGTACTAGAGTTATAGCATTTCCAGTCAGTGTTGGGGAAGTAAAAGTCCCCCATAATGACCACCCTATCCTTTCACTCCTACCCAGGGTAATTTTTTCCAATTCTCTCATCCACTTCCCTGAAACTCTGAGGAGGCCTATTTAAAAAAACTCCCAGCAGTGTGACCTCTCCTCTCCTGTTTCTAACCTCAGCGTACACAACCACAGTAGACGAGTTCTCATCAAAAGTTCTTTCAGCCACCATTATACAATCTTTGACTAACAAGGCCACGCCTCCCCCTCTTTTAGCTCCTTGGCTGTTCTTAATGAAAGACCAGCAACATCCATTCCTCACCCTGCTCTATCCACAGTGGATGTGGTGTATATGGATTTTAGCAAGGCATTTGATAAGGTTCCCCAAGGTAGGCCATTCAGAAAGTAAGGAGCTATGGGATATAGGGAAATCTGGCTGTCTGGATGCAAAATTGGCTGGCCCATAGAAGACAGAGAGCAGTAGTAGATGGAAAGTATTCAGCCTGGAGCTCGGTGACCCATGGTGTTCCACAGGGACCTCTGCTCTTTGTGATTTTTACGCATGGTTTGAATGAGGAACTGGAAGTTTGGGTTATTAAGTTTGCAGATGACACAAAGGTTGGTGGAGTGGTAGATAGTGTGGAGGGCTGTTGTAGATTTCAACAGGATGCACAACTGGGCTGATAAGTGGTAGACGGTGCTCAACCTGGAAAAGTGTAAAGTGGTGATTCATTTTGATCCGTCGAATTTGAATGCAGAATACAGGGTTAAAGGCAGTATTCATGGCAGTGTGGAGGAACAGAGAAATCTTGGGGTCCACATCCATAGATCCCTCAAAGTTGCCACGCAAATTGATAGGAGTTGTTTAAGAAGGGATATGGAGTGTTGGCTTTCGTTAGCGGGGGATTGAGTTTAAGAGTCGCAAAGTTTTGGTGCAGCTCTATAAAGCCCTAATGAGACCACACTTGAAATGTTGCATTCAGTTCTGGTCACCTCAGGAAAGATGTGCAAGCTTTAGAGAGGGTGAAGAGGAGATTTGCTAGGATCTGGACTGGAGCGCATGTCTTACAAAGAAAGGTTGAGTGAGCTAGGGCTTTTCTCATTGGAGTGAAGAAGATGAGACTTGATAGAAGTGTTCAAGATGATAAAAGGCATATATAGAGTTGATAGCCAGATACTGTTTCCCAGGGTGGAAATGGCTCAGGTGACTGGAGGAAGGTTTAGGGGAGATGTCAGAGGTAGGTTCATTACACAGAGAGTGGTGAATGTATGGAATGCACTGCCAGCAGTGGTAGTAGAGTCAGGTACATTAGGGACATTTAAGCAACTCTTGGATAAGCATATGGATGATAGTAAAACGAAGGCTATTAGGTTAATCTGATCTTCGAATTGGAAATAAGGTCAGCACAATATCGAGGGCTGAAGGGCCTGCATTGTGCTGCATTATTCTATGTTCTATGTTCTATGTACAAGGAAAGAGAAGAGTCAAGCCACAAATAGAAAAATACAGAGATCTCTGTAAAAGAGACTCTGTAAGGAGCAAGAGAACATTTCGGTGCTGAAGAGTGATATCCGAGGGGAAAAGAGGATGAAAGTAGTGTAAGGTTCAGAATGGGAAGACAAAAGACTGTAAAAGAAAGTTCACACCTCTCACAAAGAACACCACCACCACTGAGAGTCAGTTCCCTAAAACAATTACAAAGGACAGTGAAATAGCCTGAGAATTAGTTCATACTGAGGCTTAGGAGTGAAGATGTCATCAGAATAATTTCAAACTGGAAAAGAGTAAATATAAAGAAATTCAAGAAAGAATTTAGCAGAAGCAGATAAAAAGAATATCTGGCGAAATTAAAGATTTAAAAGGACGAGGACTCGATAATTAAACATAATTCCAGCTAGGTAATTTTCTAAAAAAGTCACAGCCAGAAATTTTAAATTAAAAAGGTGTACTAAGAAGCTGTTTTGAGAAGGGAAAATGTTAAGTTGGCCAAGGAGGAAGGAGGGAAGCTCCTTCGTGGTTGTGGAAGGAGTGAAACACTGGAAAAGGTGGGAAGCAGCTATTTTAATGAAGACAAATGGTGGGGAAATCTCTGAAAAAGGAGGAAAGCCCCAGTAAATATTACAGAAAGAGTATTTCAAAGATGGGGGAATTATGAAAGCTTGATATCTATAAATCAATATAGAGTAGCTAGTGAATAGAATTTAAAGCTTCAGTGAAGAATATAATACTATATTAGGAAATTTAAAAAGAATGGCAAATAAAGAAAATATTTTAAAGAGTCGAGCAATCTCCACAGTAACTGAAATCAATAACAGCATTGCTGGATTCAAGAACACAAACTTAAAGAACAGTACATTATAAGCAATATTAAAATGATTCGGATATAACATGGCTTTACAGTAATATGTATTAATAAAGTAGAGTCATAGAGATGTACAGCATCTTAGAGTCATAGAGATGTACTTCGGTCCAAACCATCCATGCCAACCAGATATCCCAACCCAATCAAGTCCCACCTGCCAGCACCCGGCCCATAACCCTCCAAACCCTTCCTATTCATATACCCATCCAATTGCCCCTTAAATGTTGCAATTGTACCAGCCTCCACCATATCCTCTGGCAGCTCATTCCATACACATACCATCCTCTGTGTGAAAAAGGTGCCCCTTAGGTCTCTTTTAAATCTTTCCCCTCTCACCCTAAACCTATGCCCTCTAGTTCTGGACTCCCCCATCCCAGGGAAAAGACTTTGTCTATTTATCCTATCCATGCCCCTCTTAATTTTGTAAACCTCTATAAGGTCACCCCGTCAGCCACCAACGTTCCAGGGAAAACAGCCCCAGCCTGTTCAGCCTCTCCCTGTAGCTCAGATCCTCCAAACCTGGCAACATCCTGGTAAATCTTTTCTGAACCCTTTCAAGTTTCACAACATCTTTCCGATAGGAAGGAGACCAGAATTGCATGCAATATTCCAACAGTGGCCTGACCAATGTCCTGTCCAGCTATAATATGACCTCCCAACTCCTGTACTCAATACTCTAGCCAATAAAGGAAAGCATACCAAACACCTTCTTCACTATCCTATCTATCTGTGACTCCACTTTCAAGGAGTTATGAACCTGCACTCCAAGGTCTCTTTGTTCAGCATTACTCCCTAGGACCTTAACATTAAGTGTATAAGTCCTGCTAAGATTTGCTTTCCCAAAATGCAGCACCTCACATTTATCTGAATTAAACTGGTCCAGATCCTGTTGTAATCTGAGGTAACCCCCTTAGCTTCCTCACCACTATCCTCTGTCTTCTACCTTTGAGCCAGTTCTGTATCCAAATGGCTTGTTCTCCCTTTATTCCATGAGATCTAACCTTGCTAATCAGTCTCCCATGGGGAACCTTGTTGAGCGCTTTACTGAAGTCCATATAGATCACATCTACCACTCTGCCCTCATCAATCTTCTTTGTTACTTCTTCAAAAAATTCAATCAAGTTTGTGAGACATGACTTCCCACGCACAAAGCCATGTTGACTATTCCAAATCAGTCCTTGCCTTTCCAAATACATGTACATCCTGTCCCTCAGGATTCCCTCCAACAACTTGCCCATCACGGAGGTCAGGCTCACTGGTCTATAGTTCCCTAGTTTGTCTTTACGCCCTTCTTAAACAGTGGCACCACGTTTGCCAAACTCCTGTTTTCCGGCACCTCACCCGTGACTATCGATGATACAAATATCTCAGCAAAAGGCCCAGCAATCACTTCTCTCGCTTCCCACAGAGCTCTCATGTACACCTGATCAGGTCCTGGGGATTTCTCCATTTTTAACTGTTTCAAGACATCCAGCACTTCATCCTCTGTAATCTGGACATTTTGTAAGATGTCACCATCTATTTCCCTACAGTTTAATCTTCCATATCCTTTTCCACTGTAAATACTGATGCAAAATATTCATTTAGTATCTCCCCCATTTTCTGTGGCTCCACGCAAAGTCCGCCTTGCTGATCTTAGAGGGGACCTATTCTCTCCCTAATTACCCTTTTGTCCTTAACATATTTGTAAAAACCCTTTGGGTTCTCCTTAATTCTATTTGCCAACACTATCTCATGTACCCTTTTTGTCCTCCTGATTTCCCTCTTAAGTATACTCATACTTCCTTTACACTCTTCTAAGGATTCACTCGATCTATCCTGTCTATACCTGGCATATGCTTCCTTCTTTTTCTTAACCAAACCCGCAATTTCTTTAGTCATCCAGCATTCCCTATACCTACCAGCCTTCCCTTTCACCCTGACAGGAATATACTTTCTCTGGATTCTCATTATCTCATTTCTGAAGGCTTCCCATTTTCCAGCCGTCCCTTTATCTGTGAACATCTGCCTCCAATCAGCTTTCGAAAGTTCTTGCCTAATAACATCAAAATTGGCCTTTCTCCAATTTAGAACTTCAACTTTTAGATCTGGTCTATCTTTTTCCATCACTATTTTAAAATGAGAAGAATTATGGTCGTTGGCCCCAAAGTGCTCCCCCACTGACACCTCAGTCACCTGCCCTGCTTTATTTCCCAAGAACAGGTCAAGTTTTACACCTTCTCTAGTAGGAACATCCACATACTGAATCAGAAAATTGTCTTGTACACACTTAACAAATTCCTCTCCATCTAAGCCCTTAACACTATGGCAGTCCCAGTCAATGTTTGGAAAGATAAAATCCCATGCCATATCTACCCTATTATTCTTACAGATAGCTGAGATCTCCTTACAAGTTTGCTTCTCAATTTCGCTCTGACTGTTGGGGGGGTCTATAATACAATCCCAATAAGATGATCATCCCTTTCTTATTTCTCAGTTCCACCCAAATAACTTCCCTGGATATATTTCCGGGAATATCCTCCCTCATCATAGCTATAATGCTATCCCTTATCAAGAATGCCAATCCCACTCCTCTCTTGCCTCCCTTTCTATCCTTCCTGTAGCATTTGTATCCTGGAACATTACGCTGCCAGTCCTGCCCATCTCTGAGCCATGTTTCCGTAACTGCTATGATATCCCAGTCCCATGTTCCTAACCATACCCTGAGCTCATCTGCCTTCCCTGTTAGGCCCCTTGCATTGAAATAAATGCAGTTTAATTAATTAGTCCTACCTTGTCCCTGCCTGCCCTGTCTGTTTGACTCACTTCTGTTCTCAGCTGTACCCATCTCAGATCGATCTCTTTCCTCACTATCTCCCTGGATCCCAACCCTGCCACCTTACTAGTTTAAATCCGCCCGAGCAGTTCCAGCAAATCTCCCTGCCAGTATATTAGTCCCCTTCTAATTTAGGTGCAATCTGTCCTTCTTGTACAGGTCACTTCTATCCCAAAAGAGATTCCAATGATCCAAAAATGTGAATCCTTCTCCCATACACCAGCTCCTCAGCCATGCATTCATCTGCTCAAACCTCTTATTCCTGCCCTCACTAGCTCGTAACACTGGGAGTAATCCAGATATCACTACCCTTGAAGACCTCCTTTTTAAATTTCTGCCTAACTCTCTGTAATCTCCTTCAGAATCTCAACATTTTTCCTTCCTATATCATTGGTTCCGATGTGGACAATGACCTCCTGCTGGCCCCTCTCCCCTGTGAGAACATTCTGCACCCTCTCTGAGACATCCTTGATCCTGGCAGCAGGGAAACAACACACCATTCTGCTTTTTCTCTGCTGGCCACAGAAATGTCTGTCTGTACCTCTGACTACAGAATCCCCTAACACAATTGACCTCTTGGAAGCCGACGTATCCTTCGTTGCATTAGAGCCCATCTCAATACCAGAAACTTGGTTTTTCATGCTATGTTCCCCTGAGAATCCATCACCCCCTACATTTTCCAAAACAGCATACCTGTTTGAAATGGGTATATCCACAAAAGACTCCTGCCCTAGCTGCCTACCTCTCTTACCCTTCCTGGAGTTAACCCATCTATGTGACTGTATCTGAGACTTTCCCCCCTTCCTATAACTGTCATCCATCACATAAACTGTTGCTGTTGCAAATTCCTCATTGCTTCTATCTGTCTCTCCAACCGATCCATTCGATCTGATAAGATTTGCATCCAACAGTATT
Organism: Hemiscyllium ocellatum; assembly: GCF_020745735.1. Lineage (NCBI taxonomy): Eukaryota > Metazoa > Chordata > Chondrichthyes > Orectolobiformes > Hemiscylliidae > Hemiscyllium > Hemiscyllium ocellatum. The sequence continues at coordinate 24,587,529 of NC_083403.1, read as the reverse complement.
TATGGCAGATATAATCCGCAGTAACCCTTAAACTCTCTTTAAACTCCCATATCTGACAAGAAGGACATAACATTGAGAAGGGACGTAAAGCTTTCTCAAAGATTCAAGTTCAGAGATGGATTATACCATATATATATATATATATATATCTATATATATATATAGGGCATCCAGAATAAATAATTCTTATGGTACAGAATTGTTTCAAAACTAAATTTTATGTCAGAAGCCCTTCCAGTTAAGACACAATTATACTCAATATCAGACACTCAGAACCAGTGAACTACAAAATCTTAAAAATAGACAATGCCAACTATGGCAAGCAACAGATACTACATCCGTAAGCTTTTACGATACTTCCAAAACATGTCCAGAAGTACAACTCAGTTGCAAAGCTCCAATGTAGGGAAAAGACTATGCATGCAGAGAGATCAATAAGGTGCAGCCATCTTCTTTAGAAAAAAATTAAAAAGCTGAACAGGTTGGGACTTTACTCACTGGAGTTTAGAAGAATGAAAGGTGATTTCACTGAAGCATACATGATTATTAAAGAGTTTGATGAGGTAAATGCTGACAGAATGCTTTCCCCGATGGAAGAGTCTAGGACCAGAAGGCATTTTCTCAGAATTCAGCAGCATTAATTTAATACTAGGATGAGGAGGAATTTCTTCTCTCAGAGGATGATGAGTCTTTGGGATTTCTTACCTCAGAGAGCTGTGAGGACAGAGTCCTTTTTATGTTTAAGACTGAGGTAGGTAGATTCTTGATCAGTGTGGAATCAAGGGTTATGGAGAAAAGGCAGGAAAGTGGGTGTGAGAATTTTGAATGGTGGATCGGACTTGAGGGGCTGAGTGACCTATTCCCATTCATTTTTGTATGGTCTAATAATCTAAGGCAATCATAGGGGACCCTTATGATCCCAACAGCTTACATTTCACTTGTTCACATCAAAGGATATCCTGATAAAGTTAATACAAGTGCCAAGATAATAATCTATCAGACTAGTTACTATGGCTGAAGAAGCAGAGGTTACAGCCAGTATCCAATAAAATACTGCTGTTATTAGGCAGATCAAATAATGAAAAAATGACAAATGAAACTGAGTATAGAGCACAACAAATTTGTGCAATTTCAGTTAACAATTTGAGCACTATCCTATTCCTTTGATGGAGAATAACCTCTTGACTTAAGAAACTAATGATGTGATATTGACATCGGGGCCGAAATTTTGAAGACATTGCTAAATTGCACATTCATCCCCAAAAGGTTAAAATTGTGAAGGAATGTTGCATGAATAAAAGATGAGGTATTCAACAGGCTTACAGTATAGATAATTGATGGATGTGAGATTTGTAAGAGATACCAGTGGATACAGTTATGGCCCATAGTAAGTCTGCCTTCAGCACTGAATTACAACAAGGCAGTGGCTATGAATTCAAAGGTGTGGAATAAAGAAAAATAATTCATTTTACATTTTGTAGATTTCACAACCAGATTTACTCAGTCAACAATAATGCTTATTAAAGATAAGAGAATATTCATGAATGGAAAAGTGAATGGAGCCTGGACTTGGACCATTGGTATTCTGCTTCCCTGATAATGTGGTCAAATTCATCAAACTATAATTTGAAAGATATGTGTGCAAGCACTCACAATGCTCAGGATTACAGCAATTGAAAGCTGTTTTCACAACAGCATGTGTGAAAGAAACCATGCAGTAATTGATGAAATGTTTCATAAAATCTTGGAAGATCAGCCAAGCTGCAAATTTCCATTTGCATTAATATGGGCTGACAATGCTCAGAATTTGCTGCACGTGGTCACAAGATGAAATCCCCATCAGTTAGTTTATGGTAGGCATTGTAAAGGTCTATCAGTAAGACATGATCATCCCCTAGCTGGGGAAGGGGTTGCAATTAGTTCTATTTCTCAGCAGAGTTTGAACACACACTGAATGCAAGCAGAATTGTTTGCATTGAAGCCAATATCTGAGAAATAACTTGGCATGCCTTCAGACATAATGTAACATAGTTAAAACATAATTTCCATTGGAAACTTGTGAAGATATTGGCTTTAAGTGTGTATTTTGTCCTTTTATTGAGGACAGATTTTAAGACAGATATGGCGAGTTGTCTATTTAAAATAATAAACAGCTTACAATGCCTTGGATTTTTATTTATAAAGTTGGAACAATATAAGCAGTCTGAATGGGTGTGGTCAAGCTCCCAGAAGTTTAGTTTTAGTTTTTCAGTCATAGCTGCTGTGTTTTGAAACTGGGTTTGGAAGCTGCAGTACATCTCTTCCTGCTACTCTCTGACTCAGAGTTTACCCCTTGTTGTTTTTCCTCCTAAACTAGAGAATTACATATGAGACAATCAATTGAATTTGCCTTTGCCAAGGGTGTGTTTATGGGATGTTATGATATTGGAACAATTACTGTTTAGTAGTTAAATAGTTTATTATTCTCTGAGGTTTTGCATTAGAGCCGTTATCCTAATTTCTTCTTTCTTTTGTTGTTCTTTAACTACAATGTATGAATAAAGTATATTTTGTTTCAGGACTGGTGGTTTGACTAATCATTTTGTATCTGAAACACAACTCCTGGCACTTGCTTTTAAAATAAGAAGTTAGTGTCTCGATTATGTTCTTAATACATTTTGAGGGGGTTTGGTTTGGTCTGATCTATAACAAACTAGTTTCAATCTGAGAGATATGGTTTATTATAAAGAAAAGAGGGTCTTATAAAGTGGAGAGGTCCGAGGAAGGTAATTGATAAATGTGGAAAGATATTAATAGTAAAATATGGGAATCAGATTGTTTGGGTCCAGTTTTCAAAGTTGCTTGTTATGGATTGTAATCATCAGATTCTAAGGGAGTTTTGGAAAGTAAGGAGGAGAAAGTGAGGCCTACAGATGCTGGAGATCAGAGTCAAAATGTCCGGTGCTGGAAAAGCACAGCCGGTCAAGCAGCATCCAAGGAGCAGGAGAGTTGACGTTACGAGCATAAGCTCTTCATCATTCCTAATGAAGAGCTTATGCTTCAAATGTCGACTCTCCTGCTCCTTGGATCCTGCCTGACCAGTTGTGCATTTCTAGCACCACACTTTTTGACTATGGAAAATAAGGATCTGAGTATTTTGCCTACTGACCTGTTATGCTATGAAGATTAGACTGCTGACTGATGAAGAACAGAAATGTTATGATAGTCAAGGAGAAACTATTAGTCACAAAAGACCACTGTCAAAATTGGTACTAAAGTCAAATATTTACCAGAAGGGGAGAAATGGGACTATAAGTAGAGCAGGGAATGTCACTAGAAAATATCGCAACTGGTTGACATACAGGATGAAAGATACGAGGTTAGGCATATGGATATGGGAACATGAAATATAAAGATAGAAATCAGGAAAATGCAACCCAAGTTCAAAAAAACATGTCCCTAAATCATGGCCTGTTGAAAGGAATTCTATTAATAGAGAGGGGAATTTAAATAGAAAATGTCCAGAAAGAGATAGAAGGAAGGGTTGAGGTTATGACTTAATACAGTCAAGGAATATAAACTAGGAATAGCATCAGGAACAGAAGCCAATGTGATCAAGAAGTCTTAATGTCTATAAATGCGTTAGAAGACAAGTTTAATAAAAGATGCCAAACGGGAAGAATTACAAAACTGGGGAGAATTTGGGTTGTGTGCAGAGATACCCTATCACTTAGATGGGTAGGCCTGAAAAATGTGCCTTCGGATGGGACATAGAATGCTAAAGCTGGGCTAATGGCATAAGGTTTTAAAGAAAACTGGGGGACCAAAATACGAGTAAAATTACCAGAGCATGAAAAGTGATTTTAAAGGTTTTCATGGCTCTGTTAGCAACAAATATTTGGATCAGTTGATGATGAAGCTACATTTTGTTGCAAGGAAATCAGCTCAGAAGGACTGGGAACACTCTGGAAATTAAATAAATACTTAAATGGTTTGAATGATGCCTCAAGACTTTAGAATTTCTCAAAAAGCTCTATCTTATTAAATTAGGCTGTCTCCATTTGAAAGCAAACACTGTAACATTTTATTAGTATCAGGACGGACCGACTTCAGGTGTATTTATGATGCGTGTAGATGATATATTCCTGTGGTAGTAGCAATGGCTTTGAAACATTGCCATAAAAGAGCTTAAAAGAAAGTTCAAATTTGCACGTTAGGTTCCTGGGGCTTTTAAATACATTGATTGGAAATAGATATGCTGCATCAGCAATCACATTTCAAATGATAGCTCAAGTGCTTTTAGTTAAAGACAGCCTCACTAAAAGATGCAGCAGCTTCTAAAATGAAATAGAGGATCTGCAAAATCAATTGAACAGTTGAACTATTGCCTGCAAACTCAAAATGACTGTGAATTGATATTGCAGACTTAGAACACAGGCTGGAAATGAAGGTTAGCAGCAGCCAGCTATCCGTTAGCTTTACAAAGAAAGGTGCAAGCTCTAATAAATTATTAGAAATGCTCGAAAAAGAATGTATGGAACTTTTATGTACTCTTAGAAAAAGGAAGTGGGTAAATATGTTGTCGCTCTGCACAATATGTTGTCAATTTTTATTTATGTTTTGTTTGTTTCTCGATATTATTGCATATCTATGAATTTCAGAAAAGAGAAATGGGGGATGTGTTATCAGCTGGCAGGGTCTGGCCTGAATGTCTGTCACCAAATGGAACTATAAATGGATGATGGCTCCATCATAGTTCAGAGATAATTGGGTGACCTTGGACTGGAGAGTATTAATTATAAGGAGAAGTTGGACAAACTCAGACTGTTTGTTCGAGGTTAGAGGCTGAGGGGCAATCTGATAGAAGTTTATTAAAATCATGAGGTGGATAGATGGAGTCTGTTTCTTAGAGTGGAAACGCCAAATATTAATGTGCCATAGGTTTAACATGAGAGGGGGAAAGTTTAAAGGAGATGTGCAAGGAAAGTTTTTTGTGTATTGGGTGGTAGGTGCCTGGAACATATTGCCAGGGAGATGGTAGAAGCAGCAAAGTTTATGAAGCATATACACAGACAAGGAATAGAGAGATATGGACAATGTACAGGCAGATGGGATTAGTTTAGAATAGCATCATAGTCAACACAGACATTGTGGGCCGATAGGCCTCTTCCTGTGGTGCACAGTTATGTGTTCTATGTTCAAGAACACTTGATAGGGCCTTGTGGTGCTCCTTACCTCTGAGCCAGAAGATTCATGTGCATGTCCCTTTTGTCCTGGAGCTGTATGACAGCATGTCTGAATCAGGTTAATTAAAATAACTATACGGAGCAACACGCAGTCTGGGTGGGGCTTTGAGATCTGTCAATCAAAACAAAACTTGAACTGGAAGAATACATTCTTGCACTCTGTCTAACCAACACTTAACCTTTGGTGTTAATAATGGAAATCTGAAAAAAAAGGCAGGAAACACTGCATTTATTTGAGCTATCCACCAGTTGCAGTTGGAACTTTCTAAACCTAACACTATACTTTTCACCACAGATGCACAATCATCTATATACTTCCAACAATGTCTTCCTCAAATTGAGGCCCAACTCACTCCCTGGGTGAACATTAACCAACTTCTTGGTGGAGGGGGGGGGGGGTGGGGGTGTACTACAGATGCTGAAGATTGGAGTCAAGATTACAGTGGTGATGGAAAAGCACAGCAGGTCAGGCAGCACCCGAGGAGCATTGAAATCGACATTTCTGGTAAATGCCCTTCATCAGGAATGGCTGATGAAGGCCTTTTGCCTGAAACATCGATTTTCCTGTCCTCAGATGCTGCCTGACCTGCTGTGATTTTCCACTACCACTCTAATTATTAACCAACTTCTTGTTTAATTCCACTCACTTCATCCAAATAAATTGTGTGTCTGTAGGGAACTACATAAGTCCCTATGTGTCTACCATTTCTGCGATCCTTACCTTGTCTGGCCTACATATGATTCAAGAGCTATCAATGTGGTTAACTCTGAACTGTCTCTGAAGTGGCCTTACAAAGTGTCTACACGTCAATAAGGCAGCTCCCCAGCAAATGTTCAAACTGTTATCTTAGCAAACAATGCCCATATTTCATTGAAGGAAGGTCTCACCTTCTAATGCCTTTTGAGGTATAGTAATCCATGCTTGAACCTTATAAGACCATTAGACCATAAGACCATAAGAGTGGAAGTAAGGCCATTCGGCCCATCGAGTCCACTCCGCCATTCAATCATGGCTGATGGGCATTTCAACTCAACTTACCCGCTTTCTCGATCAGTGGTGCTGGAACAGCACAGCAGTTCAGGCAGCATCCAACGAGTTTTTTACCTTACCCGCATTCTCCCCATAACCCTTAATTCCTTGTGACATCAAGAGTTTACCAATCTCTGCCTTGAAGACATTTAGCGTCCCGGCCTCTACTGCACTCCACGGCAATGAATTCCACAGGCCCACCACTCTGGCTGAAGAAATGTCTCCGCATTTCTGTTCTGAATTGACCCCCTCTAATTTTAAGGCTGTGTCCACGGGTCCTAGTCTCCTCACCTAACGGAAGCAATTTCCTAGCGTCCACCCTTTCCAAGCCATGTATTATCTTGTAAGTTTCTATTAGATCTCCCCTTAATCTTTTAAACTCCAATGAATACAATCCCAGGATCCTCAGCCGTTCCTCGTATGTTAGACCTACCATTCCAGGGATCATCCGTGTGAATCTCCGCTGGACACGTTCCAGTGTCAGTATGTCCTCCCTGAGGTGTGGGGACCAAAACTGGACACAGTACTCCAAATGTTTACCTTTAGAGAATCCTCGACTAGCACTCCCAGATCCCTTTGTACTTTGGCTTCATGAATTTTCTCACCGTTTAGAAAGTAGTCCATGTTTGTATTCTTTTTTCCAAAGTGCAAGACCTCGCATTTGCTCACATTGAATTCCATCAGCCATTTCCTGGACCACTCTCCCAAACTGTCTAGAACCTTCTGCAGCCTCCCCACTTCCTCAATACTACCTGCCTGTCCACCTAACTCCGTATCATCAGCAAACTTCGCTAGAATGCCCCCAGTCCCTTCATCCTGATCGTTAATATATAATGTGAACAGCTGCGGCCCCAGCACTGAACCCTGCGGGACGGCTGAGGATCCTGGGATTGTATTCGTTGGAGTTTAGAAGATTGAGGGGAGACCTAATAGAGACGTACAAGATAATACATGGCTTGGAAAGGGTGGACACTAGGAAATTGTTTCCGTTAGGCGAGGAGACTAGGACCCGTGGACACAGCCTTAGAATTAGAGGGGTCAATTCAGAACAGAAATGCGGAGACATTTCTTCAGCCAAAGAGTGGTGGGCCTGTGGAATTCATTGCCACACAGTGCAGTGGAGGCCGGGATGCTAAATGTCTTCAAGGCTGATATTGATAGATTCTTGTTGTCTCGAGGAATTAAGGGCTATGGGGAGAATGCTGGTAAGTGGAGTTGAAATGCCCATCAGCCATGATTGAATGGCGGAGTGGACTTGATGGGCCGAATGGCCTTACTTCCACTCCTATGTCTTATGGTCTTATGGTCTTATGGACACCGCTTGTCACCGGTTGCCATTCCAAAAAAGAACCTTTTATCCCAACTCTCTGCCTTCTGTCTGACAGCCATACCAGTAGCTCACCTCAAACACCATGGGCCCTCACCTGACTCAGCAACCTCCCGAGTGGCACCTTATCAAAGGCCTTTTGGAAGTCTAGATAGACCACATCCACTGGGTTTCCCTAGTCTAACCTACTTGTCACTTCTTCAAAGAATTCCAACAGGTTTGTCAGACATGACCTCCCCTTACTAAATCCATGTTGACTTGTTCTAATCTGACCCTGCTCATCCAAGAATTTAGAAACCTCATCCTTAATGATGGATTGTAAAATTTTACCAACAACCGAGATTAGGCTAATTGGCCTATAATTTTCCATCTTTTGTCTTGATCCTTTCTTGAACAAGGGGGTTACAACAGCAACCTTCCAATCGTCTGGGACTTTCCCTGACTCCAGTGACTTTTGAAAGATCTCAACCAACGCCTCCCCTATTTCCTCAGCCACCTCTCTCAGAACTCTAGGATGTATCCCATCGGGGCCAGGAGATTTATCAATTTTAAGACCTTTTAGCTTTTCTAGCACTTTCTCTTTTATAATGGCGACCATTGTCAACTCAGCCCTCTGATTCCCATTAATTATTGGGATATTACTCATGTCTTCCACTGTGAAAACTGATGCAAAGTACTTGTTAAGTTCTCCTGCTATTTCCTTATCTCCCATCACTAGGCTTCCAGCATCAGTTTGAAGTGGCACGATGTCTACTTTTGCCTGTCTCTTATGTATTGAAAGAAATTTTTACTATCATTCCTAATATTACAGGCTAGCCTACCTTCATATTTGATCCTCTCCTTCCTTATTTCTCTCTTTGTTATCCTCTGTTTGTTTTTGTAGCCTTTCCAATCTTCTGATTTCCCACTGCTCTTGGCCACTTTGTAGGATCTCTCTTTTTCTTTAAAACATTTCCTGACTTCCTTTGTCAGCCATGGCTGTCTAATCCCTCCCTGGATAATCTTTCTTTTCTTGGAGATGAACCTCTGTACAGTGTCCTCAATTATACCCACAAACTCCTGCCATTTTTGTTCTACTATCTTCCCCACTAGGCACTACTTACAGTCTATTTTTGTCGGTTCCTCTCTCATGCCCTCATAATTACCTTTATTTAACTGTAACACCATTACATCCAATTTTGCCTTCTCTCTTTCAAACTGCAGACTGAACTCTACCATATTATAATTGCTGCTTCCTAAGTGTACCCTTACTTTAAGATTTTTTATAAAGTCTGGTTCATTACATAGCACTAGGTCCAGAATAGCCTGCTCCCTTGTGGACTCCATGACAAACTGTTCCAAAAAGCCATCCTGTAAGCATTCCATGAATTCCCTTTCTTTTGGATCCACTGCAACATATTTACCCAATCCACCTGCATATTGAAGTCTCCCATGATCACTGTGACCTTGCCTTTCTGACATGCCTTCTCTATTTCCCGGTACATGTTGCGCCCCTGGTCCTGACCACTGTTAGGAGGTCTGTACATAACGCCCATTATGGTTTTTTTGCCTTTGTGGTTCCTCAATCCCACCCACACAGACTCCACATCATCCGACGCTATGTCATTCAGTGCCATAGATTTAATTTTGTTCTTAACTAACAAGGCAACCCCACCCCCTCTGCTCGCCTCCCTCCCTGTCTTTTCGATAAGTTGAAAATCCTTGGATGTTTAACTGCCAGTCCTGACCCCCCCTGCAACCACGTCTCTGTGATGCCTACCACATCATAATCATTCACGATGATCTGTGCCATTAGTTCATCTGCTTTGTTATGAATGCTATGAGCATTCAGGTAAAGTGCCTTAATGCTAACTTTCTTATCATTAGAGATATTGGAAGTCATAAGATGTCCTAAGTTATCCTTCCTTTTTGCTGCATTCCCAGTTTGCCTCAAGTTTAAATCCGCCTGCACACATGCTATCCTGCTGCTTATCTTTCCATTTCACTCCATACTCCCTGTCGCTTTCACTTTCCCTTCCCCCCAAATCAAAAGTTTAAAGTCCTACTGACCACTCTATTTATACTCTTCGCTAGAACATTGGTACCTGATCAGTTCAGGTGGAGACTGTCCCAACGGTACAGATCCCCCCTGTTCCAAAACTGATGCCAATGCCCCATGTAGTGGAATCCCTCTTTCCCACACCAATCCCTTAGCCACGTGTTTACTTCCCTAATTTTCTTATCCCTATGCCAATTGGCATGTGGCTCGGGCAGTAATCCGGAGATTATGACCCTTGAGGACCTGTACTTCAATTTCCTTCCTTGTGCTTGATAATCCCCAAACAGGTCCTCCACCCGAGTTTTGCCTATGTGGTTAGTACCAACGTGGACCACAACAACTGGATCCTCCATCTTCCGCTCCAATATCTTTTCAAGCCGGTCGGAGATGTTCCCGCACCCTGGCACCGGGCAGGCAACACACCATGCGAGACTCCCGATCCGGCTTGCAAAGGATACTATCTGTCCCCCTAATTATAGAATCCCCTATAACAACTACTTGTCTTTTTGCTCCCCCCTCTTGAATGGCCTTCTGCACCATGGTGCCACAGTCAGCTGGCTCATCCTGTCCAGAGACCATTTCCTCATCCATACAATGCAAGAAAGAATTCCCTTAACATCTTTCCTCAGTCTTTTCGCCTTAAATGTGTTGTCATCAGAGATGATGTTAAATTGATGATCCTTCCCCCCCCAAACATCACTAACCTCACTTCCAAAGGATAACATGTGTTGTTAACACAGCGCTGATGTTCTGCCTCTTCAAAAACATAGATGGAAAATATTTTAAAAGTGGCAATAGAAACAAGCGTAGTCAGCTCATGCAGGAAACTAGTAAAATGGATGAAAATTTATGAATTGTTAAATAAAAAACACCCACTTATGATTCATTAAGATGAGTAACTAAACGCCTACTGTCCCATATCACTTTCTGGGAGTGATTCATATCAAACAATCCTGGGTAGGGAAACCTCCGCAAATATTAAAACATCCTCCAAGACTCCTGCCAATAAGAACATAAGGAATCATAACAAAAAGAGGCCATGTGGACTTTCAAGCCTTCTAAAAAGGCCATGTCGATGGTCTACCTCAATCCACATTCTGATCTATCCACATATCTCTTTATCTTCTCAATGCCCAAAGACCAATCAATTATGTTCTTGGTTACAGTGAATGGTGAAGAGAAGTACAAATATTCACAAGCCTCGAAAAGAAGAAAATCCTGACCTCTCGGTAAAGGTTTCCTCTTCCTTACACTAGAAAAAAGGCCTACCATAGTACATAGAACATTACAGCACAAGAACAATGTTGTGTCAAACAGGGAACCAAATTAAACTCATCCCTTCTGCCTGCCCTTGGTTCGTATCCCTCCATTCTTTGCATAGTCATGTGCTTACCTAAAAGTCCCTTAAATGTCCCCATAGTATCTGCACTACCCACCACACCCACCACCACCACCCTGGTAGTGCGTTCCAGACTCCTACCTTCTGTGTAAAACAAGCTGCCCCACACATCTCCTCTCACCTTACATGCATGTCCCCTAGTATTAGACATTTCAACTCTGGGAAAAAGATTCTGACCATCAACCCTTTCTGTGCATCTCATAATTTTATAGACTTCGATCAGGTCTCCCCACAGCCACCTCTGCTCTAGTGAAAACAACCCAAATTTTTGTAGCCTCTCCTTATAGCTCTTTCTCTCTAAACCAGGGAGTAATCTGGTCAACCTCTTTACACTTTCTGCAAAGTCTCCATATCCTTCCAATAATGTGGTGACCAGAATTGAATGCAATATTCCAAGTGTGGCCTAACCAAAGTCTTATAAAGCTGAAAGAGAAACCTACTCTTTGCGTCAAAAAAAATAGTTCATACAATAGATACAGGAACAGAAGTAATGTTCCAATAATCAATGAATGGAGAAAGTGTTTACAAATTTGAATTTTAGATAAAATTCTCCTCAGGGACCTGAATTTGAAAAACCTATCTATTAATTGAAGGAATGATTGACTGGCCTAATAGAGAAAGCTCCCTTGCATGAGACAGTAAACCTGTAAATCTATGATCTGGTGATCAATAATGTTTAATTGAATACAACAAAATACAGATAGAGCCAGCCCACTTATAATTAATGAACATTTTATTGGCTTCAGATAATCTACAAGCTCATCATTTTGCAAACTTGTGTTACATCTGGTTGTTGGCTGTAATTGAATGACAAAACATATATAAATAGATTTCACATTCTTCTTAACAAGCCCAAAGTTAAATGTCCTGGATCATAATTATATTACAGAGCAATATTAATAGAATTACATTAAAAACGCACAATAAAAGCAGACTATTTAGCCCAGTTGATCTGTGCTGCTGTTATCCTTCACACAAGTCCAATCCAACACTATCCATTGAGCTTGATGTGGTTGATTTGCTGTTCTATATCCTAAGCAGTTTTTGTTTATATTTTCTTGGGATGTTAACATCATTGGCAAGACCGGAACTATTGCCTCTCTCCAACTGCCCTTGAGAAGTGGTAATGAGTCATTTGAATCATTGTAGTCCATCATATGTAGATGCACCCATTGCGCTGTTAAGCAACAAGTTTCAGGATTTTGATCTCGCAACTGTGAAGGAACAGCAATATAGCTCCTAGTCAAGATGATGTGTGACTTGAAGGGAAATATTCAGGCAGAGTTGCACTCTTTCATGTGCTGCCTTTATCCTTTGAGGCAATAGAGGTCATAGCTTTGGAAGATGCTGTCAAATTAGATATTGTGAATTTCTGCGGTGCATCTTGTAGATTGGTGACACTGCTGCAACTGAACATCAGAGGTGGAGAGAGTGAATGTTGAAGGCGGTGGATAGGATATTAAGCAAGTGAGCTGCTTTGTCCTGGATAATGTCAAGCTTGAGTGTTGTTGGACATGCACTTATCCAGGCAAGTGGGGATCATTCTATCACACTCCTTTAGATGATGGACAGAATTTGAGAATTCAGAAGATAAGATACCCGTTACAGGAAAAGTTGAAATGATTATTACTGGGAATGTGGATCTATCTGACTTGTGCTATCTATGGAACTACAGTAGTAATTAATGTTTAAAGTCAAAATGCAATTAGTCAACATCCCCCCTCTCATCTTCCACTGAAAACATAACTGAGAGCATAAAAAGCCAAATACATTTCTTCCAAATAAATTGATGATTTTTAAAATGTGCCATTAATGAACTCTTCTAATCATATACTTGACCCACTCAGCCGATGTTGCATTCTAGTAAATTGTTTTGGGCCATTCTGCCGATAATGCCATCTAGTCATTTGATTGACCCAATTACATTAGGTTGACTTTTATCCATCTGTTTGGGGTCTATCTGTTTATCACTGTTTCTCAACTCAATTGACATTTGACACAGACAGAATGTATGTACTTTCTGCCAAGTATGTTTTATATGGAAGGAGGAATTCCTTTTCTTGTCCTTGGAGAACAGTTGAGCAAAATGTCCAGACTACAGAGGAGGAAGTGTTGGATGTCTTGAAACGGGTAAATGTGGATAAATCCCCAGGACCTGATCAGGTGTACCCGAAAACTCTGTGGGAAGCCAGAGAAGTGATTGCTGGGCCTCTTACTGAGATATTTTATCATCGATAGTCACAGGTGAGTTACCGGAAGACTGGAGGTTGGCTAAGAGGGTGCCACTGTTTAAGAAGGGTGGTAAGGACCAGCCAGGAAATTATAGACCAGTGAGCCTGACCTCAGTGGTAGGCAAGTTGTTGGAGGGAATTCTGAGGGACAGAATGTACATGTATTTGGAAAGGCAAGGACTGATTTGGGATAGTCAACATGGCTTTGTGTGTGGGAAATCATGTCTCACAAACTTGATTGAGTTTTTTGAGGAAGTAACAAAGAGGATTGATGAGGGCGGAGTGGTAGATGTGATCTATATGGACTTCAGTAAGGCGTTCAACAAGATTCCCCATGGGAAACTGATTAGCAAGGTTAGATCTCATGGAATACAGGAGGAACTAACCATTTGGATACAGAACTGGCTCAAAGGTAGAAGACAGAGGATGGTTTGGAGGGTTGTTTTTCAGACTGGAGGCCTGTGACCAGTGGAGTGGCACAAGGATAAGTGCTGGGCCCTCTACGTTTTGTCATTTACATAAATGATTTGGATGCGAGCATAAGAGGTACAGTTAGTAAGTTTGCAGATGATACCAAAATTAGAGGTGTAGTGGATAACGATGAGGGCTACCTCAGAATACAACAGGATCTGGATCAGATGGGCCAATGGGCTGAGAAGTGACAGATGGAGTTTAATTCAGATAAATGCGAGGTGCTGCATTTTGGGAAAGCAAATCTTAGCAGGACTTATACACTTAATGGTAAGGTGTTAGGGAGTGTTGCTGAACAAAGAGACCTTGGAGTGCAGGTTCATTGCTCCTTGAAAGTGGAGTCACAGGTAGATAGGATAGTGAAGAAGGCATTTGGTATGCTTTCCTTTATTGGTCAGAGTATTGAGTACAGGAGTAGGGAGGTCATGTTGCGGTTGTACAGGACATTGGTTAGGCCAATGTTCGAATATTGCATGCAATTCTGGTCTCCTTCCTCTTGGAAAGATGTTGTGAAACTTGAAAGGGTTCAGAAAAGATTTACAAGAATGTTGCCAGGGTGTGAAGGATTTGAGCTATAGGGAGAGGCTGAACAGGCTGGGGCTGTTTTCCCTGCAGCGTCGGAGGCTGAGGGGTGACCTTATAGAGGTTTACAAAATTATGAGGGGTATGGATAGGGTAAATAGGCAAAGTCTTTTCCCTGGGGTTGGGGAATCCAGAACTAGAGGGCATAGGTTTAGGGTGAGAGGGGAAAGATATAAGAGAGACCTAAGGGGCAACATTTTCACACAGAAGGTGGTACAGGTATGGAATGAGCTGCCTGAGGAAGTGGTGGAGACTGGTACAATTGCAACATTTAAGAGGCATCTGGATGGGTATATGAATAGGAAGGGCTTGGAGGGATATGGGCCGGGTGCTGTCAGCTGGGACTAGATTGGGTTGGGATATCTGGTCGGCATGGACGGGTTGGATCAAAGGGTCTGTTTCTACGCTGTACACCTCTGTGACTCTATGACTCTGTATTAGCAGTAGAGTTTCATTAGACCACACTTGGACTTTTTTGTGCAGTTTTGGGCCCCATAACTCAGGACGAATGTACTGGCCATCAAGCATGTTCGGAGGAGCTTCACGGGAATGGTTCTAGGAATGAAAAGTTTTAAGATATGAGGAATGTTTGGGGACTCTGGCTTTATACTCAATGGAGTTTAAAAGGATGGAGGGGGGGATCTAACTGAAACATATGGAATACTGAATGGCCTGGGCAGACGAGATGTTGGGAAGATTTTCCATTTGGTAGGAGAGACTTGGACTTGAGGGCATAGCCACAAAGTAAAGGGAAGAGCTTTTAGAACAGAAATAAGGAGAAACGTCTTCAGCCAGACAGTGGTCAATCTCTGGAATCCATTTCCACAGAAGTCAGTGGAAGCCAGGTCACTGAGTGCATTTAAGATTGAAATAGATAGATTCTTGCATATCAATGGGATCAATGGTTAAGGGGAGAAAGCAGGAGAATGGAGTTGAGAAACTTATGAGCTGAGTGGACTTGATGGGCTGAATGGCCTAATTTCTGCTCCTAGGTCTTATGGTCTTACAAGCTGGAAGTTAAAGATGGTCATTCATCTCACACACTTACCCAAGTTGGTACAACATCAGACGCATACCCACACACAGAAACATTGGATACAGGTAATGATAACACACTTGTACTTATTTATAGTTAATTCAGGGTTGGTTCTAAGTGCAGTCAGTTCAGAGGGACATAAGTTGAATTGGATAAAGGGGTCAGAAAAATTGAGGTGACTAATGTTATGTCAACAGTTCTCAATTAATAGATCGAGTGCAGATAAAGAGCCAGAGGTTGGGGGGCGTGGGGGTCCAAATTAAGGGAGAGTGTTGGAGCGGAGAGATTTGAGATCGGGGTGGATAGGCAGTGCTAATAGAGAAATCTATAAAATGAAGATTGGCTAAATCATATACAATTAACCTCCAAAAATAAATAAATCCAACATGCAAAGGAATTATTTTGCATTAGCACTTTTTCAAGTGTCCATACTCCATCAGAGTGTAATGTGTTATCATTCTGCAATTGAAGCCTTAAAGGCTTAATTTGCAAATGTAGGTTAACCATTGCGGGTTAACTACATCATTGCAAAGCTGACAGAATTAGGTTTGTGACTGGTTTAAAAACTGATACAATCTAGTCATAAAATCTCTCATTGCTGGGTTGTCTTTCTGATTCAGTCTTTAAGTACCCACTGTGCCTAATATAGTATACCTCTCTTCATTTAGGTTAATGAACCAGAGACACAAATTCAAAATCCACCACAAGAACTTGGATTTTTAAATTAAGTTCATTAAACAAGTCTGGCTCAGAAAGTTAGCCTCAGTAATGGTGACAATGAAACTACCAGATTGTAATATCCAGTTTACTAATCTCCTTCAGGTAAACAACCTACCATCCTTAAACAGTCTGGCCTCCCCGTGACTCCAGACCCATAGCAATGTAGTTGATTTTAACTGCCCTTTGAAATGACCTAGCAGGTTTGCAATCAAGATGGCTCCATAATCCTTTCAAGGGCAACCAGAAATGGACAATACATGCTAGACTTAATAACAACTGATATTAGCGAGTTTTGAGAAGATTTGTAGCTCAGGTTGGGGTTTTGGATGTAGGTTTGCTCGCTGAGCTGAAAAGTTCATTTCCAAGCATTTTGTGACCCTATTAGGTAACATCTTCAGTGGGCCTCGTGCAAAGCAATGCTGAAAATTCCTGCTTTCTATTTATATATTTGGGTTTCTTTGGGTTGGTGATGTCATTTTCTGTGGTGAAGTCACTTCCTGTTCCTTTTCTCAAGGGGTGGTAAATGGGGTCTAACTTGACGTATTTGTTGATAGAGTTCCGGTTGGAATGCCATGCTTCTAGGAATTCTCATGCATGTCTTTGTTTAGCTTGTCCTACATCAAAGACATCTCAGAAATGACTGCCAGATTACTCTGATCCCTTGGCATCATGGTAGCCCACAAACCCACCAACACACTAAAACAGCAGCTAATGAACTTGAAAGACCCTATACAGACAATGAGCAAAACTAACGTCATTTAGAAGGACTGTAACAAACACTCCATTGGACAAACAGGCAGAAAACTAGCCAACAGGATACATGAACACCAACTAGCCACAAAAAGACATGACCTTCCCTAACTAGCATCCTCACACACAGATAAGGAAGGACACCACTTTGACTGGGACAACACATCCATCCTCGGACAAGCCAAACGAGAATTCCTAGAAGCATGGCATTCCAACCGGAACTCTATCAACAAACACATCAAGCTAGACTCCATCTACCACCCCCTGAGAAAAGGAACAGGAAGTGACTTCACCACAGGAAATAACATCATCACAGGAAATGGCATCACCAACCCAAAGAAACCCAAATATATAAATAGAAAGCAGGAATTTTCAGCATTGCTTCTCATGGGGCCCTCTGAAGATATTACTCGTAGGGTAATGAAACATCTGGAAATGAACCTTTCAGCTCAGCGAGCAAACCTACATCCAAAACAACATATATGTCCCATAAACAAATTAAAGAAAATCTAGTCATAAGTAATTTGTGGGCACAATAACATAACTAACCAAAATTTTTCTTGATATTTGCCACAACACCCAATGGGTTATATGTGGGTGCTGCCAAGGAACTCTTTGATTTTATTTCCTCAGTGCAGTCCAACACAACAAGATCAGTGTTTGATTGAATCATTGGTGGGCATCTCTTCCATTAGAGAAACAAGCCTTCCATTGAAATGCACTGTAATTCTATTAACTTTTTACTTCTCTCCCTCTTACGTACATCTGCACTTACCCCCAGTCTCTGATACAGTGTATAGATCACAAAGAATATAGTAATTCCCTCTTCTATCATCATATCTATCACTCTCCCACCCTCACTTGTCATTGATATGTCCATGTATACTGTTTAGCTTCCACAGAAATCCATAGTGTGGAAACAGGCCATTTGGCCCAACAAGTCCAGACCAACCAACACAGACTCTCCAAAAATCACTCACCCCCATACCCAATCCCTGAAACCCTGTATTTTTCCCATCACTAACCTATATATCCCTGGACACTATGGGCAATTGTTAGCACGGTCAATTCACCTTATTGGACTGTGGGATAAAACCAGAGCAAAATCGCATAGACACATGGAGAATTAGAATTCCTATTGTGTGAAAACAGGCCCTTCGGCACAACAAGCCCAGACAAACCCTTCCAAGAGTAACCCACCCAAATCCATTTCCCGACATTTACCACTGACTCATGCACCTAACCATACCTGTACACGGTGGGCAATTTAACACAGCCAATTCACCTAACCTGCATATCTTTGGACTGTGAGAGAAAACCGACACAGACACGGGGAAAATGTGCAAACTCCACACAGATAGTCACAAGAGGCTGGAATCAAAACCGAGTCCCTATTGGTATAAGGCAGCAGTGCTAACCACTGAGCCACCGTGCCGCCGCACAATAGGACTAGGCAGAACCTATCATAGAATCATAGAATCCCTATTTTGTGGAAACAGGCCCTTCAGTCCAACAAGTCCATACCAACCCTCTGAAGTCTATCCCACCCAAACCCATTCCCCTACCATATCATCCTACATTTTCCCATGACATATGCACCCAACCTGTACAACACTGAACACTATGGGCAATTTAGCATGGCCAATCCACCTAACCTGCACATTCCTGTGGGCGGAAACTGGAGCACCCAGAGGAAACCCATGCAGACATGGGGAGAAAATGCAAGCTCCACACAGACAATCAGGCAAGGCTGGAATCAAACCCAGGTCCCTGGCACTGTGAGGCAGCAGTGCGAACCACCGAGCCACCATGATGGCAAGATGGATCCATGTCTGGTTTATGTTTCCTTCTTTTCTTCACTCCTTACCCAAAGCCAGGTCAACTAGGTGTAGGGCAAGAATCAAACCAGAGTAGAATATTTTCTGTAAAACAAGGGGAACAAAAATGGAAGTTTGTCTGCTTAGGATGTTGCCTCTTCCTGCTCCCAGCACTGGTGTGATCATGAATCACTCTTCCTGATCCACATGTTTCAGTTCCAAACTGTGAAATGCAAATAGCTGTTGAGCTATAAAATGTTGAAAACAAGCTGCTTACACCAATACCTGAATTCCTGTAGAACATGAATATTTGATAGGATTCTGCACTTTTTAAATGCAGCTTTTACATACGCAGAGCATCAGATGTGAAAATAACTGGAAAACTATACTCTATCCAGCACTTAATCTATTGTGTATATACATCTACTGATAATTTCAGTTCTATTCTTAACTGAGTATGTGTATCTTTTGAAAAGAATCAATTATCATGGTATTAATTGTTTTTGCTGGGAATTGTTCCATATATTCCAGTGAAAAAATGTTCTTTGAATTTCGAGTATAAGTTGAGGTGAAAGATAGAACATGCCTTTATAGAGTGCCTTTCACAAATGTCAAGGCTTTTTACAATTGTTGAGGTATATTAGCACATGGCTGCATATAGGAAATGAAGCAACAAAGGACTTTGAATTTTATCTTATCCTAAGTTGTACTGTTCACAACTCTATGATTTGTGTCTTTCAGCATTTTAAATACATTCAGTCACAAGCCAATAAAGGCAATCTTTATTTTAAAAGTAAGGAGCAATTTTAGAGTTCACAGTGGTCACTAATGTCATTGTGTCATTTTTGCCAGGTTGAATCAGCCCTCCAAATTACATAGATGGCAAAATCCTCCACCCCTCTGACACCACGGCATCTGTGCTCATGTTCACTGGTACCAGTATGAGATGTCCTGGATAGATTCATTGCCACTAATTCTTCTCAGTGGTATCATTCTAAGTTACTGATATCAACAAGGAAAGTGCTCACACAAAGTTTTTGGCAGAAGATAGGCTCAATCATGAAAAATAAGATAGGATTTTCTTACACAGTTCCTGTAGGCCACTACATTACATCTGATTTACATTCCTTTGGAGACTAGAACATTAAGCTCAATTTGAGAGTAAATAAATATGACCGTTGACTGCATGAATTTAGCACTAGAACTGATCTTTCAACTTAGAACAATTGTTTATCACTTCTCAGGAACTTCTTTTTTATCCTGATGGATGGAGTTTGTCAGTTAACCCTTTCAGATGCTAACTGCTTTGAACAGCACTAACATTGAAGAAAGCCTTATTTTAGATTAGATTCCCTACAGTGTGGAATTAGGCCTTTCAGCCCAACTAGTCCACACCGACCCTCTGAAGAGTAACCTACCCAGACCCATTCCCCCTAACTAATGCACCTAGCTGTACAGGCAATTGAGCATGACCAATTCACCTGACCTGCACATCTTTGGACTGTGGGAGGAAACTGAAGCACCCGGAGGAAACCCACGCAGACACGGGGCAAATGTGCAAATTTCTGAACTTGCTGAGCCCAGCTGGTAACTTTGTTATGCAATGTAGCATTTCACGATGGTTGTTGGGAGCTTTCAGTTTCAAATGCTGGTCAGTGTTAACTTAGCTGATGTCTGCTAGACATCTTACAATCAAATCCATAGAGGGCTTTTGAGACAGGATGATATTGACCCTATCTTTTGGCCAGGAGGCCCAGGATCAAGTCCCACCTACACTAGAGGTATGTAATAACACATTGGAATACGTTGATTTAAAATATCTATAATTAAGTTCATTATTCTTAGTAAGGCAGAAACCAGCTAGCATTCCCATTCATGAAGGATACCCTTCTCAGTGCCTCCTCCTGCTATTTGTATTTAGCGTGTGTATTGTTAAAGAGTCCACCAATAACATTGTCAACAGCTAAACAAAATTGTCTAAATCCTCAACAATGTGAATCATTGTTTGAACAGGCCCCAAAGCTGCAAGCTGAATAGACTTTGGGATTCTCCTGATGGACCCCCTGTTACCATTGGAGATAAAAGTGAGGTAGACATACTGTAGGGTCTACCCTATGCTTTCTGTTGTACTACTGCACAGATCTCAGAAAAGCATTGCACCTTTATGATAGTTGGATGACATTACAACATGTGATCTTCTATTATAACAGCTTTCCATTTTATTGTACTTAATTATTAGCCAATCTGTTAGTCAGCTGGTCAAATATATACCTAATATAACAGTAATGTAAGTAAACATATAAATGCCATTGCATATATGTTTGAGATGGCATTTTGTGTATGTACTTAGTCATTAATAAACTCCCAGATATCCAACTTAATAAGAACCCAAGTCAATGATTTTTTTTTAAACAATAGCTAAACATATAGAAGGGCACAAGGAATGCATCAGTTTCTGGTAAATGCTTTCTCCTGTCAATCCTCTTGCTTTCCCCTGTCAATCTTCTCAGTCCTCAGCTGTTACTGCTTGATCATAGACAGTAGTGTGAGAGAAGTTGTAGTGTTGGCAGGTTGACGTGGTCATCAAATAGGATTAGTCTTGGATTGGAGTAGATCTTCTCCAGTAGCTTAGCTGTTGTAATTCCCCTCCTGACGTTGGAGTGGTGATGGGGAAGTAATTTTGTTCAGGGTTGGAAGCCAAACGGAGATGAGTTGGTCAAATTGTGAGTATTATTGAACTGAGTTGCACATCGATACATTTAGTTGGATACATTGATACCATACTGTGGTATAGTCCTCTGCTGTTACATACATGACAGGAAGAGCATCGTAGCTTAGCATTTTGACCTGTGAGCTCCATGAGGTCCTGTCCAGTTATTGAGGAGGTGGCTGTGGGTTTTAATTTTATTTTAATCTAGTTTTGACGATGGGAGTCCTGTGAGGGTAAAGAGGATACAGATTGTGCCTCAGCATCTGGCCATCCAGGAGGGTGTCAGTTCCTTGTGAGCACTAGCTTTGTGAAGATGGAGTGTACTAGAGACATTTACAGGGCCTCAGTTTTAGATAGACCAACGCATTTTCAGCACATCACACAGTAATCAGCTATCTTTGCAGTAATGCCTGTTCCTAATTATCATTGAACTGAGTGGCTTGTTAGGTCATTTCAGAAGGCAGCTATGATTCAACCACGTGCCCCTTGGTCTGGAGTCACATATAAGCCAGGCCAGGTAAGGATAGCAGATATCTTTACCGAAAGCATATTGGTGAACCAGATAGGCTTTTATGACAATTATTGCATGGTCACCATTTTCTGCTTTAATTGTGGAATTTATTGAATTTGACCCTCAGCTAAGGTGGGATTTGAACTCATGACCCCTAAATATTATCTTGGCCCTCTGGAGTTATAGTCCATTGACACGATCACTATAGCACCACCTCCCCTAGCATTAATATGTCAGGTGACTTAAAAGATTATTGAAGTAGATAGGTTTGAAGTGCTATGGACCAGACCAAAGCCCACCAAAATGTATTAAGAAGATAGCCCAGACCCTAACATTTTCTTATTTTAAAGGTAAGTGCTAGATACATTGCATTCTAGATACAATTCGATAGGTCAAATCATCAGTCTTGAAACAATATTAATTTTCTTCATACACGGTAGTTAAAATACAACAAAAGAAAAAATTGGAATAACTTAACTCTATTGAAAAATGTAATAAAACAATAGATTATTTAACTACTGAACAGTAACTGTTCCGATATAGTACACAAACAGATGGTCTCACATGCAATTCAGACAGCAGGAAGAGAACCCCAGCTTTTAGCTTGAACAGAAAGAGGAAAGACAGCTTCCAAATCCAGCTTCTAGACCCCAACAGAAACTGCTGCTGAAAAACAAAAACTAAAAAATCTTGGTTCTGTGGGAGCTTGACCCCACCCATTCAGGCTGCTTCTATTAT
Organism: Hemiscyllium ocellatum; assembly: GCF_020745735.1. Classification (NCBI taxonomy): domain Eukaryota; kingdom Metazoa; phylum Chordata; class Chondrichthyes; order Orectolobiformes; family Hemiscylliidae; genus Hemiscyllium; species Hemiscyllium ocellatum. Next base: position 24,564,944 of record NC_083403.1, on the reverse strand, counting down.
TCCAACTTTTAAAAAGAAACCCCAGGCCTTAAAACCTGTTTAATCCATTGGCTCTGAGTAGACTACTCACCACCTTTTTCTCAACTTTTCTTCATAAAAGAAACAAGGACAAACTGCAACTCTTAAAGCCATAATGCCATCACAGAAGTAATGTCTTCAAGGAGGAAATTGTTTTTTAAGAGTGGAAAAGTCTGAAAGGGTTAATTGCGATGAGTGCATTAGCACAACCTGATATGATGTTGTCACATACATGGATGGGTAGGGAACAGCTTAGGATCTCGAAGGAGTAAGACCAACTTTCCTCACAGTCCCTGTAACAATTTCCAGCTTATTGATCCAACTTACTCACAGTTGCTATTATGAAATCAACTACATATTGTATTAAGACAAGAACATGAAATACCATGCAGTTCTCTGTACTGCTTTGAACCAAGCTTTGTCAACACCAACCCTGAAGGATGATGTTGGCAGCAAATCTAACACAATGAATATGATGGCAAGGATCCATCTGACAACCGAAAGTAAAGTAAAAAGGTGAAGAAGTGTAGGGATCAAATTTTAAAGTTATGGCCTTAGGAGCTGAAGGCATGCTTACCAGTGATGAAGTGATTAAAACAAACAATCCCAAAAATGGAGGAACACTGATACCTCAGAGATTTGTATGCTCAAGGAGGTTACTACATAAAACTATGTACAGTATACAATATGCACAATATAGTATATGTGGGGAGGCAGTGGTGACATGGTAATATCCAGAACCCCAGACAAATGGCCTGAAGGCATGGATCAAAAATTGCTGGAGAAACTCAACAGGTCTGGTAGCATCTGTGGATAAAAAACATTTTGAGTCCAGTGACTTGTCTTAAGAAGGGGTCAGAATCTTCAAGGAGAAAGTGAGGACTGCAGATGCTGGAGATCAGAGCTGAAAATGTGTTGCTGGAAAAGCACAGCAGGTCAGGCAGCATCCAAGGAACAGGAGATTCAACATTTCGGGCATAAGCCCTTCTTCAGGATTGGTTTTTGTTTCAGATTTTCAGCATCCACAGATTTTTTTATTTTATGTTACCCTGAGGACATGGGTTTGACTCATACCATTGCATATGGTGAAATATGAATTCAGTAAATATATTGAATAACAAGCTGATTAATGGTGACCATATTACCACTGTCATCTTTGCAAAGACCCACCTGTTTCACTAATGTCCTACATGTGACTCTCAGACCCACAGCTATGTGCGTGACACCTAATTGTCCTTTGAGCCATTAGTGATGGGCAAATAAAACTGATCTAACCAGGGATGCCCACATCCCATGAATGAATTTTTAAAAACTCAGAGACACACCATTCAGTCCGATTGGTTTACTGTGGTGTTTATGCTCCAAAGGATCCAGGCTTTCTCATCTAATCTAATTGCTTACACCATTAGTGATCTATAGCCGGGTCAAAATCCTGGAGCTCCCTTTTTAACAAAACTGTGTATATTTCTACCCCACATGGACTGCAGCAGCTCAAGTAGGTAGCCCATGACCATCTTCTCAAGGGCAACTGGGGATGGCAATAAATGCTGACTCAGCCAGCAATGCCCACTCCCAAAGCTTGAATAGGAAAAACACACAGTAAACCCTGTGCACCTTGTGATGAAAGCTTATAACGTATTGTTGTTGTTTTGTAAAGTGGTTCAAAAGTGGAGGTAATTATATTCTTCTGTGGTTTCAGTTCTGTGAAGGTGAAAATGTGAAGCAACTCTGAGGGCTGAGAACAATCAAGCAAAGCATTAGCAGATGGAATTTAATCCTGATAAGTTGCAAGTGATATATTTGGGTATCTAATAAAGAAAGGACATACACAATGGATGGTAGGTCCCTAGTGACTAATATTTACTTCGAGAAAATCTGACAAAAGAAATTTCACCCAGAGAGTGGTAGAAATATGGAAAGTGATATCTGAGAGGGCATAGGGGCAGATACTTTCACAGCATTTAAGAGACATCTGGATGAGCGCTTAAAACGTCAAGGCTACAGGCCGAGTGCAGGAAATGGGATTAGTATAATTTGGTGTTTGTTGATTGGCATGGACATGGTGGACTGAAGAGTCTGCTCCTAACATATGACTCTATGGCTTTATAATCTGCAGTAGAGATTAATCAAGAACAGTTAGCATTGATTTCTTCAAGGGAGGTCGTGTCTGGCCAACCTGATTGAATTTTTTGAAGAGGTAATCAAGGTTTATAGATAAAGACACTGCATTTGTCGTAGCATACTTGGTCTCAGTAAGGCTTTTGATAAGGTCCCACATGGGAGACTGATAGCAAAGATAAGCCCACAGGACCCACGGAATTTTAATAAATGGGATCCAGAATTGGCTGACTGCCAGAAACAGAGAATGATGATCAAGGATGTTTTGGGACTGGAAGCTTATGCCCAGTGGGTTTGCTCATGTGTCAGTGTTGGGGCCCTTGCTTTATGCCTTGCACAGATAAATAATTTACACTGAGACGTAGCAGGGTTAATCAGTAAGTTCACGGATGATAAAGAATTGGTGGTAAGTAGGCAGGAGGATATCTTTAGATTACAGAGGACATAAATGGGGTGATCAGATGCACTGATCAGTGGCAAATGGAACTCAGTCAGTGAGGTGATCCACTTGAGCAGAACAAAGAATACAAGGGATGATGAGCTATTAGGAGCCTAGTAAACACCAATGATCAGAGGGACCCTGGTGCGCATGTCGACCACTCTCTGAAAGTAGTAGGAATGGTGGATAAAGTGATTAAGAAGGCATATGGGATGCTGGACTTTATTAATTGAGACATAAGTTTAAGACAAGTAAGGTCATGTTAGAACCATTTAGAACATTGGTAAGGCTACAATGAGAGTAATGAATGCAGCTCTGGAATCCACATTAATGGAGGGATGTGATTGCAGATAAGATCTACCAGGATGCTGTCTGGGCTGGAGAGTTTTAGTTATGAGGAGAAATGGGATAGATTGGGATTGTTTTCATTGGAATAGAGGTGACTGAGGTTGGGGCATGATTGAGATGTATACTGTTACGAGACACAGACAAGATAGATGGGAAGGAACTTTTTTCCATTTGGGGAAGGATCATGACTGGGGCATAGATTTAAGGTAATGGACAGGATTCTATAATTAGAGGGGAGGTGAAGAAATTGGATAGTGGGACGATGGAACCCACTGCCTGAAAGTGTGGCAGAGGTAGAAACGCACATAACATTTACGTAGCATTTAACTGTGTACTTGCAATGCCAAGGATTCCTGAAGAAGGGCTTATGCCCAAAACATCGATTCTCCTGCTCCTTGGATGCTGCCTGACCTGCTGTGCTTTTCCAGCAACACATTTTTCAGCTCATGCCAAGGTATAAAAGGCTATAGGCCACCTGCTAGGAAACAGGATTAGAATACTTGGTTTTGACTGGCACAGACTTGATGGGCCAAAGGGCCTTTTTCTGCACTGTAAGCCTCTGTGATGCACGGCAGAAGTACTAGAAATTATTTAACTCATAAATTTGTACAAATTAATTAAATAAGTAGAGATGGCTGGACAGGTGATGTCCTGTAGCTGTATGATGTGGGAGCTGGCTGATCCCATTGGGAACGGCAGTGACCACATCTGCAGCAAGTGTTGGTTGCTGGAAGAACTCCAGATCAGAATTGATGAGCTGGAATCTGAGCTTCATACTGCGGCACATCCGAGAGGGGAAGAGTTACCTGGACACTTTGTTTCAGGAGGCAGTCACACCCGGTAGATTAAGTAATTCAAATTCAGTAAGTGTTCAGGGACAACAGGGTGTGACTGTAAATGGGGTAGGTTGGGTGATTCTGAGTTCAGGAGGGCAGGAGACTCAGCCCTTGACCTTATCCAACAGGTATGAGATTCTTGCTCCCTGTGTGGATGAGGAAAAGGGCTGTGGACAGGATGAGCCAGCTGACCACGGCACCATGGTGCAGAAGGCCATTCAAAAGGGGGGAGCAAAGGACAAGTGGTAGTTATAGGCGATTCCATAATTAGGGGAAAGACAGTATCCTTGTGAGCTGGATCGGGAGTCCCGCATGGTGTGTTGCCTACCCGATGCCAGAGTGCAGGATATCTCCGAACGGCTTGAAAGGATATTGGAACAGGAGGGGGAGGATCCAGTTGTTGTGGTCCACGTTGACACAAACAACATTGGCAAGGCTAGGAAGGAGGACATGTTTGGGGAGTATCAAGCACGAGGAAGGGCAGGTCCTTGTGGATCATAATCTCTGGATTACTGCCCAAGCCACGTGCTAATTGGCATAGGGATAAGAAAATTAGGGAAGTAAACACGTGGCTAAGAGATTGGTGTGGAAAAGAGAGGTTCCATTTCGTGGGGCATTGGCATCAGTTTTGGAACAGGGGCGATCTGTAACGATGGGACGGTCTCCACCTGAACCCATCTGGAACCAGTGTTCTGGCAAAAAGGCTAAATAGGGTGGTCACTAGGACTTTAAACTTGTGAGTCAGGGAGAAGGGAAAGCAAAAGCAACAAGGAGTATGGAGTCAGGTAGAAAGATAAGCAACAGGTTAACATGTGTACAGACTAGGAATGAAGCAAAAAAGAAAGATAACTTAGGATATATTAGTAAAGGTGATGGAAATCATGAGGATAAGAAAATTAGCATGAAGCGCTTTACCTGAATGCTCATAGTATTCGTAACAAAGTAGATGAATTAACGGCACAAATCATCGTGAATGATAATGATGTGGTAGACATCACAGAGATATGGTTGCAGGGGGGTCGGACTGGCAGTTAAACTCCAAGGATTTACAACTTATCAAAGACAGGGAGGTGGGCAGAGGTGGGGGGGGCTTGCCTTGATGGTTAAGAATGAAGTTAAACCTATGACTGAATGACATAGGGTCAGATGAAGTAGAGTCTGTGTGGGTGGAGTAGAGGAACCACAAAGGCAAAACAACAAACCATAATGGGAGTCATGTACAGACCTCCCAGCAGTGGTCAGGACCAGGGCCACAAGATGTACTGGGAAATAGATAGGGCATGTCAGAAAGGTAAGGTCATGGTGAACATGGAGGACTTCAATATGCAAATGGACTGGGTGAATTATGTTGCCGGTGGATCCAAAGAAAGGGAATTCATGGAATGCTTGAAGGATGGCTTTTTGGAACAGCTTGTGATGGAGCCCAAAAAGCAGCAGGCTATTCTGGACTTAGTGCTATGTAACAAGCCAGATTTTATCAAAGATCTTAAAGTCAGGGAACACTTAGGAGGCAGCGATCATAATCTGCAGTTCAAAAGAGAGAAGGCAAAATCAGATATAATGGTGTTACAGTTAAATAGAGGTAATTACAGTGGCATGAAAGAGGAACTGATGAAAATATACTGGAAACAGAGCCTAGTGGGGAAGACAGTTGAGGACACAGTACAGAGTTTCATTCCAAAGAAAAGAAAGATTACCGGGGGAGTTGGGGGAGGTTAGACAACCGTGGCTGACACAGGAAGTCAGGAAATGTATCACAGAGAAACAGACAACCTGTAAATTGGCCAAGAGCAGTGGGAAATCAGACGATTATGAAAACTACAAAAACAAACAGAGGATAACAAAGAGAGAAATAAGGAAGGAGAGGTTAAAATATGAAGGTAAGCTAGCCAGTAATATTAGAAATGACAGTAAAAGTTTCTTTCAATAAATAAGAAACAAATGAGAGGCAAAAGTAGAAATTGGGCCATTCCAAATTGATGCAGGAAGGCCAGTGATGGGAGATAAGGAAATAGCTGAAGAACTTAATAAATAATTTGTGTCAGTCTTCACAGTGGAACATGAGTAATATCCCAACAATTAAGGACAGTCAGGGGCAGAGTTGAGTATGGTAGCCATTACAAAAGATAAAGTGCTTGAAAAGCTAAAAGGTCTAAAAATTGATAAACCTCATGGCCCTAATGGGCTACATCCTAGAGTTCCGAGGGAGGTGGCTGAAGAAATTGCAGAGGCATTGGTTGTGATCTTTCAAAATTCACTGGAGTCAAGGAAAGTCCCAGATGATTGGAAAATCACTGTTGTAACCCCCTTGTTCAAGAAAGGATCAAGACAAAAAATGAAAAATTATAGGTCGATTAGCCTAACCTTGGTTGTGGATAAAAGTCTAGAATCCATCGTTAAGGATGAGATTTCAAAATTCTTGGAAGTATAGGATTAGACTAGAACAAGTCAGCATGGATTTAGTAAGTGGAGGTCATGCCTGACAAACCTGTGAGAATTCTTTGAAAAGGTAACAAGTAGGTTAGACCAGGGAAACCCAATGGACGTATCTACCTAGAGTTCCAAAAGGCCTTTGATAAGGTGCCTCACGGGAGACTGCTGAGTAAGGTGAGGGCCCATGGTGTTCAAGGTGAGCTACTGGCATGGATCAAGGAGTGGCTGTCTGACAGAAGGCAGAGAGTTGGGATAAAAAGTTCTTTTTTGGAATGGCAGCTAATGACAAATGGTGTCCCTCAGGGTTCACTGTTTGGGCCACAGCTGTTCACTTTATATATTAATGATGAAAAGACTGGGGGCACTCTGGTGAAGTTCACCGATGGTACGAAGTTAGGTGGAAAGGCAGGTAATACTGAGGAGATGGGGAAGGCTACAGAAAGATTTAGACAGTTTCAGAGAGTGGTCCAAGAGATGGCTGATGAATTTCAATGTGAGCAAATGCGAGGTCTTGCACTTTGGAAAAAAGAACATGGGCATGGATTATTTTCTGAAAGATGAGAAAATTCATAAAGCCAAAGTACAAAGGGATCTGGGAATGCTGGTTCAGGATTCTCTAAGGTTGACTTGCAGGTTGAGTCCATGGTTAAGAAAGCAAATATAATGTTGTCATTTATCTCATGATGTATGTAAGAGCAGTGATGTGCTACTGAGACTTTATAAACCTCTGGTTAGGCCCCATTTAGAATACTATGTCCAGTTTTGGGCCCCACACCTCAGGAAGGACATACTGGAGCGCATCCAGTGGAGAGATCCCTGGAATGGTATACATAACATACGATGATCGGCTGAGGATCCTGGGATTATATTCATTAGAGTTTAGAAAATAATGGGGAAATCTAATAGAAATTTACAAGATAATGCATGGCTTAGCAAGGTGGATGCTAGGAAATTGTTTCCCTTCAGGCGGGGATACTAGGACCCATGGGCACAGCCTTAGAATTAGAGGGGGTCAATTTAGAACAGAAATGAGGAGACATTTCTTCAGCCAGAGAGTGGTGGGCCTGTGGAATTCATTGCCACGGAGCGCACTGGAAGCCAGGACGTTAAAATACCTTCAAGGCAGAGATTGATAAATTCTTGATTTTGCAAGGAATTAAGGGATATGGGGTGAGTGCGGGTAAGTGGCGTTGAAATGCCCATTGAATGGTGGAGTGGAATTGATGGGCCTCATGGCCTTACTTCTACTCCTATGTCTTATGGTCATATGGACTCTATGACTTGTTTTAGTAAACTAATTTTTTTTTCCCATTGGGTCAGCAAAGCATTTTCAAGCAATCATATGACTTTAATGACTACAGAAGCTATCTGGTAAGTGAGCTTTTTTTTAATGATACACAGGAAAGAAGATGACCAAAGGCCACAAAAAGTTTGAATTCAGAAGGAATGGTCCCTGTCAGTTGAAAGAGAGTTCACTTCGCACCAGCCTTCAGGCCTACACAGCTGGAGAGAAATCAGAGTTCATTTTATTAGCCCGAGTAGACAGGGCTGAAAATTTATTAGGGTTCAGCAATGAAACATTAGCGAGCTAGCCCATCTGTATGTCTCAGGGTAAATGTGCAGAAAGTCACTGAAAGGGAAAACTTGTGACCTCGTCAATTCGTGAAATAAAATTTAAAATGAAGATAGGAGTAATACTCCACTGGGGTAAAGGATATTTCTTTGGGCTATTTATGAATAAAGTAACCAAATCGTAAAAACAAAATTTAAGGTCTATCAAGTCTGTTTCATATTAAAGGTGAGTGTGTTTGATTAGTTCATGCTAACTGAGGACTCAATCAAACATAAATAAACTGTAGCAATAACTTAGGGATATAAAATATACAGTTACACATCAGTGTTCTCTTTAACTAGAGAACAGATAAAGTCAATACTGCATCTATACCTCAGAATGAAGCAGCATCTCAGGATGAAAAGGATTTGGTAGAGTTGGGCGGACAGGGCAATACCATAAGATATAAAAAGAGGGAATTGAAAGGACCTTTGCCATACATTGTCACCAAACACGACCTGGTTTGGGGTTCAGTTACGTTTCCCTCTGGAAGATCTCCATGTCTTCAGTTGGCAAAGATGTCCCATTAAGCTTCTGTCAGAATAAAGACCATTTCACTTAAGATTCAATCCTGATCTTACTGAGATCAGGCTGCAACACTGAAAACAGCAAAAGCCTTTCACACAAAAAGATAAAAGCCAGCTTCAAAGCAGTCATCTGAGAAGATTGAATCGAATCAGTCTGGTAGAGATTGGCAGCAGGTGAAAGACTGTCAGTTCAAGCAGTTAAATAACAAAGCTACAGACAATGTACCTCTTCAAGTTTTCATTTGCCTCATTGGCTTGGCACCTAGTTAACTGCCATGTGTCTTGTGGCAATACATCTTATTGCTCTAGGGAGCTTGTAAGAAGTAACATCACTTCCTCTCCCAAGCTATGCAATACCTTTAATCACACATTAAGAAAAGAATTCAAGACCTCTATAAACCTGGAGTTCAAAAGCAAAATTGACAAACCCAGCTGAGTCAATTATTACGCCATCAGTCTACTACTTTCGATCATCAGTGAAGTGGTGGAAGGTGTCATCAGTTGCATTTCCAACTTAGTAATAGTCTGCTCAGTGGCACCCAGTTTGGGTTCCACCAGGGCCACTCAGCTCCTGATCTCATTACAGCCTTAGTTCAAACATGGACAAAAGAGTTGAACTCCAGAGGTGAGGTAAGAGTGACAGCCCTTGACATAAAGGGCGCATTTGACCGATCAAAGAGCCTGAGAAAACTTGGAACCAATGGGTATCGGGGGACAAACTCTCTGCTGGTTGAAGCCATATCTGGCACCAGAAGGGTGTTAGATTGACTCCTCTGCATGTGCAAAGGAGGTTTTCCCAACCTGTTTCTGCTTGGGGAAAAAAAACAGTTTGGAAACATAGAATATGGAAACATGGTATAATAGAACGTAGAACATAGAAAAATACAGTGCAGTACAGGCTCTTTGGCCCTCGATGTTGCGCCGATCCAAGCCCACCTAACCTACACTAGCCCACTTTCCTCCATATGCCTATCCAATGCCCGTTTAAATGCCCATAAAGAGGGAGAGTCCACCACTGCTACTGGCAGGGCATTCCATGAACTCATGACTCGCTGAGTAAAGGATCTACCCCTAACATCTGTCCTATACCTACCACCCCTTAATTTAAAGCTATGCCCCCTCGTAATATCTGACCCCATAAGTGGAAAAAAGGTTCTCATGGTCAACCCTATCTAAACCCCTAATCATCTTGTACACCTCTATCAAGTCACCCCTAAATCTTCTTTTCTCCAATGAAAACAGCCCCAAGTGCCTCAGTCTTTCCTCATACGATCTTCCTACCATACCAGGCAACATCCTGGTAAACCTCCTCTGCACCTGTTCCAGTGCCTCCATATCCTTCCTATAGTATGGCGACCAAAATTGCACACAATATTCCAGATGCGGCCGCACCAGAGTCTTATACAACTGCAACATGACCTCAGGACTCCGAAACTCAATTCCTCTACCAATAAAAGCCAGTATGCCATATGCCTTCTTCACAGCACTATTTACCTGGGTGGCAACTTTCAGAGATCTGTGTACATGGACACCAAGATCCCTCTGCTCATCCACACTACCAAGTATCCGACCATTAGCCCAGTACTCCATCTTCTTGTTACTCTTACCAAAGTGAATCACTTCACACTTAGCTACATTGAACTCCATTTGCCACCTTTCTGCCCAGCTCTGCAGCTAATCTATATCTCGCTGTAACCTGCCACATCCTTCCTCACTGTCAACAACTCCATCGACTTTCATATCATCCGCAAACTTGCTCACCCAACCTTCTAGCCCCTCCTCCAGGTCATTTATAAAAATGACAAACAGCAATGGTCCCAAAACAGATCCTTGCGGAACACCGCTGGTAACTGCACTCCAAGATGAACCTTTACCATCAACTACTACCCTCTGTCTTCTTCCAGCCAGCCAATTACTAATCCAAACCTCCAACTCACCCTCAATGCCATACCTCCGTATTTTTTGCAGTAGCCTACCATGGGGAACCTTATCAAATGCCTTACTAAAATCCATATACACCATATCGACCACTTTACCCTCGTCCACCTCCTTAGTCACCTTCTCAAAGAATTCAATAAGGTTTGTGAGGCATGACCTACCCTTCACAAAACCATGCTGACTATCCTTGATCACATTATTCCTATCCAGATGTTCATAAATCTTATCCCTTACATTTTCTCTAAGACTTTGCCCACAACAGAGGTAAGACTCACCGGCCTATAGTTATGAGGGTTATCCTTACTCCCCTTCTTGAACAAGGGAACCACATTTGCTATCCTCCAGTCTTCTAGCACTATTCCTGTAGACAATGAGGACATAAAAATCAAGGCCAATGGCTCTGCAATCTCCTCCCTTGCTTCCCAGAGAATCCTAGGATAAATGCTATCAGGCCCAGGGGACTTATCTATATTCACCCTTTCCAGAATTTCCAACAGCTCTTCCCTACATATCTCAAAGCCATCCATTCTAATGGAAAAGAGAAAGAGGCTGATAATGGCTGCAGAGTTCTGCCATGTTTGGGTCTTAGTGAACTGAGTAGAGCATGGTAAATGGGTGCTGCATATACAGGCACTACATTTCTAGGCTGGTATTCTTAATGGGCAACACTTGGTGCCAGGAACATTCTTTCAGAAAAGTAACTATAAAGTCTGGGCAGGGTAGCTTGCCCAAAGTGGTCCATTCTGGTCCTTCCACAACTATAAGACCATTAGACATAGAAGCAGAAGTTAGGCCATTTAGCCCACCGAGTCTGCACAGCCATTCAATCATTGATGATAAATTTCTCAACCCCATTCTCCCATCTTCTCCCCGTAACCTTTGATCCCCAAGATAATCAAGAACCTATCTATCTCCGTCTTAAATATAGTCAATGATCTGGCCTCCACAGCCTTCTCTGGCAATGAATTGCATAAATTCACCACTCTCTGGCTGAAGAAGTTTCTCCTCAACTCCATTCTAAAGAGCCTTACCTTTACTCTAAGGCTGTGCCCTCAGGTCCTAGTCTCTCCTACTAATGGAGACATCTTCCCAATGTCCAATGTCCACTCTATCCAGACCATTCAGTACTCTGTAGTTAGATCGCCTCTCATCCTTCTAACCTCCATTGCGTATAGACTCAGAGTCCTCAAACGCTCCTCATATGTTAAGCTTTTCATTCCTAGGATCAATCTCATGAACGTCCTCTGAACACGCTCCAGGGCGAGTACATCCTTCGTGACATATTGGGCCCAAAATTGCTCATAATATTCTAAACATGGTCTGAGCAGAATCTTATGAAGCTTCAGAGGTACATCTCAGCTTATATATTCCAGTCCTCTCGAAATAAATGCTGAAAATGTGTTGCTGGTTAAAGCACAGCAGGTTAGGCAGCATCCAAGGAATAGGAAATTCGACGTTTCAGGCATAAGCCCTTCATCAGACTCTCTCGAAATAAATGCCAACATTGTATTTGCATTCCTAACTACTGACTCAACCTGCAAGTTAATCTTAAAAGAATCCTGGACTAGGACTCCCAAGTCTCCCAAATTAGAAAATAGTCCATGCTTGTATTCTTCCTACCAAAGTGTATGGCCTCACACTTTCCTACATTGTATTCCATCTGCCACTTCTTGACCCAGTCTCCTAGCCTGTCCAAATCTTTCTGCAGCCTGCCCATCTCCTCCATACTATATGCCCCTCCACCTATTTTTGTATCATCTGCAAACTTAGTTCAAATGCCCTCAATTCCTTCATCTAGATCATTAATGTATAAAGCGAAAAGTTGTGGTCCCAGCACTGATCCTTGCAAAACACCACTTGTCACCAGCTGCCATCCTGAGAAGGATCCTTTTAACATCACTCTCTGCTTTCTGCCAGACAGCTGATCTTCTATCCATGTTAGTACCTTGCCTCTAACACTATGGGCTTTTATCTGACTCAGCAGCCATCTGAGCACACCTTGTCGAAGATCTTCTGGAAGTCCAAGTTGATAATCTCCATTGGCTCTCCTTGATCTAACCTGCTCATTACCTCCTCAAAGAATTCTAACAGAATTGGTCAACAACAGGTCAGGATTGATCTTCCCTTGATAAAACCATGTTGACTTTGTCTTATTTTACCATGCGCTTCCAAGAATTCAAAATTCCCATCCTTCGCAATGGAACTCCAAAATCCTGCCAATGACCAAGGTCAGGCTGAACAGCCTGTAATTGTTCTTCTTTTGCTTACATCCTTCTTAAACGGGGGGGGGGGGGGGGGGGGGGGGGGTGGTGGGGGGGGGGTGGTGCGGTGATTACACTCCCTGACCCCAGTGATTCCTGAAAGATCACCACTAATGCTTCCACTATCACTTCAGCTGTCTCCTTCAGATCTCTAAGGTTTAGTCCATCTGGCCGAGGTGATTTATCCACCTTCAGGCCAGTCAGCTATTCTAGCACCTTCTCCTTGGTGATGGCCAACATTCTCACCTCTGCTTGATTATCTTGGGAATCAAAGGTTACGGGGAGAAGATGGGAGAATGGGGTTGAGAAATTTATCATCAATGATTGAATGGCCATGCAGACTTGGTGGCAGAGTTTTTTTGGCATGTTGATTGTGGCTTTGTCCCCTCCACCACGAAGTCTGAGTAACATGCTCATCATTGTCCAAAAAAACCTGGCTGATTTTTGTCCACCTCAGAGACATCAGATTAGTATTTTTTAATTTACTTACAGTGTGAAAACAGGCCCTTCGGCCCAACAAGTCCACACTGACCCACCAAAGCGCAACCCACCCATACCCCTACCCCTTACCTAACACTACAGGCAATTTAGCATTGCCAATTCACCTGACCCGCCCATCTTTGGACTGTGGGAGGCAAACCGGAGAACGGAGGAAACCCACGCAGACACGGGGAGAACATGCAAACTCCACACAGTCAGTCGCCTGAGGCGGGAATTGAACCCGGGTCTCTGGCTCTGTGAGGCAGCAGTGCTAACCACTGTGCCACCGTGTCGCCCACATCAGGGCTAACTGCAAAAACTCTGCGCCCATCCCATTTCAGACAAGCAGTAGACTGGGGATCAAATCAGAGACAAATGGTCTCTTTTAGTCAGTCCTGCACCTTTTTTAAACAGATTCAAAAATAGTAATGATTCTTTATCAGTAAGTACAATGTGGTTTGAGTTAGTCACTTGGAGGTTCCTCAGTAGAATTTTAATAGGAAATTATGAATAGGAACAGGCCATTCAGCCCATCAAACCTATCCCACCACTTAATACGATCATGGCTGATTGAACACTTCACTACCTTTTCCTCACAACATTCCCCCTCCCCTGTATGTGACTGGTAATCAGATATCCATTAATCTATCTTAAACCTACACAAGACTCAACCTCCACAGGCCTCTACAGTTGAGAATTCCAAATGTTTACAATCCCCTGAGCAAATAAAAATTTCCTCATCTCAAACCTAAGGGGCATCCTCCTTATTTTTTAAATTGTGCCCCCTGGTTCTAGACTGGCAACCGGGGGAAACATCTTACCTGCATCTACCTTGTCTCTTGTCAGCTAGTTTTCTTTGAAACTCTGGAGGATACAGGCTGTTTCTCCAATCACTCTTCACAAGAAAGCCCTGTCAACCCAGGAACAAGTCTGCTGAACTTTGCTTATCATATTGGCAATTTAGTTCCTTTTTCCTTTAAGATCTTTATATTTATTGCTACATTTAGTTCTGTTATCCTGCAAGTAACTAATGCTTCTGTTCTATGATAATAAGAGTAGAAGTTCTCATAACTGAAAAAAGCTATCAGGCTCAAATGAGGCTGCTTCTCTTTCACAGATGAACCTGACCTATCTGTTTTCTGACTATATTCTTCAATGTCTTCCTATCTCCAAAAATCCCTCTGTCTGACAGTTGAACCTTTGGAATTATCTGCTTTATTGATGTTCCTTAGATTCTCATTCCCCAACTCAATTAACCTTTGAATGAAAGTGTTTCCACCTGACTACCCTGCTTACTTGTAGCTTCTCAGTTTTTAATTAGAGTCCCATGGGATTTGAACCCGCCGTCACAGGGAACCATCTGTCTGGGTGAGCTTGTCCACTGTATTCTTCAGTCTTAAAATCCTGAACTGGGACAATCCTTCACCCTACTCCCCAACAGGACACTCATTTCATCTCACACCATTGCAACTTTTAAAAGAGAGTTCACAAATTAACTGGAACTTTATATCATTTTTCACAATTCCAAGATGTTCACTTTGTGGCTGGTCAGATAGCCCCAATGGAAGGCACTGCATGGAGGCTGTGTCCAAGACCAAATACTTGTATATCCCCGACGTCAGTAACTAATCTGTATCTTCAGGCAAGTAAGTAAAGGTTCAGTAGGCACGCTGTGTGCCGATACCCCCATAATGTACCCACATATTACAAACGTTGTGCTCCTTCTGTACTTTTCGGAGGAGCATTTTTTCAAATTAATTATTGGGCATTCTTAAATTTCCTGGTGATCTAGTGGTTAAAGTCTGGTGCTTAACTGTAATGACCTGCATCTAAACCCTGGTCAGAGCCTAAGCTTCCTACAGGCATGAACATGATGGGCTGAATGGTTGCCTTTTAATGTTTGTGTTTTCTAAGATTTCGTTTTCCATGATCGTCGATGAGGCCAGAATTTATTTCCCAGCCCAAATTGCCTTTGATAAGGTGATGGTAAACAGACTTCTTGAATCCCTGCAGTCTGTGTGGCATGGATGCACCTACAATGCTGTAAGGGAGGGAAGGAGCAGACAGAGTTTTAGGGGAAGGAGAAATCGAGCATTGCAGGGAAAAGGCTGAAAACTGGAGATGAGGATTATCAGATCAGCCATGATCTCATTGAATGGTAGAACAGACTCAATCGACTGAATGGATTCTGACCCACCAATAGTGAAGCAACAGCAATATATTTCCAAGTCAGGATGGATTCCAATGTTGTAGGTGTAGTTAATTCTAAGAGTGTGTTATAATAATGAAAAACTATACACTTCATCAGAGGCAGTGATACAACGTCACATCTCCTTGTGCTCTCTTGTCCAGCTTTGTCGTAAGATGTAATCCACAGTAGGTTGTGTTGCAATAATGTTTTAGATTAGATTCCCTATGGTATGGAAACCAGTCCACACGGAACCCTCTGAAGAGTAACCCACCCAGATCCATTCCCTCTGACTAAAGCACCTAACACTACGGGCAATTTAGAATGGCCAATTCACCTAACCTGCACATCTTTGGGCGTTGGGAGGAAACCGGAGCACCCGGAGGAAACCCACGCAGTCACGGGGAGAATGCCTGTGTGGAGTTTGCACAGTCACCCGAGGCTGGGATCAAACCTGGGACCCTGGTGCTGTGAGGCAACAGTGCTAACCACTGAGCCACCGTGCCGCCTCATGTTAGTATTATCCTTACCTCAGTGGTATCTGTAAATATTCTGTATTCATCAAACAATACCAAGAATATTATGGAGAGAAACTTCCAGATGGTGATGCTCCCATCTGCTTGCTGGCCTTGTCCTTCTTAGTGATAGAGGTCATGAGTAGTTTTCCCATTCTTATGGTGTTAACTATTCAATAAAAGAAAACCATAGATTCATTTTGGATTGTTCACTTTATCCAGGCGTGCCATCTGTTTTTACAGTTTTTGGCAATTTTGTCTCAGAGTTTACAATGAAGCTCATCATTAGATTGTGTAAATCTTGCTAACTTTAACTGTGCTACACACCCGATCCTGTGCTTAGCACATCTGCACTGTTAGATGGACGTATCAAATGATGAGAACATGAGTTGTAAAACCACATATAGGCAGATTGCTGAGCAGTTTGGATAAATATTTGAAACAGACCTGCCTACCTATCTAACTTAATATATTAATGATGCAAGGATTTTATCTGGGTCAAATCAAATTTTAAATACCACGCAGGCCACTCTGGTACCCAACAGCATCAGTGGCATCTCCAGAGTCCTCCAGGATTCATATGGCAAGGGCATTGGTGGAGGTGAGATGGCTCCAAAATACTGGCGAGATTCATTCCAGTGGCAGACTGACGAAGGGAACTCATGCCTGGTATCAGGCACATGGCCAGTGATGAAGCACTTAACAAAAAGGACTGTAAGGCTGAACAGCTTTTCTTTTTTTCAAGAATTTTCTGCCTTTATGTTCTATGTTTTGGTTTATTTTTCTGTGTTTTAAGGTGGTGTCAGAGAGTGGCGACATGATTACAACACTTTTCACTGTATTTTTTAACAAAATACATGTGATAATGTGGGAAAAAGATCAGCCACCCTGCCCACCCACAGCATGGCCACATAAAAAAGCACAGAAGGTGGCCTGCAAAACATAGAAGTCAAGCCTGCTAGCACATACAAAACACTCCCACAATGCCCCAGTTTTGGCCAAACAGGCTAACAAAGAAACCAGACGTGGCCACGCTATTTCCAAACCAGAGACGACGCTTCCCAAACAACCTTCACAGTAAAGCTCCCAACCCTGATTAGCATTGTGGTCCCAATACCCTCAGGGCAGGCTCATTTTCCATTGAAATCGATAACACATAAACAAAGAGGCAGACCGAGAGACTCCGGAAGACTTCGGCTCGCAGGAGGAACACAACAGACACACACCTGAAAGCCAGGAGAAGGGAAATTTACACACATTCACATATAAATACAATGAAGAATCCTCTAGAAGACATTCTCACCCACTGACGGAGATGGCTGGAATCTCCTGTGACAATTACAAATGAACTGCTGCTGCCGGACGCTTGATTAACTTCTATTCAGTTTATTCTAGTTTCAACCGCTTTACATTTTCACCATTGTACTGTAACAGCTTTACGATTGTCACCTTTGCATTGTACCCCTATAAAGCCTGCCTGCACCTTCTATTCTGGGAAGGCCATTCTGGCCATCTGTGCAAACAATCAATTCTGTGTCAGCCTGGTTAATTTCTCTTCCACGATATCACTGCGTAATAAACCGCTTATCAATTTCACCACAAACCTCATTTGTGGTCTCTGATCCATTGGGCTGACTTTTTCTGACAGATAATAAATAAAATGATCAATACAGTGAAAATATCAAAGATATTTATACGTAAGGGGATGGATTTTGGGTTATTCAGTCTGGTGTTTTGGTTTAGTTTTGCCTGCTTGTTTTGGTGTTGTGTTTCATAAAGAGACATCAAAGCTAGGGGCAATCATTAAGCGAGAGAGAGCAATAACAAGATGGAGGGATTTTGACAGTTAGTTCTGGTGAGGAAGATTATAAGAGCTCAAAGCAATGTTTCTCAAATTCCTTTTACCTCAGCACCTTTCCTAATTTCTGAAATCTCATCCAGTCCTGTGACTGTCCCCATATTGCTTTAACTCTGATCTCTTGTGAATCCTTGACTTTGTTGATCTTCAGTTGTCTGGATCCAGCAGCTCCCTTCCTAATTCTCTCTAACCCTCTCACCTCCTTTAAGATGCTCCTTCAAACATAATTCTGCGACGAAGCCTTCGGACATTCATTTGCAGTTCCATAAGCTGTATTTTAGTAATGGCAGTTGTGAGGCTTCTTTTTTGGGGATTCTGCGGATGGTCTGAGTGATCGTGCAGAGACTTGTCATGATTGTGACAACATTTAGTAGTAGGAAGCACACAGTTGCTCAAAGTGCATGGGAAAGTAGCGATTCCAATACTTTCCACAGCAGAGAGCGGCGGGAGCTGGGCGGAAGTAAAGTCGGAGCGCAAAGCCGGTCGGGAAGGCACGTGATTGTTATTTGAGTGGGTGTGTACCTGTCAGGAACAAGTTGAATCTTTTGGAAACAGTAGAGACAGATGACACTGCCAGTCCGCGAGGCGGCCAGGTCTGTCAATCAAAAGTTGACGTGGAGGCAGAGTGGAAGAGTCGGACATCGCACAGAGCTGTGGTAATAAGGGACTCCATCGTGAGAGGAACTGACCGGGGTTTTTGTGGCAGCAGGCGGGACTTAAGGATGGTGTGTTGCCTTCCTGGTGCCAGGGTTAAAGACATCACAGACAGAGTGCAGGAAATCCTCAAGGATGAAGGTGAAGAGCCAGAGGTGGTGGTACATGTCGGCACAAATGATGTCGGGAAGAAGAGCAGGAACATACTACAGCGGCACTTCGGAGAACTAGGAAGAAGGCTGAAAAGCAGGACATCCAGGGTGGTTATCTCCGGTTTCCTTCCAGTTCCTCGGGCTGGTGAGGCCAGAAACAGGAAAATAATGGACTTGAACGTGTGGCTGGGGAACTGGTGCAGGAAGCAAGGATTTGAATTCTTGGATCTCTGGGGTATGTTTTGTGGTAAGCATTAATTATATAAGTGAGATGGTTTGCACCCTAATAGGTTAGGGACCAGCATTCTGGCAGGTAGGTTTGCTACTGCAACACAGCTACGTTTAAACTAAGTAGCGGGGGGGGGGAGGGGACAAACTGGATTAAGAAGGAAATTGAAGGGAAAGTTAGAACAAGGGAAGTCAAGAAAGACAACTGTATCAATGAGGCAGAAAACTCAAAAAGGGATCATGCTGTAAGGTTGAGTGAAATAGGAGTTGATGGGAAGGGTGAGGGCAGTAACAAATTGAAAATACTATATATGAATGCATGAAGCATTAGAAATAAGATGGATGAGCTTGAGGCTCTTTTGGAAATTAGCAGATACGATATTGTGGAGATAACTGAGACATGGCTTCAAGTGGACAGGGCCTGGGAAATGAATATTCAAAGTTACACGTGCTTTCGTAAGAACAGACTGATGGGCAGAGAGGGTGGGGTGGCCATGTTGGTAAGGGATGATATTCAGTCCCTTGCGTGGGGGAACCTAGAATCAGGGGATGTAGAGTGTAGATACAGCTGAGAAATTCTAAGGGTAAAAAGACGCTCTTGGGAGTTATCTACAGAACCCCAAACAGTAGTCTGAATGTCGGATGTAAGTTGAATCAGGAGCTGAAATTGGCCTGTCGCAAAGATGTTACTGCAGTTGTTATGGGGGATTTCAACATGTAGGTAGATTGGGAGAATCAAGATGGTATTGGACCTCAAGAAAGAGATTTTGTGGAGTGCCTCAGAGATGGATTCTTAGAACAGCTGGTGCTGGAGCCTACCAGGGAGAAGGCAATTCTGGATCTGGTATTGTGCAACAAACCAGAATTGGTCAGGGACCTTGAAGTGAAGGAGTCATTGGGAAGTAGTGACCATAATACAATAAGCTTCAATCTGCAATTTGATAGGAAGAGGGTACAATCAGAAGTGACAATATTTCTGTTGAATAAAGGGAACCATGGAGCTATGAGGGAGGAGCTGGCCAAAGGTCAATGGTGCATTACCATAATGCAGAAGATGCAGGATCAGTTCATTCCAAAATGGAAGAAAGATCCTAGGAGGCGGCATGGGAATCTGTGGCTGATGAGGGAAGTTATGAAACATATAAAGGTAAAAGAGAAAAAGTATAACATAGCAAAGGTAACTGGGAAAACAGGGGACTGGGAAGCTTTTAAAGAACAACCAAGGATTACTAAGATGGAAATACGCAGAGAAGGTAACGAAGGTAAACTGGCTAAAAATATAAAGGAGGATAGTAAAAGCTTTTTTAGCTATGTGAAAGGCAAAAAAAAATGGTTGACTAAAATTGGGCCCTTGAAGACAGAAACAGTGGAATATATTACGGGGAACAAAGAAAGGTCAGAAGAATTGAATTGTTACTTCAGATCTGTGTTCACTGGGGAAGACGCAAGCAATCTCCCTGAGGTAACAGTGGCTGAAGGACCTGCACTTAAGGGAATTTATATTTGCCAGGAATTGGTGTTGGAGAGACTGTTAGGTCTGAAGGTTGATAAGTCTCCAGGGCCTGATGGTCTACATCCCAGGGTGCTGAAGGAGGTGGCTCGAGAAATCATGAATGCGTTGGTGATTATTTTCCAGAGTTCGATAAATTTGGGATTAGTTCCTACAGATTGGAGGGTGGCTAATGTTGTACCACTTTTTAAGAAAAAGTGAGAGAGAGAAAACAGGAAATTATAGACCAGTTAGTCTGACCTCAGTGGTGGGAAAGATGCTGGAGTCCATTATAAAGGATGAAATTATGACACATCTAGATAGTAGTAACAGGATAGGTCAGAGTCAGCATGGATTTATGAAGGGGAAATCATGCTTGACTAATCTTCTGGAATTTTTTGAAGATGTAACTCTGAAGATGGATGAGGGAGATCCAGTAGATGTAGTGTACCTGGACTTTCAGAAAGCTTTTGATAAAGTCCCACATAGGAGGTTAGTGATCAAACTTAGGGCGTATGATGTTGGGGGCAAAGTATTAACTTGGATTGAAAGTTGGTTGGCTGATAGGAAACAAAGTGTAGTGATAAACGGCTCCATTTTGGAATGACAGGCAGTGACCAGTGGGGTACCGTAGGGATCAGTGCTGGGACTGCAGCTTTTTACAATATATGTTAATGATATAGAAGATGGTATTAGTAATAACGTTAGCAAACTTGCTGATGATACTAAACTGGGGGGCAGGGTGAAATGTGATGAGGATGTTAGGAGATTACAAGATGACCTGGACGGGTTAGGTGAGTGGTCAGATGCATGGCAGATGCAGTTTAATGTGGATAAATATATGGTTATCCACTTTGGTGGCAAGAACAGGAACAAGCTGCAAATGTGTTGCTGGTCAAAGCACAGCAGGTTAGGCAGCATCTCAGGAATAGAGAATTCGACGTTTCGAGCATAAGCAAGAACAGGAAGGCAGATTACTACCTAAATGGAACCAAGTTAGGTAAAGAGGCAGTACAGAGAGATCTGGGGGTTCTTGTACACCAATCAATGAAGGTAAGCATGCAGGTACAGCAGGTAGTGAAGAAGGCTAATAGTATGCTGGCCTTCATAACAAGAGGGATTGAGTATAAAAGCAAAGAAGTTCTTCTGCAGCTGTACAAGGCCCTGGTGAGACCACACCTGGAGTACTGTGTGCAGTTCTGATCTCCAAATTTGAGGAAAGACATTCTGGCTATTGACGGAGTGCAGCGTAGGTTCACAAGGTCAATTCCCTGAATGGCGAGACTACCTCACGCTGAAAGACTGGAGCGACTGGGCTTGTATACCCTTGAGTTTAGAAGACTGAGAGGGGATCTGATTGAGACGTATAAGATTATTAAAGGATTGGACACTTTGGAGGCAGGAAACATGTTTCCGCTGATGGTTGAGTGCCGAAACAGAGGACACAGCTTCAAAATACGGGGTAGACCATTTAGGACAGAGATGAGGAGAAACTTCTTCACCCAGAGAGTGGTGGCTGTGTGGAATGCTCTGCCCCAGAGGGCAGTGGAGGCCCAGTCTCTGGATTCATTTAAGAAAGAGTTGGATAGAGCTCTCAAGGATAGTGGAATCAAGGGTTATGGAGATTAGGCAGGAACAAGATACTAATTAAGGATGATCAGTCATGGTCATATTGAATGGTGGTGTAAGCTCGAAGGGCAGAATGGCCTACTCCTACACCTATTGTCTATTATTGTCTGTACAGGGAAAGTAAACACAGGTTTTAGAAAACAAAAGCAATATGTCTTTATTTGAGCAGCATAGGAAACGTTTGGTTATAAACCCTCTTAAAATGATCCATCCTGGGTTGTCCAGGTGAGAGGAGTCTGCATTCTGAGTCGGTATGTTGTAGGTTTAGGTTAAATTGCATTGTCGAGGCAAGGGGTTGGCAACATTAACAAATTGAATCAAAAACATGGAATGCCATGTTGTTACTCAAATGTCAACCATAATGAAAAACAAGACACATTACAACATGGCTAACGATCCCTGTGCATAACCCGCAGATGGATACTGAACCACACTCCAATGCCGTCCGTCTCGCCGCGTAGGCCACCATTCAACACACAGTTGGGTTTCTGAAGATGACCTTCCGTGGCTTGGGCACTCCAATACTCACCAGACAGGAACCTCCAGAACAGTGGTTGTTGGTTGCACCCTGCGCAACCGAGCTCAATGATGGGGTGAGAAAGGACGAAAGAGGGGCTTGGATCAACCACATCTCTTCAGATGACAAGAAAGGGGAGTCTGGTAGAGATACTGAGGGAGCAAATGCTGATGATGGGATTGTTGAGGAGGTCAGGGCAGTCGTGAGATGAGGCACCCAACCATGAGAGAACCTGATAAAGACAAGATTTGAAGATGAATGACCATTCGATTGGATAGCTACCCTTGACGAATTGGCCGCACTGCACTCAAGGGATTGCTTGTGGTTTTTTTTAATGCTCTCATGGGGTGTGGGCTGGCCCTGTATTTATTGCCCATCCCTACTTACCCTTGAGAAGGTGGTGGGAGTGGTCTTCTTGAACCACTGCAGCCCATATGCTGAAGGGAGACTCACAATGCTGTTGTTGAGCAAGTTCATGGCTTTTGACCCAGTGATACTGAAGGAACAGCAATATTTGTCTAAGTCAGGATAGTGAGTGGCTTAGAGGGAACCTTGCAAGGTGTTCCCATGTATCTGTTGCCATTGATCTTCTAGATGGAAGTGGTCGTGGGTTTGGGAAATGCCGTCTGTTGAAAAACAATGAAACTTTATTTTGTTCTGCTTATCATGCATTGTATATATCCTTATTTCTTTTAGACTACTAAACTCCAGACCAGTTTGATGACCAGAACATCAGGATTGCATTCTGAAGGCTTACATAAGGCTGCACATCCAAACATTTGCATATAAGGAACATTCACCCATCACAATCAGAGCTTTAACCCTGCACCTTAAATACTTATGAGTGTTTGATGGCATCAATCACCCTAATTCTATTATAGAAGGGAATACAGAACTGTTGGAAGTGTGAACAGATTGCACCAGAACATGGGAATGTGGAAATCTATGTTACATTTCTTTGCTTGATAGAAGGTTGACACCTTTGCATCCAAAGTGACTTCAATATTCTCCACTTCTCTTTGTATTGTGTCTGAGGCTATCTCAGCAGCTGAGCTGATCAAAACCTGATGACTGCTTTGCCACTTTGTCTCAGATGTCTCTGGTGAACCTCCTCTGGTGGCCCTCAGTCTAGGGTTCACCCTCAGTGGAGCTGCAATCTCCTTGGTCTGAGCTGATGGAAGCAGGTGGCTCCCTGGCAGAGGAAAGTTGGCCTGGCTGGGTGCCTGTCTGCTGCTTCTTTTTCCCTGTTGGCATGCAATGGAACTTAGCTCAGGGGCAGGGCATTTGGAGAGAGGTCAAGGTCCCTCAGTCCATCACCAGGACAATGTCCAAGCACACGTTCGGAAGATGCTTTCAGTCCATGGTGGAAGTCATGTGCTCACATAATAGAGCATCTACTCAGGACAGAACAGAAACAGCCTCCTCCACCCTTCACTCCAGCTTGTGTACTCATGACATTCCACTGCTTTCTTCTTTTGTATCTCTGAACTCGTTAAGGATCAGTGCATCACCATCTGCACTGGGCCCAATAGCAGCCTTTAATCACACAGCTCCCTGAGCATCAAACACCTCCATCATTACACCACCTCCAGCTTCAGGTGTCTGATGGTGCTATCTGTTCAGAATGTGTTCCATCAAGTCCTCTATGTTAAAGGTTAGAACAAGAATACTTTTCATTCACCTAACACAAGGGAATTATAGGCCTGAGCAATGTATCTCATTGGTAGCTTTCTTTGCTTCTGGAAATAGTCTCTGTTTCTCAAATCCCTCCTCGGAAACACAGTTGCTGACAGAAGGGCTGGTAATATTTGAAACTCTTTTCTAAGAAGGAAGTGCTAAATCTCCCTTCAGTAACTATCGATATTCAGCTTGAGAACAGGGAGTGGTCTGTGTATACTTTGCACTCTGGAACACTGCAGCTTAACAAAGATAATTTCTTTCAAAATGTTTAGGCTGAAATGTCAAAGGTGTTTTCCTTTCTGAATCTGTTTGATAACAGACTCAACCTCCATATATTTTTCCATCCCTTTTGATGTCACAACCTGTAAAATGGGAAGGCAAAATTTCACCACCCTGAACTTCCCCAGTTTGCACAGACTGATCAAAGTCCTTTAACTGCAAGGAGGAAAGAAAACAACATGTCAATATTCCATTGAGTTTTTTGTGTATCTCTTACACAATGTTGAAACAACTAGAAACATAAACTTTGAAAATAGGAGCAGGGGTTGGCCATTCAGTATGATAATGGCTGACCATCTAACTCAGTCTCCTGTTCCCACTTTCTCCCCATACCCTTTGATCCCTTTCTCTTGAAGATTTGTATCTAAATTCTTCTTGAAAATATTCAATGTTTTGACCTCAGCCATTTTCTGTGACAGACAATTCCACAGGTTCACCACACACTGGCTGAAGACATTTCTCCTTGTCAGAGTTCTAAATGGCTCACTCCGTATCTTTAGACTGTGACCTCTGGTTCTGGAGTCCCCGGTCACCTTCCTGCATTTACTGTGTCTAGTTCTGTTAAAACGTTATAGGGTTTTATGAGGTTCTGCTCATTAACTTTTCTAAACTCTGATGAATATAGTCCTAATCGATCCAGTCTCTCTTCATAGCTCGGGGTGGGGGGGGTGGGGAGCATTTGGAGAGAGGTCAAGGTCCCTCAGTCCATCGCCATGACAATGTCCAAGCAGACGTTCAGAAGATGCTGTCCTACCACCCCAGGAATTATTCTGATAAATCTTTGTTGTATTCCATCTCTAGATAGAACATCCTTCCCCAGATAACCAGACCAAAACTGCACACTGTTAAATTGACATTACTTAACCAATCAATTTCTCAGTTCGGGTATCTGGTGTCATCCAATGTCTCAGTCCCAGAGGTAAGCCAATCCCTTGTAGTAGTATAGTTTGGATTCATAAAGATTAGATTAGATTAGATTAGATTACTTACAGTGTGGAAACAGGCCCTTCAGCCCAACAAGTCCACACCGACCCGCCGAAGCGCAACCCACCCATACCCCTACATCTACCCCTTACCTAACACTACGGGCAATTTTAGCATGGCCAATTCACCTGACCCGCACATCTTTGGACTGTGGGTGGAAACCGGAGCACCCGGAGGAAACCCACGCAGACACGGGGAGAATGTGCAAAGATGCCACACCATATAACCACACTGATAGACCTACATCCTTACACAGATCAAGCCTTATTTTCCTAAAATTGGTTCAGTATTTTATCCACAATTCTCTGCATTTATCCCACATTTAAGATGATTGTCAAAAGAACCATAGGAGAGATGACGGAAGCTTTCTGTACATAGCGGGATGCTGTTATCTAGACTACACTTGCTGAAAGAATGGTGGAAACAGATTCAGTACTAACTTACATAAGGCGATTGGAAGCATACTTAAGGAGGAGAAATGTGCAGCATATTCCAAAAGCCAGCATATGTCTGATGAGCCCAAGGGCCTCCTTCTGTGCAGCCTGATTCTAAGACTTCTCCTGGGAAAAACAATGAACTCACATCAGCAAAGAGCCACCAGCAACACAACTGTGACAATCACTTCACAATTGGCCTTAATGATCTCAATCACTTCTCTTATGGTTAAACCTTTATAAACTTATTATGAACCTGTCTGGTCTTATCCTATCAAAATGGTCCTGATTAGCTATTTTATTTGTCAGGCGCTCAGCCAATTCAGGCTAATTTGATCTTTTATAAACCTTTAGCTGCCTTTTTGTGCAATTGCATTTTTACCTAGATTGTGAGATCACTGAACTTTAGCTCAAAATTATCGGCTTGGCTGACATTAGACCCACGATTTTGCTCAAATGGCTATTTAAAGGGATGCTGATGATATGGAAATGTGTTCAGTGAGCTTTCTTTTAGTCAGGGAGAAGACTTATTTTTCTCACATATGGCATATGCCGCCTGTTTACACTGGGAATAACTTTGTTCACTTTAATAAAACAGATCGAAAGGACCATAAATATTGGAAGAAAAGGCTAACAGAGTGTGGATGTTTGCAGAGCTCTGAGCTTTGCTATACCTCCGGAAATGAAACATATAAAAGGGAATTGAAAAGAAAACAGAATCAACTTCTGCTCGTTAAACTAGTGTTAACACCATCAAGGGTGGACTCCTGCTGAGGGAAATTGGAAAGTGAAATGTTTCATCAGAATAAGTTTAATGAAGAGGATATTTCAAAGTATTAAATTTTCTGCAAAACAGCACAGGTAGATGCCGTTGGCAGATACAGTGCAGTAAAACAGGTGGAGTGCTAAACTGGGAGCAAAGTTGTGTCTGACATTTAGAACCTGGATCTTGAAGACCTCAAAGGACCATCAACCATCTGCCAGGAACTGTTAATGATATAAAAACGTAAAGACTGGAAATACTGAGCAGACCAGGCACTTTTTGTGGAAAGGGAAGCAGATTAACCATTCAGGCCTATGGCCTTTCATTAGAATTGGAAACAAAGAGAAACATAACAGGGTTTTGAGCGAGTGAAAATAGGGCTGGTGGGAAGAGAAACAAAAGAAGAGGTTTACAGCAGGTCAAAAGATGAAAGGGTCCATGATGTAAGGCATATAAGGAAAACACATGCTCAACTGCAGGCAGCTGCTGTTAAACTAACTTAATTTATCCCTCCCACATTAATAGGGCAGCAAAGAAAATAGAGTGAAATCCTTTTGTACATTTCATTTCAAATATTAATAAGTGAGATTATGACAATATTTCAGAGATTATCTTAATTCTAAACATCAAGATGTGGGATCAGTTTGACAGAGAAAAGAGATAGCAAAGATAAGTCATTTTTGGGGGCAGTCTTTAGGCATTCCAGCAGTAACTACATCGTAGGGCAGAGTATATATGAAGAAATTATGAGGGATTTTAAGAATGGTACAGGAATAGTCATGGGTGATTTTAGTGAACTTACCCATTGGGGTGAATCAGATTGCCACAGGAAGCCTGGACAACAATATCTTCGAACATGACATTCTAGAGCAACCAGAAAACAAACTATTCTAGACCTGATAGTGACCAGTGAGACAAAACAAATCAATAAAAACATAAGAACATAATAACCTTTTAATTTATATAAATAATTTGGATGTGAACATAGGAGGCATGATGAGTAAGTTTGCAGATGACACCAAAATTGGGGGTGTAGTGGACAGCAAAGAAGGTTACCTCAGAGTGCAACGGGATCTTGATCAGATGGTCCAATAGGCTGAGAAGTGGCAGATGGAGTTTAATTTTGATAAATGTGAGGTGCTGCATTTTGGAAAGGCAAATCAGGGCAGGACTGAGACACAATGGTAAGGTCCTGGGGCGTGTTGCTGAACCAAAAGACCCTGGAAAGCAGGTTCAAGGTTCCTTGGAAGTGGAGTTGCGTGGACAGGGTAGTGAGCAAGGTGTTTTGGTGTGCTTGTCTTTATTGGTCATTGCATTGAGTATAGGAGTTGGGAGGTCACATTACGGCTGTACAGGACGTTGGTTAGGCCACTTTTAGAGTGCTGCATACAATTCTGGTCTCCCTCCTTTCGGAATGATGTGAAACTTGAAAGGGTTCAGAAAAGATTTACAAGAATGTTGCCAGGGTTACAAGGTTTGATCTACAGGGAGAGGCTGTAGCTATTTTCTCTGGAGTGTCGAAGGCTAAGGGGTGAACTTGTAGAGGTTTATAAAATCATGAAAGACATGGATAGAGTAAATAGACAAGGTCTTTCCCCTGGCGTGAGGGAGTCCAAACCTAGAGGGCATAGATTTAAGGTGAGAGGGGAAAGATAAGGTGGCATGGTTGTTCAGTGGTTAGCACTGCTGCCTCACAGCACCAGGGTCCTAGGTTTGATTCCAGCTTCGGGTGACTGTGTGGAGTTTGCATGTTCTCGCCGTGTCTACATGGGTTTCCTCTGGGTGCTCTGGTTTCCTCCCACAGTCCAAAGATGTGCAGGTCAGGTGAATTGGCCATGCTAAATTGTCCCTAGTGCTAGGTGCATTAGTCAGAGGGAAATGGGTCTGGGTGGGTTACTATTTGAAGGGTCGGAGTGGACTGGTTGGACCGAAGGGCATGTTTCCACACTGTAGGGAATCTAATCTAATCTAATTTAAGAAGGACCTAAGGGGCAACTACTTCACACAGAGAGTGGTGCGTGTATGGAATGAGCTGCCAGAGGAAGTGGCAGAGGCTGGTACAATTACAACATTTAAAAGGCATCTGGATTGGTATATGAATAGGAAGGGTTTAGAGGGATATTGGCCAAATGCTGGCAAATGAGACCAGATTTATCTGGGATATCTGGTCGACACGGATGAGTTCGACTAAAGGACCTGTTTCCATGCTGTACATCTCTATGACTTTATGACTCCCTGTGACATAATCTCTAATTGACAGCTACCATCACAGAATTGTTATGGCACAGAAGCAGGTCATTCAGCCCATCATGCCTACACTGGATCTTCAAATGAGCATTATTAACTGGTGTGAATTTTCTGTTTTTTCCTGATACCCTTACATAATATTTCTATTTAATTAATCATCCGTTGTCCCACCTGAATGGCTAATTAAACCTGCCTTTACCACATCTCCAGGCAGCCCCTAGCTACTCACTTCGTGAAAATGTTTTTTAATCACATCACCCTTCCTTCTTCAAATAGAGTCCTACAACATGGTGACAGGCCCTTCAGCCTAAACTAGTCCTGCTGACCAAAATGTCCGTCCACACTAACCCTGCACTTGGCCCATACCCTTCTAAATCTTTCCTATCCATGTTTTTGTCCAAATGCCTTTTAAATCTTATTAATGCACCACCTTTAATCATTTCGGTGGACAGCTCATTCCTACCTAGAACCCTGTGTAAAAACGTTGTCCCTCAGGTTCCCATTTGTTCTTTCCCATTACTTTAAACTGATGTCCTCTAGTCCTCGATTCCCCAACTCTGGGAAAAAGACTGAGTGAATTCATCCTATCCACACCTCTCATGATCTTGTACACTTATATAAGATCACCCTTCAGCCTCCTCTGCTCAAAAGAAAACTATCCTAGCTTGTCCAACCACTCTCTATAGCTCAGTCCCTTGAGTCCTGGCAAAATCCTTGTAAATTTCTTCTGCACTCTTTCCACTTTAGTTGCATCTTTCTTAAAGGAAGGTGACCAAAACGGAGCACAATACTTCCACCAGCTCTTGCTCTTTTTTTCTTTTATGAGTGGAACAAGCATCTCCCTATCTCTCTGTCCAGCCTGCTTGTGAGTTTGAAAACCTCTATCAATCCTGCCTCAGCCTTCTCTCCAAGGGAAACAATTCCAACTTCTTCAAATTGTCATCATAACTGAGGTTTCACATTCCTGGAATTATTCTTGTAAATCGCTTCTTCACTCTCCCCAGTGAGTTCACATCTTTCCTGTAATAGAACATAGAAAAATACAGTGCAGTACAGGCTCTTTGGCCCTCGATGTTGCGCCGATCCAAGCCCACCTAACCTACACTAGCCCACTATCCTCTATATGCCTATCCAATGCCCATTTAAATGCCCATAAAGAGGGAGAGTCCACCACTGCTACTGGCAGGGCATTCCATGAACTCACGACTTGCTGAGTAAAGAATCTACCCCTAACATCAGTCCTATACCTACTACCCCTTAATTTAAAGCTATGCCCCCTCGTAATAGCTGACTCCATATGTGGAAAAAGGTTCTCATGGTCAACCCTATCTAAACCCCTAATCATCTTGTACACATGTAATGTGGTGCCTTCAAATATACACAATATTCCAGCTGAGATCTTACAAGATCTTTACAAGTTCAAAATCATTCCCTTGCTCTTGTACTCCATGTCTGTATTAATAAAGCTGAGAATACTGTATGCACTATTTACTGATCTCTCCACTTGTCCTGCCATTTTGAATGATATGTGGATATCAGGTCCTCCTGCTCTGACACCTCCTTCAGAAACATATCCAATCTTTTATATTATCTTTCAGTGTTTTTCTTCACAAAATATATCACTTTGCACCTCTCTGCACTGAACCTCATCTGTCATTTCTCCATCCACTCCAGTGGCCTGCCAATGCCTTTATAGAGTTCCACACTGTCCTCCTGACAATTTACAGTTCTTCCAAGATTTGTGTCATCTGCAAACTTTGAAATTTCCCCCCCGCACAGTAAGATCCAGATCATCGATATATATCAGGAACAGCAAGAGTTCCATGACATGATTGAATTTTGAATACATTTTGAAAATGAGAAGGTTGGATCTGAGGCTGGATTTTAAATAAAGGCGATTAATAGGCTATGAAGACTGAGCTGGCGAAAGAGAACTGGGAGATACGTTTAATAGGAAGGACAATAGAGGTGAAGTGATGAATATCAAAAGGAATATTTCATAACATTCTACAAAGATAAATTCTAGATAGAAAGAATTACTCCAGAAGAAAGATGTGGCAAAGCCAAAGAACATTAAAATTAGATTCAAATTGAATAAAAAATGCATTGTTCCTCAAAGAATAGTGGTAGATCAGAAGATTGGATAAAATATTTAAATAAGCAAAGAATGATGACAAATTAAAAGGAGAAATGAGAGAATGAGATGAAGATAATTAGAACTATTAAAACAGATTCTGAAAGTATTTAAAAGGAAAAAGTGGATATAAAGTCAGCATTTGTTATCTAGAAAGTGACACTTGGGAATTAATGATTGGAAATAATGAAATGGTAGAAGTGTTGGACAGATATTTTGTCAAGATTAGAGTGGTGCTGGAAAAGCACCATTTAGTTACCTTCTCCCCAGCACCCCCCCCCCCCCCCCCATTTATCTCTCCACCCCAGAGGCCCCCTGCCTCACTCCTGGTGAAGGGCTTTTGCCCAAAATGTCGATTTTCCTGCTCCTCAGATGCTGCCTGACCTGCTGTGCTTTTCCAGCACCACTCTAATCTTTACTCTGATCTCCAGCATCTGCAGTCCTCACTTTCGCCTAACAGATATTTTGTGTCTGTTTTCACTGTGTGAGTCATAAATAACACTCCAGAAAATTTGTAAATCAAGAAGGGAGGGATGAACATTAAATAATTCCCTAAATTTTGGAAAGATCCTATCAGATTGGAAAGTCATGAATGTATCCCTTCCATTCCAGGAATAGAGCGAGACAGAAAGCAACAAACTATTGACAGGATAGCTTAGAAACTATCACAGAGAAAATTTTCACATCTATTAATGAGGTTGTCATGGCATGATATTTAGAAACTCTGAATGCAATTAGGCAGAATGAACATGGTTTTGTGAAAGTGAAACAGTTTTTTGACTAACTTAATCATGTCTTTTGAAGAAGGAATCAGCAACTTCGATGAAAGGGTTTTATATGTTGTACTTGAATGTTCAAATTGCATTCAATAATCATCAAACAAGAGATCATGTTTGTATGGACAGGCTAGCCTATACAAGGCAGAGAGTAGGGATAAATGGGCCATTTACAGGTTAGCAAGTTGCAATGCATGGAACATACTGAGGATCAGTGTTGAGGTCTCAAATGTTAAATCTATGTCAATACATTAGGTATATATATGATTGATCAATTTGATAATGTCACAAAAATAGAATAGGACTTATAAAGATGACATAAGAAGTTTGCAAAGTGGATATACTTTGTAGGCAAAGTGAGTTGGCAAAGTTTGACAGATGAAGTATAATGTAGGAAAATGTGAACTTGTCCACTTCAGCAAGAATAATAGAAAAGCAGAATATTATTTAATGGGGAGAGATTGCAGAACTTTGTGGTACCAAAGGATTTCGGTGTGCTGGTCCACAAAAGTTAGTATGCAGGCAAAGGAAGCGACTAGGAAGGCAAATGGAATAATGATGTTAATTGAAAAAAGAATCATGTATTACAAGAGGACTTTTTTTTGTGTGTAGGATCTTAGTGAGACCACATCTGGAACACTATGAACAGTCTTCTTTCCTATGAAAGAATGAAATAGCACAAGAAGCAGTTCAAAAAATGTCCTCTAGACTGCTTCATGGGATAAAAACTTTTTTTTAAAGAGGAGAGGTATGGCAAGTTGGACCTCTTGCCAATTGGAGTTTAGATAAATTAGCTGTGATCTCATTAAAACAACTCTCCTTGTCTGTGTGGGTTTCCTCCAGGTGTTTCAGTTTCCTCACACAAGTCCAAAGATGAGCAGGTTAGGTGAATTAGCCATGCTAAATTGTACATCGTGTTCAGGGATGTGTAGATTAAGAGCATTAGTCAGAGGTACATGTAAAACAAAATAGGGTAAGGGAATGGACCTCTTCGGAGGGTCAGTGTGGAATTGTTGGGCCAAATGGCCTGTTTCCAAACTGTAGGGATTCTATGAAAACATATAAAGTCCTGAGGGAACTTTCTCAGGGGAGATGCTGAATGAATATCTTCTCTTAATAGGAAAGACTAGAACATGGAACTTTGAGATGGAGATGAGGATTTATTTTTCACTCAGATAATCATTAGTCTGTGGAATTCTCTCACTCAGAGAACAGTGGAGGCTGGGTCATTGAATACTTTTAATGCTGATTCAGATATATTCTGGATTAACAGGGTAGATTTGTGGCCACAAATGTGTCCATTGTGAAGGAGCATCCTGTGGTGATGCAATGAGGGAAGATTGTGCTTTGGATGATACAGTTGGAGTTGAAACATGTGGAGTGAGAGAAAGATTGAAGTGCTGGAGTGAACTAAACTGCTGTGACACAGACTGAATCAAAGATATAGAGACAGCATTCAAGAATCCCATCCTTGCAATCCTGATCAGAAAACAGAAGCTTCTGTCTCACTAAATTGATTTTGAACTCAGACAGTTAGTATCTCAGGTACCTCCCTTCAGATTTGTTTTTGGTTCTATTTAAGGAATGTTGTGTTATCTAAGAGAAAGAGGACCTGGTTTGTCACCTTAGCTGTCCCAATGGAGCATCCAACATGGTTGATAAACCCAGATGTTAATGAACATGCGTGAATTAATATTTACATGACCTACAACTTAGACTGAGTTGAAGATTTTTTTTCCATGAAATGCTTTGAACATTAAATTTGTGCTAGATCTTGCAAAAATCCATCCCCCTCCACCTCTCCCTACCAACCTCATATCTATCCATGACTATTCCAATCAGGTTGATACTCACTTTATATCTTCGTCAATTGTAAACCCACCAATGATGTCAAAAGTGTCAGAGTATGTTGGACTATCTGCTTGTGATCAGACAAAGTCAGAAGTCACACGACAACAGATTATAATCCAACAGGTTTATTTGAAATCTCAAGCTTTTGGAGCACTACACCTTCATCAGATGAAGCGCAGATTGATAAAGGAGCAACACTCCAGAAGCTTGTGATTTCAAATAAAGCTGTTAGACTATAACCAGGTCTCATGTGACTTCTTTGTCCACCCCAGCCCAACATTGACACCTCCACATCATGTGATCAGACAGACATTTTTGGCACTCCATCCACCAGGAATCTCCCTCTTATCTCAAGGAAGGATACTTTTCTCAAACACTAAGTTGGACAGAGGGTAAATGGGAGTAGAGTAGGATTCGGATGTGGTTTAACATCTGGTTTGAATTTCTGCTGATGAAAGTTCAAACAGACCCCTAATAGCTTCAGCACATATTGCCTTGACATCTATCAAGAAGTAATAAGAGAAAATATATTTTAATTGTAAAGTAAACACAAGTGATGTGCATTTAGCTTGCAGACTGATTTATTTTGAGATTAATCTAAACAACCTATTCAAAGAACCATCCTGTTGATCCCAAATCAGGCAGATGGCTATAACTAAGAGAGAAGATTAATAATATTTGAAATGTACAGCCGCAATAAATAACTTACTGCGTGGTTTATATATAATTCAAACATTTTACTTCTGACCGTCTGAATAAAACATAAACTACATGGACAGTGCATCATAATACAGTCTACATCTAATAACTCAAAGCCATTTCTTACAGCAAATAATTAGAATTATCCTGTGATTTGAGTTTGGGGAAACATAAATAACGTAGCAAAATGTGAATTTTGTTCTAAAAATGATTGATTTATCAAATAATTTTAATTAAGTAACTTGAAGAGGAATCAACTGTAATTACAATTCAGAACCCAATGAAATACATTAAAATAGGCCCCTTCAAAATGCCAATCACTAAATTGGATGTCCCTGGTAAAATGTTATTGCCATACTAAGAATTGTGTTATCTGACAGCAGATATTGATTTGCTATTGACATGTTAATCAGGTTTGCATTTATGAACAGGATGCTAATTCCAGTCTTCGAGACTTTTCCAAATAACCTGAATTTCAACCAAACTGAAACAGCACTCCATGCCCACCAACATCATCAGTGAAGTATCTGTTTGATCAAATGTCTGAATATCATTGGGTTACTGTCCATCACAAAGTCAATGCTGGAGCTGTTTGTTAATTGTTCAGCTTCAGAAATCCTCTGGTAATGAAAAAGCAGCTGGATCTAGATTAAGCCTTGAGACAGATGAAAGATACCAACTGAGCAGCTCAAGTATCAGATAATGATGATCTCGACCAAGAATAAGACAAACATTCCCTGCTGTATTATCAAAGACATTGCTATCGCTAAATCCTCCACTATGAACATCTTACACCATATTTACTTTAGTGAAACAACCTCTTTAATCTTTCCTGATAGGTGTAACCACTGAGGTCTTGTGACCTGTTTTTCTGCATCTTTTACACTATCTCAATGTGTTCATTTTATGGAGACCAGAACTTTTCCTGATATTTCAAGTGGCATCAAACCTATCTTCTAAGTATTTTACCAAAATCTCTCTGCTTTTCAATTTTATTCCTTTAGATATTAGTACTCATTCTTTGTTTGAAAAAGGTATTAATCTGTATCACTAGTTTTACTGATTTATGAATCTGCAACTTCAGAACTCTCCAGCTTAAACATTTATTTTTGAAGAATTCATCTGACCTCTTTACTCTTCCTACCGAGAGATACCACTCTTATTTATTCAAGCTCATTTAACAAGACCATGAGATCATCAGATTTAGGATCAGAAGAAGGCCATCAAATTTGCTCTGCCATTCAATGAAATCATGGCTGATCTGGTAATCCTCAACTCTGCTTTCTTGCCTTCTTCCAACTTGTTCTGAACTTCAGCTGAAGTACTGCAGCAAGCCTGAGACAGAGGTGTTGGACACCGAACAAGGTGGTATGTTGAGGTAGCGGGCAACTGGAAGCTCAGGGTCTTTTTTTGTGGAGAGAACATAGGTGGTCTGTGAAGCAGTCATCCAGCCTACACTTTGTTTCCCCAATGTAGAGGTGACCACATTGTGAGCAGCGAATGAAGTCGACTAGGTTAAATGCAGCACACTGCTAAAATGTCTGTTAAGGCCCCAACTATTTCCTCTCTCGCTTCCCTCAGTAACGTGGGATGGATCCCATCCAGACCTGGGGACTTGTCCACCTTAATGCCTTTAGAATACCCAACACTTCCTCCCTCCTTAAGCTGACTTGACCTTGGGTACTCAAAGTACTATCCTTAACCTCAACATCCATCATGTCCCTCTTCTCAGTGAATACCGATGCAAAGTACTCGTTAAGAATCTCACCCATTTTCTCTGCCACCACACATACCTTGCCTCCTTTGTCCTGGAGTCCCTTTCTCGAGTTACTCTCTTGCTCCTTATATTTGAATAAAAGGCTTTGGGATTTTCCTTAACTCTGTTTGCTAAAGATATCTCATGACTTCTTTTAGCTCTCTTAGTTCCTCGTTTCAGATTAGTCCTACATTCCCAATATTCTTCCAAAGCTTTGTCTGTCAGTTATCGAGACCTTATGTATGTTTCCTTTTTCTTCTTACCTAATTTCACTTGTCATCCATGATTCCCTAATCTTGTCATTTTGATCCCTCATTTTCATAGGAACATGTTCCTCCTGCACTCTAATCAACCTCTCTTTAAAAGCCTCTCACATTTCAAATATGGATTTACTATCAAACAACTGCTCTCAATCTACATTCTCCAGCTGCTGCTGAATTTTGGTACAGTTGGTTTTCCATCAATTTAGCACTCTTCCTTTACAACCACTCTCATCTTTGTCCATGAGTATTCTAAAAGTTACAGAATTGTGATCACTATTCCCAAAGTGATTCCCTACTGAAACTTTAACCACCAGGCTGGACTCATTCCCTAACACCATGTCCAATATAGCTCCTTCCCAAGTTGGACTATTTACATACTGCTCCTGGGTGCTCCTTACAAATTCTGCTCCATCTAGACCTCTAAGACTAAGTGAATCTCTGTCAATGTTGGGAAAATTAAAATCTCCTATCACCATCACCCTGTTGATGCTACATCTTTCCATAATGCTTTCATATTTGTACCTCTATCTCACGCTCAGCCCCAACATTGTTACTACACCCTTCCTCTGCGCTCTGCCATATTGCTTCACTACTCAAGTCCTCCATAGTTCCCTCCTTCAGCGTAGCTGTGATATCCTCTCTGACCAGCAGTACAACTCTTCCACCCCTTTTACCTCCCTCTCTATCCTGTCTGAAGCATTGATATCCTGGGATATTTAGTTGTCAGTCATGCCCTTCCCTCAACCAAGTCTCAGTAATAGCAATAACACCATGCTCCCATGTACTAATCAAAGTCCCAAGTTAATCTGCCTTATCTACTAAATTTTTTGCATTAAAACAAATGCACCTCAGACCAGCAGTCCCTTTGTGTTCATCATCTGCTTCCTGCTGACTCTCCCCTTAGTCATGCTGACTTCATTACCTAGTTCCTTACAGACTTTAGTTACTACCTCCTTCCTGTCCATTAAGCTCCTCATTTGGTTCCCATCCCCCTCCCACATTAGTTTAAACCTTCCCCAACAGTGTTAGCAAAAGCACCCCCAAGGACATTGGTTCCAGTCTTGTCCAGGTGTAGACTGTCCAATTTGTAATAGTCCCACCTCCTCCAGAACCGGTCCCAATGTCCCAAAAATCTGAACCCCTCCCTCCTGCACCATGTCTCAAGCCATACATTCATCCTGCTTATTCTTTCATTTCTACTCTGACTAGCACATGGCACTATATGGCACATTATTACCTCTGAGGTCCTACTTTTTAACTTGGCTCCAAACTCGCTGAATTCTACTTGTAGCAGCTCATCCCATTTTTTTAAACCTATATCATTGGTGCCTATATGCACCACGACAACTGGCTGTTCACCTTCCCCCTTCAGCTGATGTGAGACATCCCTGACTCATGCACCTAGGAGTCTAGTTTTCAACCACAGAACTACCCATCTACTCCCTTTACAATTGAATCCCCTATGACTATAACCCTTCCACTCTTTTTCTCGCCTGTCTGTACAGAAGAGCTAGCCACAGTGACATGAACCTGGCTACTGTTGCCTTCCCCTGGTGAGCCATCTCCCCCAACAGTATTCAAAACAGTATACCTGTTTTGGAGGGAGGTGACCGCAGGGTTCACCTGCACTGCCTTCCTACTCTTTCTCTACCTTTTGGTCACCTATTCCATTTCTCCCTAGCAATCCTAACCTGCAGTGTGACCAATTCACTAAACAGGTTATCCACAATCCCCTCAGCATCGCGTATGCTCCAAAGTCAGTCCATCCATGTGAGGAGCTTTTGTAAACCAAATCAGGGCAGGACTTATACATTTAAAGGTAGGATCCTGGGAAATGTTGCCAAACAAAGAGAACTTCAGGTGCTGGTTCACAGTTCCTTGAAAGTGGAATCGCAGGTTCACAGATAATGAAGGTGTTTGGTCCGCTTTCCTTTATTGGTCAATGCATTGAACGTAGGAATTGGGATGTCATATTGCAGCTCTACAGGTCATTGGTTACGCCGCTTTTGGAATGCAATTTCAATTCTGGTCTCCTCATATCGGAAGGATGTTGTAAAACCTGAAAGGATGCAGAAAGGATTTACAAGGATGTTGCCAGGATTGGAGTATTTGAGCTACAAGGAGAGGCTAAATAGTGTGACGAAGGTTGAAGGGAGATCTTATAGAGGTTTACAAAATCATGAAGGGCATGAATAGAGTGAATCGTCAAGGTCTTTTTCCCTGGGGGTGGGAGAGTCCAAAACTAGTAGGCATAAGGTGAGAGTGGGGAGATTTAAAAGGGATCTAATGGGC
Source organism: Hemiscyllium ocellatum (assembly GCF_020745735.1). Lineage (NCBI taxonomy): Eukaryota > Metazoa > Chordata > Chondrichthyes > Orectolobiformes > Hemiscylliidae > Hemiscyllium > Hemiscyllium ocellatum. The sequence continues at coordinate 24,526,546 of NC_083403.1, read as the reverse complement.
AATTCTTTTCATGCAGAGGGTGGTGCAAGTATGGAATGAGCTGCCAAAGGAAGTGATACAATTACATTTAAAAGGGATCTGGATGGGTACATGAATAGGAAGGATTAGAGGGATACAGGCTAAATGCAGGCACATGGGATTAGATAATTTCAGGTTATCCAGTCAATCTGGCTGATTTGGTAAATTCTTAATCTCGCAAGAAATTAAGGGATATGAGGAGAGTGCGGGTAAGTGCGTTGAAATGCCCATCAGCCATGATTGAATGGCAGAGTGGACGCGATGGGTTGAATGGCCTTATTTCCACTTCTATTTCTTATGATCTGATGGTCAATGATTGCAGTGGATACTAGGATGGTGTACATTTGAAGAGGAGACAGACAGATTTTTAAATTACTAATGCGTTGAAGGGTTATGCGAAGTGGGCAGTTAAGTAGAGCTGAACCCAAATGAAGTCAGTCATGACCATGTCAAATGGTGCTGTAGGCTCGAGGGACTGAATTGCCTATTCATGTTCCTCGTTCTTCTGAGTTCTGGCATCCTTGGGAGATCTATAGCCAGAAAATTCCCATAGGCAATGAAAGGTCAGAGAGGTTATAGTTGCTGGAGTCATTATTCATTCTTTTAAATTTAACATAATGCACATATCGGAAAGGACAAAGTCTCCACTTTGCAAATTTGAATGTTTGGTGAATGGTACTATTTTAGAAAGCTGATGCAGGCTGTAGTAGCAAGGATAACAGTTGGCTGAACTGCTTAAACAGGTTTGTTTCCTATTTGTCTTATGTATCACGATATACATCGGAATGAACTGCATAATAACAGACGTCAGTTCTGATATGATTCATATCCCTCTGAAATCTAGCTAAGCCATTCCTTAATCCAAATGGTATCACTCAACATTTGTTCCACCAAATAGGCTAGACCAATGTGGATATTTCTTTTGTCTTTGATGTTAATGGTACTTGCGAGTATCCCTTCAATATATCAATCTTACAAAGCAATGAGGTACTGCCAACCTTATGAATGCAGATAGATAAGTGGTAGAATGGGGTATGAGTCAATTCTTCATGACTACATTTAGCTTTCTATATCTATGCTCCATTTTAAAAGCAAGTACATTAATAAATTATTAATCCTCAATTGCCTTCTCCTTAAGTTATTAAATGTCAATATTAAATTTTCTCTTTGAAGGCTTTCAACTCAATCTCTCCTTGTCTGTTTGTACATGTGTCTGTGTTGAGAAGCATTCACAATGCTGCCTGCAATCCCAAAGTTTAAGTGTGTGCGAACTAAACGCTGCTCTGGTTTAATGTTACAACAGTGTTATTGTGATCTTCACAGAGTCAGAATTGTTAAACAGTATTGGGGGGAAAATGCCACCACCATTTAAAAAGGGGTAAGAATTAAGTCAGATTCTGCAATATGGACAGTGGAGAGATCAAGGTGGATGATAGGGGTTTCGAGTTTTAAAATCTATCTGTAAGAGTACTGAATAATTCATTCCAGTATTCTAAATTAACATAAATTTCTAAATCTGCTAGGATAGTATCAGTTCACTTTTAACACTGCGACAGCCTCCCAGCTCAGTCCTCCAACCCTGAACAACCCACTTCTACTTTTGCCCCAAAATCCACAGCCAGGGCAGCACACACGGATCCAATGCTTCTGCTTGTTCCTGCCTCACAGAATTGGACAGCATGTTGGCTCAGTGGTTAGCGCTGCTGTCTCACAGCACCAGGGATTGGGTTCGATCCCACTCTCGGGCAACTTGTCTGTGTGGACTTTACACATTCTCCCCATGTCCGCATGGGCTTCCTCCCAGTTCAAAAATGAGCAGATTAGGGGGATTAGCCCTGAAAAATGCAGGGATTAGGTGTGGGGTGGGGGTGGGGAGTAGGTCTAGGTATGATGCTTTCAGGAGGAATGGTGTGGACTCAATTGGCTGAATAACCTGCTTCCACTCATTTGGATTCTAAGAACTTATTTCTTCCTACCTTGATTCAGTTTTTTCCTCCTCTTGTCCAATTCCTTCCCATTTACATCAAGGATTCCTCTGACATATGATGTTAGTTTCAAAATTTTCAGTTCACAGACAGCAGCCACCTCCTTCTCACGATGGACATGCAAGCCCTTCATATGTCCATCCTCTATCAGGATGGTCTCAGGGCTCACCACTTCTTGGAAAGAAGGCCTGAACCATCTCTATCCATTACCTCCCTCCACTGCCTGACTGAGCCCGTACTCACTCTGAACAATTTCTCCTCTTAACTCCTCTCATTTCCTTCAAATCAAAGGGCTGGCCATGGGTACCCACATGGGCCCAGTTACACCTATCTCTTTATGGGGGAATGTGAAACATTCCTTATTCCAATTCTACTTGAGTCTCTCCCAAGAACTCTTTCTCAGAATCATTTATGACAATATTGAAATTGTTTCCCACTATCATTTGGAATTTGAAACATTTATCAGTTTTGTTTCAAATTTTCACCCTGCCCTCATTGTCACCTGGTCTATCCTAGACAACTCCCCTTGATATCTCAGTTTACATTTCTGGGGATAGGTTGGCAACCATTATACACTACAAACTCACTGATCTCTAGTTACTTCAACAATACATCTTCACACCTTGCTTACTTTAGGGACTCCATTCCATTCTTCCAGTTTCTTTGTTTCATTGCATCTGTTCATTTCAACAGGGAATGGGATGCTTCAGTAATATCCACCTTTTTGGCTCAACTGAGGATTTCTCACTACCACAGTCAACAGGATCCTTAGCCATGTCCAACCTATCTCCTGTACTTTTGGTCCCACCACTTCCTTCCATCCCACAACAATGATAGGGTCCCCCACACAGTTCGCAGTTGCTAATTCACCAGCCTCCGCATATAACCGATTGTAAACAGCCATTTCAATCACCTCTAACAGGATGCCACAATCCAACATATTCCCCTCTAATCCCTGACAACATTCTACAGGGGTTATTTCCTCCAGGATACTCCAGTCCCTTCCTCCTCCATTTCTAACATCTCCACATACCCCCCGGCACCTTCAATCACAGGAGATATGTTACCTGCCTGCTTACCTCCTTCCTTCTCACCATCCAATGCCTCAAATATACCTTTCAGGTGAAACAGACATTTACTTGTACTTCATTTAGTCCAGTCTGCTGTTATGACATGGGGTAAACCCTCGTGCTTAATTTAAAACCAGCAACACCAAAAAGATTTATCCCCGTGCAATAATCGCTAAAACTCGAGTGGCCAAGAACTATTTGAAGTAAAAATTAACAAATTTATTCCTTAAAGTATAACAGAATAATTAACTAACCACTATTTACAATTTCTTTTTCTAACCTATCTTTTACCTTTCCGTCTATACTAGTCTGATAAAAAAACTCCCAATTAAAATTTACAAAACAACATTTCTCATCTCAAAACCAGGCAGCTGTAGGTTCTTGCCTTTGGATCTTCCTGTGTCTTCTTTTCTCTGTATTAGGAATTTCTGTGTTACAGATTACTGATCGAAAAGGTTCTTTTGAGAAAGATATTTTTTCAAGCAATCTCTTACACGCTAGTACGTGGCAGATCACCTCTCAACTGTTCAATTTTCCCCGGTCTTATACTCCAGAGCATTGGATTGTGTCATTGACTTTTAAGATTGTCAATATACTCAATTCAAAATTGGAGTTTGTTATGTTTCGGGCATAAATTTAAATTGTTTGGCCAAATTAGAATTTGTTTTTGTCTCCAAGCAACGAATTAATTGAGTGGCTCTACACAGTATTACATTGTTACCATTTTTGAGTATACTTGGTGCTGCTTTTAAGTCTCTTAAAAAGCCTACATCTTCATAGCACAACTGTATTCACTGTTCATGATCTGGTCTCCTCTACCTTGGGAATATGAAATGCAGGCTAAATGACCACTTTGCAGTCCAACTATGCTCTGTCTGAAAAAATCACCATGAACTTTCAGTCACCTGCCACTTCAATACACCACCATGTTCCCACATCAACATTTCTGTCTCAGGCCTGCTGCAGTGTTCCAAAGAGCACCAGTGCAAGTTCAAAGAACATGCTCATTTCCCACATGGGGACACTGCAGTCTCTAGGACCCAGCATGGAGTTCAATAACTTTCGAGCCAATTCCATCCTTCCGCGTTTTTTTACCCATCCTCATAGCATGTCCTGTTATAACATGTGTTGTTTTTAACACAGTCATTCATTCTCATCTACTTCAAGGCATATTATCACATGATATGGGTTGTTTTCAGCACAGCTCACCAAATCTTTGCTACTCTTAGCTCTCACTATCACTTACTCAGCTTTTCTTCTGTCCTGGCTTGCTATCCAAAAATTTCTTTATTTACCTACCTTATCGCTCTCTCTCTCTCTCTGGGTTCCATCCCCATCTATTCGCTCACTCACTTTTCCCCTTCCTCTCTCCCACTTCAGCTTCAGCATAAATATCACCTTTTCCTGACAACTAACAGTTCGGAGGAGGAGCCACCTGACTTGAAACGTTAACTTCTGCTTTCTTCCCAGTGATGCTGCCAGACCTGCTGAGTTTCTTCAGCAATTTCTGCTTGGCTTTCAGTTTACGTTTGTATTGATTTCACATTATGAGCAAATAGATTGCAAAATATGAATTATTGTACATAATTCCCATGAATTATGATTTCTGTGTAATGTACAACTTGAATAGTCAGCCATTTAGAGTGACAAGATGTGATGGAAATTCATGATATGCACAGCAGAAAAAACATGTTCCAGATGTAGCCTTCTGTTGGAAATAAATTGAAATTTATTGGTATCACTGAAAACAAAGCTATCACTGTGTAAAAGCAGCAAAAAAAATTAAAATTTACAAGGAAAAATGAAACATGACCTACACAATAATATTTTCATTGGAAATAAATGTGTTCAATCAGCTCATTGTGCCTACGTGAGAGACCTGACCCCCGAATTCAATAGATCTATCAATCAACTAAAAAGTTACAAGGCATCAAAGCTATAACATCCCATGTGCACCTAAGCCTGCAGCAATGGTAATTCACCAAGCAACCAGTCTAAAATCTCACTATAGAATCATAGAAAATGACTTGCTGTAAACAAAATTTCCTGATTTATTTTAATATAAAACTCTGCAACAACACTAAAAGCAAAAGCCTTCATCTCAAGCAAAATGACAATTGTGACAAAAATGCATTTTTTCCTATACTGTTTCTGTACTGTACAGAAATATAATTGATGTTAAACACTATTTCATCAAAAAAGATTCCACTCAGATCAGTGTTTGACTATGAGGGCTCTGTAACATGTGTTTCTACAACTAATACAATTGCTGAAAGGGGTCAATTAATAAGACAGGTCTATTTATCTGAATTATAAATATAGATGTAGCTTTACTCACTGAGCTGAAAGGTTATTTTCAGACATTTCGTCGCCATACTAGGTAACATCTTCAATTAACCTCTAGGCTAAGCCTTCGTCCAAAGGCTCACTGAAGATGTTACCTAGTATGGTGATGAAACGTCTGAAAATGAACCTTCCAGCTCAACGAGCAAACCTATATCCAGAACCTCAACCCAAGCTACAAATCTTCTCAAAACTTGCTAATTACACATATTTTTGCCTTTGCCAAAAATAATTTAGAAATGCAGTTGACGACTTCCTTTGATTCTCTGATGCTGAAGAAAGTCCAGTGTCACCTTGATACAAATGCCTCTCATCTGTGATACACCATTCGGGCACATTTCCAAATTTATCATCATGTGGTATTCACTTCCCTTAAGCACTTATGCCTTACATTAAAAAGGCATTATACAAATGCAACATCTTGATCTGAACTGGAACATGACTGAAAAATGTGTTGCTGGAAAAGCGCAGCAGGTCAGGCAGCATCCAAGGAGCAGGAGAATCGACGTTTCGGGCATAAGCCCTTCTTTCTGAAGAAGGGCTTATGCCCGAAACGTCGATTCTCCTGCTCCTTAGATGCTGCCTGACCTGCTGCGCTTTTTCAGCGACACATTTTTCAGCTCTGATCTCCAGCATCTGCAGTCCTTACTTTCTCCTACCTGAACTGGAACATTTCAAACAAAACCTTTTTTTCTACTTATTGATCAAAGTCTTCTATAATTTTAACACCCATACCAGAAATATTGATCAATAAAAGACCGGAAACAAATTTCTTTCAGAATTTTTTCTGCCTAATTCATCAGATGATGCCTCAATTTTGTCCAATGAGTGGCAAGGATGAGAACAGACTGATGTGAGATAATGCATCCAGGATGTTCCTGTCTTGTAAACTCTTTTTGTGAAATGAATCTTTTAAAGCTTCTAATATTTAGATCAGTTGATTATTGAACCTGGATGTGCCTAATACAATGCCTAAGCACTTATGGAAATAAATATGTCAACATTTGTTGATGGATGTAATGCACATGCCCAACCAATAGCATGTAAAAATGGTAGCTTCACAAAATATTTGCCTGCAGGGTTTGAAAAAGGTAAATTCAAAATGCCTCATATTGTTCACTGAGAGAATAAAAGAGAGCACCAGCCTATCTTATTGAGTCTGGCTGCTTTACTGAGGAACTTGAAAGACGACTTTTATTATCTTAACCTTCCTCCACATGAGCACTGCACTTCATAAATGATTGGTAGACACCAGTGGTTGGCTTAGTTTCAAATAATAGAAACAAACAGTTCTTTGAAGAGAACAAACAAATAAGAATGCCTGAAATGTTCAGCAAAGTTGACAGTAAGTAGACATTTCAGGGAGCAGACCCTTTCCTATAACGTTTGAAGACAGTTCTATGAACTCACTGTGTGTTCCCAGGACACTTCTGAATTCCCATGGTCCAAGCCCAGACAGCTTTCCAGATTGTCAAAGGCTACAACATTTAATTTCATAAAACAGGTTTTTATTTGGTTCTCTGAACTGCGTGAGTTTACCACAGAAACCAACTGTTCTGGAAACACCACAAACAAGTTCTAAGCTATTCTTTAATTGCTAGTATGTTTAATATTTTGTGTCACAGTAAAATAGAGAGTTGCCAGTGCAAGTAATAATTGAATAATAAACATGGTTAGAAAATACCTGCTCTGCACATTGGTCATGCCGAAAAACACATTTTCAGATAACAAATCAAAATGGTTATGTTTTTTCTCATGAAATGTCTTGTCTTAGGTGAACAAGCTCCTAAATTAATTTGATATTAATAAAAAAAAAGTGCCTATGAATAGTTTGTTTAAATTGTGAACATGTGGCTGAGATGCCCAAATATTCAGAGGAAGACCCAGACAGGAAAAGAAATACCCACAAAGTCTCAATGCTCCAGTTCTACCTTAAGGGGGTTTTATCCATGTTGTGCATTTAGGAGGGAGTCTGAAGTTCATAGTCAGAAATATATGAGGAATGAACATTCAATCTGAGTGGAGTGCTAACAGCTTGGATTCATACAATTACACTGCCTCTTAACTCAATGATTGCACAGGGGAGATGAAAAACCAGCAAGAAGGAAAAAGCTGTCCATTATGAAGCCAGCGCAAGTTGTGTGCAGACTGCTACAATGTCAGCACTCACTGGTTGGAAATTCAACTAAACTAGTTCTTCTTGCATCACTCAATTTCTTCTTTCACACCACCTCCTCTCGTTAACTCTGAAGGAATGTCACTCTGCAAGGTTTCAGACACACAAGATACTTTAGCAGATTTTATGCCAGAATTGTTAGATTCTTGGGGATTAAACACCAAACTTGGGTTTCATTTGTACAAAGCTGGTGTTATTTCCAAGTGAGGAAGTTAGCACCTTGGTTTTATAAAGCACAGTTACCCAGTCAGGAATGGAGAAAGAGTCGAGGTTTAATTTCTGTCGTTGAAAGATTGTTTTGATTCTTTGATGGGACAGGACTGTCATTGGCAAGGTCAGAATTCTTTGGCCATCCCTAATGACCTTTTAAATGTAGTGGATAACTTAGCATTTTAAGGAATAGTTAAGAGTCACCTACGTTACACAGATGCCAAATCAGGTAAGGATGGCAGATTTCCTTCCTCAAAAGATACAGAAGAAACTGATGGACGTTTACAACAATTCATGACAGTTGTCATATTCGCAATTATAGAGACTAGATTTTTATTCTAGATTTATTAATTAAATGTTAATATTAAGTTTCAATCAGGATTCTATGATTCTATAATTCTATAGCTGTCACTATATGGCATTATGGTATTGTCTCTACCTTTCAGCAAGATGATCCAGGTCAAAGTTCCCAGAAGTGTGTCACCGTATGTCCAAACAGGTGGATTAAAATAACGATGAATTCCTTCTTACTTAGTAAGCATGCTGATTTCATTCAAAGATGTACAGGTTAGGTGAATTGGCCATGCTAAATTGCCCAATGAGTCCAGGGATACGTAGGCGAGATGGATTAACAATGGAAAATGTAAGGTTATAGTGAGAGGAAAGGGGGTGAGTCTGGGTTGGATGCTCTTCAGAGGGTCAGTGTGAACTTGATGAACTGAATGACCTGTTTCCACAATGTAGGGATCCCATGTTTCTATGATTTAGGCAAATTAGCTACATCTGATTATCCATAATGGCTGTCATGTTGGTTACATAACAAGCAATACAATAAGTGAACAGTTTGTATTAACGGCATAGAAACAAAAATTCTCTCCGAATAAGAACTCTTCTTCACTTGAAACCAACTCACATTTCATGAGTGGAAATGTAGCATTGCATCCATACAGATCCTCAAAAGTCCAGATTATTTTCCCCAATTTTCCTCTTCAGCACCATTAGAATTAACCGGAAGGAACTTCAGGCTGCTTGAAGCAGTTTTTATTATTGTTTTGTTCTTGTCCCACTGACAGTAAACTCAATAATGATTCTGAATTCAATTCCTGTTTTGGTTCGAAAAATATTTCAATTTAGCAGTCATTATTATGGAAAAGAACTGTTTCAAATAAGCACCTGAAAAGTAAAAGTAGAGAGAAAAATAAAGAGACATTTTCATGCCCAGTGCGTATTCACATCTTTCTCATCTTTTTCTTTGGTCGCTGATTGAAAACAGGAGAAGAGGCGATCAGGCTGTCAGGTGAGTGGGACATGTAGCTGCCATCAGAACCAGCAGTGTTAGGGGTTTGCGGGATACCAGAGTCACTCATGGCAGACATTGGCTCTTCAAAAACATCATTGCCCAAAACACCATGAGGAGGTCCATTGCCTTCTTCATTCTCCTGAGGCTCCATTTTAACTTGAGTCAGGTTCCACAATGGAGAGCTGCTTACCTCAGGCCCTGAACGAAGCAAAGCAGGAAAACAAAATAATGAAACCAAACAATTCTTGTACCATAAGCAGTAATACAACATGACCGGAGATAGCAAGGCTGACATTTATTACCCACCTCATGTTGGTTAGAGATGGCATTCATGACACTCTAGATTCTTGCATTTTATGTTCCAATTTATATAGTCAAATAATCTATTGGTCAAGCTTCTGACACCATCTAGCTGCACTCTCAATTTCTGTGGATTTTGTATTCAAAGTCTGACATATCTTTATTCATTCATGCCGAAGGATATCTTTCTGTTCAATATACGTTGTATGCCTATTCTTTGCTATTAGCTCTCACAATGTTTTATCTCAAAGTTTTCATTTGTTTTTATGTTACAGGAGCTAAATATAAATGCAAAGGGTAATAGCATTCCTGGTCCACATTAAATTATATCGGTCCAACCCGTCCATGCTGACCATCCCAACCCAATCTGGTCTGGTCCCACCTGCCAGCACCCGGCCCATATCCCTCCAAACCCTTCCTATTCATATACCCAACCAAATGCCTTTAAATGTTGCAATTGTACCAGCTCCTCTGGCAGCTCTTTCTATACACGTACCACCCTCTGCCTGAAAAAGTTGCCCATTAGACCTCTTTTATATCTTTCCCCACTCACTCTAAACTTATGCCCTCTAGTTCTGGACTCCCCCATCCCACTTTGTCTATTTATCCTGTCCATGCCCCTCATAATTTTGGAAACCTCTAAGGTCACCCCTCAGCCTCCGACGCTCCAGGGAAAACAGCTCCAGCCTGTTCAGCCTCTCCCGATAGCTCAAATCCTCCAACCCTGGCAACATCCTTGTAAATCTTTTCTGAACCCTTTCAAGTTTCACAACATCTTTCTAATAGGAAGGAGACCAGAATTGAACGCAATATTCCAACAGTGGCCTAACCAATGTCCTGTACAGCTGCAACATGATCTCCCAACACCTGCACTCAATACTCTGACCAATAAAGGAAAGCATACTAAACACCTTCTTCACTATTCTACCTACCTGGGACTCCACTTTCAAGGAACTGTGAACCTGCACTCCAAGGTTTCTTTGTTCAGCAACACTCCAGGACCTTATCATGAAGTGTATACATCTTGCTAAGATTTGCTTTCCCAAAATACAGTACCTCGCATTTATCTGAATTAAACTCCATCTGCTACTTCTCGGCCCATTGGCCCGTCTGGTCAAGATCCTGTTGTAATCTAAGATAACCTTCTTCACTGTCTACTACATCTCCAATTTTAGGGTCATCTGCAAACTTATTAACTCTACCTCTTATGCTTGCATCCAAATCATTTATGTAAATGACAAAAAGTAGAGGACCCAGCACTGATCCTTGTGGCACTCCACTGGTCACAGGCCTCCAGTCTGAAAAACAACCCTCCACCACCATCCTCTGGTCTTCTACCTTTGAGCCAGTTCTGTATCCAAATGGTGAGTTCTCCCTGTATTCCATGAAATAAATTTGCTAACGAGTCTCCCTTGGGGAACTTTGTCGAACGCCTTACTGAAGTCCATATACATCATATCTACCGTTCTGCCCTCATCAAATCATCTTTATTACTTCTTCAAAAAACTCAATCAAGTTTGTGAGACATGATTTCCCACTCACAAAACCATGTTGACTACCCTTAATTACTCCTTGTGTTTGGAAAGAATGTACATACTGTCCCTCAGGAATCTCTCCAACAACTTGCCCACTACCGACGTCAGGCTCACTGGTCTATAGTTCCCTGGCTTGTCCTTACCACCCTTCTTAATCAGTGGCACCACCTTAGCCAACCTCCTGTCTTCCGGCACCTCACCTGTGACTATCGATGATACAAATATCTCAGCAAGAGGCCCAGCAATCATTTCTCTAGATCGCTAGAGTTCTAGGTCTGATCAGGTCCTGGAGATTTATTCACCTTTGTGTTTCAAGACATCCAACACTTCCTCCTCTGTAATCTGGACATTTCGCAAGGTGTCACCATCTATTTCCCTACATTCTGTATCTTCCATATCATTTTCCACAGTAAATACTGATGCAAAGTACTCATTTAGTATCTCCCCCATTTTCTGCAGCTCCACACAAAGGCTGCCCTGCTGATCTTTGAGGGTCCCTATTCTCTCCCTAGTTACCCCTTTGTCCTTAAGGTGTTTGTAAAAACCCTTTGGATTCTTCTTAACTCCAAAAGCTATCTCATGTTCCCTTTTTGCCCTCCTGATTTTCCTCTTAAGTATACTCCTACTTCCTTTATCCTCTAAGGATTCACTCAATCTATCCTGTCTATACCTTACATATGCTTTCTTCTTTTTCTGAACCAAACCCTCAATTTCTTTAGTCATTCAGCATTCCCTGTATCTACCAGCCTTTCCTTTCACCCTAACAATAATATACTGTCTCTGGATTCTCGTTATCTCATTTCTGAAGGCTTCCCATTTTCCAGCCGTCCCTTTAGATCTGCTCTATCCTTTTCCATCACTATTTTAAATCTAATAGAATTATGGTCGCCCACTGATATCTCAGTCACCTGCACTGCCTTATATCCCAAGAAGAGGTCAAGTTTTGCACCTTCTCTAGAAGGGACATCCACATACTGAATCAGAAAATACACACTGTACAAGTTCCTCTCCAACTAAACCCTTAACATTATGGAAGTCCCAGTCTAAGTTAAAATCCCCTACCATAACCACCGTATTATTCTTACAGATCGCTGAGATCTCCTTACAAGTTTGTTTCTCAATTTCCCTCTGACTATTAGGGGTCTACAATACAAACCCAATAAGGTGATCATCCCTTTCTTATTTCTCAGTTCCACCCAAATAACTTCCCAGGATGTATTTCCAGGAATACCTTCCCTCAGCACAGCTGTAATGCTATCCCTTATCAAAATTGCCACTCCCCCTCCTCTCTTGCCTCCCTTTCTATCCTTCCTGAAGCATTTGTATCCTGGAACATTAAGCTGCCAGTCCTGCCCATCCTTGAGCCATGTTTCTGTAATTGCTATGATTTCCCAGTCCCATGTTCCTAACCATGCCCTAGTTCATCTGCCTTCCCTATTAAGCCCCTTACATTGAAATAAATGCAGTTTAATTTATTAGTCCTACCTTGCCCCTGCCTGCCCTGACTGTTGACTCGCTTCTGTTCTCAACTGTACCACTCTCAGATTGATTTCTTTCCTCACTCACTCCCTCCCTGGGTCCCACCCCCCACCTTGCTAGTTTAAATCCTCCCGAGCCACTTCAGCAAATTTCCCTGCCAGTACATTAGTCCCCTTCCGATTTAGGTGCAATCCGTCCTTCTTGTACACGTCACTTCTACCCCAAAAGAGATTCCAATGATCCAAAAATGGGAATCCTTCTCCCAAACACCAGCTCCTCAGCCATGCATTCATCTGCTCTATCCTCCTATTCCTGCCTCACTAGCTCATAGCACCAGGAGTAATCCAGATATTACTATTCCTGAGGACCTCCTTTTGAAATTCCTGTCTAACTCTATTCAGAATCTCAACCTTTTCCCTTTCTACGTCCTCAATTCAAATGTGGACAATGACCTCTTGCTGGCCCGTCTCCCCCATGCGAACATACTGCACCCTCTCCAAGACATCCTTGATCCTGGCACCACGGAAGCAACACATCAGACTACAGAATCCCCTAATACAGTTGGTCTCTTGGAACCCGATGTACCCCTCATTGCATTAGCGCCAGTCTCAATACCAGAAACTTGGCTGTTTGTGCTACACTCCCCTGAGAATCCATCACCCCCTACATTTTCCAAAACAGCATACTTTTTTGAAATGGATATAACCACAGAAGGCTCCTACACTAGCTGCCTATCTCTCTTACATTTCCTGGAGTTAACCCATCTATGTGACTGCATCTGAGACTTTCCCCCCTTCCTATAACTGCCTTCCATTACATAATGTTGCTGTTGCAAATTCCTCATTGCTTCTAACTGTCTCTCCAACCGACCCATTTGATCTGATAAGACTCGCAACTAACAGCATTTATTGCAGATATAATCCGCAGTAACCCTTAAACAATCTTTAAAACTCCCACATCTGACACAAAGCACATATCACTGCACTAAAGGCCATTTTTGCTCCTTCACAATCTACAGACCCAGAAAATAACACCGTCTTCTTTCTCTACAAAACACTGCACCAGGTTAAATTAATAGTTATGGTTATTATTTTAAGTTTAAATAGGAGACATCTCTAAAAACATAATCAAGAAAGAACCCACTCTACTCACTACTGCAGACTTTCTGTAGTCCACTTAAAACAATTAACTTATCTGATTCTGTGCCATGAACTTTGTTAGTAACTAGTCCTGGAAGCCTGTAGCATCTGTGCAAACTGCCTTATCAGGTTTTATCTACAAATCAGCTCAAAGCAATGCATCATGCTTTAGAATGTCATCATGATGAGGAATGCATGCTATAAAGGAAGCTTTACCCTTTTTATGGGGCTTGTTAGATCAAACAGCAGGGCAGAACAGTGTTCTCTCCACACATTGAGGGTCAGAATTGGTGTCACTAGACATTGGTAGAAGGAAGACTTCAAGCTTTAATCACAAGTGAGATGACATAGCAGCCAGTTTGCAAAATAAATCTTTTCATGGAGTGGCAAGCTCTTTACCCACCCACCACTGTGGCTAAACAGCCACTCTATATTGGGGATTAAATGTTTGCATCAAAATTTTTCGGATAAGAGTTTTTTCCCTGTGGTTATGGATAAATATTTCACTGTTTTTCTGCTTTTGTTTAATTAGAGTAAGCATAATATCCACAAGGACAGCTGTAAAAATAGCCCAACAGTTACCATACGCCAAAGTCTCCATAATGCACAGTCTATTTTCTGTTTATGTAAGGGTAGCTCATTGAGGCATGAAGGTGGAATTTGAAATGTGTCGTTACCTGATGTCTGTGGGGATGCATCAACCTCCAGGGCAGCAGCAAAACGTTCATGAGCCTGTGCCAGGACTCCAAGTTGTAGGGCCTGCTCACCTGCAGACAGATCAGACTCATTCTCTTCATTGACTGGGAAAGCAATATCACTAATGGGCTCATCCTTTATTTTCAATGGTTTAGTGTCCTCAGTGGAGATCTTCTCAGGACTAACCAGTTTCTCATACTCTTCAGCCAGTTGCTTGCTCACCTGTAAACAAAATATACAAAACAATGCAGGTGAAAACAAAACAGCCAGTAGGTAAGCATTGTGTTCTTTTCAGAAAGATGCACTAATATCTTGGAGGGCAATATTACTGCAAAATATTTGTACTCTCTTCATGAGTCCATAACAATGCTAGAAATAGACCTGATTTGGAGATGCTGGTGTTGGACTAGGGTGTACAAAAGTTAAAAATCACAACACCAGGTTATAGTCCAATAGGTTTAATTGGAAGCACTAGCTTTCGGAGCACCTCTCTTTCATCAGGTGGTTGTGGAGTGCACAATTGTAAGACACAGAATTTATAGTGTGTCTTACAATTGTGCACACTCCACAACCACCTGATGAAGGAGTGGCGCTCGGAAAGCTAGTGCTTCCAATTAAACCTGTTGTAAAAAATGAGGTCTGCAGATGCTGGAGATCACAGCTGCAAATGTGTTGCTGGTCAAAGCACAGCAGGTTAGGCAGCATCTCAGGAATAGAGAATTCGACGTTTCGAGCACAAGCCCTTCATCAGGAATAAGAGAGAGAGAGCCAAGCAGGCTGAGATAAAAGGTAGGGAGGAGGGACTAGGGGGAGGGGCGATGGAGGTGGGATAGGTGGAAGGAGGTCAAGGTGAGGGTGATAGGCCGGAGTGGGGTGGGGGCGGAGAGGTCAGGAAGAGGATTGCAGGTTAGGAGGGCGGTGCTCATTTCCCCTCCCCCCACCTTGTCTCAGTCGGTTCCCTCAACTCAGCACCGCCCTCCTAACCTGCAATCCTCTTCCTGACCTCTCCGCCCCCACCCCACTCCGGCCTATCACCCTCACCTTGACCTCCTTCCACCTATCCCACCTCCATCGCCCCTCCCCCTAGTCCCTCCTCCCTACCTTTTATCTCAGCCTGCTTGGCTCTCTCTCTCTTATTCCTGATGAAGGGCTTGTGCTCGAAACGTCGAATTCTCTATTCCTGAGATGCTGCCTAACCTGCTGTGCTTTGACCAGCAACACATTTGCAATTAAACCTGTTGGACTATAACCAGGAATAGACCTGCTCATCAACAGGTAACAACAGAGTGGTTCCCCTTGTAGAAGAGTCTGGGACCACACAGCATAATCTCAGAGGAAGGAGTTGCCAACTTTAGATAGACAAGGAAAAATTTCTTCTCCCATATGGTAGCGAATATACAGATTTCTTTACTGAAGGGGAGAGTAGAGGCTGGGTAACTTAGTGTATTCAAGGCTGATATGGGCAGAATTTGAGTATTTCAGAGAATCAAAGGTTCTGGGGAAAAGGCAGGAAAGAGGACTTGACAATTATTGTGGAGAAAATGAGGACTGCAGATGCTGGAGATCAGAATAGAAGAATATGGTGCTGGAAAAGCACAGCTGGTCAGGCAGCATCTGAGGAGCAGAAGAATTGACATTTTGTGCATTAGCCCTTTATCAGGAATGAGGCTTGTGGCCCAAGGGGGCTGAGAGATAAATGCAAGGGGTGGCAAGGTAGCCAGGAATGTGATAAGTAGATGAAGGTAATAGGTCGGAGAGGAGGCTGGAGCAGATAAGTGGGAAGGAAGATGGACAGGTAGGACAGTTCAAGAGGGCAGTGCAGAGTTGGAAATTTGAATCTGGGATAAGGTTTGGGAGGGGGCGGGGGCATCACTGATGACACAGAAGAATAAATTGCTCCCAAGAGGACCAATTTCCACCACAGCACTATCCCTTATCCCCAATTTCTCCACCTCCACCCCATCTGCTCCCTGAAGGACCAATTCCACCACTGAACATCCCGGATGGCCTCCTTCTTCATTGACCACAATCTCCTCTTCCATGCGGTTGATGTTGTCCTCTAACGCATCTCCTTCACTTCCCGCACCTCCGTCCTTGAACGCCATCCCTCCGAATCGCAACAAGAACAGAATCCCCTTATCTTCACATTCAACCCCATTAACCTCCAGATACAATTCATCATCCACCACCATTTCCGCCAACTGCAAACAGGTCCCACCACAAGAGATACATTTCCCTCCCAATCCCTATCTGCATTCCGGAGAGACCATTCCCTCTGCGGTTCCCTTGTTAGGCCCACACCCCTGAACAACCCACCTTCCATTTCCGGCACCTTCCCCTTCCACTGCAAGTGCAAAACCTGTGCCCACACCTTTCCCCTCACCTCCATCCAAGGCTCCAAAGGATCCTTCCACATCAGACAGACATTTACCTGTATCATATTCATCTATTGTGTCCCTTGCTTCCGATGTGTTTCAGAGAACATCTCTGGGACACGCGCACTGACCAAGCCCACAGCCCTGTGGCCGAACACTTTAACTCCCCCCTCCCACTTTGCCAAGGACATGCGAATCCTGGGCCTCCTCCACCGCCAAACATGAACCACCCGACGCCTGGAGAAAGGACGCCTCACCTTCTGCTTTGGGACCCTCCAACCACACGGGAGCAATGCGGGTTTCACTAGTTTCCTCATTTCCCCTCCTCCCACCTTATCCCAGATCCAAACTTCCACCACGGCACCGCCTCCTTGACTTGTCCTACCTGTCCATCTTCCTTCCTAGGTTTTCACTCCATCCTCCTCTTCGACCTGGAACTCTCACTCCCACCTTCATCTACCTATTACCCTTACCCAGCTACCTTCACCCCCACCCCCACCCCCATCCCTCCACTCTCCATTTACCTCTCAGCCCCCTTGGGTCACCCCCCTCATTCCTGATTAAGGGAATATGATTGAAATATCGATTCTCCTGCTCCTCGGATGCTGCCTGGCTGGCTGCGCTTGCCCAGCACCACACTCGTTAACAATTGTTGTATCAACCATGATCACACTGCTACTCCCGGCAAGGTCAGCTCGCACAGCACAATTGCATATGCAAGCCTGGGATCTTCTTGGTCTGCATGGTTCAGTACTAACCGACAATAATCTCACAGAAACACTGATTTATATACCATTGCTAAAATAATAAAATGTTCTAATGTGGTTCACAGAAACATTATCTAATAAACAACAACAGCAAGCCACCAAAGTATATATTCGAGCTGGAAAGTAGGTCAGAATGCAGAAGCCCCAGAATTTGCAATTCTCCTGGTTTAAGGTTTTTCTGCTTTTTTGAACATATTGAGGGCTATAGGGTGAAGAATCTAACTTACCATAGCACCATTGAATCAGAGGCCTTCAAGTTGGGGGTGGGGGTGGGGGAAGCAGAAAGGAACTTGGTTGTAGAAGAGAGCAGTACAGTAATGGAGACTGATATTGCTTTGTACAACCAAGAACATGAGATCAGGAGACTATATTGCCTACCTGGTACTAAGGTTCAGGACATCTGCTCAGGGATGGACAGGAAATTGGAGTATGGGTAGGTGCTCCCATTATCATGGCCCATGCAGGTACCAACAACATAGGTGGGCAAGAGGTCCTCCTTTGGCAGAAGGGCAATAATCTTTGGATTACTACCTGAGTCAATCCATTGGCAGAAGGTACCTGGGTTAATAAAATCAAATGGCTCAAAAGGCTTGTATGGTAGAAGTGGGTTTCTAGTTCATTATGTACTAGCATCATTACTGGGGAAAGGTGGGGGGGTGGTGTCAAGGGATGGTTGTACTTTTGGGATGGTAGGCACCTGAACAACGCTTGGACCAGTGCTTTAGCACACAGTATCAGTAGGGAAGCAGAGAAATGTTCAATGAAACAATGAGGTTCAGGGATCATGTTTGGGTAGATGCAGTTCATCAAGTGGTAGAATCAAGGCAGGAGATCAATACAGTAATATGGGAAGTGAAGGCCAGAGAACAACAGGAAGGAACAGAGAAAATAATCAAATTCCAAGACTACACGTTACGAAAATAACAAAAAGACAAAACTGAAGAAGACACTGGACCTGAATGACCATAGCATTCATGACAAAGTAAATAAATTGATAACGCAAGGTGAAGCAAATAAAAATGATCCGATAGCCACTTCAGAGAAATGGTTGTATAATGACAAGGATGGGGTCCTGAATAATAAGGAGTCCATCAGTTAGAGAATAGGAAGCAAGGTGAAAGTGGAGTAGCAGCACTGGTAATCAAGGATGTCATTGGTACAACAGTTGGAAATAACCTCGGCCCAGGAGATCAGGAAATAGATAAATTAGTTTGGGGGAGGTGAGGAATATTAGGGGAAGGAAAAGTCACGAGTGGAAATGGTCTACAAATCCCTGAACACTAACTACAAGAATGTAGGTTAAAGTATTTGTAAGGAAATATTGGGTGCTTATTATGTAGTGATAGCAATTATCATGGGTGATTTTAATCTACAAGCACGCTGGAAAAATCAGATTGGTAATCTTAACCTGGAAGAAAAATTCAGTGAATACATTTGAGATAATTTCTCAGAGTAGCACACACCAAAACCAACCAGGCAGTAGGGTATACTAGGCTGAGTAATGTGACCAGATTAATGAATGACCTCAGGGCAAACCCACCCCAGCAGTGACCACAAAATCATTGAAGTTTACAATTATTTTGAAAGGGAGTGGTGTGGGTCTAAGGCTGGTAGTTTAAATTTAAATAAGGACAACTCGATGAGCACAATAATAGAGCGAGCTGTAGTGAACTGGATACTCGGCTGGGAGTAGATCAATAGAGAAACAGTGCAGACATACATAAGGATATTTCCGAATACTCAGAATCAGTACGAAGCTGTGATAAAGAAAACATCCAAGGCTAACTAAAGGAGGAAAACATCAAACTTAAGGAAAAAAAAACAAACAATGGCTTAAAGATGAGTGGCTGGTCAGGAACACGGACAAATTTCCAAAGCCGAATGAACAGTTGCCAAAGTGGCATTTTCGAGTCCTGCTGGCAGGATACAGATGGTTCTGAAATATTTCAATATGTTCATTATGTTGTTTACCAACCTGGAGAGTGTAGCTATGATAATCCTTAATACGATGTTGCCAGAACCTTTGCAAGGAGAGCACGCTGCCGATTCCCATCTCGTGGAAGACCTGCTCCATCGCATCCTGGAATGGGGTCTGGCCGACCCGTGCTTCTCGATCCGTGGCAAAACGCAGAAGTCGTGTAAATTTGAAGTAGTAGTCACTGGCAATATCCGTCAGCGTTTCCAAAACGCCCTCGTAGGCAGATTCGAAGCCCGCGTGAGCCAGAATGGTGGCAACTGACTGGTAAAGCAACTGCCGACAAGATGTCCAACTGAGCTCTGTCACAGGTTCACCTTTTCCTCTAAGACCACAAACAATAAACATTTCAGCTAATTCATTTTGGGAAGCGGAGGTGTTGATGCTGTTAATGGTGATACCACACTAAAAATAGGGCCGCAAAACTTTTCTTTTACAGTCAGCTGTCTGTTACAGAAAACCATTAATGGGAAAAAAAAATGAAACTCTTTTCTCCAGCAAGATGCTGTGTCTGAATCAGTTGGGATTTGCAAACTCAATTCAACATTTTCAGATAATGCATGGACTTAGGGTGGGTAAATGGGAATTGAATGCACATCAGGCATCAAACAGATTGGCAGAAGATATCTGAGAGACCACTCATCTCTTACATTCCAAGCTATCAATTCACACCATCAATTTTCATCATCATTTTACACAAAGATCTTTAGGGATCTGGTAGAAGGTCAAGGTCAAGGTCTAATTCTATCAAAGAGCCTACATAGGTACAAACAATTTTTTATGCCTTCAGATTCTATTTATCATCCACTTGCCTGGATGGGTGGAATTCTAAACAATAAAAGATGATCAACGTGACCCAGGTCAAAACATACCACATAATCAGTACCTCATTCACTACCTTTAAGAGCTACTCCCTCCACCTTTTACACATGGTAGCAGCAGTTTGTACCATCAACAGAAAACACTCTGGCAACTAATCAAAGCTTACCGGCTGGTTGTTTCCACGCAGTATGACTCTAACTGCTTCCAAACTCATGACCACCACCACTTAAAGAACTGAGGCTGCAGATGCATGGAAAAACACTCCCATTTCCAAGTTCCACTACAAACATGCCATTTTGATTGGATCTGTATCATCATTCCTTCATTGTTACTGGGCCAAAGACCTGGAAGTCTGTTCCTAAAAGCACTTCAGGTCTACTTCCATCAGCTGGATTGCAGCAACTCTCAGCCACCTTCTTAATGGCAGTAAGGGATGGGCAACAAAACTAGTCTACCAATGCTCACATTAGACAATACGCCCACCCTCCTTTCATTTATCTCTCCACCCTTCAGGCATTCTGCCTGTATTCCTGATGAAGGGCTTTTGCCCGAAATGTCGATTTTCCTGGTCTTCGGATGCTGCCTGAACTGCTGTGCTTTTCTAGCACCACTCTAATCCAGAATCTGGTTTCCAGCATCTGCAGTCATTGTTTTTACCTAATACACCACAGGAGCAGAAGTAAGCTATTCAGTCCAAAGTCTTCTCTGCCATTCAGTGAGATCATGGCTGATCTGATAATCCTCAATTCTACTTTCCTACCTTTACCCATGACTATTGACTCGCTTATGGATTGAAAATAAATCTGAGACTTGAATGTACTTAATGACTCAACCCTCACTGGTACAGAATTCCACAGATTCAGGACTCTCAGAAGAAATTTGTCCTCATCTCTGTCATAAAAATGTGATCAGTTATTTGGGAGATTATATCCTCCGCTCCTAGACTTCCCAAAAGGAGAGACAACCTTTCTGCGTCTCCCCTGCCAAGTCTCCAAGAGTCTTGAAAGTTTCAATAAAGGTTGTTTCTTATTTTTATAAATTCTGATAAATACTGTACCAAGTTACTCAATCTCTCCTCATTTGACCGTCTCTCTGTAAGTGATATTAACCTAGTGGACTACTTATAACGCCAGTATATCTTTCCTTAGATAAGGTTTCCAAAACAGTATTCCAGCTGTGATGTGACGAGTGTCTTGCACAGAATCAAAGTATGGCACTGGAAAAGCACAGCAGGTCGGGTAGCATCAGAGGAGCAGGAGAGTCGACATTTCAGGCATAAGTCCTTCATCAGGACATCGACTCTCCTGCTCCTCGGATGCTGCCTGACCTGCTGTGCTTTTCTCGCGACACACCTTTTGACTCTGATCTCCAGCACCTGCAGTCCTCACTTTCTCAGAGTGTCATGTACAGTTTAGCAAAACCTCCATACTTTTAATACTCCATTCAACATGCCTCCCTGCTGTACTTGGACACTAGCTGTTTTTTCATTCATGGATAAGGACACCCAAATCCCCTATATTCTGCATATTTCTGCAGTCTTTCTCCAGTTAAATAATATGGAGTTCCGGTATTCTTCTTGTCAAAGTGTATAACCTCACATTATATTTCAGCTGTCAAGTTTTTGCCCACTCACTAACCTTTCTACATCCCTCTACAAGCTGTGTCTTCCTCACTCCTTGCCTTCCCATCTATTTTTGTGGCATCTGCAAACGTGGCTACAGTATATTCACTTTCCTTATCCAAATCATTAATATATGTTGTAATTAATTGTAACCCCAGCACTGATAGGATGAAAGAGTTAAAAAGAAAATGAACAACAAACCTGACTGTGCAATTCGGCTGTAGTGCAAACTGCCCTACTGAGAAAATCAATGCATAACCCTACCGTGACTGAAAAATGGCAAGAATTAGATTAGATTAGATTACTTACAGTGTGGAAACAGGCCCTTCGGCCCAACAAGTCCACACTGACCCGCCGAAGCGCAACCCACCCATACCCCTACATTTGCCCCTTCCCTAACACTATGGGCAATTTAGCATGGCCAATTCACCTGACCCGCACATCTTTGGACTGTGGGAGGAAACCGGAGCACCCGGAGGAAACCCACGCAGACACGGGGAGAACGTGCAAACTCCACACAGTCAGTCAGTCGCCTGAGGTAGGAAATGAACCTGGGTCTCTGGAGCTGTGAGGCAGCAGTGCTAACCACTGTGCCATCGTGCCACCCACTAAACAAAGTGGAATGGAAACAAAGTGGATCAAGTCTATATTATTTCTGAAGAAAAGTTTTAGATTTATGATAAGATAAACAGAGGCACGAAACTCCACATTTTTGATGTGCATTATGGAAAACTTAGAGTTGGGAAAGAGATAGAACATAGATCAGAACAGCACAGAAATGGGCCCTTTAGTGCACAATGTTGTGCCAAACATGACGCCAAATTAAACTAGTCCTTTCTGTCTGCCCTTGATCCATATCTCTCCGTTCCTTGTATATTGACGTGTATATCTAAAAGTCCCTCAAACATCCCCATTGTATCTGCCTCCATCACCACCCTGGCAGTACACTCCAGACTCTGATCATTTTCTGTGTAAAAAGCTTGCCCCTTCACATCTCTTTTGAATTCTTCCCCCTTCACCTTAAACACATGCCCTCTAGTACTAGATTTTCAAATCTGGTTGGAAGTCAGAACCTTTTCCCCCAATCTATGCATCTTATAACTTTGACTTCTATCGAGTCTCCCTTCAGCCTCTGTCACTCTAGACAAAAGAACCGGAATTTTTCCAGCCTCTCCTTTTAGCTATTACCCTTAAATTCAAGCAGAATCCTGGTAAATCACTTCTGCACCTTCTCCAAAGCCTCCAGTTCCTTCCTGTAATGTGACGACCAGAATTGAATGCAATATTCTAACTGTGCTCGACCTAAAGTCTTATACAAGCTGCAAC
Source organism: Hemiscyllium ocellatum (assembly GCF_020745735.1). NCBI lineage: Eukaryota > Metazoa > Chordata > Chondrichthyes > Orectolobiformes > Hemiscylliidae > Hemiscyllium > Hemiscyllium ocellatum. Next base: position 24,503,409 of record NC_083403.1, on the reverse strand, counting down.
ATGACATCCTGACACTTGCATCCAATACCGTGAGTGTGACTATACTGCTCCTTTAACAAGGTTATGCTCTCCTTGGGATTTTTTTCCAGAGGTCATAAAAGCAGCGATTCTGAAAAGTCTTGGGTTTAACTACTTCAGAATACTTTCAAGTTTAAAAAAAACACTTGTACAATGAAAGGAGAATGGCCAATTCTCCGAGCTGAGATTTTCCCTGGTTTGGTTTGGTTAGAGCAGTCTGGCTGTTCACTGAAAACAGGCAGTTTTGAGGCTGTTGGTCCAAGAAACTGCTACCTGGAAGCAGGTCCATGCTGATCCTCCGTCTCTCTGACTTCTTTCCTCTAAGACCCGGTGTTTGATTTTACCTTTTTTTGGCAAGAGGTGTTTATGGGGATGTTTGCAGGAATTTGAAACAGCATCATTTAGTTGGGATAATCTGTTGGGTTTTCAGTATTCAATTATTCTGTATTCTGTTCTCTTTTGTTAGTGTTTCATTCAGTACTATGTAAATAAATTCTGTTTTATTTAAAATAGAGGGGCTTTGATGAGCTGCATCACTGGCGGCACGGAGGCACAGTGGTTAGCATTGCTGCCTCATAGCGCCAGAGACCCAGGTTCAATTCCCGCCTCAGGCGACTGACTGTGTGGAGTTTACACATTCTCCCCGTGTCTGCGTGGGTTTCCTCCGGGTGCTCCGGTTTCCTCCCACAGTCCAAAATGTGCGGGTCAGGTGGATTGGCCATGCTAAATTGCCTGTAGTGTTAGGGAAGGGGTAAATGTAGGGATATGGGTGAGTTGCGCTTCGGCGGTTCGGTGTGGACTTGTTGGGCCGAAAGGCCTGTTTCCACACTAAGTAATCTAATCACTGCTGGAATGGACAAGGTTGGAAATCACACAACACCAGCTTATAGTCCACAAGGTTTATTTGCTTCCAAATGAACCTGTTGGACTGTGACGTGGTGTTGTGAGATTTTTAACGTTGTGAAACTTTAAAAGGTTCAGAAAGGATTTCCAAGGATATTGCCAGGATTGGAGGATTTGAGCTACAGGGAGAGGCCGAGTAGGCTGGGACTGTTTTCTTTGTAGATCAGAGGCGGAGGGGTGACCTTATACAGGTTTATAAAATTATGAGGGGCATGAATAGAATAAATAGACAAGTTATTTTCCCTGGGTTAGGGGGAGTACAGACTAGAGGGCGTAGGTTTAGGGGGAGTGGGGCAAGATATAAAAGGGACCCAAGGGGCAACTTTTGCACACAGAGGGTAGTGTGTTGATAGAATGAGCTGCCAGAGGATGTGGTGGAGGCTACAATTACAACATTTAAAAGGCATCTGGATGGGTATATGAATCGGAAGTGTTTAGAGAGATATGGGCCAAGTACTGGCAAATGGGACTAGATTAATTTAGGCTATCTGGTCGGCACTGAAGGGTCTGTTTCTGCGCCGTACATCTCTATGACTTTATGACTCCTTCCACAATACACCTGCTTAAAACAACTTCCAAAGTTGGGACCAGGACTACTTTCTTGAAATGTTTTGAGGGAGTCTGGCCTGGTCCATAACATGAGATAGATCTCAAATTTAACAAACTGTAAGCATAGAGAGTTGGACACTTGAAGTAAGAGGAACAAATAAGACCTGACAGTCCATATAAAAATGATTTGAAACCCATTAAATTCCATAACATTCATAGAACACAGGCTATTCAGCCCAACTTGATTATACTAGCTCTTTCAAAGAGCTAACCAATCAGTTAGACAGACACACCCATTTTCCCTTCACATTCATGTGCAACTGCAACAAATCCCATGAATTTCTACACAAGCACGAGCTGTGGCCAAGTCCTGCAATTTGCAGATGCAGTCAAAGTGCTGTGTCAAGTAGATCTTAACGATAGCAGAAGATTTGTTGTAACAAATCACTTGACCTAACCATAGAAAGATCGATAGAGCAAATTTATAGCCAGTGTAAAAGAAAAATCGATTGTGATAATATAGAAGGATACTGCTCTCCTTTTAAGTGCCTTGTCAAGATATAACTCATTGCTTTTTTTCCCAGTTATCATGATGATGCCTTGAAGAACATTCTATTGCAACAACTTCACAGATCATTCCTACTTCATGACACAATCTCAACTGTAGGTTAGTGGCAGCACGTTTGCCTGAGTCAAAGGTTGTGGATTCAAGATTCACTCCAAAGATCACAGCCCTTAATTGAGAGCGAGAACTGAAAGAATGCTACCCTGTCGGAGGTGTAAACCTGCTCACGAAACATTAACCCAAAGTCCTGTCTTCCCTCGCAGGTATCATGGCATTTTTTCAAAGAAATTCCCTGACCAATATCTATCCTTCAAACTCCAATGAATAGGAACTAGATGGCAATCTGCTAGTTACAGTCATAGAGATGTACAGCACGAAACAGACAATCCAACTCGTCCATGCCGACCAGATATCCCAACCTAATCTAGTCTCATTTTCCAGCACTTGGCCCATATTCCTCTTTACCCTTCCTATTCATATACTCATCCAGACACCTTTTAAAATGTTGTAATTGTACCAGCCTCCACCACTTCCTCTGGCAGCACATTTCATACATGCACCAACCTGTGTGAACATATTGCTCCTTATATGTTTCCCCTCTCACCCTAAACCTATGCCCTCTTGTTCTGTACTGCCCCACCCCAGGGAAAAGACTTTGTCTGTTTATCCTATCCAGGTCCCTCATGATTTTATACACCTCTATAAAGGTCACCCCTCAGCCTCCGATACTCCAGGGAAAGACGGCCCAAACCAATTCAGCCTTTCCCTATAGCTCACATTCTCCAACCCTGGCAACATCTTTGTCAACCTTTTCTGAACCCTTCTAAGTTTCACAGTATCCTTCCGATAGGAGGGACACCAGAAATGCATGCAATATTCCAAAAGTTGCCTCACCAGTGTCCCGTACAGCTGCAACATGACCTCCCTACTCCTGTACTCAATACTCTGACCAATAAAAGAAAGCATACCAAACACCTTCTTCACTATCCTATCTAACTGCGACTCCACTTTCAAACTGCTATGAACCTGCACTCCAAAGTCTCTTTGCTCAGCAACACTCCTTGTTTTATTTTCTACATTACAATTGTGACTATACTGCATAGCTGGATGTAAACTGCTTTGAGATAGCCTGAGTATATCAGAGATGTTATGCAAATTCAGGGTTTCTTTCTTTCCTTACAATATTTGCATTTGTGAGCTCACCTGTAGAAGTCGCTCTCTGGGTCACTGTGCCTCAATTGGAAAGGCAGCTTTGGGCTTTTGCTATCCAGCGGCAGTAGCTCATCTGGGATGGGCGGTGAGTCAGGTGCAGGCGGCAGGGCCTCAGCCTCCTCGGCCTTCACGCCCTCCAGCTGTGGCTGGCCCTGTGCCTGTGCTGCAGCAACAAGACTCCGTAGCCGGCGGTTATACTGCAGTAGCTGGATGGTGTGGACGGTCAGGCCGCAGGGCTCAGACGGCACGTCTAGCATGGTCGTCGGCCGGGGACGATCAGCTGACGGTTGGTGCAACGGAGGGTCTTGAATTTCCACCGTCCGGAACTCCCGCTGCAACAGATCAAATGAGCTCCGACTGGGCTGAGCAGAGGACACGGGAATCTCACCCCAGTACTTCATCATTTTCACCTCACCTTTACTGCTGATCAAACAAAAATTTGTATGGGGAAAGCCCAAGAAACTTGCGAATTAACATAAAGAGGAGTCAAAACTGCAGTGTACTGGGTTAGCTACAGATTTGCTTTGGACATGTGCCCGTTATGAATTTCTAGGTTCAGTGACACTCAATTAACTGATGTGTTTTTCGTAGAAGCATAAAAAGCAGAAGTAAAGGCTCATTCTTCTGTACTGTCAGCTGCCTCAGGCCCCTTCAAACTGGCTGCAACATCTCAAGTGAAATCTGTCAAGATGCAAAAGAGACATGGTTATTTTAAGACTCTCACATTGCCAGTGGATTGGGTTTAGTAAATACAACAGCAGAGCCCGAAAACATAAACACGGAAATGCACTTCCTGGTGTGCATCTTGTTATGGAGCCTCAGAGACCACCTTCAAATAATGATAACCGCTTTGGAAACTATGCAAATACTGACAACATTTCTAGAGAGCCTCTAAAAATGCCAAGATGCTCTCAGGGATCCACTGAAAATGCAGGCTCACCTCTGAATCATCTGTGAAAATGACATGCTCCCAGGGACACCACTACCTGCAACATTCCTGCAATTCTGGCAATGGTAGTGATGACTTGTGCTCCAGAAATTGCCATGCCCAAAGGCAAATTGTTCAGTACAGCTACAACACTGGCATCTTAGGTAAGGGCAATCTAGCTTCTGGCCTCATCCCAACCTCAAATCAGTCGATTAGAAGGTTAGAAGGGAGACGTTTGCTGCTGAGTGCATAATGTTCAAAATTGCACAGATACTGAATATGACACAAGCAGTTCATGTTCAATTGCAGCAAAACCTGGATAGTATCCAGGCCTGGGTTGCAAGTGGCAACTGCCATTCAGACCACACAAATTGCAGGAAATAACAATCTCCAAAAAGAGAATCTAACCATCACCCCTTGAAATTCAATAACATTATCATCACGGAATCGCCCACTTTAAACTTCCTGAAGGTTACTATTGACTAGAAACGGAATTGAACTAGCTGCTTAAGTACTGTAGCTACAACAGGAGCTCAGAGGTTAGGAATGATGGACTGAGTATCTCACCATCTGTTTCTGCAAAGTCTGTCCATCATCTACAGAGCACAGATTAGGAGTGTGATGGAATCCTCCCCACTTACCTTGATAAGAAGAGCAGCTCCAATATTAGTCAATAAGTTTGGCACTAATCATGACAAAGCAGCTTGCTTGATTGGCACAACCTACAACATTCACTCTCTGTACCATTGATTCAGTGGTAGTAGCGTGTTCCATCAACAAAATGCACTGCAGAAAACTCTTTAGACAGCACTTTCTCAAGGGATGTGCAATAAACGTTGGACTATATCCTCAGTACCAACTTAAAAAAATACCATGATACTCTGATATTCCCTGCAAATACCAAGAAACAACCAAGAGCCCTTGTAAAATCCAACACACACTCAAGGTCTTCTCTTAACCTTAAAAATACTTCCAGGGACCAACTATAAAGACCAACACAGACCCTATGAAAACACTGCCCTTCTCCAGGGAACACACTACAATTATTGCCATGTTTCACCATTTGCCCATCCCAACTTCAGAAAAAAAATAGCCTGGTGTCAAAATAAGTATCAACATAACAATCTGGATTTTGCTTGTGACTGAACAGATACTGAATCAGTCCATATTGCAGCAAAACCTGGATAGGATCCAGGAAAACAATGTAAAATACACAGCTCAAAAGAAACTCCTGATAGACCCCGACAATGTCTGAAGACCCCAACATGAAAGCTACATTTTTAAATGAAACTCAGGGATCAATATTCCAGTCAGCAGATAATGCTGATCTCATCTTGACAGAATGAAGATGTAGCTTCCCTTTCAATAATGTAAAGAATTCTGATTAACTCTGAAAAGAAATCAATTTCCTTTCATATTTGTGTGGAATATTGCTATTTCAATCATCAATGGCCTCATCAAGAGAGCTGGTTAGCGAGAGTGGCAGAAAATGATAGAAGCAAGGGGCTGAGTTAGCCTGAAGTATCGCATTATTGAAGTTCTCTTATCTCCATCCTGCCCTCAGATTCAGTCACATCTCTAAGTTTGCTTTGTTGACAATTTGGGCAAGGAATTCCACTCATTCGAGCCCTGTTTTTGGCAGTGTGTGCCCCAAGAGCTGCACAAAGGCATTAGTTGTACATGCACCTGCACAGCAAATCACCCCAGACACCATGTTGGAGTAGGTACCGGTGATTACGCTTTCGATATAGACAGGACAGAAGATCGTGTCACCAGTGGGCAATGCCAATTTGATCCCTGGTGTGCAGTCAACAGATCTGGCATTGCCCACTCTTAACCACACACATTCAACAGGAGAACTAAGAACAAGCAAGAGTAGTGGACAATTCAGCCCTCGCGCCCGGTCCACCATTTGCTAGGATCATGGCTGCTCTCATCTCTGCCTCAACTCCACTCTCCTGCCTGCACTCCATAACCCTCCAACCCATTACTAATTAAAAATCGGTCTATTTCCTCCTTAAATTTACTCAATGTCCTAACATCCATCACACTCTGGGGTAGCGAACTTCACAGATTCACCCTAGTTCAGAAGATGGGTCACCGGACGTGAAATGTTATCTTTGTTTTTTTTCGCCATAGATGCTGCTAGACCTGCTGAGTTGCTCCAGTAATTTCTGTTTTGTTCCACAGATTCACTATCCTTGAAGAGAAGTAATTTATCTTCATCTTGGTTTTAAAATCTGGCACTTGATTCTAAAGCTTTGACCTCTCGTGTTTGATTGCCTCACACGTGGAAACATCCTTTACACACTGACATCTTCTGTCCCCATCCACATTGTAGAATTGTACTAAAAGCCAGAAGAGAAGCAAAGATTTTGTGCTTTCTATAGTTGTTGAAAAGGGTTTTCAAATGTTTACGAGTGATATGGCAAGTTCTTTTGGACTTTTTGACGACTGCAAGGTTTCTGTATTTATATATATATATTTTTAATTTACCCTGGAATGTGGGCATCGCTGGCTAGCCAGAATGTATTGCTTGTCCCTTGTGGCCCTTGAGAAGGTGGTGGTATAGGTTGAACCACAATGCCCTTTGGGAGGGAATTCAACAATTTTGACCCAAAGACAGTAAAGGAATGTTTCTATGTTTGGATGAGTAGCTAGAAGGTTGTGTTCCCATATATTTGCTGCCTGTGTCATTCTAGATGGAAATGTCGTAGGATTGAAAGGTGCCCTCTAAGGATCTTTGGTGAATTTCTGCACTGAACCTTGTAGTAGTACACACTCCTGCTACGGAGCATTGGTTGGTGGAGGGAGTGGATGTTCGTAGATGTGGTGTTAATTCAGCAGGCTGCTTTGTTCTGGACAGTGTCAAGCTTCTTCAGTGCTGTCGGAGCTGCACCCATCCAGATAAATGGGAGCACTCTGTCATAGCCCTGACTTGTGCCTTGTAGATGATGGATAGGTATTGGATTGTCAGGAGGTGAGAATTACTTATCACAGTGGTCCAAGTCTTTGACCTATCTTGTAATGACAGTATTAAATGGCAAGTCCACGTGAGTTTGTGGTCAACAGTAATCCAAGGATGTTGACAGTGGGGTATTAGGTTATGATAATACCATTGAATGTCAAGAGGCAGTGATTCGAGTTTTAGAGATGGGTCTTTGCCTGACATTGTGTGTAGTGAATGTTACTTGACACTTGTCAGCCCACCTGTGGATATTGTACAAACCTTGCTGCATTTGAATATGCAGTATCCAAGGAATCACGAATGGTGCTGATTATCCTGCAATCATTGGCGAACCTCCTGAGTTCTGACCTTATCATGGAGAGAAGGTCATTGCTGAAGCTGAAGATGGTTGGGCCTAGGACATTACCCTGAGGATCTCCTGCAGGGATGTCCTGAAGCTGAGATGACTAACCTCGAACAACCATAGCCCTTTTCCTATGTACCAGGTATGACTCTGACCAGTTGAGAATTTGACCTCTCTTACACATTGATGCTACATTTGGTTGAGTGTGGTCTTGATGTCGAGGCCGTCACTCTCACTCTCCTGATGAAGGGCTTTTGCCTGAAACATTGATTCTCCTGCTCTTCGGATGCTGCCTGACCTGCTGTGCTTTTCCAGCACCACACTCCCAACTCTCACCTCACCTCTGGAATTCAGCTCTTTTGTCCATATTTGAACCAAGACTATAATGAGGTCAGGACGTGAGTGGCCCTGATGGAAACCAAGCTGGGCATTACTGAGTAGAAGTTGCTTGAACACACTATTGATGATATCTTCCATCACTTTACCGATGATCAACAGTAGACTGATGATGTGGTAGTGGCCAGGTTGGATTTGTCCTGCACTTAGTGCACAGTCACATCTAGGCAATTTTCCACATTGTTGAGTAGATGTTAATTACGTAGGGGTGTGGCAAGTTCTGGAGCACAAGTCTTCAGTACTATTGCCTGAATGTTGTCAGGACTCAGCCTTTCCACTATCCATTGCCTCCAACTGTTTCTTTATGCAAGTTTATACAAGTAAACATAAAACTATTGTCATTACTATTATGGTAAGGAGGAGAGGCAACAATATAGTCGTAACGTCACCGGACTCATAATACAGAACCCCAAGCTAATGTTTTTAGCACTTGGGGCACCCATTTAAGATTGAGATAGAGTCATAGAGATTACAGTATGGAAACAGACCCTTTGGTCCAACTCATCCATGCCGACAAGATATCCCAACCCAATCTAGTTCCACCTGCCAGCACCTGGCCCATATCCCTCCACAAACCCTTCCTATTCATATACCCATCCAGATGCCTTTTAAATGTTGCAATTGTACTAGCCTCCACCACTTCCTCTGGCAGCTAATTCCATACATATACCACCCACTGTGTGAAAAAATTGTCCCTTAGGTCTTGATGAGGAATTTCTTCTCTCAGAGGGTTGAGGGCCTTTGCAACGTCCTTAGGTTACTATTGACCAGAAACTCACGTGGACTTTCCATATAAATAGTCATTACAAGATAGGTCAAACCTATAACCACAATGGTTATAGTTTGATCCATTTCAGTTTCTGATCAATGGCAACTCAGAATGTTGACAGCGAGAGATTGACTGATAATAATGCTATCAAATGTCAAGGGACAATGATTAGGTTGTCTCTTGTTGGACACTGTCATTGCCCAACACTTGTGTGATGAGAATGTCATTTGCTAATTCGCAGCCAAAGCCTGGACCAGGTCTTGCTACATATGGACACAGGCTGTTTCAATATGTGAGTCATGAATGGTACTGAATACTGCAATTAACTTTTCATATTCATTTGTAAGAGGTGGGCATTGCAAGCAGGTCAGCATTTATTGTTCATCCCTAGTTGCCCTTGAAAAGGTGGTGGTGAGCTGCCTTCTTTAACCGCTGCAGTCCATTTGTTATGGGTTGATCCACAATGCCATTAGGGAGAGAATTCCAGGATTTTGACCCAGTGATAGTGAAGTAATGGCAATATATTTCCAAGGTGGAAGTGGGTATCGCAGATGCTGGAGATTAAGAATCAAGATTAGAATGGTGCTGGAAAAACACAGCAGGTCAGGCAGCATCTAAGGAGCAGAAAAAAAATAAATGTTTTGGGCAAAAGCCCTTCATCAGGAATAGGGAGGGCTTTCGCCTAAAACATTGTTTTCTCTGCTCCTCAAATGCTGCCTGACTGCTGTGCTTTTCCAGCACCACTCTAATCTAGACTCTAACGCATTTCCAAGTCAATATGGTGAGTGGTATTGAGGGGAATATGAAGGTGGCGGTGGTATTCCCACATATCTGCTACCCTTGTCCTTCTAGATGAAAGTGGTCGTGGGTTTGGAAGGTGGTGTCAAAGGATCTTTGGTGAATTTCTGTTGTGCCTCCTGTAGATAGTATACACTGCTGCTACGGAGCATCAGTGGTGGAGGGAGTGGATGCTTGTGAATGTTGTGTCAATCAAATGGGCTGTTTTGTCCTAGATGGTGTCAAGCTTCTAGGGTGTTGTTGGAACTGCACTCATCCAGTAAAAAGTGAGGTCTGCAGATGCTGGAGATCAGAGCTGAAAATGTGTTGCTGGTTAAAGCACAGCAGGTTAGGCAGCATCCAAGGAACAGGAAATTCGACGTTTCGGGCCAGAGCCCTTCATCAGGAATGAGGAGAGGATGCCAGGCAGGCTAAGATAAAAGGTAGGGAGGAGGGACTTGGGGGAGAGGCGATGGAGATGTGATAGGTGGAAGGAGGTCAAGGTGAGGGTGATAGGCCGGAGTGGGGTGGGGGCGGAGAGGTCAGGAAGAGGATTGCAGGTTAGGAGGGCGGTGCTGAGTTCAAGGGAATCGACTGAGACAAGGTGGGGGGGAGGGGAAATGAGGAAACTGGAGAAATCCGAGTTCATCCCTTGTGGCTGGAGGGTTCCCAGGCGGAAGATGAGGTGCTCTTCAGGTGTTCCCTGAAGTGTTCTGCAAGTAGGCGGCCTGTCTCCCCAATATAGAGGAGGCCACATCGGGTGCAGCGGATGCCATAGATGATGTGAGTGGAGGTGCAGGTGAATTTGTGGCGGATATGGCCTCTGGGACGCCCGAACCAACCAACCCAATCATCCCGTGGCTCAACATTTTAACTCTCCCTCCCACTCCACCGAAGACATGCAGGTCCTTGGACTCCTCCATCGCCAGAACATAACAACACGATGGTTGGAGGAAGAGCACCTCATCTTCCGCCTGGGAACCCTCCAGCCACAAGGGATGAACTCGGATTTCTCCAGTTTCCTCAATTCCCCTCCCCCCACCTTGTCTCAGTCGATTCCCTTGAACTCAGCACCGCCCTCCTAACCTGCAATCCTCTTCCTGACCTCTCCGCCCCCACCCCACTCCGGCCTATCACCCTCACCTTGACCTCCTTCCACCTATCACATCTCCATCGCCTCTCCCCCAAGTCCCTCCTCCCTACCTTTTATCTTAGCCTGCCTGGCACCCTCTCCTCATTCCTGATGAAGGGCTCTGGCCCGAAACGTCGAATTTCCTGTTCCTTGGATGCTGCCTAACCTGCTGTGCTTTAACCAGCAACACATTTTCAGCACTGCACTCATCCAGGCAAGCAGGGAGTATTCCAGCATAATCCTGATGATTCAGCAAATATCCTCACTTTTGACCTAATGATGGAGGGTAAGCTGTTGAAGTGGTTAGAGATGAATGGGCCTAGGACACTACCCTTAGGAACTATTGGCGATGGTCTGGGATGCGTGATATGCAACAACCATAATGATCTTCCTTTGTACAATGTATAACTTTAATCAACGGAAACCTTTCTTCAGTTTTGCTGGAGTTCTTTGATGTCACACTCAGTCTAATGTTTTGATGTCAAGGGCAGTCACATAGAACATAGAAAAGTACAGCACAGAACAGGCTCTTTGGCCCACAATGTTGTGCCGAGATTTGATCCTAATGTAAAATATAATAACTTAACCTACTCACTCCTCAATTCACTGCTATCCATGTGCATGTCCAGCAGTCGCTTAAATGTCCCGATTGACTCTGCTTCCACCACCACCGCTGGCAATGCATTCCATCATTCACAACTCTCTGCATAAAGAACCTACCTCTGACATCATTTCTTCTTTACCTTTCTCCTAATATCTTAAAACTACAACCCCTCTTACCAGTCAATCCTGCCCTGGGGAAAAGTCTCTGGCTATTGACTCGATCTATTTCTCTCATTACCTTGTATACCTTGATCAGGTCTCTTCTCTTTCTCGTTCTCTCCAGAGAGAAAAGTCCAGGCTTATTCAAACTTCCTTCATAAGCCAAGCCCTCCAGTCCAGACAGCATCTGGTAAACCTTCTTTGCACCCTCTCCAAAGCCTCTATCTTTCCTATAGTATGGTGACCAGAACTGGACATAATATTCCAAATGTGGTCTCATCAGGGACTTGTAGAGCTGTAGCAAAACCTCATGGCTCTTAAACTTGATCCCCCTGTTAATGAAAATCAAAACATCATATGCTTTCTTAACACTTGAGTGTCAACTTTGAGGGATATATGTACTTGCACACCCAGATCCCTCTGTTCCTCCACACTGCCAAGAATCCTGTCTTGAATCCTATATTCAGCGTTCAAATTCAACCTTCCAAAATGCATCACTTCGCATTTATCCAGGTTGAACTCCATCTGCCATTTCTCAGCCCAGCTCTGCATCCTGTCTATGTCACACTGCAGCCTGCAACAACCCTTGATACCATCACTCTCACTTTGTCTCTGGAGTTCAGCGCTCATATTCACATTTGACCTGGTTTGATCCTTTGGCTGATGGTGATGGTAAAGTGGGGAAAACGTCGACCCATGAAATTGCAAACTATAGCAATTTCTGCTGCAGCTGATGACCTTTGGATGCACTGTTTTGAGTTGCTAGATCTGTTTAAAATCTACTCTATTTAAAACAGTGCTAGCACCACAAAATATGATGAAGATGGGACTTAGTGTGTACTAGAACTGGTAAGAATGACCACCAGACAATCTAACACGATATGTCTGCAAAAGCTAGATTGATGAGCACGAGGTCAAGGCCTTTATGTCTTTTTGGTTCCCTCACTACCTATCACATCATCAGTCTAGCAGCTAGGTAATGCAGCTTTATGATCTGCATGGTCAGTCGTAATGCAACCGAGCCACTCAGTGATGAATATTGAAGTCCCCAATTGTGAGTACATTCTGAGTCGTTGTCACTTTCATTGCATCCTCTGACTGATGTCCAACACAGAGTACTCACAGAACAGCTGAGAGGAGGTTGCTAAATGGTGATCAGTAGGAGATTTAGTTGCCCATGTTTAACTTGACACTATGAGGCTTCATGAGACTCAGAGACAGGGTAAATGCTCAGGACACAGAGGGCAGTGTTCTTTCAACTGTTTACCATTGTGCTGCCACTTGCAGAGTGTCTGTCCTGTCAGTGAAACAGAAATACAGAGGGATTGTGATGGTGGTGTTTGGGGCATTATAAAGTACAATTCTGCAAGTATAACGAACTCAGGCCAATGTTTGATCAGTCATGGGCCAGCTCTCCACCAGATGATCGTAAACAGAAATTTGCAGAAAAATTCCAGAGCTGGCAAAGCCATTGCCATTTCCAGTTCCTGTATCAATACCAACAGTTTGTGTGGTTTCATTTCCTTTTATAGGTTTTGTGACAACAGAGCCATAAATTTGACAAACTGATTTGCTGGACTATTTCAAAGAACATTGAAGAGTCAACCACATTTTTATGGATATGAACTCAAACGTAGGCACATAAGGATAGCAGATTTCCTTCCTTATTGGGAATTGGTGGACCAGATGGGTTTTTACAACAATTGACAAAGGTTGCCATCAGACTAGTGTTTAAATCCAGTTTCACTAATTTAATTCAAATACAGCCAGCTGCTATGTTGGCATTTGAACCTAGGTCCCCAGAGCATTTATTTGGCCCTCTGGATTTGTTTTCTAGTGACATTAACACTACGTCATCATTTTCTTTGATCAGCACACTGATGAGTACGCTTTTTGCAGTAGAACTGGTGTGCAACTTCTCTGGTGAGCCAGCAGCAGTACTCTCTTATTCTGCAATATTCCCTTCTCTTGTCATTGACACACAGTGGGAGGCAGTACAGCCAAATGAAATAGAGAAGGCATCAATCCTTAATGCCCTTAGTACCATATTTGAGTGTCTCCCTGAATTGTTGCATGGAAATAAAGCAAATACAACAGGTGTTAGAAACCTAAAATAAAAACCGGAAGCACTGGAAATGCTCAGCAGTTAAAAACTGCAAGTTCATCAATGCCCTGAAGTCTACTTCTCAACATAGACTTTGCCTGAATTGCTGAGTATTTCCAATATTTTAAATTATTAAAAATTTGTATGGATATAACATTTAGCTCAACAGCAGCAAAGGCCAAGGGATTTCTTTGATCAGTGCCTATCCACTGCACCCAAAATCAATACTCTCTAGAAGAGTGGTGTCCCTGCAGTATTGTTGATATACAACGTTCACTGCAGTAACTCACCAAAATTAGTTGCAGGACTGCCCTCCCATGCAACCTCTATCCCTTAAAAAAAAGAGAAGTAGTGCCATGATTTAGAGGCGCAGCACGATTCCTTCATCAATGCAGGGAAAGAATTTCGAAATTCCTGCTGAACACAATGATGAGCTCTCATCTTACCAAAGGGACGATCAAGATTCAACCAAGAGCACCATCACTGTGTTCTCAGGGAGACTTAACGATGAGCAATAAATGCCAGCTCTGCCACCACAACCCTGCCCAAATACATGGAACAGATAAAGAGGGACACAAACATGCATTCACGAGGCCTATCTTTGTGAATGCACATTTCAGAGCAAGAAAAGCCTGACCAAAACCCAGCAAGCCCTGCTGCCCAGGTGTATCCCTTCTCAACTGAATTTTCAAAGTTTGTTTAAAGACCAGAAACAGCAAATTTCGAGCTCTTTTACTCCCTGTGGTTTGGAGTTTGAAAAGGCCTCCAACAGAGATGATAATTAATAAGAGTTTATTTAATTCAACACCCAGCTTCCCTGAAGAAGGTAATTTCCTGAGCCATCCTGCTATATGACTGAAGTGTTAACGGATTCACAATACAGCGACTTGATAAGGTGCATTAAATACAGGGGCCAGAGCCAATTACAGAATTAGAAAATACACACAACCTGGACTATTGTGACTGTGCTGGGATTTTAAAAGCTATTTGATTATTCTTACACTCACTTTTCTCTCCCCATAAGCCTACAATGCTTTTCCCCCCGAATGTATTTATCCGATCTTCTTTTTGATCTCAGATCATAGTGACATACTTGGTAAGGAAATTTCTCACTCCCCTCTGCTGCTTTGTCTTCTGGTTACTAATCCTCCTGCCCTTGGAAACAGCAGTAAGTTATCCATGAACTGGTCAGATGGTAAATGGAATTCAATTTAGAAGTGGCAGATAATGTACTTGTGGAAGACAAACAAGGTAAAGGGTGACAAAATAAATGGTGTGATTCCGATAAATTGTAAATGGACATAAGGATCTTGGAGCATATGTCCATACATCTCAAAAGTGAGTAGGACTGGTAGTTAAGGTGGTTAAGAAGGCATATAATAAACTTTCCTTTATTAGCCAAGACAGATAATGAAACAGGATGGTTACACGAGAATTATCAAAAACTCATTAGGTAACAGCCAAAGAATGGCACATAGTTCTGACTCTTTCGTTATATGAAGGAAATGATTGCATTGGAGAGGTATATAAAAATGATTACGCAGCCTAGACAGTGTGGATCGGAAGGACATATTTTCTTTAGCAGAGAGGTCAAAATCAGAGGATTTAAAAGTAATTAGTACAGGACAATAGAGATTTTCTTTGTTCACCCAGAGGACTGTACAGACCTTGATATCACAGCCTGAAAGAGGCACATTTTCTCATTAAGAACACTTGTCACATTTAAAAAGCGTCTGTTCCAGATGCAAAGTGACTGGTCAAACAATTGCTCATTGACTGTTCCAATGTCATGACATCGCATAAACATCACCGCTCCCTTCCTCCACCCCACCACCCTCCAAAAAACAGCAAACTAAGATTCTCACATGCAGTTCTTCAATCCTGGGTTAAAAAAACATTAAGAGAAGAACAGAGAGCGTGACAGCCAGGAGATGTTCACTGAAACTCAACTTTATTGAGACTGCAATAGCCTCTGCTTAAAGCAGAATCTCAAAACCCAGAAGTCCTGATTGTAGACCCTTGGCCACACCCAGTTATGCTATTACAAAAAAACGCAAGGCCTCACATACGGTTTACTCTTGCGGTTCAGGCAGACTGCTGGGCACCTCTGCCTCACAACCGCTCTTCAAAAAGAACGGAGATAAAATAACTTCTAAAGGTCAGAGCATCATCACACTATTGTACACAATTTCATCTGCAGAAAACATCCTAAGAGATTCTGTGATGATACCTACAGGACTCACAAAGACCAATGCTTGAAGGCATTTACAGTCCTCACACATCAGCTGACCAACAAAGAAATGTCTTTCATGCCTCTTGTGACTGAACCAATGCAAATAGCAAGAGGAGCTTGAGAGGAACTTTCACCATTGCAGCTTCGGGCATCTGAACAAGTGACTGCAGAGGGAACTGGAAAAAATATTAAGGGATACAAATGGTGACCTGCTGAAAGCTCAGCCCCTAAATTGCACAGTGTTGACAAGGGTGTGTTGCAACTGGAACTTAAGATAAGAAATACAGTGTGAATAAGAGCAGAAGATGCATGGAGCCTGGCCCCACAGTTCAATATGAACCTGACTGATTTTGAGGTTCAATTCCACTTTTCCGCCAGCTACCCATGTACCTTGAACTCCTGAGAGAGCAAACCTCTGTGTATCTGAGTCTTAAATACATGTAAGGGTGAACTCTAGTATGAGTAGAGAATTCCAAAACTATAAAAACCCTTTAGGTGAATTAATTTCTGCCATCTCAGACTTAAACGATTACACTCTTACCCTGAGAACATGCACCCGACTTCTGGATTCCCCAATTGTGGGTATCAACCTCAGTATCTAACCTGTTAAGCCTCTTCAGAAGTTTGATGTTTCAATGAAATTAAAATTAGACCCAGAGAAGAAAGACCCACATTACTCAGCTTATCATAATTCAACTCACTTACCCAAGGAAACAATCTGATGAACCGTGATTGTATTGCATCTAATGCAAGGATAATCTTCCTTAAATACGGAAATTTAACCTGCACAATATATCCTTGGTGTGGTCTCACAAAATGTCACACAATTGGAGCAAGACTTCTTTATTTCTTTAATCCAATCCCTTTGCAATTGAGGTCAATTTCCTAATTACTTTCTGTGGTCCTTTGACAAGATTAGATTAGATTACTTTCAGTGTGGAAACAGCCCTTCGGCCCAACAAGTCCACACCGACCTGCCGAAGCACAACCTAGACCCATAAGTATGCTGAATCCCTCTGACCATCATCATTTACAAGTTCCACACCTTTCAAATATATTCTTCCTTTCTATTCTTACAGGTGATGGGAATAACCTCACACTTTGCCACCGTGTTTTGGCATCTGCTACTCACAGATGTCTTTATTTCTTGGCATCCTTGTTGTTTCCTCTTCATAGTTTACATTCTCATCTAGATTTATATCATAACAAACTTAGATGCATTGCTCCCTGTCTTTCATCAAAACCATTACAACAGACTGTAAATAGCTAAGGCCACAGAGTATTCCTTAAGACTCGAGAGTGTGGTGCTGGAAAAGCACAGCAGGTCAGACAGCATTCAAGAAACAGAATCTTCATCAGGACCTTCCTACATTTGTCCAGCACCACACTCTCAACACTAATCTCCAATATCTGCATTCCTCATTTTTGCCTATTCCTTAAGAATGTCTATTGCAGCATCTCATTTAAATCATAGCCTGTCCAGCATCAATTATAATCCACAACTTTTTTGCATCTCTTGTTTGGAGAACATAGCATTGTATTCTGTAGAACCATATACTGCCCTTGGCCCCATGATTAAGAACCTGCACTTTGACAGTCTATCTGGATTGTTTAAATTTATTACATATTAAAGATCTTCCTTGTTTGGACCTTTTGTTTGAAAAAAGGAACCCATTTTTCAAGTTTTTAATCATCCTGGTCCATTCTGGTGAAACTGAAGCAGAAAGTACTAGAAATTCTCTTACCTGCTGTTCTTTTTCATGTTCTCTCCAATATCCTTAACACCACTGACCATTTTGCCATCTTCCAACATCTTTCCTTCCATGTTAGGAGACATTTGGACTAAAGTTTCACAGATGGCAGTGGGTTCTGGGTAAAATGTCCATTTAAATCTTAGAACAGTTGATTTTTGTGAACCAAATTATTATGGAATTCAGGTCAAAGACAGGTATCTTGAGTTGTATCAAAGATCAGTAAAGATGTTACTGGCTCCAGAGACAAACGGCTATCTGGTTCTGATCTTCTAGTGTTTTATCTCCCCACGTTTGTCAGAAAATTCCACATCTACAGGTCTCTACTCGTTATTTATCACCAATTGACAAGCCAATGCTTTCCCTGAGAGTAAGATTGTCAAAATCAAAGGCACCCTCTTTCAGCTCCCTCAAAAATGTCTGTACGTCAGTTTTTAATTCACTTCCTGCTTGCCACATATATAGCTTGCCCAGTTTCAATCAATCATTCCACTGAGAGAGAAAAATTCTAAGGGGTGCACTTACCATCTGTGATTTAAAGATTAATATTAAAACTTCAAAAAGAGCATATATTTGGGCAAAGATACAAGCAGATCAGAAAACTAGACAGAATATAAAAAACAGCAAGAGATTCACAAAAGGATTAATAAGGAGGCAAAATTAGACAAGAGAAAATGAGCTAGAAATACTAAAACAGGTAGCAAAAGTTTTTAATAGATATTCAAAAAGGAAAGTTAATCTGCCAGATCAATAATGGAAAATAAGAAGATGACAAATGAACTGAACTGATATTTTGCAACAATCTTAATAGAGGACATAAAAAATATCATGAAAATAGCTGCAAATCAGGAAACAGAAGCAATATAGGAACTATAGGAAATACAATCAACAGGGAAGCAATATACAGCAAATTGTTGAAGTTACAGATTGACAAGTTACAGGTTCTGATGAACTTCAACCTAGTCTTAAAAGGAGTGGCTCGTGAGATAGTTGATACTTTGGTTTTATTTTTCCAAAACTCCCTTGATTTAGGGAAGTTTCCATTAGATTAGAAAATAACTAAATATAATATATTCTAAATGTGAGAAAGGAATCAGGAAACTACATGCTGGTTTACTTAATATTTTTCACAGGAAGGCTTGAGAAGCTATTATGGTTGTTATTTCAGGGTACTTTTAAAATAAAATCAACATAATCAGGCAGATTCAACATGGTTGCGTGAAAGAAAAATCAACTTAGCAAACTTAGAGTTTTTTGAAGAGGCTGGAGGTAAAAGAGAATTGATGACTGTTCTGTATTTGGATTTCCAGAAGGCATTTGGTAAGATAGAATACAGAACAGCACAGGAACAAGCCCTTCAGGCCATGAAGTTGTGCCAAACATGACGCCAAATTAAACTATTCCCTTCTGCCTGCCCTTGGTCCATTTCTCTCCATTCCTTGCAAATTCATGTGCTTATCTAACCGTCTCTTAAACTGGCACATCCCTGGCAGTGCATTCCAGACTCCTATCATTCTCTGTGTGAAAAAAAAATGCCATTCACATCTCCTTTGAACTTTTCACCTTCACCTTAAATGTATGCCCTTTTGTACTAGACCTTTTCAACTCTGAGAAAAAGATTCTGACCTCTGAAAGCCACTCCCTGATCACCCCCACTGCTTTCACAAAACAAAGAACTTTGGATGGTGCAAATTTGAAATATAAAAACAGAATGTTGTAGAGAAACTCAGCAGCATGTGACCTATCAAGTTTCCCCTCTGCTTCCACCGATCCAGAAAAACAACCCATGTTTTTCTAGCCTCTCCTTATAGGTCATACTTTCTAATCCAGACAACATCCTAGCATCATTCTGCACCCTCTCTAAAGCCCCCACACCCTTCCTGTAATGTGGCAAATAGAACTGAAAAGAATACTTTTAAGTGTGGCCTAACCAAATTCTTACAAGACACCACATCAGAAAGTGCTCATGGTGTAGGGGATAATATATTGGCATGACTCATGAGACATATTATCTATCATATGTTTTGTTTTCAAGGTTTTTTTCCTCCCCTATCTTGGTAGGATCACTTTATCACTGTTGTGGAACCTCAATTCCCTGTTTCATCACTCAAGAGAAAACTTTTCTAGTGTCAGTCTAGATCCTCCAGTTCCACAAAGTTTTGAATGTCACAGTCACTTTCACAATATCTTGCATATTTTCCTAGTTCTTACAGAAATCTAAGTAATCAACCTCAAGAGTCTTTGTTCTGACCTTCAAAACCATGTGCAACATTTCTATAGTTACAACTCCTAAGATACACATGCTCACATACACATTCCCTCAAGCACCAGCTGTCCCTCTTAATTTCAACTCTAACCAGCGTCAGCAGAAGGCCATTGACTGACTCCCAGTAACCTTCTGAAACGGACTCCCTGATCATCCTCCCTAGTTCCACAAAAAAGAACTTTGGCTGCCGGATTTCCAAAGCATAAAAAGAAAACAGAAAAAAGGTTGGAGAAACGCAAGAGTTGAGAGAGAAAAAGTTAACATTTCGAGTCCAGTGCCCAGTCTCTGATGGAAGGTATCTCCTGGATGCTGTGGAGTGAATGACTCCTGTAAGTGCCTGGGAGTGTTTAATTTGGGTGGGTGGGGAGAAGGTATCCAAAAGAAAAGAAAAGGAAAGGAAATCCTCCTAGATATGTGATGAGGGCCTTATTTTCTTGGTGCTGTGGAATGAATGACTCCCAGAAGTGGCCCAGAGTAGTGAAGGGGGCGGGGGAGGGAGTAGGTAGAAGAAAGAGTTCAGACAATCTAACCATGAGATTAAGGGTGATATCTCCTGTGCTCTGACCTGGTATTTGTGTCCTTTGCTGATGTATTCCTCGAATTGGTTACAGAATCAGACTTGATGGAAGCTGGACACAAATCCTGGAGTTGTTTAATCTCACAGTAACATTATAAGGAGTTAGAGTCAGCTCTACCTTCTCCCTGCTCCTTAGAGACGGTCCCACACTGATTCTCTTCCCCCGGAACTTCACTCCCGACTCTACCGCTCGACCGAAATTACATATTCTTTAAATACGTCTTAAACCTTATTCACATTGAAATGATCCCCCCATCCCTCCCGGGGGCATTATAAATCGCGCCGGGTTAAAATCCGGGTTTTATTTCCGGGTTACTTTTCGCTCCTGCCCCGCACCGACGATTACAAAGTCCCCATGAATGTGAAATATGATGGATCGGGAATGAAGTGGAGAGTTGGAGCGAGTTCCGCTCGCTGCGGAGGGAAGGCCCTTTACGCCGATGTTTTGTTTTTTTTTAGAAAAATCTCTCGGGCCGGAACCAATGTTCTGGAGACAACCGGAAGAGGTCGGGGGAGGGATGTTGCTATGGCGGAGGCCCCAGGGATGGAGGAGCCGGTAGCGGCAGCAGCAGCAGCAGGAGGTAAACATTCATCACGTTGTTTTATTTTTAATTCACTCACAAGAGGTGGACGTGGCTGGCTAGCCCAAGGTGTATTACCTGTTCCTAATAATTCTGAAGGTGAAGGTGGTAAGTTGTCTTCCAGAACTACTGCAGTCCATGTGATGTAGGTAGACCCACAATTTCTTTTTTAAGGGAGGGTTTCAACCCATCACACTCCCCGCCTATGCCTTGTATTTGGAACAAGATTCTGCAAAACCCACTGGAAGGGTAGGGCAGCCTAGTATCAGTGTCCTCTTTCAGGACAATATTAAGGCACTGGCTGCATTCAACGCCTAAAGAGCTGAGGATGCTGTAAATCAGCGATAGGAGTAGAAATTGCTGGAAAAGCTCAGCAGGCCAGGCAGCATCTGTGGAGAGAAATCAGAGTTAATGTTTAAGGTCAAGTGAGTGACCCTTCTTCAGAACGGTTTTGAGAAAGGGTCACTCTACCTGAAACATTAACTCTGACTTCTCACCAGGGTTGCTGCCAGACCTGATAAATTTTTCCAGCCATTTATGTTGTTCGTCACTGGTTGGAGTCAGTTGCATTGGGATATCATGTTGAGTCTGCTTGCCTCTCACAAGATCTCCTGTACAACCTTCATTGTGGCAATACGCTACCATTAGGGCAGAGAAAAGTACTAAACAACAGGGAAAAAAAAATACCATGGATGCTGAAAATCTGAAACACAAACAGAAATTGCTGGAAAGTCTCAGCAGGTCTGTCAGCATCTGGTGAGAGAAACCAAGAGTTAAAATTTCTGATCCAGTGACCCTTCTTCAAGACAGAGGTAAAGCCTCTCTCTGACTTGCCAGAATTTATCGCTAAAGTCCAAATTGTGTAAGTAACCACTTGCAAAGGAGCCAAACTTTTAGTGTCTCGGTCAGTCCCAGATGGAGGTCAGTGCATGTGGCAGAACTTTGAGCATCTCAACCACCTGCTTCAACAAGTACCACCCATACCTTTGTTTCCTGGTTAGTGGATCCAATATTGGACTATATAATAACCTCAGACCTACAACATGGAATGCAAGAAAATAGTCATGAGGGCATGCCTCGGAAGAGAGAGATTAGACAGGTCAGAAGACCATAAGACATAGGAGCAGAAATTAGGCCATTCAGCCCATTGCATCTGCTCTGCCATTCAATCATGGCTGATAAGTTTCTCAAAGCATTCTCCTGCATTTCTCCGTAACCTCTGATCCCCTTTACAATCAAGAACCTATTTATCTCCATCTTGAGTATACTCAACGACGTGGCTTCCACAGCCTTCTGTGGCAGTAAATTCCATACACTCACCATTTTCTGGCTGAAGAAGTTTCTCCCTATCTCTGTCCTAAAAGGTCTTCCCTTTACATGGTTTTGTGCCCTTGGGTCCTAGTCTCTCCTACATCTTTCCAACATCCACTCTTTCCATTCAGTATTCTGTAAGTTTCAATTAGATTATTCACCCACCCCCCACCCCCAAAATTCCATCAAGTTGTGTCATCCAACCTCCTCTGAACATGCACCAGGGCCAGTACATTCTTTGTGAGATTTAGGGCCCAAAACTGCACGCAATACTCCAAAAGTGGCCTGACCCAAGCCTCACAAATACATCCCTACTTGTAGCATCCTTAAACACAGGTGAAATGCCAGAGGACTGGAGAGTTGCTAATGTTGTCCCCCTGTACAAGAAGGATAGTATGGATATTCCAGGTAACTACAGACCAATGAGCATGACATCAATTGTGGGAAAGTTGCTGCAGAAAGTACTGGGGGATAGGATCTATTTATATTTGGAAGAGAATGGACTTATCAGTGATAGGCAACATGGTTTTGTGCAGGGCGATTGTGCCTTACCAACTTAGTAGATGAAGTGACCAAGTTGATAGATGAAGGAAGGGCTGTAGATGTCATATACATGGACTTTAGTAAGGTGTTTGATAAGGTTCCCCATGGTAAACTAGTGGAGAAAGTGAAGTCACATTGTGTGCAGAGTGTTCTAGCTAGGTGGATAAAGATGTGGTTGACCAACAGGAGACAGAGAGTAGTAGTTGAAGGGAGTTTCTCAAATGGAGAAAGGAGATCAGTGGTGTTCTACAGGGATCAGTGCTGGGGCCACTATTGTTTGTGATTTACATAAATGATCCAGAAGAGGGCATTGGTGGTCTGATTAGTAAGTTTACAGTTGACATAAAGATCGGTGGAGTAGCAAAAAGCATAGGAGACTGTCAACGAATACGGGAGAATATAGATAGACTGGGGCATTGGGCGAAGAAATGGCAGATGGATTTCAGTCTAGGCAAATGTGAGGTGATGCCTTTTGGAAGGTCTAATTCCAGAGTGAACTATACTGTAAATGGAGGAGCCTTGGGAAAAGTTGATGAGCAAAATGATCTAGGAGTTCAGGTCCATTGTACCCTGAAGGTCGCTGCACAGGTGGATAGAGTGGTCAAGAAGGCATATAGTATGCTTGCCTTCATCGGACGGGGTATTGAGTACAAGAGCTGGCAGGTCATTTTAAAAGTGTACAAGGCTTTGGTTCAGCCGTATTTAGAATACTGTGTACGGTTCTGCTCACCACATTCTCCAAAGCATCCACATCTTTTTGGCAGGGTGCAGAGAAGGTTTATGAGGATGTTGCCTGATATTGAAGGTGCTGGCTATGAAGAGAGGTTGAGTAGGTCAGGATTGTTTTCATTAGAAAAAAGGAAATTGATGGGGAACCTGATTGAGGTCTACAAAATCATGAAGGGTATAAACAGGGTGGATAGAGATAAGCATTTTCGTGAGGGTTTTCATAGCAAGAGGTCATGCTTTCAAGGTGAGAGGAGAAAGGTGTAAGGGGGATACCTGCAGAAAGTACTTTACACAGAGGGTGGTAGGTGCCTGGAACAGAGGTGGTAGAGGCAGGCACGGTAGATTCACTTAAGGTGCATCTGGATAGATGCATGAGTAGGTGGGGAGCAGAAGGATTTTAGGAATTGGGCAAAAGGTTTAGACAGTGGATTTGGATCGGTACAGACTTGGAAGGCCGAAAGGCCTGTTCCTGGGCTGTAAATTTTCTTTGTTCTTTGTTGCCACATTGTACTCCATCTGCCACTCCTTTGCCCACTCTCCTAACCTGTCTGAATCCTTCCAACTCAATGCTACCTGTTCGTCTACCTATCTTTGTATCATCTGCAAGTTTAGCCATGATGCCCTCAGTTCTTTCATCTAGATCGTTAATGTATAAACAAAACATTGTTGACCCAAAACCCAGCCTTGCAGAACATCACTAATCACTGGCTACCATCCTGAGAAGGACCCTTTTATCCCATTTCTCTGCTTTCTGTCAGATAGCCAAGGTTCTATGCATGCTTGCACCTTGCCTCCAACGCCATGGGCTCTTATCTTTCTTAGTGGCCTCCTGTGTGGCACCTTGTCAAAGCTTCTTGAAGTCCAGATAGATAATATCCGTTGGTTCTCATTGGTCTAATTTGCTCATTACTTTCTCAAAGAATTCCTGCAGATTTGTCAAGCATGACCTATCCTGGATGAAACCATGTTGTCTCTGCCCTGTTTTACTGTACACTTCCAAGTATTCAGAAATCTCATCCTTCATAATGGATTCAGGATCTTAACCATGACCAAGGTTAGGCCAATTGGTCTGTAATTTTCCATCTTCTGCCTTACTCCTTTTTAAACAAGGGTGTTACGTTAGCGATTTTCCAGTCACCTGGACCCTTCCTGATTCTAGTTATTCCTGAAAGATTGCCACTAATGCCTCTATTATCCCTTCAGCTATCTCCTTTAGAACTCTGGGATGTAGTCCATCTGGTCCAGGTTATTTATCCATCTTCAGGTCATTCAGTTTTTCCAGCACCTTCTCATAGAACATAGAACATTACAGCACAGTACAGGCCCTTCGGCCCTCAATGTTGCGACCAGTGGAACTGGTCCTCAGCCCATTTAACCTACACTATTCAAACCTCGTCCACATGCCTATCCAATGGCCATTTAAATGTCCTTAAAAGTTGGCGAGTCTACTACTGTAGCAGGCAGTGCATTCCACACCACTATTACCTTTGACATCTGTCCTATATCTATTACCCCTCAATTTAAGGCCCTCGTGCTAGCCATCGCCATCCGAGGAAAAAGGCTCTCACTGTCCACCCTATCTAACCCTCTGATTATCTTATATGTCTCAATTCAGTTATCTCTCAACCTTCTCCTCTCAGCCTTACATCCCTCAGCCTTTCCTCGTAAGACCTTTCCTCCATACCAGGCAACATCCTGGTAAATCTCGTCTCCTTTTCAAAGCTTCCACATCCATCCGATAATGTGGTGACCAGAACTGTACGCAATACTCCAAGTGTGGCCACACTAGAGTTTTGTACAGCTGCAGCATGACCTCATGGTTCTGAAACCTGATCTCTCTACAAATAAAACCTAGCACACCGTATGCCTTCTTAACAACTCTATCAACCTGGATGGCAACTTTCAAGGATCTATGTGCATAGACACTGCGATTTCTATCCTCATCTACACTACCAAGAATCTTACCATTAGCCCAGTACTGTTTATTCCTGTTACTCTTTCCACAGTGAATCACCTCATACATTTCTGTATTAAACTCCATTTGTCACCTCTCAGCCCAGCTGTGCAGCTTATCTACATCCCTCTGTAACCTACAACATCCTTCGTCACTACCTACAATTCTACTGACCTTCGTGTCATCTGCACATTTACTAACCTATCCTTCAATGCCCCCATCCAGTTCATTTATAAAAATGACAAACAGCAGTGGCCCCAAATCAGGTCCTTGTGCTACACCACTAGTAACAAATCCAGGATGAATATTTTCCATCAACCACGACCGTTTGTCCTCTTTCAGCTAGTCAATTTCTGATCCAAACCATTAAATCCCCCTCAATCCCATGCCTCCATATTTTGTGCATGAGCGTACGGTGGGGAACGTTACCAAACGCCTTGCTGAAATCCATATATATCACATCAACCACTTGACCCTCATCCACCTGTTTGGTCACCTTTTCAATGAACTCAATAATGTTTGTGAGGCACGACCGACACTTCACAAAACCATGTTGACTATCCCTAAAAAAACTTATTCCTCTTAAGATGTTATAAGAGATAGGATTTATCATCCTTTTCCAACACTTTATCCATAATCGAAGTAAGGCTCACTGGTCTATGATTATCAGGGTTGTCTCTACTCTCCTTGAACAAGGTTGAAAATGTATTGCTGGAAAAGTGCAGCAGGTCAGGCAGCATCCAAGGAACAGGAGATTCGACGTTTCGGGCATAAGCCCTTCTTCAGGAATGAGGAAAGTGTGTCCAGCAGGCTAAGATAAAAGGTAGGGAGGAGGGACTTGGGGGAGGGGCGTTGGAGATGCGATAGGTGGAAGGAGGTCAAGGTGAGGGTGATAGGCCGGAGTGAGGTGGGGGTGGAGAGGTTAGGAAGAAGATTGCAGAAGATTGCAGATTGAAGATTGCGGTGCTGAGTTTGAGGGATTTGACTGAGACAAGGTGGGGGGAGGGGAAATGAGGAAATTGGTGAAATCTGAGTTCATCCCATGTGGTTGGAGGGTTCCTAGGCGGAAGATGAGGCGCTCTTCCTCCAACCGTTGTGTTGTTATGGTCTGGCGATGGAGGAATCGAAGGACCTGCATGTCCTTGGTGGAGTGGGAGGGGGAGTTGAAGTGTTGAGCCATGGCGGTGGTTGGGTTGGTTGGTCCGGGTGTCGCAGAGGTGTTCTCTGAAACGTTCCGCAAGTAGGCGGCCTGTCTCCCCAATATAGAGGAGGCCACATCGGGTGCAGCTGATGCAATAGATGATGTGTGTGGAGGTGCAGGTGAATTTGTGGCGGATATGGAAGGATCCCTTGGGACCTTGGAGAGAAATAAGGGAGGAGGTGTGGGCGCAAGTTTTGCATTTCCTGCGGTTGCAGGGGAAGGTGCCGGGAGTGGAGGTTGGTGGGGGGTATGGACCTGATGAGGGAGTCACGGAGGGAGTGGTCTTTTCGGAACGCTGATAGGGGAGGGGAGGGAAATATATCCCTGGTGGTGGGGTCTGTTTGGAGGTGGCGGAAATGACGGCGGATGATACGCTGTATATGGAGGTTGGTGGGGTGGTAGTTGAGAACCAGTGGGGTTCTGTCCTGGGTGAGAACCAGTGGGGTTTTGTCCTGGGTGAGAACCAGTGGGGTTCTGGATGCTGCCTGACCTGCTGCGCTTTTCCAGCAACACATTTTCAGCTCTGATCTCCAGCATCTGCAGACCTCACTTTCTCCTCCTTGAACAAGGTGACAACATTCACTATCCTCCAATCTTTTGGCATGAATTCTGTGGACAATGACTTCATAAAGATCAAAGCTCAAGGCTCGGCAGTCTCCTCCCTGGTTCCCCAGAGCATCCTAGGATAAATCTCATCTGGGCCAGGGGACTTGTCTATTTTTATACTTTCCAGAATTGCTAACACCTCCTCCTTGTGAGCCTCATTCCCATCTAGTCTAATAGCCTGTAACTCAGTATTCACCTCGACCATATTGTCCTTTTCTAGTGTGAATAGCACTTCCCCATCTCCTCTGACTCCACGCACAACTTCCCACTACGATCC
Organism: Hemiscyllium ocellatum; assembly: GCF_020745735.1. Taxonomy (NCBI): domain Eukaryota; kingdom Metazoa; phylum Chordata; class Chondrichthyes; order Orectolobiformes; family Hemiscylliidae; genus Hemiscyllium; species Hemiscyllium ocellatum. Next base: position 24,475,954 of record NC_083403.1, on the reverse strand, counting down.
TTGATTTACCCTAATCTTACTCTAGTCTTTCTTTTATTTCTGATATGCCTGTAGAAAGCCTTGGGGCTTTCCTTGATTGTATTTGCCAATGGCTTCTCCTGTCCCGTCCTGTCTCTTTAGGTCTTTCCTGGCTAACTTGTAACTCTCAAGCGCCCCAACTAAGCTATCACATCTCATCCTAACATAAGCCGCCTTCTTCCTCTTGACAAGAGATTAAATTTCCTTAGTAAACCACAACTCCTGCACTCGACAGCTTCCTCCCTGCTTGACAGGTACGTACTTATCAAGGATCCGCAGTAGCTGTTCTTTGAATAAGCTCCACATTTCAAATGTGCCCATTCTCTGCAGTTTACCTCCTCATCCTATTTGTCCTAAATCTTGCCTAATCACATCGTAATTGCCTTTCCTCCAGCTATAACTCTTGCCCTGCGGTATATGCCTGTCCCTTTCCATCACTAAAGTAAACATAACCGAATTGTGGTCACTATCACCCAAGTGCTCATCTATTTCCAAATCTAACACCTGGCCAAGTTCATTACCCAGTACCAAATCTAACATGGTCTCACCCCTAGTTGGCCTGTCTACATACTGTATCAGGAAACCCTCTTGAACACGTTGGACAAAAACTGACGTACTAAAGTACTTTAACCAAAGTATTCCCAGTCAATATTTAGAAAATTAAAGTCCTCCATAACAACCGACCTGTCACTCTCGCTCCTATCGAGGATCATCTTTGCTAATCTTTCCTCTCTACATCTTTGGAACTATTGGGACAGTCTTCACCTGAACCAAAGGGCGACCAATATCCTGGGAGGGGGGAGCTTTGCTCATGCTTTTCGGGCAGGAGGATGGGAACCTAAATTGTAGTTTGAGTATACAGGAAATTTAGAGTAGTGAGGTCAGAAATAAGGTTTCATGGTCACAAGAAGGCACCAGCAAGCAAAAAGTTGATCTGAAGTGTGTCTGCTTCAACACCAGGAGCATCCGGAATAAGGTGGATATACTTGCGGCATGGGTTGGTACCTGGGATGTCTCTGCCATTGCAGAGACCTAGGTAGAGCAGGGACAGGAATGGTTATTGCAGCTTCTAGGATTTAGATGTTTCAGTAAGAACAGAGGAAATAGTAAAAGAGGGGGTGTGTGTGGCATTGTTAGTCAGGAACAGTAATACAGTTGCAGAAAGGATGTCTGAGGATTCATCTGCTGAGGTTAGAGATAGGAAAGGAGAGGTCACCCTGTTGGAAGTTTTTCTCTAGGCCTCTGAATAATTTCTCCTTGGTGATAGCCATCATACTCCGCTCTGCCCCCCAGTTCTCGAATTTTTGGGAAATTACTCATGTCTTCCACTGTGAATACTGAAACTAATTATTCGGTTCCTAGGTCATTTTTTTGTTCCCCCTTACTATCTCTCCTGCGTCATTTTCCAGGGGTCCAATGTCCACTTTTGCTTCTCTTTGCTGAGATAGTTGTATCATCGATAGTCACAGGTGAGGTGCCGGAAGACTGGAGGTTGGCAAGTGTGATGCCATTATTTAAGAAGGGAGGTAAAGACAAGCCAGGGAATGATAGACCGGTGAGCCTGACCTCAGTAGTAGGCAAGTTGTTGGAGGGAATCCTGAGGGACAGGATGTACATGTATTTGGAAAGGCAAGGACTGATTAGGGATCGTCAACATGGCTTTGTGCATGGGAAATCATGTCTCTCAAATTTGATTGAGTTTTTTGAAGAAGCAACAAAGAAGATTGATGAGGGGAGAGCAGTAGATGTGATATTTATGAACTTCAGTAAGGTGTTCGACAAGGTTCCCCATGGGAGACTGATTAGATCTCATGGAATACAGGGAGAACTAGCCATTTGGATACAGATCTGGCTCAAAGGTAGAATGGTGGTGGAGGGTTATTTTTCAGACTGGAGGCCTGTGACCAGTGGAGTGCCACAAGGATCGGTGTTGGGTCCTCTACTTTTTGTCATTTACATAAATGATTTGGATGCAAGCGTAAGAGGTACAGTTAGTAAGTTTGCAGATGACACCAAAATTGGAAGTGTAGTGGATAGCGAAGTGGGTTACCTCAGGATCTAGATGAGATGGGCCAATGGGCTGAGAAGTGGCAGATGGAGTTTAAGTCAGATAAATGCGAGGTGCTGCATTTTGGGAAAGCAAATCTTAGAAAGACTTATACACTTAATGGTAAGGTCCTAGAGAGGGTTGCTGAACAAAGAGACCTTGGAATACAAGTCCATAGCTCCTTGAAAGTAGAGTCGCAGGTAGATGGATAGTTTGGCATGCTTTCCTTTATTGGTCAGAGTATTGAGTACAGGAGTTGGGAGGTCATGTTGTGGCTGTACAGGACATTGATTAGGCCAATGTTGGAATAATGCCTGCAATTCTGGCCTCCTTCCTATCGGAAAGATGTTGTGAAACTTGAAAGGGTTCAGAAAAGATTTACAAGGATGTTGCCAGCGTGTGGAGAATTCGAGCTATAGGGACAAGTTGAACAGGCTGGGGCTGTTTTCCCTGGAGTGTCGGAGGCTGAGGGGTGAACTTTATAGAGGTTTACAAAATTATGAGGGGCATGGATAGGGTAAATAGGCAAAGTCTTTTCCCTGGGATCAGGGAGTCCAGAACTAAAAGGCATAGGTTTAGGGTGAGAGGGGAAAGATATAAAAGAGATCTAAGGGGCAACTTTTTCACACAGGGGGTGGTAAGTGTGTGGAATGAGCTGCCAGAGGAAGTGGTGGAGGCTGGTACAATTGCAACATTTAAGAGGCATTTGGGTGGTATATGAACAGGAAGGGTTTGGAGGGATATGGGCCAGGTACTGGCAGATGGGACTAGATTGGGTTGGGATATCTGGTTGGCATGGACAGGTTGAACCGAAGGGTCTGTTTCCATGCTGTATATCTCTATGACTCTTTTGCTGTTTATATATCTAAATAAACTCTTACAGTCTTCCTTTATATTACTGGCTAGCTTACCCTCATATTTAATCTTCCCACTTTTTTTTGTTGGTCTTTGTAAGCTTCCCAAATCCTCTGGTTTCTCACTGTTCTTCACTGCTTTATGTGCTTTCTCTTTTTCTTTTATGCTATCTCTGACTTCCCTAGTCAGCTATAGTTGCCTCATCCTCCCTACCATGGTGCTTTTCCCTCAGGATGAATCTCTGCTGTCTCCTGAATTACTCCCAGACACTCCTGCCATTACTGTTTGAGTGTCTTTCCTGCTAGGCTCCTGTTCCCGAGGGGGCTTCATAACAAGCTGCTCCAAAAAGCCATCTCTTATACATTCCACAAATTCCTTTACTTGAGAACCACTACCAACCTGATTTTCCCCGTCCACCTGCCTATTCAAATCCCCAGTGATCACTGTAACTTTGCCTTTCCTACACATCTTTTCTATCTCCTGGTGTATTTTGCACCTCAGCTCCTGCCTACTGTTTGGAGGCCTACACAAGACTTATTGTTTTTACCTTTTGCAGTTCCTCAATTCTACCCTCATCGATTCTTCACCATTTGACCCTACTTTGTTTCTTGCTATTGATTTAGAACATAGAACAGTACAGCTGGCCCTTCAGCTCACGATGTATGTGCCGACCACTGATCCTCAAATTTCTGTACCATATGCATTTCCAGCAGTCATGCACCCTCACATTTCTGTGACCATATGCATGTCCAGCAGTCTCTTAAATGTCCCCAATAACCTTGCTTCCACAACTGCTGCTGGCAACGCATTCCATGGTCTCACAACTCTGTGTAAAGAACCCGCCTCTGACATCCCCTCTATACTTTCCTCCAACCAGCTTAAAGCTATGACCCCTCATGTTAGCCATTTCTGCCCTGGGAAATAGTCTCTGGCTATCGACCCTAAGTAGGCCTCTCATTATCTTGTACACCTCAATTCGGTCTCCTCTCCTCCTCCTTTTCTCCAATGAAAAAAGTCCGAGCTCAGTCAACCTCTCTTCATAAGGTAAGCCCTCCAGTCCAGGCACCATCCTGGTAAACCTCCTCTGAACCCTCTCCAAAGCATCCACATATTTTCTATAATAGGGCGACCAGAACTGTTCGCAGTATTCCAAGTGCACGCAGTATTCCAAATTTAATTTAATTTAATTTCTTACCAGTGGGCAGCCCCACCCCTTCTGCCCACCTGCCTATCTTTTCAATAGGATGTACATCTTTAAATATTCAGCTCCTATTCCAGATTCCTTGCAGCCACGTCTCCATGATGCCCACCACATCATACCTGTCAATATCAATCTGCGCCACATGCTCGTTTATCTTCTTCCTTATACTGCATGCATTCAGATATAACACCAGAAGGAGATTTACTGACCTCAGACTCCTCCATTTCGACCTGCTTTTGTAGCCAATATATTTATATGGCCTATAGGATCAGTTTCTGGGCAATGGCTAAACCCCCATTCCTGCTTACTCCAAACTTTCCTACCTCTGCTACTTCTCCCGCCGCACCCTCTGCAATGTATTTAAACTCCTAACCGTTTGCATTTTAAAGTTTTTTCTTTTGTCAATTTTGTATTATCAATGTCCTCTGCTTTTCATTCCATCTACCGAGAAAAAACGTTTTTCTCCATTTACTTTGTTCACATCGTTCTGTCAAATCTCTTCTCTTTATTTCTCTGAAGAGAAACCGTTCTGACTTCTCCATTTGTCTAAATAACTAACTGAAGTTTATCATCTCTGAAACCGTTCTTACAAATCATCTTTGCACTGTCTCTAATGCCTTTACATCTTCCCTTAAATGTGGACAAAATTGGACATAATACTCTAAATGATGCCAAACTTTATGCCGGCTTGTCAGAACATTTTCTCTTTTGTTCTTTATGCTCCTTATGACAAAAACCCTGGATTCTCAATGCTTTAATAATTAATTTCTCAATCTATCCTGGCATCTTCAATGATTTCTGCATGTGTCTGTGTTCCTGCTCTAGAATTGTACCCTTTATCTTAAATTGTTTCTCTCTATTCTCACTTCCACAATTAATCACTTCACACTTCTGCATTAAATTTTGTCTGTCCATTCGCCAACCTATCCGTTTCCTTTTCAAGTTTACTGCTATCTTCTCAGCCCAGAATGCTTCCAAATTTTTCACGTGCAGACTTTGAAATTGTGTTCTGTAGACCAAAAAAAGGAGGGGTCCTAACCCCAATCCCTAGCTAATCGCACTATAAACCTTATTCCAGTCCGAAAAATGACTGTCCACCTCTGTTTTCTGTCACTCGCGACTTTTTGTATCTCCATTGTTACTGTTCCATTCTCTCTGTGAACTTTAACTTTATTGGTAAGTCTGTTGTGTACTACTTTGTGAAATGACTGGTAGACATCCCATATTCACCACATCAGTAGTGTTACCCTCACCAACTCTGTTTGTTTCCTCGTCAAAAGATTCTCTCGGTTTTTCTCTTAAATCCATCCTGCCGTCTCTATCAAATTACTTAAATTTTCTCCCGATATTGCAACCACCATCTATGCAATTTCATCCTTATTTGCTTGCATGTGTTTGGATGCACATTTTCCAGGAGGAAGTGAGGACTGCAGATGCTAGAGATTAGAGTTGAGTGTGTGGTGCTGGAAAAGCACAGCAAGTCAGGCAGCATCCGAGGAGCAGGAGAATCGATGTTTTGGGCAAAAGCCAATGCACATTTTCAACCGTTGGTGACTAATCTACTTTAAAGCAGCCAACCTATCCAATACCTCTGTACACACAGACATAATGGACATGGGATAAATTTAAATTATGTTTACTATTTCCTTCTTAACCCTCAAGGTATTGTTTGACTTACTCCTTTCCCTTTTTTCTCTTTTACTGAAATAGACCTAAGGGATGGTCCCCAAGCCCAGGTTTTCAAACGAAAGCAAAGTCCTGTGTGGATATTGGAGATCTAAAATAAAAGTTAAAAGTGTTTGAGAAATTCATCAGCATTAGCAGCACTTATAAAGCAAGAAATAGTTACTATTTCAAGTATGGTATAACTCTTCCCCAGAACTGTGTTCACTTTCAGAAATAAAACTCCAGGAAAAAAATCTTTAAGGTGAAATCAAAGATGGGGTTTAGTATCAAAACATTCAAAATGTGTCCGAATTGCTTTACTATTCCATACATCGCAAAGACACACAGGAAATGAAGGAAGACAGGTGATATGTTCTTTTAGAAAATATGTAGAAACAAATATCAGTTCACATAAGTTATAACTTGCTGGTGCTCCGTATCCATCATACTTGCTGCACTGAACTGGACCTAGTATTTTCTTTTTTGGAGTTAAAGTGTAGGCTTATTTCCAGCCACCAAGTTAGCATCCATTTTTAGGAATGCCTGCTGCTGGTGCTTGCATGCTGTCCTGCACTGATTCAACCAGGATTGATCCCACGGCTTGAAGACAATGGTGGAGTGAATGGTAGAGTCATAGAACTGTACAGCACAGAAACAGACCTTTAGTCTAACTCCTTCATGCCGACTAAATATCCTCAATTCACCTAGTCTGATTTGCCAGCATGTGGCCCATATCCATCTAAACCCTTCCGATTCATGTACTCACCTGGATGCCTGGCAAATGCTGTAAATGTACCAGCTTTCATCACTTCCGCTAGCAATTCATTTCATAGACACACAACCCTCTGCGTGGAAAAATTGCCCTTCGGGTACAATTTAAACCTGTGCCCTCTAGTTTTAGACTCCCCAAGCATGCGGAGAAAACCTTGATTAGTCCCCCTATCCATGCCCCTCATGATGTTGTAAACTTCAGCTTCTGATGCTCCAGGGAAAATAAGTCCAAGCCTATTCAGGATCTCCCTAAAGCTCAAACCTTCCAAGCTTGGCAAATGGTGTGCCAAGTCTCATGATTTCAGATTGTGGTTGAATACACGTCTGCTACTTTGATCACTGTCAGTGCCTCAGTGATGTGGTTATAAATTGTGAGATCTGTTTTGAATTGTTTTCTTCCCACTAAATATGACATTCTCAGTTTAAAGGTATAGTTTGAGCTCCACAAAGATTGTACTGTGGTTACTGTTATGTATCACAATACAGAGGAACCCGAGCGAGATAGGCAGGCGCTATTTTGTTTGGATAATTGATTATTCGGATAATTAATTTTACCTTAAACAAGGGAAGTCATGCTGGCGTAACGCTGTGCTCTACCAGAGAATTTGTTTAGATCTATAATTTTAATGTATTGAGCGCAAGATTTCACATGATGAACAAAATAAAGCAATGATAACACAAAACTTTAAAAAAAATGCAGCAGTAGTTAGCATTTGGCAAGGAATGGTGAAGACAGCATTAACCAAGATCCTGAACAGCTTCTATGATCACAAGAGCATTTGTCAGTTTCCGGGAACTCAGTCTCGTGCATGCGTTTACGTTCTCCGCCCTTTTTTTAATGAATGGCTTGGTAAAGTGACAGGAATACTGTAAAACACTTCAGTGAGTTGTCTTCATATCTGCTCTGCTATTGCCTGCTGACTATTTGTTTAGGGGAGTCTATAATACACTCCTTTTTGCCGCCTTTTTACCTGCAAAGCCTCATTTGAATACTCTTCCAGATACTGTCCCTCCTTACTGCAGTAACTGACTATTTAGAGTAATGCAACACCGCCTCTTTTACACCCCTCTACCCCTGTCATCCTGCCTGAGATCTATATCCAGGAATGTTGACTTGTCAGTCCTCCCCCCTCCCTCAACCATGTCTCTGTGATGGCAACAACATCACAATTCTGCAAGTCCTTCTGTGCCATTAGTTTGTCGAGTAGGTCCAATGTCCCTATCTTAATGTACGCCTAGCATTTAAGCAGAGGTCATCTGGCCTCAACGTACTCCTTGAAACTCAACATGGCTGAAATACTAAAGTGTGCTGTGTCCGTATTCTATTAACAGTCTGTATTAACTTCCACCTGTCGAATGAGTTTCAATTGTTCCTCCAGCATTAGCAAACCCATCCACAAGGATGGTGGTCCCATTCTGGTTCAGGTGCAGATCAACTCGCTTAGATGGTCCATCTTCCCCAAAAATAGTCCCAGTGATCAAAGAATCTAAAACCCTCCCTCTTTCACCAAATTATGAGCCACACATTCATCTGCCGTATTCTCTTTCTTCTGTACTCCCTAGTGTATGTCACCAGAGCAATTAACAGATTACAACTTATGAGGTCCTTCTGTTAAGTCTACAGCCTAGCTTACTAAATTCTTGATGCAAAACTTCATTCCACCGATATCATTGGTACCAATGTGTACTACAACCTCTGTCTTGTCACCTTAACCCTTCAGGATGCCCTCTGCCTGCTTAGTGACATCCTGCTTCTGGCACTAGGAAGACAGCACACCACCCAGGAGCTGACTATCTGGGGATTGCCATGATCTGTATTGCAAAGGAGAAAGATGGGACTGAGAAAGAGATGAAACTGCTTTGAGTGTTGACGTGTTTTTGCTTCTGTAAAGTCTGTGTATGCTAATATATTGGAAAGGACAAGGGACTGAAATGAATTTCATATTTAATAACAATTGAATTAGTTGAAATTAACCAGTATATGTTGATAGAGCAGGAGTAGCTAAAGAATCACAATGCAGTAATTTTATTAAGGATGTTTAGATGGTATTCTTAAGTAATTCTGAATTAACACCGCCAAATGCCTGTGATGTAGAAAACCACCCCAAGGTCCTTGATAGGACAGTCCCCAAAGAAGTAGATATTAAAAGATTTTGAGTTTGAAACGACTCCTGTTTAGCTTCTGTATATTAGATTTTGTAGATTGCGTGGGTTCTTTATTGTAATTTGGAAGGACTTTTTGCTAATCGCTGATGTCACAGTTGAATTTGATTTGTATACACTGAAGGATTAGCGAAGGTGTAATTACTGTAAATTAATGAGGTAGCGTTCCTTAGTTGAGCACATCCACTCATGACCCATACATTATATGAAAATGATTTAATTTCAGAACTTTATTAAGGTCATAACAAGTGAAGCTCAAGTGGTTAACTTTTATGGTTCTTTATATTCACAGCTCTGTTACAGCTGTGATTTTGCCAGCAAATCTGGAAGCTAAATTACGTGCTGCTGTGCCATGAGACTGATCATTTCTTTGAGCTTGGTGCGTCCCAACCAAGGGAATTCGAACACGATGTAGCAACAGTAGACTTTCCATTTTAGATATGTTGTTCACCTTCAAACACTCTGGTGAGATAAGGACAGAACAAAGTGCCATATGTTTTGCCACAATGATGTGTCCCTTCCTCAGTCTCATTCTTGGAAAATACCAGGGTTGGAGGGCTTGAGCTACAGGGAGAGATTGAATAGACCAAGGCTATTTTTCCAGAGCATCGGAGGCCGAGGGTGAATTTAGAGGTTTATAAAATCATGAGGGGCATGGATAAGGTTTTTTTTTCTCCAATGGTGGGGAGTCCACAACTAGAGGGCATAGGTTTAGGGTGAGAGGGGAAAGATTTAAAAGGGACCCAAGTGGCAACTTTTTCACGCAGAGGGTGGTGTGTGTATGGAATGAGCTCCAGAGGAAGTGGGGGAGACTCGTATAATAACAACATTTTAAAAGACATCTGAATTGGTGATTGAATAGGAAGGGTTTAGAAGGATATGGGCCAAATACAGGACAAATGGGATTAGATTAATTTAGGATATGTGTTCGGCATGGACAAGGTGGACTGAAAGGTCTGTTTCCATGCTGTACATTTCTATAACTTTAGGACTCTATAACTGCAACAGATTTCAACTTCTAACACCAGCGATGCTATTCCTGGGAGAAAGTGAGGACTGCAGATGCTGGAGATCAGAGTCAAGAGTGTGGTGCTGGAAGAGCACAGCAGATTGGGCAGTATCCAAGGAGCAGGAAAATCGCCATTTCGGGCCTAAGCCCTTCATCAGGAATCTATGCCCGAAACGTGGATTCTCCTGCTCCTCGGATGCTGCCTGACCTGTGCTTTCTCAGCACCACAATTCCCATTCCTGACACTGTTTGTCATAATTGAATGCTAGTCTGTTTTATGCTATTGGCATTCAGAAGAGATATGTTAAGGTGAGGCCACACCCAGAATATTCTGTGCAGTTTTGGTCTCTCTTTCCAAGGAAGGATGCTCTTCTCGAGGGAGTGCAGCGAAGGTTAACCAGGCTGATTGTAGGGATGGTGGAACTGATGTATGAAGAGAGATTGACCAGGTTAGGATTGTTTTTGCTGGAGTTCAGACCAATGAATATGAAATTCTAACAAAAGTAAACCGAGTTGCTGCAAGGAGGGTGTTCCTGATGGTGTATGCGTCCAGAACCAGGGGTCAGAGTCTGAGGATTTGGGGTGGACCATTTTGGATGGAGATGAGGCATTTCTTCATCCAAAGAGTGGGGAGCCAATGGAATTCATTACCACAGGAAGTAGTTGATGCCAAAACATTGAATGTATTCAAGAGGCAGCTAAATGTAGCACTTGGGCTGAATGGGATGAAAGGTTATAGGGAGAAAGCAGGATTAGGCTATAGAGTTGGATGATCAGCCATGATCATGATGAATTGTGGAGCAAGCTTGACGGGCCGAATGGCAGCTTCCTGCTTCTATATTCTATGTTTGTAGAAAGTTTCCCACTGAATTACTGGCAGTAGTTGAGCTATAGGAGCAGGTTGCCCCTCCTCTCCACATTGGCAGGTATTTCTGGGAAATTAATACAAAACAAAACTTTTTTTTCAAAGATCACAAGTTTTTAACAACTCGGAAGGAGGCCATTCAGTCTGTGATCTCCAAGTGAGCAATTTGAGTCCCACTTCCCTGCCTTTCTCCGCATCCCTGAGCATTTTTACTTTTTAAGAAGAATCCAGCTCTTTCTTTGGTGCCTTGATTGAATATGCATTCTACATTCTAACCCTTTGCTGCATGAAAAATTGCTCCTCAGCTCTCTATTGCTTTTTATGCAAGTGACCTTAAATCTACTCTTGTTCTTCATTCTTTCAGCAATGTGAACAGGTTTTCCCCACTCTCCTTAGACTATGATTTTAAAACTTGTCAATTCTTGTCTCAACCTCTTTTTGTTTTTGCAGGGAAATCGGAGCCATTTAACATAATCTATTTATCTAACTAAGATTCCTCATCCCTGGGACCAGTTTTGTGAATCTTTTCTGTACTGTCTCTAATGCCTGCATGTTTTTCCTCAAATGTGTTGACAGAAGTAAGGGCAATATTGTAGTTCAGGCCTGTACAAGCTTACTTTTTTAAAATTCATTGATGGGATTTGGGCATTGCTGGATGATAAGCAGTTTTTGGCAATACTTAGTTGCCCTTGAGAAGGTGGGGGTGAATTGCCGCCTTAAACTGCTGTAGGTTGACCCACAGTACCATTCAAGAGGTAATTTCAGTATTTAGACCCAGCAGTTTAGTGAAGGAACAGCAATATATTTCCAAGTCAGGATAATGAGTGGCTCAGAGGGGAACTTGTTTCAATATATTGCCCTTGTCCTTAGAGGTGGAAGCGGTCTTGGGTTCAGATGGTGCTGTCTGAGGACTTTGCACGAATTTCTGCAGTGGATTTTGTAGATGTGTACTCAGCAATGTGTACTGAGCATTGGTGGTGGAGGGAGTGGATGCTTGTGGATGTGGTGCCAATGAAGTGGGCTAGTTTGGCCAGGGATGGTGTTAAGCTTTTTGAGTGTCATTGGAGTTGCACACCACTAATGTGCGCCTTGTACATAATGGAGGTTTTGAGGAGTTAGGTGAGTTACTCGCTGTAATATTCCTCGCCTCTGACCTACTCTGCAGCCATTGTTTATGTGGTGAGTCTAGTTGAGTTTCTGGTCAATGGGTGTTGCTAATGGGGTATTCAGTGGTGGTAACACCATTGGATGTCATGGGGAAGTGGTTAAAATGTTTCTTATTGATGATGGTCATAGCCTGGCATTTGTGTGCTGCTTATGTTGCTTGTCAGCCCAGGCCTGGATGTTTTCCAGATCTTGTTGCATTTGAACATGGACAACTTCAGTATCTGAAGAGTCGTGAATGGTGATGAACATTGTGCAATCATCAGCGAACGTCCCCACTTTTAACCTTATGATGGAGGGAGGGTCATTGATGAAGCAGCTACCCTGAGGTTGTGTCATGGAACTAAGGTGACTGACATCTAATAGCCACAACCATCTTCCTGTGTGCCAGGACTGACTCCGACCAGCAATTGCTCCTTGTTGAAGAAATTACCCAATTTCTATACAAGCGCGGAATGAGTGAAATTGACAAGCTGTTTATGATAAGCCATATCGCTAGAAGAGAAATTGACTCGGCTGACACAAAACTGACTGTCTGTGCAGCTAAATCAAGGGTTCTCTTCCTCAGGCAGTTGGCACAGGCGGGTTTCATGGGTCTACAGTAATGTGTGAATTATAGTACGATCAAGAGTAAAGCATAATCAATGGGAGGACAATCAGCCATCCCGATAGCAGCAATCAGTCAATGATTGAGTTAGGAGATTCCCACCCTTTGTGAGAGTAAATGCTAATGATTCTCATCCTGACATCACTGGGTTTCTGTGTGGTTAGTCCGCAAGTAAGGTGTCTTTGGTGTCTTTCAGTCTGAGCATCCTTTGTGGAGTTCCAGTGTGTGTGAGGAGTGAGGCTGTCCTTAGGGCTTCAGGAGCAGTTGTGCTTACTGAGGGCTAGGAAGTCTATTGTCAGGTTGTCTCAGGAAGTGTATCCCCAGTCTGGAAGTGGCTTGATTCATCTGCTGTTTGCTGCCTAGTGTCTTTGTTAGCCTGTTTGGTCAAGTCTGAGGCACTCTGGGTAGTTTCTGCTATGGCTTAGGCAGACATGGTTCCTTATGTTCTTTGTGGCCATGCTGTGGTAGACAGGGAAGCAGATTTTCTCCATTGTTTCTAGTTTTGCTAGGGCTCTTTGATGCCACACTTCGTTTAACACATCCCTGATGTCAAGGGATGTCGCTGTCATCTCCCCTCTGGAATTCAGCTCTTTTTTTTGTCCATATTTGAATCAAGGCTATAATGAGGTCAGGAGCTGAGTGGCCCTGGTGGAACCCAGACTTGGCATCACTGAGCAGGTTATTACTGAGCAGGGGCTGTTTGACAGCACTGTTGATGATACCTTCCCCTCATTTTGCTGACGATCAAGAGTAGGCTGATGGGCAGTAATTGGCTGGGTTGGATTTGTCCTGCATTTTGTGTACAGGAGATTCCTGGACAATTTTCCACATTGTCGGGTAGATGCCAGTGTTGTAATCGTACTGTGACAACTTGGCTAGGGAACCAGCAAGTTCTGGTGCACAAGTCTTCAGTGCTATTGCTATAATGTGGTAAAGATCCATAGCTTTGCAGTCTCCAGTGCCTCTAATCGTTTCATGATATCATGTGGAGTGAATCGAACTTGCCCATGACTGCAATCTGTAAAGGTGGGGATCACTGGAAGAGGCCACAATGAATCATTCACTCCGCACTTCTGGCTGAAGGTTGCTGCTCATGCTTCAGCCTTATCTTTTGTACTGATGTGTTGGGCTCTTCATCATTAAAAATGGGGATATTTGTTAAATTGTTCATCACCATTAAAGGCTGTATATGGTCAGACTACAGAGCTTCGCTCTGATCTGTTGCTTGTGGAATCACTTAGCTCTATCACTTTCTGCTTATGGTGTTTGGCATGCAATGGTCCTGTTTGGTGGCTTCACCAGGTTGACCCCTCATTTTCCAGTACACTTGGTGCTGCTATTGGCATGCCCTTCTGCACTCTCCATTGAATCATGGTTGATTCCCTGGCATGTTGGCAATGGTTCAAAGGAGGATATGCTGGGGCGTGAGGTTGCAGATTGTGCTGGAGTACAATTTTGCTGCTGTTGATGGCCCACAGCGCCTCATAGATGCTCAGTCTGAAGTTGCCAGATCTGTTCAAAGTCTGTCCAATTTAGCACAATGTTAGTGCCACACAACACGATGGAGGTTATTCTCCGTGTGAATCATGTTCACATGGACTGTGCAGTAGTCACTCTTACCAGTACTGTCATAGACCGACCCATCCACAGTTGGCAGATTGGTAACAATGAGGTCAAGTATGTTTTCCTTGTTGGTTCCCTCACCACTTGCTACAGGCCCCGTCTAGCAGCAAAGTCCTCGAAGAACCAACCAGTTCGATCAGTAGTACTGATCTCAAGCCACTGATGGTGGTGAACATCGAAATCCCCCACCCAGAGTACTTTTCATGTCCTTGCCACAATCAATACTTCCTCCAATGGTTGTTCAACATGAAAGAGTATTGATTCATCAGCCAAAGGAGGCAGGTATGTGGCTATCAGCAGAAGTTTTCCTTGCCCATGTTTAAACTGACACCATGACACTTAATGGGGTGCAGAGTCAATGTTGAGGACACCGAGCACTGCTGTCTCCCAACTGTATGCCACTGTGCTGGGCCACTTTGCACAATCTCTGCTGGGCCTTTCCTGCTGGTGTGACAGGCCATATTGTATGAGCATAAGAAATAAGAGCAGCAGTAGCCGTCTGGCTTGTCGGGCCTGCTGTGCCATTCAATAAGATCATGGCTGATCTTTTCGTGGACTCAGCTCCACTTACCTAACTGGTCAGCATAACCCTTAATTCCTTTACTATTCAAAAATCTATGTATCTTTGCTTTTAAAGCATTCAAAGAAGTGGCCTCACCTGCTTCACTGGGCATGGAATTCCACAGATTCACAGCCCTTTGGTTAAAGACATTCCTCAAGTCCGTCTGAAATCTGCTCCCCCTTATTTTGAGGTTAGGCCTCCTAGTTTGAGTTTCATCCACCAGAAGTCTCCCTGCTTCTATCTTAGCTATTCCTTCATAATTTTATATTTTTCTATAAGATCCCTCCCCAACCATTCTTTTAAATTCCAATGACAATAGTCCCAGTTTACTCAATCTTTCCTCATAAGCCAACCCTCTCAACACTGGAATCGACTAGTGAATGTCCTCTGCACCTCTTCCAATGCTATACATCCTTTCTCAAGGAGACCAAAACTGTACACAGTACTCCAGGTGTAGTCTCACCAGCAATCTATACAGCTGCAGCATGACCTCCCTATTTTTAAACTCCATCCCTCTAGCAATGAAGGACAATATTCCATTTGCATTCTTAACTAGAGAAAGGATTGTTCCACTAAAGGATAATGAAGGAAGGCTGAAGAGAGGAACGTGATGAATCTTGAGATTAAAGATAGAAGTTTGATTGGTCTGGATCACGTTGGCATAAGTAGGGAAGATGTGTTGGGTAGGCTAGAGGTTATTAAGGTGGACAAATCCCAGGACCAGATGGGATCTATCCCAGGTTGCTGAAGGAGGTAAGAGAGAAAATAGCTGGGACCCTGACAGACATCTTTGTGGTATCCTTAAACACAGGTGAGGTGCCGGAGGACTGGAAGGTTGCTTATGTTGTCCCCCTGTACAAGAAGGGTAATTGGGATATTCCGGGTAACTACAGACCAGTGAGCCTGATGTCAGTGGTGGGCAAGTTGTTGGAGAGGGTACTGAGAGATAGGATCTATTTATATTTATAAAAGAATGAGCTAATCAGCGATGACAACATGGTTTTATGCAGGGGAGATCGTGCCTTACCAGTGTAATAAAGTTCTTTTGAGGAAGTGACCGAGTTGATAGATGAAGGAGGGCTGTTGATATCATATACGTGGACTTTAGTAAGGCTTGATAAGGTTCCCCATGGTAAACTAGTGGAGAAAGTGAAGTCACATGGTGTGCAGGGTATTCTAGCTAGGTGGATAAAGATCTGGTTGAACAACAGGACACAGAGAGTAGTAGTTCAAGAGAGTTTGTCGAAATGGAGAAAGGTGATCAGTGGTGTTCCACAGGGGTCAGTGCTGGGGCCACTATTGTTTGTGATATACATAAATGATCTAGAAGAGGGCATTGGTGGTCTGATTAATAAGTTTACAGATGACATGAAGATTGGTGGAGTAGCAAAAAGCATAGGGGACTGTCAACGAATACGGGAGAATATAGATACACTGGGGCATTGGGCGAAGAAGTGGCAGATGGATTTCAGTCTGGGCAAATGTGAGGTGATGCCTTTTGGAAGGTCTAATTCCAGAGTGAACTATACTGTAAATGGAGGAGCCTTGGGAAAAGTTGATGGATAGAGAGATCTGGGAGCGCAGGTCCATTGTACCCTGAAGGTTGCTGCACACGTAGATAGAGTGGTCAAGAAGGTATATAGTATGTTTGCCTTCATTGGACGGGATATTGAGTATAAGAGCTGGCAACTCATGTTAAAATTGTACAAGACATTGGTTCGGCCGCATTTAGAATACTGTATACAGTTCTGGGCGCCACATTAGCAAAAGGATGTGGACGCTTTGGAGAGGTTGCAGAGAAGGTTTACGAGGATGTTACCTGGTATGGAAGGTGCTAGCTATGAAGAAAGTTTGAGTAGGTTAGGTTTATTTTCACTAGATAAAAGGAGATTGAGGTGGGTCCTGATTGAGGTTTACAGAATCATGAAGGGTATAGACAGGGTGAAAAGAGACAAGCTTTTTCCCAGGGTGAAGGATTTAATAACAAGAGGTCATGCTTTCAAGGTGAGAGATGGAAAGTTTAAGGGGGATACACACGGCAACTACTTCACACAGAGGGTGGTGGGCGTTTGGAATGAATTGCCAGCAGAGGTGGAGGAGGCAGGCATGGTAGATACATTTAAGATGCATCTGGACAGATGCATGAGTACATGGGGAGCAGACAGATACAAATGCTTAGGAATTGACCGACTGGTTTAAACAGTACATTTGGATCGCTTCAGGCTTGGAGGGCCGAAGGGCCTGTTCCCGGGCTGTAATTTTTCTTTGTTCTTTGTAATTACCTGCTGCACCTGCAAACCAACTTTTTTGATGATTCATGCCAGCTGACATCTGGGACATTGTCTGGACGTTTTGATTCTCTGAGTACGACTGTGTCAGGCTGCTGCTTAACTAGTCTGAGGCAGTTCTCTAGCTCCTAGGTATTAGTGAGGAGGAATTTGCAGCAGCAACAGAGCTTTTTAGGCCACTGTCAATTCCAGTGCCTAGGTTGATGCCATATAGAGTCATAGAGATGTACAGCATGGAAACAGACCCTTCAGTCCAACCCATCTATGCCGACCAGATATCCCAACCCAATCTAGTCCCACCTGTTAGCACCCAGCCCAAACCCTTCCTTTCATATACCCATCCAAATGCTTCTTAAATGTTGCAATTGTACCAGCGTCCACCACATCCTCTGGCAGCTCATTCCATACACATAACACCCTCTGCATGAAAAAGTTGCCCCTTAGGTCTCTTCTATATCTTTCCCCTCTCACCCTAAACCTATGCTCTCTAGTTTTGGACTCCACAACCCCAGGGAAAAGACTTTGCCTATTACCCTATCCATGCTTCTCATAATTTTGTAAACCTCTATAAAGGTCACCCCTCAGCCTCTGAGGCTCCAGGGAAAATAGCCCCAGCCCGTTCAGCCTCTTCCTATAGCTCAGATCCTCCAACCCTGGCAACATCCTTGTAAATCTTTTCTGAACCCTTTCAAGTTTCGCAACATCTTTCTGACAGGGAGGAGACCAGAATTGCACGCAATATTCTAACAGTGACCTAACCAATGTCCTATACAGCCACAACATGACCTGCCAATTCCTGTACTCAATACCCTGACCAATAAAGGAAAGCATACCAAACGCTGCCTTCACTATTCTATCTACCTGTAACTCCACTTTCAAGGAGCTACGAACCTGCACTCCAAGATCTCTTTGTTCAGCAACACTCCCTAGGATTTTACCATTAAGCGTATAAGTCCTGCTAAGATTTGCTTTCCCAAAATGCAGCACCTCGCATTTATCTGAATTAAACTCCATCTGCCACTTCTCAGCCCATTGGCCCATCTTGTTGTAATCTGAGGTAACCCTCTTCGCTGTCCACTACACCTCCAATTTTGATGTCATCTGCAAACTTACTAACTGTACCTCTTATTCTTGCATCCAAATAATTTGCGTAAATGACAAAAAGTAGAGGACCCAGCACCGATCCTTGTGGCACTCCACTGGTCACAGGCCTCCAGTCTGAAAAACAACCCTCCACCACCCTCTGTCTTCTACCTTTGAGGCAGTTCTGTATCCAAATGGCTAGTTCTCCCTTTATTCCATGAGATCTAACCTTGCTAATCAGTCTCCCATGGGGGACCTTGTCAAACGCCTTACTGAAGTCCATATAGATCACATCTATTGCTCTGCCCTCATCAATCTTCTTTGTTGTTTCTTCAAAAAACTCAATCAATTTTGTGAGACATGATTTCCCATGCACAAAGCCATGTTGACTATCCCTAATCAGTCCTTACCTTTCCAAATACATGTACATCCTGTCCCTCAGGATTCCCTCCAACAATTTACCCACCACTGAGGTCAGGCTTACCAGTTGACAGTTTCTTGGCTTGTCTTTACCGCCCTTCTTAAACAGTGGCACCATGTTTGCCATCCTCCAATCTTCCAGCACCTCACCTTTGGCTATCAATGATGCAAATGTCTCAGCAAGAGGCCCAGCAATCACTTCTCTAGTTTCCCACAGAGTTCTTGGGTGCACCTGATCAGGTCCTGGGAATTCATCCACCTTTAACCGTTTCAAGACATCCAGCACTTCCTCCTCTATAATCTGGACATTTTGCAAGATGTTACCATCTATTTCACTACAGCCTATATCTTCCATATCCTTTTCCACAGTAAATACTGATGCAAAATATTCATTTTGTAACACCCATTTTCTGTGGCTCCACACAAAAGCCGTCTTCTGATCTTTGAGGGGCCCTATTCTCTCCCTAGTTACCCTTTTGTTCTTTAATATATTTTTAAAAACCCTTTGAATTCTCTTTAATTCTATTTGCCAACATTATCTCCTGTCCTCTTTTTGCCCTCCTGATTTCCCTCTTAAGTATACTCCTACTTCCTCTATACTCTTCTAAGGATTCACTTGATCTATCCTGTCTATACCTGACATATGCTTCCTTTTTTTTAACCAAACCCTCAATTTCTTTAGTCATCCAGCATTCCCTTTACCTAGCAGCCGTTCCTTTCGCCCTGACAGGAATATACTTTCTCTGGATTCTTGTTATCTCATTTCTGAAAGCTTCTCATTTTCCAGCCGTCCCTTTACCTGCGAACATCTGCCTCCAATCAGCTTTCGAAAGTTCTTGCCTCATACTGTCAAAATTAGCCTTTCTCCAATTTAGAACTTCAACTTTTAGATCTGGTCTATCCTTTCCCATCACGACTTTAAAACGAATAGAATTTTTCAGCTGGATCATTTTTTTTTACCATTAGCACACACTGCGCACCCTCACCATCTGTTTCACTCGGTCCACCCTCCTTTGTTGGCTTAGAATCATCGTTTTTAGGCCCCCTTCAGTTCCAAAGCAAAATTATTGGACTTGAAATGCTAACTCTGTTTCTCTCTTCACAAACACTACCACACCTGTTGAGTTTCTCCAGCCCATCCTGTATATTTATTTCAAAAAGAGACAGACAGGTTGGTTTGTAATGCAAGTCTGAGATGTTTGCATCCAGGCAATGTTAGGTGAAGGAATACAGTGTATAAAAGTTTTAATATTTTTGAATACACAACAATAAGATGTATTAATAAAATGGAACTCTTGCCATTATGGTCAGAACAAACAGTTTATGTGGCCCCATACAGGCAGGAAACATTTTTTATTCCCTTGTAGGACATGGACGTCGTGAGTTGGGCCAGCATTTGTTGAAAGTCCTGAGGTGCCCTCAAAGGTGACAGGCTGCCTTCTTGAACCACAGCAGTCCTTGTGCTGCATGCAGAACGCACACTGCCATTGGGGGGGAAATTCCGGGATTTTGACCCAGTGAACTGAGAAAAACGGCAATGTATTTCAAAGTCAGAATGGTGAGGGTTCTGGAGGGGAGACATGTAAGGGGTGGTGTTCCCATGTATCTGTTGCACTAGGTGACAGAGCTCATGGGTTTTAAAGGACCTTTGGTGAATTTCTGTCGGGTATCATGTAGTTGGTACATACTGCTGCTACTGAGTGTCAGAAGTGGAGGTGGTGGATGTCTGTAAATATGGTGGCAATCAAATAGGTTGCATTGCCCTGGGCGATATCATAGAATTTCATAGAATCCCTACAATGTGGAAACAGGCCCTTCAGCTGAACAAATCCACACCAATCCTTCAAAGAGTAACCCAGCCAGACTCATTCCCCTACCTTATTATCCTATATTTACCCCTAACTAATGCAGCTAACCTACACATCCCTGAACACGTTGGGCAATTGAGCATGGCCAGTTCACCTAACTTGCACATCTTTGGACTGTGGGAGGAAACCAAGGCACACTGAGGAAACCCACAAAGACATGGGGAAAATGTGCAAACTCTGCACAGACAGTCGCCCGAGGCTGGAATCGAACCTAGCTCCCTGGCACTGTGAGGCAGCAGTGCTAACCACTGAGCCACCATGCCACCCATGTCAAGCTTCTTGGTCCTAGTTGGAGCTTCGCTCATTCAGGCGATTTGAAAGTATTCCATCAGATCCCTGGCTTGTGCTTTGTAGATAGCGGACATGTTTTCGAAAATCAGGAGGTGAGTTACTTGCTGTAGTATTCCAACTCTAAATGCTAAGAGGATGTTCCTGTCATGAGAATCTGGTACCAGAAGGTATAGTCTCAAAATATAGAAGCACCAATATAAGACTGAAATGAGGAATTTGTTCCAAAGATTGAGAGTGTTCAGAATTCCTTGCCACAGAGTACTGTGGGGTTATACTGAGCTGGTAAGGGAGAGGCCATGATCATGAAGGTGGTTCTCCCAGATTGAAGCTAGCCCATGGCCTTTTATGTGCTGACTGTGTATGATGTCTCCAAATATTCATCTGCAAAATTTGTGGTAATGGGGGATGGCATTGTCGGTGAGTAGCTTGATAGGACTGTTAAAGATGACTTTCATCATTCGCTGATTATTGAGTATAGATTGGTGGGACGGTGATTGGCTGAATTGCATTTGTCCTGTGTTTTTGTTTATTGGACATACTGGGCAATTTTCAACATTATCAAGCTGATGCCAGTATTGTAACTATACTGGAACAGCACGTCTAGGAAGGTGACAAGTACTGGAGCACAAGTCTCCAGCACTATTGTGAGAATTGTCAGTGGTTGAAGTCTTGGCTGCAGTTCCAATTGTCCTTTGTGGAGTGTGAATATCACGTGAATCAAAATTGGCCGAAGACTGGTATCGGTGATACTGGGGACCTGTGGAGCAAGCCTGTGCAATTACATTGAGACCCATTCTCTGCAGGCTTTGGGAATCATGTGCCCACACCTTCAGGGAGTCACTAATAGCAGTCAAATGAGCCAGAGCCCTCGACTTCTACTCTCCTCATAGCCGAACAGTGGCACATTAACAGCTCCACAGGGCATAACTGTGTGTTGAACTCAAGGCCCTTCCTGGAGTGTGTAATTTAGCTGCTTTCGAAATAAACTCATTGAGCACCTCATCATTGTGTTTGGAGAGCTGCAATTTGAGTGCAACTTAAGAACAATACTTCGTTGCAAATGCTGAATTAAGACAGCAAATGTTAATCTTCGCTACAAAATATATCAGTCATTTGATACAAATGTTTTTATTATTACTGTTGTTCTCTTGTAAGTGCTGTGTTTATCTCTTACTCTTAACAACTTTTACCAACAATGACTCATATAAATGTAGAACAAGAAAGAGGTTGCTAGCTCTTTGCTTGTATAATTTCAAATAATGCTTCGACCTTAAATTTTAACCGTAGTCCTGATCTTTCTAGTGCTTCAGATGGTAATGTTCTGTTCTCCCACAACACATGTATGAGTTGTAGGACCATGTGATGCTTTGTAACACAGTTCTTTTTGTGGCAGGTGCATTAAATGGTGATGGTTTTAAGAAACCTTCACTCCCTTTGGCTCCACCACAGAAGAAAACTCTCCATTCGAGCCTTCCGCATACAGGCCCAGAATTAACTGAAAGTGTTGATGTTGTCGGGGAGTCCGGGGTGAAAGCTGCACCAGCTGTGGAAAGCTCTGCACATCATGACGAAGAAACTCGACCTGAGCTCCAAGAAAGACCCGCACCAGATCAGCGGCCTATTGAGAAACCTCGTCCCAATCTTATATCACTGCCAAAGAAGCCCAAGTCAGCAGCCACCAGGTTACCTTCAGATAAATACAAGCCATGCCCTCCACTCCCATATGTGGAGCCACCATGGGGAGGGTTAGCAGAAGCCCCTTACAGCTTTGAGATCCTCAAGAATGGCAGCATAATCTCGGACATAAGTCTGAATTCAAAGAGCTTTTATGTTGTTGGGAGGCTTCCAACCTGTGACATCTCTCTTGAGCATCCTTCCATTTCTCGGTACCATGCCATAGTGCAACACAGGCGAGTTGCTGATGGCGAGAGTGGAACTGGATTTTATGTTTATGACTTGAACAGCACTCACGGGACAGTGGTAAACAAACAGAAAGTCAAACCGAACTGCTACCAAAGACTTAAAGTTGGCCATGTTATTAAATTTGGAGGGAGCACAAGACTCCTTGTGTTGCAGGTGAGAATGGAGTCAACTTCAAAGGAAAGTGCTTGTTGGCTGTATAATGGTGAATGTGTATTATTTTTATACTAAATTCAAAGTCCTGAAATGTTTTTAAAAAACACCTAATGGTGTGTTATGGACCAGGCCAGATATCCTCAAAACATTTCAAGAACACAGCACAGACCCTAACTTTGTAAGTTGTTTTAAGCAGGAAGGATGCAGCTGGTCAACAGAATACAGACTAACTTAAACTATCTGAAAACCCAACAGATCGTCCCAACTTAATTATGCTGTTCCAAATATTTGCAACAATCCCAATAAACACCCCTTGGCACAAAATGGTAAAAGCAAACACAGGGTCTTATAGGAGAGAGAGGGGTGGCAGCATGGAACACCCTCTTCCATGTAGCTGTTTCTTGGATCAGCAGCCTCAAAGTGACCTGACTGCTTTCAGTAATTAGCCAGACTGCCAAAACCAGAGAAAAACTGAGCTGAGAGAACTGGCCATTTCCCTTTCATTGTACACATTTTTTTTTAAAACTCGTAAGCCTTTTGCCTGAGGGGGCTATAATCTGTTAGTTATAATCAAACTGGTCCTAAAACCCATCCAAAGCCAGACTTTTCGGAATCGCTGCTTTTACAACCTCTCTGAAAAAAAACCAAGGACAGGGTAACCTTGTTAAAGGAGCATCATCATCACGTAGCATACTGACAACCATTTGTTCAGTCTTGTTCTGAAGTTCCAAGTGCAACCCAAGAACGAATCAAGATTAAAAGGGCAGACTCTACCTGTTAGATTAAGCTTAATAATGCCTCAGAATGTGTGGTATATTTTTTCTGTTCGGGTGTACTGCCTTCAACAGAATGCATTGTACAGTGTATATTACTCTGTAGAGAAGTGAATTCTAGATATGATAAATATCCAAGAGAAAAGTTTTAGACAAGTGAGGATTTTGTACCCACATTTTACTTGCACACTAATGATTCATTTGACTGTGGAGAATCTTCTCCACAGAGTTTGAATAGATCAAAATAAATTAGAAGGATATTTGGGCCCTTTTGCAAACTCAGTGACCCAGTTGAACATCAAAGGTTGGAGTTTTCAAATGATTTCTCCCAAGATGTCAGCATAACATGAATGGAGAAATGCTAATGATTCGGGAACTTTAAGTTTAAGCTAGTCACATCCATAATCACTGGAGTATTGGTAATATGTTAAGTCAGTTCAAAACTGGATATTCTCACAAAGCAATTCCTGACCACAACACTGACAGACGCCAGGTTGGAATAGCAAGTTCGTGTATGTTTATTCTCATTCAGGCTGCTTATAATGCATATTCTCGGCTGCAAGCCCATGTTGCAAACAGTATTGATCTCCTGAACAGCAGTAAAAAGGGGTCAATTGACGTCTGTCCAAGGACTGTTGTGTTGCTGATGCTACACCTTAAGTTGAACCAGTTAACTACAGCAGAGTGTAATTTTAACTACTGATGACCATAGGCCTTTTTAATCAAAATAGGGGTGACACGATGACTCACTGGTTAGCACACTGGTCTCACAGTGCCAGGGACTCGGGTACAATTCCAGCCTTGGGCAACTGGCTGTGTGGAGTTTGCACATTCTCCCCATGTCCGTTTGGGTTTCCTCCTACAGTCCGAAGATGTACAGGTTAGATGGATTGGCAATGCTGAATTGACCATAGTGTCCAAGGATGTGTAGGCTAGGTGGATTAGCCATAGGGAATACAGGGTTACAGTGACAGGATAGTGGGGTGAGTATAGGTGGGATGCTCTTCAGAGAGTTGCTTTAGACATGTTGGGCTGAATGGTCTGTTTGCACACTGTCGGGATTCTATGAATAGCAGCTGTATGTTCTGTGTAAAACAGTCAATTGAAGTGAATTAGAAAATAAGTCTTGGCACATTGGCTGAGTTAATGAAAGAATGGCTCATTTCCTAATAACCCCATTCTTCTTTGAGATGCTGGAAAAGCCCTGTTCCAGTCACTAAACTGATTGACAGTGATCCTATGAACTACTTTGATACACTTCATTATGTTAATTGTGCTATACAATTGCAAATTTTATTACAGCTTAGCAAAACCATATTGCCCTTTCTTTTCAAATAATAGAATTCTATTGAGTTGCTCTTCACAGTTAGAAGAATTGCTGCAGTACTGGTTAATACTGCAAAGGATGAACAGAAAACATCCTGATTAGTTTCTGAGAGACCACTAAACTCCAGCATTGTCCCCTGACAATATATTAAAACAAACCTGAATTTAAGCCAGTATAATTCAGTCTGTTGTTACATTGAAGAAAAATGCTCTGTCCACAAAGAACTTGAGATTTGGAATGACAGAATCTAATCAGAATTGTTTTTCAAGGATTGATTGGACACAGTACAAATAGTAAATGCTCACCCTTGGTAAAGTGGTCATCCTCTTGAACCAACATGAAAGTTGAAGTGAAGATCACGCAAGCTGCTAAATCCTGTTTGTTTCTACTTGTGAGCAATACACCCTGTCGAGCAGCTGTCACTGAATTGCCTACCAGAGATTTTTTTTTGTTTCAAAACGGTGCGACCAAAAGCCAAGGTTTCTACAGATACTGCTTTAATTTGTTTTCTCCCTTGCATCACTTCCACTTGATAGTGTGGTTTTATGGAATTATTGAAATTTAGAGGTTTTTTTTTAAAAAGCCATTTAGTCCATTGTATCTGCCAACCTAAAAGGACCTATCCAGCCTATTTGTACATTGTAGCTCTTGGTCCTGTGGTACAGTGTTTAAAGTGCATGTCCAAGGACTTTTTGCATTGAGGTGTTCTGCCTTTGGGCCTGCCAATCTTCCTCACAGCTGTGATTTTTGTTTCTTTAAATGACATGACTTTTTAAATCCCCCTTTCTCTCGTGTATGGAAACCCTGTGATGAATGATGTGGGCTTGCAATTTGCACCATTCTTTAAACCACGTTCCCAGAAATAGCTACAATATCATACTTCCAAGTGGGTCTCTGTGTTCAGCTCATTTCCTTTATTTATTAGACTACTTTCATTGGAGCAAACATCATTAATCACTGGCAACTCTTTTGTCTATTTTTTATCTTCTGTAATGTTGCTTTTTGTTCAATGTATCAAGCCTCAAAATTTCATTGTTTTTCTGTTTTCTCAATCTACACCTGGCTCTCCATTCCCTCTTTCAAGCTTGTTTATATCCTCCACCTCCAGCTGCAGTGAAACTGCTCCTTTAACTTTAACTCTCCTTTAACTCCTGATGAAGGGCTTTTGCCTGAAACGTCGATTTTCCTGCTCCTCGGATGCTGCCTGACCTGCTGTGCTTTTCCAGCACCACTCTGATCTAAACTCTGGTTTCCAGCATCTGCAGTCCTCACGTTTGCTTAGTTGATTTTCCCTTAAATTTGTTCTGCAGACCTGATCCAACAGTTTCAGAATTCAAAAGCCCTCCTTCCAGGGCCATACCTTCATTCACACATTCATTTGCACAAACCTCTTGTTTCTGTGCACACTGACCCCAGGAGTTGTTGAGGAATTACCATCTTTCAGGCCCTACTGATTGATTTACTGTACAACCTCAGTTATTTCCCCATGGTAGGCTACGGCAAAAAATACGGAGGTATGGCATTGAGGGTGAGTTGGAGGTTTGGATTAGGAATTGGCTGGCTGGAAGAAGACAGAGGGTAGTAGTTGATGGTAAAGGTTCATCTTGGAGTGCAGTTTACCAGCAGTGTTCCGCAAGGATCTGTTTAGGGACCATTGCTGTTTGTCATTTTTATAAATGACCTGGAGGAGGGGCTACAAGGTTGGGTGAGCAAGTTTGCGGATGATACAAAAGTCGGTGGAGTTGTTGACAGTGAGGAAGGATGTGGCAGGTTACAGCGGGATACAGATAAGCTGCAGAGCTGGGCAGAAAGGTGGCAAATGGAGTTCAATGTAGCTAAATGTGAAGTGATTCACTTTGGTAAGAGTAACAAGAAGATGGAGTACTAGGCTAATGGTCAGATACTTGATAGTGTGGATGAGCAGAGGGATCTTGGTGTCCATGTACACAAATCTCTGAAAGTTGCCACCCAGGTAAATAGTGCTGTGAAGAAGGCATACGGTGTACTGGCTTTTATTGGTAGAGGAATTGAGTTCCGGAGTCCTGAGATCATGTTGCAATTGTATAAGACTCTGGTGCGGCCGCATCTGGAGTATTGTGTGCAGTTTTGGTCGCCGTACTATAGGAAGGATGTGGAGGCACTGGAACGGGTGCAGAGGAGGTTTACCAGGATGTTGCCTGGTATGGTAGGAAGATCGTATGAGGAAAGGCTGAGGCACTTGGGGCTGTTTTCATTGGAGAAAAGAAGGCTTAGGGGTGACTTGATAGAGGTGTACAAGATGTTTAGGGGTTTAGATAGGGTTGACAGTGAGAACCTTTTTCCACCTATGGAGTCATATATAACGAGGGGGCATAGCTTTAAATTAAGGGGTGGTAGGAATAGGACTGATGTTAGGGGTAGATTCTTTACTCAGTGAGTCGTGAGTTCATGGAATGCCCTACCAGTAATAGTGATGGACTCTCCGTCTTTATGGGCATTTAAACGGGCATTGGATAGGCATATGGAGGAAAGTGGGCTAGTGTAGATTAGGTGGGCTTGGATCGGCGCAACATCGAGGGCCGAAGGGCCTGTACTGCACTGTATTTTTCTATGTTCTATATTCTATCTGAATTTCAGGTTATCCGAACAAAATCTCAAAACCCTGGAAAAATTTTATTAAATTTAAATAAAAGCATCAGCGAGAGCTGGCAGCGGGAGCAGGAAGAGAGTTGCCGCGGACACCCTGTTCCTGCTATTGCCACCGCCACAGGCACCCTGTTACTGCTATATGCCACCACCACGGGCACCCTGTTCCTGCTATATGCTGCCACTACGGGCACCCTGTTCCTGCTACATGCTGCCACCACAGGCACACTGTTCCTGCTATATGCAGCCACCACGGGCACCCTGTTCCTACTATAGCCGCCGCCACGGGCACCCTGTGCCTGCTATATGCTGCCACCATGGGCACACTGTTCCTGCTATATGCAGCCACCACAGGCACCCTGTTCCTGGTATATGCCGTCTCCACGGGCACCCTGCTCCCGCTATATGCAGCCACCACGGGCACTCAGTTCCTGCTTTTGCCACTGCCATGGAAACCCTGTTCCTGCTATTGCCATCGCCATGGGCACCCTGTTCCTGGTATATGCCACTGCCACGGGCACCCTGTTCCTGCTATATGCTGCCACTACGGGCACCCTGTTCCTGCTACATGCTGCCACCACAGGCACCCTGTTCCTGCTATATGCCGTCTCCACGGGCACCCTGCTCCCGCTATACGCAGCCACCACGGGCACTCAGTTCCTGCTTTTGCCACTGCCATGGAAACCCTGTTCCTGCTATTGCCATCGTCATGGGCACCCTGTTCCTGGTATATGCCACTGCCACGGGCACCCTGTTCCTGCTATTGCTACTGTCACCGGAGCCCTGTTCCTGCTATATGCCACTGCCACGGTCACCGTGTTCCTGCTATATGCCGCCACCACGGGCACCCTGTTCCTGCTATTGACACTGCCACCGGAACCCTGTTCCTGCTATATGCCACCGCCAAGGTCACCCTGTTCCTCCTATATGCCGCCACCACGGGCACCTTGTTCCTGCTATTGACACTGCCACAGCTACCCTTTCCTGCTACATGCAGCCACCGCGGGCACCCTGTTCCTGCTGCATGCCTCCGCCACGGGCATCCTGTTCCTGCTGTATGCAGCCACCACAGGCACCCTGTTCCTGCTATTGCCGCCACCACGGTCACCCTGTTCCTCCTATATGCAGCCGCCACGGTCACCCTGTTCCTCCTATATGCCGCCACCACGGTCACCCTGTTCCTCCTATATGCTGCTGCCACGGGCACCCTGTTCCTGCTATTGTTGCCACCCCCCGATCCGTTATCTGAACAAAGCACTCCCCACCCGTCTTGTTCGAATAATCGAGGTTGTTCTGTATATGCTAGATCTCTCAAATCTGCCTGCAGAACCTTATCTGCTACAAATGTGAGTGTTGACATCTCTTTGTTTAGCATTTGGAGTGGTGTAGTGGTTTGCACTCCTGTTTCACCCAGTGCCAGTGACCCAGAGGCGGTTCCAGCCTCCGGCGAGTCTGTGTGGGTTTCAGTTGGGAGCTCCGGCTTCCTACCACAGTCCAAAGAAATGCCGATTAAGTGGACTGGCCCTGCTAAATTGATGTGAAGGGTAGGTAGATTAGCGATATAAAATAAGACAGGGGTGGGGATCTGGGTCTGAGTGGGATATCTTCGGAGGATTGGCGCACATTCAATGAGCGGATTACTTCTTTCAGCACTATTGGGATTCTGTAAATTCCCTTCAATATTTCACAGATGCTCTGTGATTTCCTTGATCCTAGCACCATATCACCACAGAATCATTATAATCCTTTCAGAAGCACCTGCTATTACTATTGCTTTCCCAATTATCTTGTTCCCTGTATGACTGAATGAGACATGATGCCAGTCTTTGACTGTTCTCCCCAGAGAATCAGCACCCTCACCAGCATTCTGGACTGAAAACTGGTTAAAGAACAATGTATTCCGATGTCCTGTACTTGTGCACATTTGTCTGTCTGACCTTCTGCCATTCCCTTTTCTGCCTGTGCTCTTAAGCTGAAGGGTGACCATCCTCCTCCAATAACCTGCTATCCACAAAGCCCCTCAGATCGGCTATTGTGATGCCAGTTGCTGTTCAAGCACTGAAATCTGGAACTCAAACTCCTCCAACTGACAACACTCCACATAAGTATGGTTGAAGTGTCTGGAGTTCCCACGTGACAGAATATGAATTCAGATATGAACGTAATGTCCAATCTTACATTTGGATCTCAGCAGAACAGATTTGAAGTCAAGACTTGCCCTAATTTGTTCGCTAGCTACTTGCCAGTCTGCTCTTTCCCAAGTACTCCTGCCCCTGTAGGTGTCATTTCACCTTACTACTTGACCCTCATGCTCCCTTACCTCCAAGCTGTTCAATTCTTCAATGAATTGATTAACTGTTAAAATATGTTATGCTTGCATGTGGTGGAGATATTGAAGCCTTCTATTTAAACCCCTCAGGTTCTGGTGTTCCTCTCTCTGTATCGATTTTGATGTCACTCTGTCAGCATCTTTTTATTTTTCCTATGTTTGGCTTAGTGTGCTTCAATTTCTTTTTATGTCCGGTCTCCAACCGTTTTGCTATGATTTTTGGAATTTCCCATCTGCACATTCTCTGTGGTATCCAGGTATCTTTGGATTTACTGTTTTTTTTTGCCTTGGTCAATACCAGACCTGTTCACCAAAAGTCCAGGGTAACTTTTGCCCTTTGTTTATTTCTGCTGTAGCCTTTGAGAAAGTCTACACCCCTACAACCTCCCAATAGTTTCCCCACACTTTGTATCCTGCCATACCACAGTTGCATGAAGAGGTCCCCTTTTGCCGGTGCAGCTTTTTCTTTGTTTTTTATGCTGTCCCTCAACACATTGCAGACTTAAATGGTAGGCACTTTATTTATAAATGTTTTTGTAATTTTTATTTTTAAATGTGAAAAAATGTTTTAGCATTTGTTCCGTGCACCATGAGCCTTTGAATCCATGACATCACAGAATGTTACCCCTCTATGAGAAGGATATTATGCTGGAGAGGATCCAGAAAAGATTTTCCAGGATGCTGTCAGGAATGGAGGACTTGAGTCATAAAATAGGCTCAGAAATTTTCCACAGGAGTGTAGGAGGATGAGGGGTAACCTCGGAGAGGTTTATAAACTCGTGAGACACATGGATAAGGTGAATAGCAAAGGCCTTTTCCCGAGGGTAGGGGTGTTCAAAAGGAGGGAAAATAATTTTAAGATGTGAGAGAGTTAAAAAGGGCATTTTTTTTTTTACAGAGTGGTTTCTGTGTGGAATGAACTGCCAAACAAAGTGGTGGATGCGAGGTTAGAGCTTTTATAAGACATTTGGATAAATACATAAATAGAATAGGTTTGGATGAAAAAGGGCCAAATGCAGACAAATGGGATTTGTTTAGTTTGGGGACATGGTTGGCATGAAGTAGTTGGGCCAAAATGTCTTTTCCATGCTGTATGACTCTGATTTATATATCATTTCTTCAGCTTATCCAGTACCATTCTTATCATGTTATTTCTGAGGCAGTTACTTTCTGTCAAAAGGTATTTCTGGTGATGCTCAGCTATCTTTACTTTGCTAGTGAGCCTTTGCATCCTATGTTTCAGTCACAGATATTTCTCTCCTAATTCCCTCACTGCTGCCCACCCAATCATTGGAAAAGCAAACTTGATGCTGGGTTATACAAATGCACCAAATCTTGTATTTAAGTGCCTTGCTGTAGTACCCATCCCAGGATGCTTTGTCGGGACACAAAATGATCATTAAAAATTGTCACAAAGCCATATGTGCTAATGTTAGGACAGGGCTTAATCAATGGGTTTATGTAAATGAGGAGAGAAAGACCGATCGATTCAGGGAGAAATTCCAGTGCTTATGAACTGAGCAAGTGTTTGTACAATGTCAATGATGGAACAATGAAAACCAGGGACATGTAAAAGGCACAAATGGGATGATTTCTGAGATCGCTGTAGGTAATGAGTTGGCACGGTGGCATAGTGGTTAGCACTGCTGTCTCACAGCACCAGAGATCCGGGTTCAATACCCGCCTTCGGCGTCTGTAGAGTTTGCATGTTCTCCCCATGTCTGCGTGGGTTTCCTCCGGGTACTCCGGTTTCCTCCCACAGTCCAGTAGTGTGCAGGTTAGGTGAATTGACCATGCTAACTTGCCCGTAGTGTTAGGTGAAGGGGTAAATGTTGGGGAATGGGTCTGGGTGGGTTGCGCTTCGGCGGGTCAGTGTGGACTTGTTGGACAGAAGGGCCTGTTTTCACACTGTAAGTAATCTAATCTAATAAGATTGGGTAACACCTGCCCAGCTTCTAGTCAAACTGAGAGAAAGGCAAAAGCATGTACTAATTACCAAGACATGTGAACCACTTGTCATCCTCCTGGTTTGTTATGTCCCTCCTCTTCAGATCCATTCACATTCATGAATGCCGGTTGCCACTTTAACACTCTCTCAATTCAAGCTCCAGGAAGAAAGCATTCAGAGAAAAGAACAAAACAGAGCGAGAGTATGAAATGTAAAATTGTTAGAGAATTTAGATAAATCTTTGCACCATGTACCCTCCCACTAATACACCTTGTTTGTTGATGTAATTTTATTTTGGCCATCTGTTTCCATAACTACTACCTTTAATCAATGCATGAAATGAGAGATTATTTTTTAATAAGATATAACTAGATAGTTCTGGTTTATTTCTCTTGTATAGAAAATAGGAGTCAGACTCGGCTATTTGGCCCCTCCAGCCCGCTCTGTCATTCAATACAATCATGAGTGACCATTTAATTCAGTATCCTGTTCCTGCTTTCTTCCCACACCCTTTGAGCCCTTCAGCCCTCAGAACCATATCTATTCCTGCAGCCCTGCATCAAATAGAAGTAAATATTTATGTTGTTAAAAGAGTGGCAGAGTGATATAGTAACCTAATTTCTCAGGCAGTCCATGCAGCCACTGTTACAGTTATCCAATGCAGTTACCCTCTTTTACGTTTATTGTTGTAAGTTCTTGTTAGCTTCGCAAACTGACTTATCATTTGTTCTATTGGGCAGTTTTTTAAACCAGTTAATTTGAGTGACCCAAGAACAATGCCACCTCAACTTTAAACACGAAACTGGGATAACTGAAATGAAGTATCCCTGGAGTTTTGTCCTAAAGTTGTATTATGGGACTGGTCGGGTTATTAAAGGAGGATCCTATGATCTTCCAGATTTATTTTAAATTTCATGATGCTATTTGTGTGCAGGGCCCAGAAGAGGATGAAGATGAGGAATCTGATTTCACTGTGACTGAGCTGGTGCAGAGGAGCCAGCAGCACAAGCAGCTGGAGAAACGAATGCTGGGTGAAGATTCTGATGAGGACGAAAGTGCGGATGTTGAGTCAGTGGAACAGCCCAGGCCACCTGCAGCCAGCAGTGTCACTGGTTGTACGTGGGGAATTGGTAGGTGCACCCACAACGTAGAGGGCTGGAGAATTGCCAGCTTAATGAGCTGATTCAAAAAAAATCTAAAGATAAGCCCAGCAATGTCTGTCTAATCAGTTCAACTACAATGGTAGACACACTTCCAGAAACAATTATATACAGTAGGATTAAGAGCAAAAATGGTCGTAGTCCTACTGGACCATAGGGCTGCTCTCTCTTGTCAGCCACATGGGAAAATATGGATTAATTTGGAAGAGTCAACATGAATTTGTTGCAGGAAAATTATGTCTAACTAACCTGGAGGAAACTTTGAAGAAGTAACAGAGGATTTTTACTTTGTGTGATGTGGGTGTTGCTGGCTAGACCAGCCACCCTAATTGCCCAGAGGGCAGTTTTGAGCCGCATGGCTGTGTCATATATTAGGCCATGAGAAAGAGGAACAGGAGTAGGCCATTTGGTCCCTCCAGCCTGATCTGCCTTTCGATAGGGTAATGAATGATCTGGCATACTTCGCATCCGCTTTGCTTCCCTTTCCCCTTGATCCTTGATTTCCCCTATGATCAAGAATCTGTCTTAGCCCTGAATATACACAAGGGTTCTGCCCCCACACCTCTCTGTGACAGGAAGTGCGAAAGACACTCAACCCCCTGCATTTCTGTCTTTGATTTAGGTTTGCATTAGATGTGTAGGCAACACCTTTAAAAATCCTGAAGAGTTCTGCATGGTGAATTTATTACTGTTGATTGGGCAGAAAAGTAGAAAGTGGAATTCAAACTGTCGAAATGCAAGGATATCAATTTGGGGAGGGCGAACAAAGCAAAAGAATGTACAATAAACAGGAGGTTATTGGGAAGAACAGAGGAAAGCAGAAGCCTTATACTGTTTGTCTATTGGAACCTGTCGGTGGCAGAACTGGCCAATGAAGTGGTGAAGGTCTATTAGACTTGCAAGCCTCCCCTCAATGATTCTGGTCCTACTCTTGTTTAATTGCAACTCATCCACCTTGTACAGGTCCTACTGCCCCCAGAAATGATTGTAATGCTCCAGAACCACAACACTGTTCCCTCTGTACCAGCTGTGCATTCATCTGGACCTATTCTTTGCTCACGAGCATGTGGTGCCAGCAATTACTGCCTTTTGAATCCTATTCTCAAATGTGCTTCCTAGTTTCCAAAGTTCTGCTTAGAGAATCTCATCCTTTTGTTCTGCCTCTGCCATTGATACCAATATGTACTGCGATCTCTCTCTGACCTTGCCTTTCAGAATGCCCTGTAGCTATTCCGTGACACCCCTGGCACGAGGGAGGTAACATACTATCTTGGAGTTGATGTTGCCATGGTTGGAGGATTTGACTTATGAGGAGAGGCTGAACAGACTGGGGCTGTTTTCCCTGGAGCGTCGGAGGTCGAGGGGTGACTTATAGAGGTTTATAAAATTATGAGAGGCATGGATAGAGTCAGGGAGTCCAAAACAAGAGGGCATAGGTTTAGGGTGAGAGGGGAAAGATATGAAAGAGACCTAAGGGGCTACTTTTTCACGCAGAGGGTGGTACATGTATGGAATGAGCTGCCAAAGGAAGTGGTGGAGGCTGGTACAATTGCAACATTTAAGAGGCATTTGGATGGGTATATGAATAGGAAGGGTTTGGAGGGATATGGGCGGGCGCTGGCAGATGGGACTAGATTGGGTTGGGATATCTGGTTGGCATGGACAGGTTGGACTGAATGGTCTGTTTCCATGCTGTACATCTCTATGATTCTAGATGCTTTCCTTTATGGGATATAATATGGGAAATATAAAATGCTAGTTAGGCCACTACTGGAATTTTGTGTGCAGTCCTGGTCATCACATTACAGGAAGTACAAAATTGCTTTGGGAGAGGGTGGATGGAGGAGCTTTTCATGTGTGTTGTCAGGGCATGAAAATTGTTGCTGTGAGGAATGATTGCACAGACTAGACTTTTGAATGGAACAGAGAAGGCTAAGGGGTGACCTAATTGAGGTGTGTGAAATAACGAAGGGTATGGATGTAGAGAAAACCTTTTCACACAGAGGGTGTTAAATGCTTGGAATTTGCTGCTCAGCTTCATGACTGAGAAGGAATCCCTGAGGAAATCTGGATCTGTGCCTGAAGGGATGTCACCTGTAGATCAGGTACTGAAATAAGGAGTTGAAATGGGTGGCTAGTTTATTCAGCTACCTCACACTGTAGGCTAAATGGCCTGTCCTGGGCTATCACCATTCTATGTTTCGATAACCAAGCT
The DNA here is from genome assembly GCF_020745735.1 of Hemiscyllium ocellatum. Lineage (NCBI taxonomy): Eukaryota > Metazoa > Chordata > Chondrichthyes > Orectolobiformes > Hemiscylliidae > Hemiscyllium > Hemiscyllium ocellatum. Next base: position 24,441,001 of record NC_083403.1, on the reverse strand, counting down.
CGGAAACATGAGCCATTCTGATTAGTGTTTTTTGACCTTCATTAATTGCTGTGCACATTCAAGTCAACCATTGCTTGCTCTAAGCTCTGTTAGGTAAGTAGAGTCTGAATTGTTTTTTGATGTATAAATAGAGGTATCAGTTCACAATCTTGAGTAAAAGGTAATGTTGCATACAAGGACCCATATGCTGTAAAAATAAAGGAGCCAGTTGGATAGATGACCAACTGTTTTGAGGGGATTTCTTCATCCCAGTATATCTTGTGCCAAGTCTGTGGCATTGATGCACCATCCTATCATCATGTTGTCAGGTTTCTGCATTGTACATTTTCAGTAAAGGCTTATGCAAGGAGTCATTTTCCAGGTGACTGAGATGTGACAAATTTCTCAAGATCAGTGTGTTTATGCAACAGAGTGCAGGGGACCTACATGTTGCAGTCAACGGAGACCAGATGATAGTGAAGCTATTCAGTATTTAGAAATGGACAACTTTCCTTCAGTGTTTCCCTTTTCTTTCCCTGTCTCTACCCTCCATTTAATATTTTGGGCCACCATCAGCCCCACCCTGCAACATTTAACACATTACCACTAAAGAAGTAAACCCAATCAAGAAAAAAAAAGATAAAATATTTGTGGAATGAAAACTGTCATCAGTAAAAAGTGAACATGTTGATTGATGAATGAGTCCCCATCAAGTTCAACCAGAAAAATAATTTAGCTTCTTCCGTCTCACTGTTTCCCTCCCTTCCCATTTGCACCCAACTATTTCCTTTTGCTAGACTTGGTCCAAGACCATCAGAAGTGAGACTGTATCTCACTTGGCAGCCAGTGATCTACAGTTCAATGAATTAGCATATAAAGTAGGTTGTGTCTGCTAAATTTGTGAATTTATTTTTTAATATTTCAACAGTTGAGGATGCAGTGGAAGATGAAAGTGAAGACAACCCATATTCCATTGAATTCCAGGAGGACCGCGAAGCTTTTTATATCAAAGACCCGAAGAAAGCACTCCAGGGTTTCTTTGATAGGGAAGGTATGTTTTTTCCAAACAAAGTCTCTGCTACCAGAAAATGAAACGACCACTGCAGAATTAAAAACTGTCTCAGTGTCAGGAAAGATAACATTATTTCAATAAATGTAATATTTTATGCATTAAAGCAGCCAGGTTATGTGATCTTACTTTTCATTTTTAGTTTCCTCCAGCCTTTCCTGAAGGCAAAAGACTTTGTTGGAATGCAATCTGCTTAATCTGTCAGCTTTCCAGTTCCTTGTCCCTTCAGCATTTCTTCATTTGTTAACGCAGACATTAATTGTCAATTTGATGCCTTCCATGGTCAAACATCACAACAAAGTCATCATGTCCTAGGTGGAGTCAGATACTCGAGACCTTCAGGGGTAAAAAATCTGAGTTTAAACCTAGTGGTCAGCTTTTTAAAAATTCACATTCATGATTCTACTTGCCGTAACCTTGCCCTTCCATATCTCTATAAACTCCTCCAGCACTTAAGATTAGATTAGATTACTTACAGTGTGGAAACAGGCCCTTCGACCCAACAAGACCACACCGACCCGCCGAAGCGCAACCAACCCATACCCCTACATTTACCCCTTATCTAATACTACGGGCAATTTAGCATGGCCAATTCACCTGACTCGCACATCTTTGGACTGTGGGAGGAAACCGGAGTATCCGGAGGAAACCCACGCAGACATGGGGAGAATATGCAAACTCCACACAGACAGTCGCCGGAGTCGGGAATTGAACCCGGGTCTCTGGCGTTGCCGCCCACTACTTAAGTGTCTAAGTTCTCTGTGGTCCTTCAATTCGGGGAGAATGCAAGTAAGTGGTGTTGAAATATCCATTAGCCATGATTGAATGGTGGAGTGGACTCAATGGGCCGAATGGCCTTACTTCCATTCTTATGTGTTATGGTCTTAATTCTGGCCTCTGATAAATCCTTGCTGCATCAGAGATGATCATGTCTTCGTTTACCTTGGCCCTAAATTATTCAATTAATTCATAGTTGTACAGTTGTAAAACACAAATAGTCCAATTTGTCTAGCCGACCAGATATCCTAAATTAATCTAGTCCCATTTGCCAGTATTTGGCCTATACTCCTCAAAACCCTCCCTATTCATGTATCATTACCCAGATGCCTTTTAAATGTTGTAATTGTACCAGCATCCACCACTTCCTCGGCAGCTCCTTCAATACATGCAGCATACTCCGCATGAGAACATTGCCCCTAAGGTGCCTTTTAAATCTTTTTCCCCCTTATCTTGAAGCCTGTGCCCTCTACATAGGAAAAAGACATTGGCTATTCACCTTATCCATGCCTCTCATGATTTATTAAACCTCTGTAAGGTCACTCCTCAGCTTCTGATGCTCCAAGGAAAATAGCCCTGGTCTGTTCAGCCTCTCCTCACCCTCCAACCCTGGCAACATCCTTGTAAATTTTTTCTGGACACTTTCAAGTTTCACAACATCTTGAGAGATTAGAATTGAACACAGCATTCCAAAAGTGGCCTAACCAATGACCTGTACAGCGGCAACATGACCTCCGAACTCCTATATCCAATGCACTGACCAATAAAGACAAGTGTACCAAACACTGTCTTCACCACCTCGATTCCCTCTGACTCCACTTTCAAGGAACTATGAACCTGCACCATCCAGGACCTTACCATTAAGTTTATAAACCCTGCCCTGATTGCCTTACCGAAATGCAACACCTCCCATTTATCTAAATTAAACTCCATTTGCCACTCCCCAGCCCATCTGATCAAGGTCATGTACTGTGAGGTAACCTTCTTCACTATCAAATGTACTACGAATTTTGGTGTCACCTGCAAGCTTACTAATCATACCACCAACATTCACATCCAAATCATGACAAAAAGCAGCGGACCCAGCACTGATTCTTCCCTTAACACTACCACCTCCCTCCTCCTTTAAGAGCCCTTGAAACACAGATCTATGAACAAGCATTTTGGTCAATGTTGCTCAGTATCAAATTTTATTCGATAAAACTTCTGTGAAGGCATTACATTAAAGGTGCTACATAAATGCATGTTTTTTAATTATAATTTAATTTTAGTATTGGGCACGCCTTATTGTGAACACTATTCTTGACATTCATTGTCCATTTAAGTAAATGCAATTAATTCTCAGGTAACTCTGGTTAAAAGACCACAATTAAAGCTTTGAAATAATAAATTGGGGCCTGAATGATTAGATTTAATTAATCTGTTCCAAATCCTTGCACCACTTCTAAAAATCATGAACCATTGACCAGTAAAATGAAAAATTGCACATCTGCATCAGAAAACCTGGAAGTATATTGTCTATAATAAGAAAATGAAGATCCTGAGTTATTGAAACAAGTAATCAGTCGGTTTGCTTCAACCTCAAAGATGGAGGATATTGTCACCTTTTGGTGCAGTAAACTAAAACCGATGTTTCACAGCACTTTTCACAGTTCAACTGCTTGACAGCCATCAAACTACTTTTTAAGCATAGTAACTTTTGTGATGTAGGAAATGTCGCAGCCAATCTGTGTACACAAAGCTTGGAGATAGTGAGGACTGTCGATGGTGGTGAGTCAGTGTAGGTACAATGTGGTGCTGGAAGAAGCACACAGCAGGCCGGGCAGCATCTAAGGACCAGGAGAGTCGACATTTTGGCCAGGATCCCTCATCAGCCCTGATGAGAGGTCCTGCCTGAAGTGTCCACTCTCCTGCTGCTCAGATGCTGCCTGACCTGCTGTGCTTTTTCCAGTGTCTCACTCGAGCTACACACACAGCTTGTGCAAACAGCAAACAATAATGATCAAATAACATGTCTTAGTGATGCTGATTGAGAGATAAATACCGGCAAGGCCACAGGGGGATGTTCCTTGTTCACCACCTTTGACATAATGCAATGGATCTAAATGATCCATTGAGAGAGAGTTTAACATCTCATCTTTATCCCCAATCTCTCGGATCCAGAATAAGTGAAAATAGCAGAGTATAGATCGGGTCTGTTGAAAATAAAAACACAGAAACCAGCCGTTGGGGAGGTTAGGGTATCAAAAGGTATCGAGTAAAAAGTGAGGTCTGCAGATGCTGGAGATCAGAGCTGAAAATGTGTTGCTGGTTAAAGTGCAGCAGGTCAGGCAGCATCCAAGGAACAGGAAATTCAATGTTTCGGGCACAAGCCCTTCATCAGGAATTCCTGATGAAGGGCTTGTGCCCGAAATGTATCAAAAGGTATCACAAAGTTTATGGTCTAAAATTGTTGAAGGCAATTCTGAATCCAAAAGACTGTAAAGTGCATAATGGAAAATAAGGCGATATTTCTTCAACTTGCATTGCTGCAGGATGAGGCCAGAGACTTTTCCGTTCTCTCCTTTCTGTTTAACTTGCTGTTTCCAATTTTTCAGTGGCATTAAACGCATCAGACTTCCACTTCTCTTCACTCTGAAAATGTCATAGCAGAATTGAAACATTAACTCTTTTTCTGACTCCACAGATGTTGTCATACCTGCTGAATTTCACAAGCATTTTCTATTTTTATGTCGATAGTATTGCCAACTGATTTTAACTGTGTAGGTCAACAATCAGGAGTGAGCCCATCATGTGTACTGTATTGTGTGTCTCAATGTTGTCAATAATCCTTTCAATATGAATCAAGTTCTTCCTTTTGGATAATGCCATGATCTTGCTCCCATTCAGAAACTAAGTTAGATACTATTAGACTTTTGAACATCATAAACAATGCTTGTATTGATTTATCATCCCTAAACATTGTTATCAATGTACGGATAGCCACACCTGTTTGGGAGAGTCATAATCAAAGCTACATGTCATAAGGGGCAATTACTTTGATTGAATGAGCAGCAATGAATCACATGAGATTGTGCCCATAGAGGTGCAGTGCAATGTCATGGAATTGTTTCATGCACAACAACAACGACTATTTTGCCCTCTATCAAAAAAAAAGATATGATGACATAAGTGTATATTTGGTTTCTGGGGGTATACTTTCAAAGTGGTTTCACGTAGGATAATCAGGTGCATGATGCACTTAAGAGAGCAGTTGGGTGAGTTTACATGCTGTGTCTCCTCAAGCACCAAAACACACCACAAACTGTCAAAATTACACTTAATAGTTGTGCAAGATTTATTGTTGAATATGCAGCAACACGCGAAGACATTTCAAAATAGTCAGAAAAAAGTAACAAGACTGATCCTAGGTAACACGTACAGCTGCTCTGATGCATTCAAACAACTGAACGTGTGCGCACATTACTGAAATGTGGAAAAAGCACTGTCAAGACTACAATTTTTTTTTAAAGTTTTGGATCCAGCCTCCCATAACCATCATCTCCTGTAAAATGTAACTGTGTTGTGGAATTAAGGAGAAAAGACCTTAATAAGATATAGAACAAATAGGCCATGAGATAACTCAATCTCTTAGTTTATAAAATTCATGAGTATTCTCTCTCAATGATCAAAAATTTCATGAAATCAGACTGATGTGTGATCTGTGGGCTTTAATGTAAAGCAGAGATTGCAATAAAACATTTATTTCTATTCTGTAAATTAATGAGAATAGCATTTTGCAGCATTTTACCATTAGTTTCACACTAAAATAATTGTAATTGTGAAATCCTCTTTTTAAACGTTGTGTGCTTGTATATAAGTTGGCATTATGAATACAAGTAATCATAGTTCAGTCACAATTCAGCTCCTTCTGCTGTGATGATTTTTCGCTGAACCAATTTATATATCCATCTATGACTCCCTGAGGACTATTCACGGCATTACGACCCACCACAATCTGTAGTGCCATGGTCCAACACTGCATTGTATCCATGTTTCCTTGCGGGGGTCGGAGGGGTGAGGGGGTGGGGGGGTTGTAGAAGAAGCATCATGATTAGGATGTGATAGACCTAAGTGATACCTTACCTGCTATAGTAAGAACATTAACCCTAATTTTAATTTAGTTTACAAAGCACTACTAATTCTGGTTAATGAAAGCAATATTGACGCAATCAATTAATTTGACATAAACCAAAGCCTGGACTGGTCCTTTGACCATCTTGGTCAGACAGTGTGGAGCTCTGTGTTGCTTTAGGGTGGAAATTTGTTTGCTATGATATTGGGTGGCTTTCACCCTAATAGTGTGCAGTTAACACCCTTTATGACTTCTTTGAACACCTCCACATTATCGAAGGACTGTGCTCATGTGATATAAATGATTTGGTTGGGAAGAGTGGGAAGCTGCATGTTAACATTTTTCTCTTTTACAATTATTTTTTCCCAAGCCTTTACTCTACTCTACCTTATCACAAGTTGAACATTGAAGGAGTTGACTTGGTTTCATTAAGGGTTGTATTTCCAGTCACAAATGCTTTTAGTAAAAGTAAATGGGACAAAGCTGAAGAATCATCGATGTTGAGAAGCAGACCAAAGGATAGACCAAGCTATCAGCAAAGATGAGAAAGCCTTGGGTAAAATGCAGACTATGCCTGTTTTATGTATTGTGCCAAATAAGTAAACTAGTGCTGAGACATCTGAGCAACATATGGTTTGCATTGATCAGATAAGAATTTAATACATTTTACTAAGTGTGTATAAAAGTTGGAAACCTTTGCAGAGTTTTAGGTTTAGACTGATAAGGCTGACTCTTCTTGCATTCAGTCGAATAAACAATTGTTATCCTGTTTGAGGGAAAGGAGGGGATTATCAGGGACCACTGCTACAGGAGTGAAGCCAGGGAATTCAACTGTAGAGTTGGAGGCAGGATGCTGGATAACAGTTGTGAAGGGAGAGACCAACTCAACATAAAAGGGGATAGGGGAAACAATAATGTGTAGAAGGGAACAGGATAATGTAGGAAGTCATTGTTTTTCATCAACATCCTGGCTTTAGTGGGTGGAAATTGCATGACCATGTCTAGCACATTTGTCACAGTGCACCTAGCGCCGAAGGCGAATGGGGGAGATTAACAGATAGACAGTTGGATGGGAATATGGGGAAGGTCAAAGCCTGTGCAGTTGACTTGGAGGACAACTCTGAAATTAATGTGTACGTTTGAGAGTTGACTAAGGGGAAAGAGGCTGGGCATTGAACAAATGTGTAAAGTGCAATTGCTGTTTCCTTCCGTTGTCCTCCACCATAATCCTCAACACCGGTGCCCCACAAGACTGCGTGCTCAGCTGCTCGCTATCTTCCTTATAACTCACGATTATATGATCTACTTCCACTCTAATTCCACTTACACATTTGCTGATGACTACTTTAGTTGGTCGGATCTCAAATAACAAAAAGAGTACAGGAAAGTGACAGCTTAGTGGCATGGTGTAAAGGATTGTGAACAATTTCAGGAATTGGCATGGAGGATATGTCTGTGTCTGTATCAATGGTGCTGAGGTGGAGTTGGACGACAACTTCCAGTTTCTAGGACTAAATATCACCAGCAATTTATCCTGGTCGATCCACCTCAACACTGCAGTCAAGAAATCACCCCGTAGCTTCAACTTTCTTAGATAGCTAAGGAAATTCGGAAAAGCTCAGCAGGTCTGGCAGCATCTGTGAAGAAAAATCAAAGTCACCGTTTCAGGTCTGGTTCTGAGGAAGGGTCACTGGATTTGAAACATTAACTTTGATTTCTCTTCACAGATACTGCCAGACCTGATGAGCTTTTCCAGCTCCTTCTGTCTTTGTTTCTGATCCACAGTTCTTTCAGTTTTTATTAAGGAAATTCAGCATGTGCAAAACAATTTTTACCAATTTTTAAAGATGTACCATAGAAAGCACCCAAATGGCTCTATCATAGCTCAGTATGGCAACTGCTATGCCCAAGACTGCAAGAAATTAGAGTTGTGGACGTAGCCCAGTCCAACACGAATATCAGTCTCCTTCTATTTAGGCCATTGATACTTCTCACTACCTTGGGAAAGCAGCCAAAATAATCAAAGGTCCCTCCCACCCTGCTATACCCTCTTCATCTCTCTTCCGTCTGGCAGAAGATACAAAAGTTTGAAAAACACGTACCAACAGATTTAAAAACAGCTTCTTCCTTGCTGTTATCATACTTATGAACGGGCCGCTCATAAATTGGAGCTGAACTTTCTCTGCGCCTTCTCTGGTAGCTTAATACTGTATTCTGCAATCTGTTCTATTACTGTGATGTACTTATGAAAAGTATGATTAGTCTGGTTAGCACGCTAAACAATGCTTTTCACTCAGAATCTCAGCACATGACAATAATAAATCAAAGGAGAAAGTGAGGTCTGCAGATGCTGGAGATCAGAGCTGAAAATGTTTTGCTGGAAAAGCGCAGCAGGTCAGGCAGCATCCAAGGAACAGGAAATGCCCGAAATGTCGAATTTCTTGTTCCTTGGATGCTGCCTGACCCGCTGTGCATTTTCAGCAATAATAAATCAAATCAAATTAAATAGTAAGTGTGCAGTGGAAATGAAAATTGTCATCGCCATACCTAGATGTATGGGGTATTTCCTTCTTTGAGAGAGGGGGGTTTCCCTTTGAGTGATGTGAGGTCCTTCAAAGGACAACAGTATTACCTAGACACCCAGACTGTAAATTTGGAAAAAGTAAGACTTCACTATAGTCAAATCCTCTAATGATCAAGACTAACAGTCCATTAACTTTCTGACTTCTCATCATTTAAGAAATACTCTCAAAATTTGTTCTTCCTACCAAAGTAAATAACCACACATTTTTCCACATCGTTATCAGGGAATCGAGGATTATGGGGAAAAGGCAGGGAAGTGGAGTTGAGGATTATCACATCAGCCATGATCTTATTGAATGGCAGAGCAGACTTGATGGACTGAACAGTCTGCTTCTAAACCTTTTGGTCTTCTATTCCATCTCCCATGTTCTTTTCCAATCATTACACCTTTTTAAATCGTCTTGAAAATACTTTCCATCTTCACAATGCATATTCCTCTTTGGCTTATACTACCTGTAAGCTGTGGAATATTCTATTTGGTCCCCGCATCCAAATCATTCATTGTATATTGTGAGCAGCTGAGGCCTCTAGTATTGATCTTTGCAGTAACCCACAGTCTGCCATCGATAGAGTGACCCATTTATACTTAATTTCTGTTTCTGTCTGTTAGCCTGTCCTTAATCTTTGTCATTTTATTACTTCCTATCCCATGTGCTTTAATTTTGCTAAGCAACTTTCTGTGGGCATTTATTAATAGCATTCTCTAAATTCAAATGTATTACATTCATCAACTCCTCTTCATTAATTTTATTAGAAATATCTTCCAAAAAAACTCATCCAAGTTTGTCATGTATGATTATCCATTTATAAATCCATGCTCATTATGCCAATAAGACTATTTTTGTGCATGTGTTCATTTGTCACATTTTTAAACGATAAATTCTAGCATTTTCTAGATTACTGACGTAAGGCTGGCAATTATAGAGTTGTCAGCTTACATCAGTAATATAGAAAATGCTAGAATTTATTGTCTTGTTGACATAATTCCACATTCAATACATATTTTGTGTTTAGCTTTGTTTCTCTTGTCTTTCTCCCTTGTAGCATTTTGTAACTTCTTGTTGAAAACGTGTTGCTGGAAAAGCGCAGTAGGTCAGGCAGCATCCGAGGAGCAAGAGAGTCGACGTTTCGGGCATGAGCCCTTCTTCAAGAAGGTTCATTCCTGAAGAAGGGCTCATGCCCGAAACGTCGACTCTCCTGCTCCTTGGATGCTGCCTGACCTGCTGCGCTTTTCCAGCAACATATTTTCAGCTCTGATCTCCAGCATCTGCACTCCTCACTTTTTCTCCTAGTAACTTCTTGTTACCAGCTTTAACTCCTTCCTAGTTTGGGTTATCCTCAGGTCCCCAGCGCCCAGCCAAGCTAGGGAGGTGCCCCACCGCCTGTCTTCAGTCTGCCTCCTTTTATTATGGGCCATTTTCTCTTGGAATAAGACAAAAGGAGGAATAGTGTGAGATGGACATGGCTAGTGCAGGGAGGGGAAATGTGATATGTGCTGAGTGAGTGAGTACACAATGCAGACAGAATAGTGAGAACAATGGGAGAAGGGGATGGTGCTGTGGAGCAGAGCAAGTAAATGAATATGTTATATGCAACAGTGAGATTGGTAGACAATGAACCTTGATGGAAGGTGAATGCAGTAGCAGTGAGCATATGTGTGAGGTAGCAAATAGACTATGGTGGGACTTATCCTTGTGAAGCTACATGTTGTCATTTCTACATGGTTCCATTGACAGTTGACACTGTCCCAAGCTGATAAACTCAACTCAGATTGGCATTGTTTGATGCCATAGTCTCCTCTGCTGGTGCTGCAGGAAGATGAAGACCCTTCTCTCCATGTCTCTGTCTGCAAAGCAGGGCACTGATTTTGCCTTATTTGAGAAGTACGGGGCAAATGCCATGAACCATGAAGGGCAGCTGCGGACTTCCAGAGCTAGACCTGATGTGCAAGTGCCTTTTAAATATAGCCCAGTGCCAAGAATTGCAGTGTCCCAGTACAGACAAGAATGTTGTGATGCTTGAAAGAGTTCAGAAAAGATTTACAAGGATGTTGCCAGGGTTGGAGGGTCTGAGCTATAGGAAAAGGCTGAATAGGCTGGGTCTGTTTTCTCTTGAGTCTCAGAGGCTGAGGGGTGACCTGATAGAGGTTTATAAAATCATGACAGGCATATATCAGGTAACTGGGCAAGGTCTTTTCCCTGGGCTGAGAGTGGGTAAGGAATAAGCTGTCAGAGGAAGTGGTGGAGGCTGGTACAATTACAACATTTAGAAGGCTCCTGAATGGGTATATGATCAAGAAGGGTTTAGAAGGATATGGGCCAAGTTGCTGCAAATGGGACTAGATGGGTTTAGAATATCTGGTCGGCATGGACCGAAAGGTATGCTTCTGTGCTGCACATCTCTATGACTCTATTTCTACCTATGGCGAGTGGAAGAATGTGACAGGTGAGATGCCATAAGGACATAATGGAAAGGTAATGAGGTGACTTTGGGTAGATAGCAAGAGAAAATGTATTAGGCCTCGTGGAGAGAAATGTTCCCTGTAGCTCTCCAAAATGGTCACTTTGCCAATTTCTGTTAAAATTCAGCCCATTAACTTTATATCTGTCCATAGATGCTGCCTAACCTCCTTAGAATTTCTAGCATTTTCTGTTTCTATCATGTAAAATATTCTGTTATCGACCTCGGGGTGTATCAGAATTAGATGGAATTTTCTGACTAATCCATCATGTCTGTCCTAATGATTATGAAACCTATGAGCTTATTCTTTACTTTTTTTCTCCTTTGTGTACTTATCTAGTTTTGGCTTGAATGCATCTGTGGCTTAGGGCTACTCGCATCTTCTGTTGCTAATGATGAAATGTGGAGAAAAATATTGGGACACTACCTTGCTACAGAGTGATTGCCATTTCATATGCTTGCTTTCAGTGCAGAGAGGTGAAGTTAAAGCCAGTGTTAGCGAAGTAATCTGCACATTGTCAACCACAACCTGGTTCAGCATGGGAATGGGCAGATACCACATAGCTCCCTAGTTCAGCACCATTTGGCGTGGTGTTTACAGTCCTGCTTGACTAGCTAAGGGTGGTTGTTATGGGAAGTGGGGAAAAATATTGCTCTGACATTTGGCCTGATTGTATATTGTTATGCTGGCGCTTTACAAGCTAATGATTTGCACTGCTTTGACCTGAATTTATTCCCTGTGGATAGTGAGGTGGAAAGCTCTTCAATTCTCAGGCATGAGCAAAGTACGACTCGAATACTAAACTTGCAAAAATAAATTAAATGCTTCCATGCATGCACATATGCACACGCATGCATGCATACATATACACACAGGTATGCATGATACTGACCTTTTCTACCCACATCAGTGAAACCACTGATCCCAATTCCATCAGTCACTTGGAGACGCTTGACTGACAGTAGAAAAACCAGAATAAAGAAATGCTTATTGGCCAACACCATGGGTTAAGACCAACATATTTCTGTGCACCCCAATTTAAAATTGTCCTGCAGGCAATTCTATGCATATCACATTAACCGAAGTACTGCTGTGGGAGCTAGCTTTGTTGAGAGAGGTTAGCATCGATTTTTATAGAAAAAGGTTTTTTAATAGTGTAAAACTGTTCCCTCTCCCCTTGATATTTAGCAGCGTTTTCAATTACCGCAGTGGTATTTTCACAGTCCTAGAATAGCTGCTGGCTGATAATATATATATTCTGACCTGACTGGTTTATAAATTATGTGTTAGCTGATTCAATTTGCATAAAGTGTGTCTGAGTCAAGTAAATCACTTGTTTATTTCCTGCAGTGAGCCTACCCAGTAAGACTTAACTGCCTTTTATCCCAGTATCCCTGTCTTAAAGCCTGTAGACAGTGACAATGAATGTAAGGAGCAAGAGAGAGTGGGTGGGACCTGCCCCTGTTTCATTTGCTTTGGAAGGATGGCAGGGGAATTGAGATGATTGGTCCAATGGAATTGTCGACTAATTACTAAAGCTTGATACTGCTTAATTTTTTCCCCATGGAAATGTTTAGGAAATGTTATTTCTGCTTTTTTGAGAGAGTAGGACATTGAAAATATTCATGTTCACTGATGCCTAGTATGTTGTGAGGTATCGAATAGGAGTACATTGACTTGCTTTGATCAGAAGCTGGCAGCCTTGGTAATCATTTGTAGTGTCAGTTCCTCTTAGCTTCATTTTGTATGCAGTGAGTTTTGTTTGCCAAGTTTGTGTGCATTCTAGTAGAAACATTATTTTGTTTCTGTCTGAGAAGTGAGCAGCCTTCAAAATAGAGACAACATCGGGTTTATAATGTTGCGGTGCCAGAGCTTCAGTCCACTTGGACCAAACAAATGGTTAGGGAGGCGATGAAATTGATGGGCAAAGTATGGAGTTTTTGATAAAATGCTTCAGTCTCCCTGATGTTCAGTTGGTACAAGCTTTTGACATCTGCAATTTAACTTTGGATAGGCAATCGATGAGAGCACAGTCATGGGACTGAGGGCCCACAAGAGTGTTTGTGGTTGAATTGATCATTCTTGTATTGCAATCTGTTGTATGCAGCAATTGTGTGAATAACAGTCACTGTACCTCATTATGTATATGATGCTTTTAAGTGATTTCTGAGAGTTGCAATTCATCACCAAAAACCACCTCTTGTTATTCTATGGTGTGAAAGATGAAACTGCATAGCTAATTAACCTTCTACAACCAGAAGTTGAAAACATCTTCTAATCATTCCTTTTTATTTCTTTTCTTGGCAGGTGAGGAGTTGGAATATGAATATGATGAGCGTGGCTGTGGTACCTGGGTCTGTAGAGTCAGGTATAGTAGATTTTGTCTGACAAAACAAGGGAAATATTAAAGATAACTGACATCACTGGTTAACTTGTACAATGGCATTTGACTATATCATTTCTGTCATTCTTCCCTCCCATGGGGACCAGACAATAGGGTATTAAAAATGGATTCAACATCCAACATTTGCGCTTGTTTGAAATCCGAAGTTTATTGTTGGATAATTATTAGACTTTTTATCATATCTTTCCACCGTTTCAGACTTGCATAGGTGCTAAAATTAATTTTAATGTTGTCAGTTCAATTTAGCCATAAAAGTCTGCGTTGAACAAGGATTGGCATCAAAACCTTCTTGCTCAGTTATGATTCGTTTATTTATCGAGCATTGCATAACCCTACATCTTTCTTAAACTGGATGACTGTGATTTTGCACATCGGGCAATGCTTAAGTGCAAGTAACTTAATTTTTTTTAAACCCTAATTCCTGATTTTTTTTATAGCTCTTCTAGTTGTTGAGATCAATGCCAAAGTGACAATTAATTTGTTGTGCTGGGAATTCAGAAACTGCAGGGTCCATTCAGGCGTTCAGATTTATTAGAATTTCTTGCTACTTTATAAATATATTCTTTTAATTTCATAAGTCCTTAATTGCAATTTGTGCGGGTTCTTGTGAGGTACTTGTAGGTAACTGCCTTCCTCATTATTAGGCTCCCAGTAAATGATGCTCTAGGAAGAGAACTTGTTGCAGAAGTGACACACACCGGCAAAAAGAAAGAAGCTATGGTTCAGTGTTCATTGGAGGCCTGCAAGATACTTGATGCCAGAGGGGTTCTGCGCCTAGAAGCAGGTTTGTACAAACCCAGCTACACTTTTCACTCACTTTCCAGTAAAATATATGCTGTTAATAGTGGTTGTGTGTCTGAATTTGAGCAAATTTCACCAAGATAACAGGGAAATGTGCCAACAATGAAATCTGTTTGTCCTCCTAACTGCTTGCTCTATCTCAAAAGTCAGCAACATTTCAGCTTCAATTAAAACTCAATGGATTGCTGAAAGGACATTCATAAAGTGAATGGAAAATGATTTGAAATGATTTATGTACAAGTTATTTGGACAGCCACTGTTGTGAATATACCTAAAGGATTTTAAGCAAGCCGGCTCAGTTCTTTCATTGATTGAGTAATCAAAAGTTCAACGTTAACATTCAGGAACATAGGGTTTTACAGTACAGATGAAGGCCATTAGACTCATTATGTCTTTGCCAGCTCTTTACAAGAGCAATTCAAAAGTAGTCCCACTGCTCCTTTCCATAGCCTGTTTCTTCCTTTTTTCAAGTCTGTAGCAACATTTTTCTTTAAAGATGCAGATGTTTCTGTTTCAATTACTCTCTGTGGAAATACATTCCATGATGCAGTAACATGTTACAGGCAAAAGCATTCTCTAGTGCCTTTCCTCACTACCTTAGTCATTGTTTTAAATTGATAATTCCTTGTCACTGAATTCCCCAACCTGAAAAAATATATTCTATTCGCTTTTGACCCTTCATAATTCTTAAAATCTTTAATTAAATTTCCTTGCCCTTCTCTGCTCTGATCAAAATACTCTGAGATATCTTGAAGCTGTTTTCATCACAGCTATCATCCTGATCGTTCTTCACTCTATGATCTCCAAAACCTGAATGTTCTTTGTGTTATTATAATTTCATAATATACTATGGCTTGGCCAATATTTTTTATAAATTCATCTTTGTATCTATAGTATTCGATTTAATCCGCTATTCATAAATCCTATGGCTTTATCAACCTGTATTCATACTTTCAATAATGTATGAGTTGAATCTTATGCTCTTTTGCTAAGTCAAAAGTTGCATCAGATATTTTTGAAGAATTTCTGTATGATGTCTAGGGTGTTTTCTTGTCCTATCTTACCAAACTTGCCTCGCTCATTACCTACCACGCCACATAGTATGTCTCATGTCTGCTTTCTGTCCCATCTTAAGACCATAAGACATAGGAGTGGAAGTAAGGCCATTCGGTCCATCGGGTCCACTCCGCCACTCAATCATAGCTGGGCATTTCAACTCCACTTACCAGCATTCTTCCCGTAGCCCTTAATTCCTCGTGACATCAAGAATCTATCAATCTCTGCCTTGAAGACATTTAGCGTCCCGGCCTCCACTGCACTCTGCGGCAATGAATTCCACAGGCCCACCACTCTCTGGCCGAAGAAATGTCTCCGCATTTCTGTTCTGAATTGACCCCCTCTAATTCTAAGGCTGTGTCCACGGGTCCTAGTCTCCTCGCCTAATGGAAACCATTTCCTAGCATCCACCCTTTCCAAGTCATGTCTTATCTTGTAAGTTTCTAGTAAGTCTCGCCTTAATCTTGTAAACTCCAATGAATACAATCCCAGGATCCTCAGCCGTTCCTCGAATGTTAGACCAACCATTCCAGGGATCATCCGTGTGAATCTCCGCTGGACACGTTCCAGTGCCAGTATGTCCTTCCTGAGGTATGGGGACCAAAACTGGACACAGTACTCCAAATGGGGCCTAACCAGAGCTTTATAAAGTCTCAGTAGCACGATGGTGCTTTTATATTCTTGCCATGCGATGCTCCCAGAGCAACTTGCCACTCAGCGGATATCTGACAAAAGACCAAAACTCCGTCACCCACAACATGTTTAAAATGCTGCAATGCCACTCAGACAACTCTTGAATCCTGAAGCTGCCTTGCTTGATCGAGGACATACACACGAGATGTCAGGGAAGGAAACCGTGTTTCTCCAAATGGGGGCTGTATGTCTTGGTTGACAAGGTTGCAACGTTTTCTCGTTATATGGATGTCAGAGCATCCATATCCTCCCCTCATAGAAGGAGAGAGTTCTAATCTTCACAGGAGAGGACTGGCATTGTTCTTGTGGAAATGCAGAAACATCCACCTGCTACCAAGTGAGTAACCGCCACTCTCCCATTAACTCTGTTGTCACTCTCAATCATGCATGCCACTTCCAATCACTGGCGAAGCTGCTTTTTCTTTCTCTTTAGTTTTGCAGGTTCTGCAAGCCCACTTGTAACATCTACGGAGAAGCTACCAATAGCAGAAGAACCACTCTCATGTATTGAGGACTCGGAGGAAGCATGAGCAAATCTGCCTCCTGTACCCACTAATAGCCAAGATGTAACACCTCAGTTGGAACTGTAGACATAAAGAATGTCGCTACACAATCTGGTGAGCACCTTCAGAGTGACATCTCCACAGTTGGCTGAAAAAAAATGCTGCAGGCCGTTGGCACTAAGAAGACTGCTGTAGACCAACCATCTGCTCAGCCCCAAACAGAAGACCATGTGATGTCAGCTATCAGGGAATGCACCCAAACACACAGGGAGGAGTTGCAGTGGCAGACAGGCAAATGGGATGCAAAGGGGCTCTTTGCTTAGAAGCTGCTCAAGTGCAACAAATTGTGCAACTATTTGTCTACTTCCATGGCCAAGTTGGAAGCTGCCATGGAGCTCCACATGTACTCCAGCACTCCAGGCATAGGTGCCCAAGGCAGAAAGCATGAAACCAAGGGGCAGGGAACCTGAACATTAGTCCAGGTGGCTTCTCCTTAAGAGGAGATAGAGCAGTGCCAGCAGACAACCAGAAGGAGATGGAAACGCACAGTTTTCCTCCACAGTTTCCATATAGGACACAGAAATGGCCATGTTGGTAAGCTCCCAGATATGCACATTCCTTCCTAATATCACATCCTGTTAACTCCACAGACTTCACACTTATCCATGTGCACACCCACCTAAACTATATGCACCTATACTGCCTAGCCCTCACATCTGGACCCTGGCATATATGAACACTAGACGTGGTACAGTCATATACTGCCATCCCCTGAAGTCACGGTGCTCCTGACCAAAGATGAATTCCCTCTATTACACTCTTCCTAATAATACTTCAACATATCCACCTCCTTTCAGGTCCCTCAGACATTCCATCCCCAACCCCTCTCAATTATTCTGTGTCCAAAGCCAGATGCCCCTAGTTCTGACAACTAACTTAAGTGCCTTAGTGCTGTGGCCCCTTCCACTTTAGATTTTTTTGGACTAGCCCAACTTCCGTCATTTACTTAAATGATTTGGATGCGAATATAGGAGGTATAGTTAGTAAGTTTACAGATGACACCAAAATTGGAGATGTAGTGGGCAGTGAAGAAGGTTACCTCAGAATACAATGGATATTGGTCAGAATGCCCAGTGGGCTGAGGGATGGCAGCTAGAGTTTAATTTAGATAAACGCGAGGTTCTGCATTTTCAAAAAGCAAATCAGAATAGAACTTAATGGTAAGGTCCTAAGGAGTGTTGCTGAACAAAGAGACCATGGAGTGCAGGTTCATTGTTCCTTGAAAGTGGAGTTGCAGGTAGACCGAATAGTGCAGAAGGCATTTTATATGCTTTCCTTTATTGGTCAGAGCATTGAGTATAGGAGATGGCAGGTCATGTTGCAACTATATGGAACATTGATTAAGTCACTTTTAGAATATTGTGTGCAATTTTAGTCGTCTTCCTATCGGAACGACGTAATGAAACTTGAAAAGGTTCCAAAAAGGTTCACAAGGATGGTGCCAGGGGTTGGAGGATTTGAGCTATAGGGAGAGGTTGAACAGGCTGGGGCTGTTTTCCCTGGAGTGTTGGTGGCTGAGGGGTGAAGTCATAGAGGTTTATAAAATCACAAGGGGCATGGATAGGATAAATAGACCAAGTCTCTTCCCTCGACTGGGGAAGGCCAGAACACGGCACGGTGGTTAGCACTGCTGCCTCACAGTGCCAGAGATGCGGGTTCAATTCCCGCCTCAGGCAACTGACTGTGCAAACTTCACACATACTTCCCAAGTCTGCGTAGGTTTCCTCCGGGTGCTCCGATTTCCTCCCACAGTCCAAAAATGAGTAGATTAGGTGAATTGGCCATGCTAAATTGCCCGTAGTGTTAGGTGAAGGGGTAAATGTAGGGGAATGGGTGGGTTGCGCTTCGGCGGGTCGGTGTAGACTTGTTGGGCTGAAGGGCCTGTTTCCACACTGTAATCTAATCTAATCTAAAAACTAGAGGGCAGAGGTTTATGGTGAGAGGGGCAAGATATAAAAGGAGCCTAAAGGGCAACTTTTTCACACAGAGGGTGGTACGTGTATGGAAAGTGCTGACAGAGGAAGTGGTGGTGGCTGGTACAATTATGACATTTAAAAGGCATCCAGATGGGTATATGAATAGGAAGGGTTCAGAGAGATATGGTCCAAGTACTGACAAATGGGACTAGATTATGTTAGGATATCTGGTCAGTGTGGACGAGTTGGATGAAAGAGTCTTGTTTCCGTGCTGCACATTTCTATGACTCTATAATTTACATTGGTCCACCCTCTCGACCAATATGACTGGACAGCCCTGAGCAGTACGTAGCCTGATTGGTGTCTATAAATCCCTCCAACTGCATTAACTCAATACCTCCGGTTTAATGCAATGAAGCCAACACTTTAACTCTAACTGAGACTCCTCCCCCATCTTGATTGGACTCCTGATCTTGACTGTTGAGGGAGGCTGCCCTTGACGTATAGTGCTGGGATTCCCTGACTGAATGCTGCATCACTGGACTTCAGTGGAGGGCTATTTCACTAAGACATGAGTACATACTTGCTGCAGATCCAATGGATTCGCCACATGCACATGGTACAGATGTAGGATTGATGCAGCACACACCCATACAGCAAATGTGCACCCACTCCTTACCGAAGACTCTTTTTCAGCAATGCAAGCTGCTTAGTTGAGTGACTGCTTTAATTGGCAAGGCAATACTGAGATGCTGTGAGTGTGCAAATAGACTCTAAATGAATAAATACTGAGTGTGCAAATTGGCATCCCTGAGCTGCAGCTTGGTCCAGCCTGTGAGCAGGATGGCTGACCCTGTGCTTAAAATGTCCCTGCTGCAGTCTTTGAATGTTTGTTGATGGTGTGCTGTGCAACGTAAGTCTGTGCTTCCAGCACACGTCTGTCAGGGTGATTATGAGGAATTGGTTGGTTCCGCCTGCCAGTGTTCATGGAGAAGGAACTGATTCGGCTGATGACCATGGGTCATGCCCTGCAATGTCATTGCCTGTGCAAAGTCATTTAGAGCAAACTGCAAGCTGAATTCTCCAATTCCTTGGCATCCAGTTTGGTGGCTTTGGTAAGATGGAAAGCTGGATCTAAATGAGATACATTGCCGTGTTGACAAGATTTCAAGAAATAATGACTGTCAGTTGGCATTTTTCCACTGCCTTGTGTCAATCTCGCCACTCTATTTATGAACAACATGAAAGATTGATCTCCATGTTGAAAAGGGCTTCACTGTACTTGTCACCCGATTCTGCCAAAATGACCAGTCTTTCAATGTCATTAGCATCTTTCTCTTCTCTTTCTCACTTTGGGGCCACAGCTAACCTCAACTTGCTGCCTCGTAATGTAGACAAGGTCAGTAAATTGTTGCATGGAGCCTTTAAGAGCATAATTGCTGCATCATACTATTCCTTAATGTATCCATATGGATTTAAGAATGTTTCTTTGCTTGGTCACTTGGATAAAGCTGGCTGACACTCGCTCTTGTATTGCTTGTGACAAATAGAAAACAGTGAAATTTACACTCCAAGCTTTTCATCAGGCAGTAAATAATCTGGTAAGGTTGTCTGCCTCAGTAGTGTAATGGGACTGAGGTCTTGTCTTGGGAGCAGCATGTCATTCTTCTGTAACAGAAGCAGTTTGCTTTAAAGAGGCTTCAAGTTACGTTTGGTTCTCTTTATTTGTGTGTAGCCAAGTAAATCTCCCATTGCTTACAGCTGTTTTAAGTATTTCAAAGAATCATGGAAAGAATCATAGGATCCCAACAGGCCATTAGGCCCAACAAGTTCACACCAACCAGCTGGAGAGTAACCCACCCAGACCTGCTCTGCTATATTTACCCATGGCTAATGGACCTAACCTACATATCTGTGAACACTATGAGCAATTTAGCATGGCAAATTCACCTAACTTGCTCAGCTTTGGACTGTGGGAGGAAACCGGAGCAGCTGGAGGAAACCCACACAGACAGAGGAGAATGTGCAAACTCCACACAGACAGTCACCCAAGGCTAGAATCGGATACTGGTCCCTGCTGCTGTGAGGCAGTAGTGCTAACCACTGAGCCATCATGCCACCCCAAAAGGTTGCTTTGCACACTACTTCTTTAGTATTAGTGAGAGAAGCAGAATATTTTTGTATGGGAAGGGAAAGGGCTTCGGATGATCTGAATATGTAAGTCTGGATGCTGCTATGTTATGCAACTGAATTAAAGCAACTTTATTCTCTTGGTTCAGCATTTCAATCCTAAAGACAGTAAATAATGCCTGTGTTTTTGTGGTTTTAAAGCATGAATGCACAGGGCAGTAATTTATTCTGCTACTGTGGTAGACACAGACTATTAAACACATTTGTGTTCAACAATCTCTTTACCTGCACCATTTGTTCTGGTGCCAGCACTGATGAATCTTATTTATGTCACACTTCACAACTGCCAATGTCTCCCTTTTATGCAGCTGTGACTTGAGATAAAAAAGGGTAGGCAATAACACAACAGAAGCTCATGGGGAGATGGTGCGCAGTGAAAATGTCAGAAGACAAAATGGATGAGTCACAGTTCGGAGATTCTGGATGTGTTAAGTGGCGTAGTGAAAATAGAATGTATTCCATTGTGGGAGCATCAAGGTAAAGAAGAGTAGACAAACACCACTGAAACTATACCAGAATTACCTTGGCAGAACCAGCAAATTTGTTTATGGAAATAGTCTGGTTTTCATCTGATGGTGAGGATAATGACAGTCTGCTCATTCCTCAGGAGCCTCCTCATTCCTTTGGATGTTTGGGGGTTCAAAATGCGACTTTGTTTGATGTGATATTTTGCTGACATGTCCTGACAGGGCTAATTCCTATCTTCTGCGGGTTCAACATAGAAAGCTAAGCACCTCCTAACTGAAATGTGAAAATGAGATGCATTTGTAAACATCTGTGCAAAAGAGCAGAACATGTTCTGGAGCTGATCAATACTTTTACCTGGTCTCAGGAGGTTTCGGGGCATAGAAAAACAGAAGATATAGTAATATATACGGAGACTGTGTCTACCAGTAATTCCTAACAGCTTTCCCTATTAAAATCACTGAACAGTTGTTACCTGTTTGACAGTTGTTACATGACCCATTTGAGACATTTTGACTGTGTAGGAAGAACCTGCAAAATGCATGCGATTTTAAAAGCTTTCATCCATAATTACATTCAAACATTTCCAACAAAAGTTGAAAATGTTGAGCTAGGGTTTGAGAGAGGGAAGTGCCCTCCTAGTCGATCACTATCCAAACTAAAACTAAATCGATTAAGCAGTATCTGCATAATTTTAGCCCACTGCTACACACATCATGTTCAGTTGAGTAGTTTAACCTTGCATGTTTGTAGGATGGATTCTGTCTTCAGCAACTCTCCATTCTCCTGTCAATTCTTTTTTACATAAGTGATATACAAGTAGGCATCAAGATACTGTTTGCTTGTATTATTCTATGAATCCAAAGTGATGGACAATAGCAAGACATGAAACTTACCATTATACAGTTGGCCATAGGTTTCTTGGAATAAAACACAACTTATGTCAGTCAGAGTTCTCGATTTGAATCATTCTGAGCAGATTCTTGGTTCCAATGCAGAGTGCTCTTTAACAAGAAAGGAAGAAAATTCTTGACATTTCTCTTTCTTACCCGACATGAGCATGTGTCTAATTGGCTGATCATACAATTGCCGTAACAGCTACAATCTGCATTTACAGTATCTGTAATGTAGTGAAGTATTTTCAAGAACTTTGTAGTTTAGCGGGAGGGAAGAGCTAGAGAGAATACTGACAGCAGGTGAGCATGGTGTTCACTAGACTGTAAACCTGAGCAATGTAACATATTGAACAAATGTTTAAATTAATCTGTTTGATTCAGTTTAAAGAAATGTCAGGAGGAAGAAATATCCATTCTGAATGGGTAAAACAGCAATAATGCATTATCAGAATGATCAAATTCTGGTCACTGCTTCAGGTTCAATCAGTCTTTCTTTCTGAGATGATGACTGACCTACTGTACATTTCCAGCACTCTTGATTTTTATTCAGATTTCCATTGTTCAGTTTTTGCTGCTGTTTGTAAAAAAAAACAAAACCAACTACTTCCCCAAAATGAAAATAAACAGATTAAACCTCCCGTTAATGTCCATATCAGCAGGCTGTGAAAACTTATTTGTGTTGCTTCATCTCCAGTTTTAGGTAGTGAAGAAGGTTACCTCAGAATACAAGAAGACCTTGATCAGGTGGGCCAAGGGGTGGCAGATGGCAGTTAACTTAGATAAATGTGACGAGTTGCATTTTGGTCGGGCAAGTCAGGGTAGGAATTAATGGTATGATCCTGAGGAGTGTTGCTGAACAAAGGGTCCTTGCATATTCATAGTTTCTTGAAAGTGGTGTCACAAGTAGACAGGGTAGTGAAGAAGGTGTTTGGTATGCTTGTCTAGGTCAGTGCATTGAGTAAAGGAGTTGGGAGGTAATGTTGCACTTGTACAGGACATTGGTTAAGCAACACTTGGAATACTGCATTCAGTTTGGGTCTCTACGCTGTCAGAAAGATGTTGTGAAGCTTGAAAGAGTTCAGTAAAGATTTGCAAGGATTTTGCTGGAATTGGAGGGTTTGAGCTATAGGGAGAGGCTGAATAGACGGGGGCAATTTTCCTTTGGAGTGTCAGAGACTGAAGGGTGACGTGATAAAGGTTTATCAAGTCATGAGGGGCATGGATAGGGTGAATAGCCAAGTTCTTTTACCCAGGGTAGGGTAGTCTCCAACTAGAGGGCATAGGTTTAAGGTGAGAGGGGTAAGATTTAAAATGGACTGAAGGGACAACTTTTTCACGCAAAGGGTGGTGGATGCATGGGATGATCTGCCAGAGAAAGTGAGGGGGGTTGTACAATTACAACATTTAAAAGGCATTTGATGGATTTATGAATAGGAATGATTGAGAGGGATACGATGGTGGCAAATGGGACGAGGTCAAATTAGGATATGTGGTCGGCATGGACAAGTTGGACCGAAGGGTCTGTTTCCACGTTGTGCATCTCCATGACTCTACTTCATAAATTTTTTTGATTTATTTAAGCCGATCAGCATGGTTTATACAATACGTCTTAACATCCTATTGGAGTAAGAGTGATGGTCCTCCAAGTTATTTGGAGTAGGTACCTTCAGTGTTGTCTGTTTTAAGAAATTATTAAGAAATAGTTGTAAGGAGCGCAACAATTTTTAAAAATCTTCTTTTATTCCCATAGATTAGTTTGTTTCATTTTTTGCAATAAGTAATACAGTATTGGATTGGTGCTTTTAACAAGAAAAAAGGTGCATAAGATATTTCATTTGATCTATTTTGTGATGCAGAAATCTGAACGATACTTAAAAATCTGTGTAAGAAAATAAAAGCCTGTGAAATGTAAATACATTCTAAAAATTCCAAATACAGACTAAAGACAATGAAGGGGCACTTGATTACAAGATCAAAATAATCTTTGAATGTATCAACCAGGAAAGAAAATGACAGTATTTGTCCCATTTAACCAAATTGGAAAAACTACAGAGATCTCTTCAAGAGAACAAGGCAGAGAAAGGGTTGTTGGATGTCACAGACTGGTTGCAGATGGCCTACAATGGATGTGAGGATGACGCAAAGCAGATGAGTGCAGCATTGCATGACAGCAGATCCCCTGGCAAGAGTAACCGAGAGCCGTACCAGCTGTTGCTGCATCTTAGATTGCTGATCTGTGCATGACCCTGCATTGGGTGAAAATCAATGAGTCAAACATCAATGGTCATTGGTAGGAAATACCTGGGGTTAGAATGGGGTGGCTATGTAGAAAAATTATATAGATTACTCAGACTGCTTTGCAGCCAAACCCAAATTTATTCTCCAGTACCAATTACCAAATGTCTGTCTAGTCTTGAAATCTTTGATGCTTTTCCAACTGCACTGTCTGTTTGGATAACCTGTTTCATGTGTTCCTCACTCGCCAAATATTTAAATTGTAAGTATTTGTCCACCTCTTTGCTTTAAATCCAGTTTCCAATGTGCATACTACATATATTGCCCATTTGGGGTGGCACGGTGTCTGAGTAGTTAGCACTGCTGCCTTACGATGCCAGGGATGCAGGTTCGATTCCTGCCTCTGGCGACTGTCTGTGTTGGAGTTTGTAAATTCTCCCCGTGTCTGCGTGGGTTTCCTCCAGGTGCTCCAGTTTCCTCCCACAGTCCAAAGATGTGCAGATCAGGTGAATTGGCCATGCTAAATTGCTTATAGTATTAGGTGCATTAGTCAGAGGTTAATATAGGGTAGGGGAATGGGTCTGGGTGGGTTACTCGTCGGAGGGTCGATATGGGCTTGTTGGGCTGAAGGGCCTGTTTCATACTGTGGGGAATCTAATTGAATCACATTGGATTAATAATTCAACCTGGATAATCCATTTTGAGTCAGTCTTTCAACTCCCTATATTGAAGGTTATGCTCATCAATGTTCAGTTTTGAAGTAATTCCAACCCAATAAGCTTTGTACATTTGACAATCAAACAATCTCAGAAGAATCACAGAATTGTTGCAGCACAAAAGGAGCCCATTCAGTCTGTTGTGACTACTGCTTTTGTTACCTAGTGCTTATCTTCTTTTTCCCTATACCCCTGCGCACCATAATTATCCAATGCTTTCTTGAATACCCCCACTTAACTTGTATCCACCATATTTCTAGGCAGTGCATTTCATAATCTAACTGTTTGCTGTGTGAAATTTATTTTTCTCACGTCACCCTTGTTTCATTTGCACATAAGTGAGGTAATCTCTATATTGCAAAGTCTGATGTTTGTTTCCATTCTAACTTTTGACTTGTTTTACTAGTGCTTGGTTTTTCCCTTACTATGTCAATCACTATATTTGGATCTGGTCAGGCATCATGCTTCAGGATTGACAAAGTTAGAATCCCAATGGGCCTTGATACACGTAATGATTAATCTCTCTCGAACAATCATTTTCTAAGGCCTAGAGCTTTCTAAAACCAAGATGAGAGGAATGGCCATTTGGTAATTATGTGCTTAATCTCCTAAACTATATATCAACTGGTTGGAATGTTATTGCTTTGTGAAACTGTGTTGACCCCTTTGTTTCCTTTTGAGCCTGCAGTGAACTGAATGGTGCTTTTGTGTAGAGTGGAGTCTCTATTAGTTTTCTCTACATTAATAACAATTTTTAGCGAGGAGTGCTAGTAAATGATACATCTCGGCCTACTCCAGA
The DNA here is from genome assembly GCF_020745735.1 of Hemiscyllium ocellatum. Lineage (NCBI taxonomy): Eukaryota > Metazoa > Chordata > Chondrichthyes > Orectolobiformes > Hemiscylliidae > Hemiscyllium > Hemiscyllium ocellatum. Next base: position 24,415,284 of record NC_083403.1, on the reverse strand, counting down.
GGTTCCCAGTCTTCCAGTGTCCCAGTACAGCTACAACAATAGCATCTACCTGACGGTGGAAAATTGCCCGGGTATGATGTGCACATACAAAGTAGGACAATCCAATTAGGCTAATTACTGCCCCATCGGTCTTCCGATCCTCAATAGTGTGACTGAAGGTGTCATCAGCAGTGCTAATCAAGCAGCACCTGTTCAGCAGTAACCTGCTTGATGACACCCAGTTTTGGTTCCGTCAGGGTCACTCATCACAGCTTTGATTCAAACATGGACAAAAGAGCTGGATTTCAGAAGTGAGGTGAAAATGATTGTCCTTGACATCAAGGCTGCCTTTGACCAAGTGTGGCATTAAGGAGCCCTAGCAAAAGTGGAGTCAATGGGAATCCAGGAAGAAATTCTTTGCTGTTTTGAGTCATGCATGATACTTAATAAGATGGTTACGATTGTTGGACATCAGTCATCTCAGTTCCAGGGCATTTCTGCAGGAGTTATAGAGTCATATAGCATAGAAACAGGCCCTTCGGCCCCAACTTGCCCATGCTGACTAGATTTGCTGAACTGAACTAGTTCCATTTCCATGCGTTTGACTCTTATTTCTTTAAACCTTACCTAAACATTTACCTGTTCAAATGCCTTTTAAAGTTGTAATTGTACTCACCTCAACCACTTCCTCTGGCAGCTTGTACCAAATATACTGTGCAAAAAAGTTTCCCCACATGTCCTTCTAATATCTTTCCCCTCTTATCTTAAACCTATGCCCTCTAGTTATGGAGACCCCTAACCGAGGGAATGATATTGGCAGTTCACCTTATCTATGTCCCTTGTGATTTTATAAACCTCTAATAGGTCATCCCTTAGCCACCTATGTCCAGAGAAAAAGTTCCATTCAATCCAGCCTGTCTTTATAACTCAAACCTTGTCTCAGTAACATTTTTGTAACTCTTTTTACATCCTTTTCAGTTTACTAAGTTTATGGTAGTTTCCTTAGCCCAGTCATCATTAGCTGCTTCATCAATGAACTTCCCTCCATCATAAGGTCAGAAATGGTATTGTTTGCTGATTGCACTCTACTCAGTACCATTCATGACTCCTCAGATATTGAAGTAGTTCATGTCCAACTGCAGCAAGATCTGGGCAATTTTCAGGTGTAGGCTGAAAAGTGGCAAGTAATTCCAGAGTCAGAAATTTAGCAGGCAATGATCATCATCAATAAAAGAAAATCTAACACTAGTGCTATTATTACCACAAAATCTCCCACTATCAACATCTTGGGAGCTATCATTGACCAGAAACTGAATTGAAGCAGCCAGATAAATATTCTAGCTACAAAAACAGCTCAATCTAGGAATATTGCAGTGAGTAAATCCCCTCCTGACTCTCTCGAGTCTGACAACAATTTGTAATGGGCGCAATTCTTGTATTGAAATACTCTCTACCTTTCAAAATGAGTCCAGCTCCAATAACACTCAAAAAGCTTGACACCATCCAGGACAATGAACCTAGTTGATTGGAACCGCATCCACAAACATCCAGTCTCTCCACCACTGACACTCAGTATCAGCAATGTTGCCATCTACAAGATGGACTGTAGAGATTCTTAGACATTCCCTTCCAAACCAAAACCACTGCCTTCCAGGAGGACAAGGACAGCAAGTACATGAGAACTCCACCACTTATGAGTTCCCCTCAAGCCACTCACTATCCTGACTTGGAAACATATCACTGTGTATTTTCAGTGTACCTAGGTCAAAATCCAGGAATTTCCTCCCTAATGGCTTGAGTCTACCTACAGCACATGGACTACAGCAGTTCAAGAAGGCAGCTCGCACCACCTTCTCAAGAACAACTAAGGAGGTGCAATAAATGCTGACCCAGCCAGCAATAAGCATATCCCACAAGTGAATATTTTTTAAAAATTGTACACTCATTAACCACCCTACTGATTACCCACTGGATATTTTGCAGAATGCAGCTTGGTGCACAATGTTGCCCTATTTGCACATTAAGTTTGCTTAAGTAAATCACCATAACAGTCTAAAAATAATGATTCTCATTTATTAGTACTGTAGTTTGATTCATTCTATGTCAGGAGGCACAAATGGACACTGTTGTGTCCAATGCATTGTCGATCTTGAATCACAGAATGCAAACCAAGATATTTTCACCCATGACTCCTAAAGAATGAATGAAAACTTTCTTCCATTATTTAAAATCTGATTGAAGATTTGTAGCTCGGGTATCCGTTGTTGTGGTTCTGTTCGCCGAGCTGGAAGTTTTTGCTGCAAACGTTTCGTTCCCTGGCTAGGGAACATCATCAGTGCTGTTGGAGCCTCGTGTGAAGCGCTGCTTTGATGTTTCTTCCGGTATTTATATTGGTTTGTTCTTGTCGCTTCCGGGTGTCAGTTTCAGCTGTAGTGGTTTGTATATGGTGTCCAGGTCAATGTGTCTGTTGATGGAGTTTGGGGATGAATGCCATGCTTCTAGGAATTCTCTGGCTGTTCTCTGTCTGGCTTGTCCTATGATAGTGGTGTTTTCCCAGTCAAATTCATGTTGCTGGTTGTCTGAGTGTATGGCTACTAGAGATAGCTGGTCGTGTCGTTTTGTGGCTAGCTGATGTTCATGGATGCGGATTGTTAGCTGTCTTCCTGTTTGTCCTATATAGTGTTTTGTGCAGTCCTTGCAAGGTATTTTGTAAACTACGTTAGTTTGGCTCATGCTGGGTATTGGGTCCTTTGTTCTAGTGAGTTGTTGTCTGAGCGTGGATGTTGGCTTGTGTGCTGTTATGAGTCCTAAGGGTCGCAGTAGTCTGGCTGTCAGTTCTGAGATGCTCCTGACGTATGGTAGAGTGGCTAGTCCTTTTGGTTGTGGTATATCCTCATTCCTCGGTCTATCTCTTAGGCATCTGGTGATAAAGTTGCGTGGGTATCCGTTTTTGGTGAATACCTTGTATAGATGTTCCTCTTCCTCTTTTCGCAGTTCTGGTGTACTGCAGTGTGTTGTGGCCCTTTTGAATAGTGTCCTGATGCAGCTTCGTTTGTGTGTGTTGGGGTGGTTACTTTCATAGTTTAAGACTTGGTCTGTGTGTGTTGGTTTCCTGTGTACCCTTGTGGTGAATTCTCCGTTGGGTGTTCTCTCTACTAACACGTCTAGGAATGGGAGTTGGCTATCCTTTTCCTCTTCTCGTGTGAATCGGATTCCTGTGAGTGTGGCGTTGATGATTCGGTGTGTTTTTTCTATATCTGTGTTTTTGATGATTACAAAGGTGTCATCAACATATCTGATCCAGAGTTTGGGTTGGATTTGTGGTATGGCTGTATATTCTAACCTTTGCATAACTGCTTCTGCTATGAGTCCCGAGATTGGTGATCCCATGGGTGTTCCGTTGATTTGTTCGTATATCTGATTGTTGAATGTAAAGTGTGTGGTGAGGCACAGGTCCAGTAGTTTAAGTATGCCGTCCTTGTTGATAGGTTCGGCCTCCTGTGTTCTGTTATGTATGTCCAGTAGGTTGGCTATTGTTTCTCTGGCTAGGGTTTTGTCAATTGAAGTGAACAGTGCCGTCACGTCGAATGATACCATGGTTTCTTCTTTGTCTATGTGTGTATTCCTGATGACGTCCAAGAATTCCTGTGTTGATTGTATGGAGTGTTTGGATCCGCTGACTAGGTGTTTCAGTTTTTGTTGTAGTTCTTTGGCCAGTTTGTATGCTGGTGTCCCTGGTAGTGATACTATGGGTCGGAGTGGGATGTCTGGTTTGTGTACTTTGGGTAGTCCATAGAATCTGGGGTGTTATTGTTTTCAGGTTTCATTCTTTGCTGGTCCGCTTTGGTTATCTGTCCGTTTTTTTGTAGATTCCTTAGTGTGTTGTTTACTCTATTGGTGAGTTGTGGTGTGGGGTCGGAATCCTTCATTTGGTAGGTGTTGGTGTCTGCGAGTAGTTGCTGTGCTTTACTGATGTAGTCTGATTTGTCTAGGATGACCGTCATTCTGCCTTTATCTGCCGGTAGTATGAAAAAAAAATGACAAGAACATAATCATACTACCGGCAGATAAAGGCAGAATGACGGTCATCCTAGATAAATCAGACTACATCAGTAAAGCACAGCAACTACTCGCAGACACCAACACCTACCAAATGAAGGATTCCGACCCCACACCACAACTCACCAATAGAGTAAACAACACACTAAGGAATCTACAAAAAAACGGACAGATAACCAAAGCGGACCAGCAAAGAATGAAACCTGAAAACAATAACACCCCCAGATTCTATGGACTACCCAAAGTACACAAACCAGACATCCCACTCCGACCCATAGTATCACTACCAGGGACACCAGCATACAAACTGGCCAAAGAACTACAACAAAAACTGAAACACCTAGTCAGCGGATCCAAACACTCCATACAATCAACACAGGAATTCTTGGACGTCATCAGGAATACACACATAGACAAAGAAGAAACCATGGTATCATTCGACGTGACGGCACTGTTCACTTCAATTGACAAAACCCTAGCCAGAGAAACAATAGCCAACCTACTGGACATATATAACAGAACACAGGAGGCCGAACCTATCAACAAGGACGGCATACTTAAACTACTGGACCTGTGCCTCACCACACACTTTACATTCAACAATCAGATATACGAACAAATCAACGGAACACCCATGGGATCACCAATCTCGGGACTCATAGCAGAAGCAGTTATGCAAAGGTTAGAATATACAGCCATACCACAAATCCAACCCAAACTCTGGATCAGATATGTTGATGACACCTTTGTAATCATCAAAAACACAGATATAGAAAAAACACACCGAATCATCAACGCCACACTCACAGGAATCCGATTCACACGAGAAGAGGAAAAGGATAGCCAACTCCCATTCCTAGACATGTTAGTAGAGAGAACACCCAACGGAGAATTCACCACAAGGGTACACAGGAAATCAACACACACAGACCAAGTCTTAAACTATGAAAGTAACCACCCCAACACACACAAACGAAGCTGCATCAGGACACTATTCAAAAGGGCCACAACACACTGCAGTACACCAGAACTGCGAAAAGAGGAAGAGGAACATCTATACAAGGTATTCACCAAAAACGGATACCCACGCAACTTTATCACCAGATGCCTAAGAGATAGACCGAGGAATGAGGATATACCACAACCAAAAGGACTAGCCACTCTACCATACGTCAGGAGCGTCTCAGAACTGACAGCCAGACTACTGCGACCCTTAGGACTCATAACAGCACACAAGCCAACATCCACGCTCAGACAACAACTCACTAGAACAAAGGACCCAATACCCAGCATGAGCCAAACTAACGTAGTTTACAAAATACCTTGCAAGGACTGCACAAAACACTATATAGGACAAACAGGAAGACAGCTAACAATCCGCATCCATGAACATCAGCTAGCCACAAAACGACACGACCAGCTATCTCTAGTAGCCATACACTCAGACAACCAGCAACATGAATTTGACTGGGAAAACACCACTATCATAGGACAAGCCAGACAGAGAACAGCCAGAGAATTCCTAGAAGCATGGCATTCATCCCCAAACTCCATCAACAGACACATTGACCTGGACACCATATACAAACCACTACAGCTGAAACTGACACCCGGAAACGGCAAGAACATCCATCAACAGACACATCGACCTGGACCCCACATACAAATCACTGCAGCTGAAACTGACACCCGGAAGCGGCAAGAACAAACCAATATAAATACCGGAAGAAACATCAAAGCAGCGCTTCACACGAGGCTCCAACAGCACTGATGATGTTCCCTAGCCAGGGAACGAAACGTTTGCAGCAAAAACTTCCAGCTTTCTTCCATTATGATATGGTAATTAGCCACTGCCATGTGTTGGCCAGAACAGTGAAGGATGGCAGATTTCCTTTGCTAAAGGAGATTAATGCACCAGATGGGTCTTACAAAGGATTTGAACGCATGACCCCAAACATTAGTCTGAGCTTCTGGATTATTAAAGCAGTGACATTGCCATAACACCGCTGTGATCTTCTTGAAACGAACCATGTCATTATGCACTCATTTGGAATTGGAGTATTAGCGTATTGTGAGCAGCAAGGTTAACGCATTTTAAATAGGGAGATTTAGTGATATTCAGCTGTCATCTCTGGGTAAAGGGTCAGCAAAAACAACTGAACTGTTGGACATTGCTCAGCATGCTGTAATCAGCAGAAAGGACTCTGGTTTCCAATTTGCTGATGAACTGTTAGAACCCTATTCACAGACACTACAGCACGACAACACGCGCACATTGACATAACTTTGATAGGTAGGAGGGACTTTCATCATTAGTTGAAAGGTCTGTAATTGTAAACGGCCACCTTTTAAAAAAAGCCTGACTATTTATTTCCTTACCAGTCTCTCGGAAGCGAAAATCCAAAAACTGGGAAGCCGAGGACTTCTATGACAGTGACGAAGATACTTTCTTAGATCGGACAGGAGCTATTGAAAAGAAAAGGCTGAACAGAATGAAGAAAGCAGGAAAAGTAGAGGAGAAAGTGGAAACTTATGACTCCTTGGTAAGAATTTTAAAGTTTTATTTGCAGTTATATGCTCACTGTAGAAAGAACATAACTGTCTCATGGACATTCAAGGCCTCCATGAAAAGTATGTTTCCTATTTGGTAGGTAGGAGAAAAGAATAATGGGAAACATTGCTTTCAGGTTATATTGTACAACCATAGCACTGAGTTTGTTGCAGCAATAGTGACACCTCCCTTTGGGTAATAGATAAGATTATCCTGTAGCAAAAAGTAGAAAGACTTTCATTAATCTTCTTTCATTCATCCAGAAAGAGACTCCAATTCCCTTATACACTGGCGGCACGGTGGCACAGTGGTTAGCACTGCTGCCTCACAGCGCCTGTAGACCCGGGTTCAATTCCCGACTCAGGCGACTGACTGTGTGGAGTTTGCACGTTCTCCCCGTGTCTGCGTGGGTTTCCTCCGGGTGCTCCGGTTTCCTCCCACAGTCACAAAGATGTGCGTGTCAGGTGAATTGGCCAAGCTAAATTGCCCGTAGTGTTAGGGGTAAATGTAGGGGTATGGGTGGATTGCGCATTGGCGGGTCGGTGTGGACTTGTTGGGCCGAAGGGCCTGTTTCCACACTGTAAGTCTAATCTAATCTGAAAAAAAACACAGTATCTACATTATTCAAAACATTATGGGATGTTTTCTCCTTACCTCTCCATGTAGTTGATAACTTTTTGCTTGAAGAAATCATTCATCAATGTATTTATAGATTTATTCATTGATATCAGTCATTGAGACTATTTAGAGATAAATCTTGTGTTTTGTTATTATCTGACTGTTTGAAGGAAGGAGAGGAAATATAAATTAAAGCGTGCAATTTTAAAAGAGTTGCAGAAATGTAGTTTTTGAAGGTGGCAGAACATGCAAAGGAGGTTGTTTTTAAAGGATTTCAGGACCCTTGGCTTTATAAATAGAGGCCTAGAGGACAAAATCACGTGGAATTAAAAGCTAGCCACGTGGTAACCGTGCAATCACTGTCAATTGTCATAAAAGTCCATTTGGTTCACTAATCTCTTTCAGAGAATGAAATTTCCCATCCTTACCTGGTCTGACTGCATTTGACTTGTAACGCAGACCAATGTGGTTGAATCTTAACTGTTTTTAGGAATGGCAGTAAATGCTGACCTAACAAGTGAAATAAATTGATGAAAATAATTCAAAGTGAGCACAAATCCAAGAGGAACCATAATAAATCATGTCAGTAGTTCTCTATGGAATTCATATGTGGGAACCCCCTGCCGTGGACCTGCTGGCCTGGCCAATGCTCAGTTAGCTAATTTTGATTTTTTTTTCAAATCAACCTGTTGAGAAATGCAAATAGACTATCAACCCAGGTCTACTAGACTGAAGGTATGGACACTACTAGACTGTAATATGAACCCATTAACTGATCTTGTAGCTCTGCAGTTACTGTGAAATGTCAGTCTTGATTTCAGGTATGTTTTGGCTCATCTCTAGATCAGAAATCAACCCATTCAGAGATGTTATGGCAAACTTCTGAAACAGGTGGGACTTGAACCCAGGCCTTTAGGCTCAGGGGTAGAGTACTATGGCACCACATGGGTTTTCCAGTCTGGTTTTCAATTTATTTTAATCAACCTGATCAGCGATGTTATTACAGAACTCTGGAACAGGTGGGACTTGAACCTGAGCCTCTTGGTTCAAAGTTAGGGATACTACCATTGCACCACAAATGTGCTCAATACTCACTGCATCCCACATGGGACTTGAACCAACAATCACTAGCTTAGTAAGCCGATGCCTTGTCCATCAAGCCACTGAGGCCATCAGTCTGGATTCCAATCCCTGGTTACTAACTAGCACCACCTGCTGGAGTTGTGCATATACAAATTTTGGGTGAAGGTAGTTTGTTATTCATTTTCAATTTCACCAGTTCAATCAGTTCGCTGTCCATCCAGATTTATGCTAAACCAATACCCTTTGGAAGAGATATTGGAACCTGTAGAACTAGCAAGTGGAGAGAAAATTAATGGGGGCGAGAAGGAGACATTTCACAGTATTTACATTTAGAAGTTCTAAAATGACCTTAGATTTAGCTGTGCTACCCAGTGGTGGCAACAGGGATTCTTACAGTCTGACATGACACTCCGTATTCTTCTTTATACAAAATTCCAGACAAATCTTATCAGAAAGAATTATTTGAGTATGACTAGGTCTTCAAGAATTGAGCCATTAAAGGAACAACTTCAATCTGAATTACTCCTGTAAATGTATTATGGATTTTATCCCCACTAAATGTCAGGTTGACCAATTTAATAGTACACCTGCTTCCAATTCAGATAATTATGGCTAGAAATTGGGGCGTGCGATATGGTAATAGTTGATTATGGGTGGTGGGTGAGGAATTCAGTAATAATCATTTGGGCTTAAGAGGTCCTTTACAAGGAGAAGAGAAGAGCTATATTGGGTGGAATATTGTTTCCAGTATAAACTGCATTGAAAATAGTTTAAGAGGACTGCTCTTGTTTCTCCAGCTTCTCAGTCAAGCAATTTTATTTTTAAAAACACCTTGTCATTTGTGCTGCACATCCATTGGTTTTGGGCAATTGTGTTCTCCAACAAAATCATTCTGTGCATGTAATCACTTCTTTACTCCTGTAGGTTGCCAAGTTAACAGAGGTGCAGAAAGAGCTTTCTGATGTTGAAGCCAAGTTGAAATTGTCTGGCAGAGGTAAATATAGACCACTGAATGAGGACATATGTATGAATGAACCAGAGCGATAGAATGTTGCTTTAGTGCTCTGCTGAGCTGCTACCGAGATTTTAAACAAAATCTGCACCACCAGCCTTTTCCAAGTCAATGAAAGAGTTCAGCTGAAATCTTGAGCTTGATGGAAAGTTTTGTTGTAGCACTGACGGTAGGATAAATTTCAGCTATAACTTTAATGGCTGTGGTTTTTTCTTTGCTTGCCGGAGTATCCAGGCATTTCCAATTCATGGAAGTAATGTGATAATAGAATGTCAAATTCAAGAACTCAATGGAAAGGAAACTAAAGTTCAACTTGTCTAAATCACTTGAAGACTCCTTGTCACCACCTCATGGGTCACAAACCTACTCATGTTTGTATCATCAGCTAACTTGGAAATGTTGTATTATCCTGGTCATTTATATGTTGTGAATAAATGGGGCTCAAGCACTGATCCTTTTGGTACTGCACTATTCACTGCCTGCCACTCAGAATAGACCCATTTATTCCTACTTTCTGTTTCTTGTCTGTAAACCAATTCTTAATCCAAATTAATATATAAACCTCCAGATCATGTTCTTTATCTTTGACCACTGCCTGAAATGAAGGATCTTATCAAAAGCCTTCTGAAAATCGAAATAAACCACATCCACTGGTTCACCCTTATCTGTTCTACTGGTTACATCACAAAAATGTCCAGTCGATTTTGTTAAGCAGTATTTGCCACCATAAAACCATGCGGATTTGTTCAAACCCATGAAGGCCTTCCAAACATTCTGTCATTGCATTTTTTTGTAATAGACCCCAGCATTTTCCCACCACTGATGTTAAATTAACTGGTATGTTATTTTCCATTTTTTTAACATAAATTCATCCGCTGCCATAGTGAGACTTGAATCCATGTCTCATGAGCATTAGTTTGGATTTCTGGATTAATAGTCCAATAATATTACCATGACCCCACCATTTCATCCTAACTAGTGATGAGAAACCAGTTGACTTGTAAGTATTTAGTATTATGATTCCATCTTTCGAATTCTCCCAAGATACTTTGCACAACAAGATTTGGGATGCATGTAAAAACTGCAGCCATTCTTGCACAATCAAGATGCTAAGCATGACCATTAGATAGTAACAATTTAGTCTTATTTAGGTGGTGTTGGTTGAAGAAAAAAGATATTACTGTTAAGTCTGGCACTGAAAAATCTGAACATAAAGAGCTAATGTTAAATAGTTACACACATTATGTACTAATGATCATCCAACTGTTGCAGTCAGCCTCAGTAGCTGTCTCAGCAAACCAGTTGTAAGATTGTTGAGACCTGCCAAAGTTGAAGGCTTGGAAGTTTCATGTTTTCACCGATTTGGTCACAAGTGATTCTAAGTTGAACTTTTCAGTGTAATTCTGAGAGAATACTGCATTCATAGAGATACTATTATTCAAATTAAGTGTTAAGCAACAAAATGGGCCTGTGTTTAGGTGGATGTCACCGATTTTGTATTTTTTTTATTGAGAGGCAAAAGGATTTTTCCAACATCTGGGCCAATATTCCTGCCTCAGTGCCACCAAAGGAACGCAGGCTACTGTTCATGAGAGTTTGCTGTGTGCAGATGACTACATTATGAAGGAGGAGAAAGTGAGGTCTGCAGATGCTGGAGTATCAGAGCTGAAAATGTGTTTCAGCCAGCATCCAAGGAACAGGAAATTCGACGTTTTGGGCATAAGCCCTGATTCCTGATGAAGGACTTATGCCTGAAACGTCGAATTTCCTGTTCCTTGGATGCTGCCTGACCTGCTGCGCTTTTCCAGCAACACATTTTCAGCTCTACATTATAAAGGACTACATTTCAAAAGTAAACCATTGTCAATAAAATACTTTACATGAGGAAGTACTTTATAAATGTGAATCTTTCATTTAATTATTTTGGAAAATAAAATCAAGAGGAAACAACTTGCATTTGTATAGCACTTTTTGTGCTTTCAGGATATCCCACAGTATTTCAGAGTATCTAAAATGTTGTCACTTTTTTCTTAAAGACAATATGAGGCAGCCAAATTGTTCCCAGCTATGTCCCACAAGCATCATTAATGTGTTGGCTGAGAAGAAAAAATGTTGACTGGAGCAACTTCATAAAGAATCCAAGACCAAAGGATATTAATTAGTATTTCTTCACAGAATTATCTTTATGGTGGGGCTTCCTCTGTCAATTGTATCTCCTGCTTTGATTTGAGCAGGAAACACCATAACCGTTACATTAAACAAAGAAAAATCGAAGAATTGTGAACGCTGGAAATCGGAAACAAAATCGGAAATTGCCGGAAAATCTCAGCAGGTCTGTTAGCATTTGTGGAGAGGAATCAGAGTTAATGTTTCAGGTCCAGTGACCTTTCTAGAGGGCATAGGTTTAAGGTGAGAGGGGAAAGATTTAAAAGGGACCTGAGGGGCAACTTTTTCACACAGAAGGTGATGTGGAAATTGAACACACTGCCAGAAGAAGTGACAGAAGCAAGTAGAATTACAACATTTTAAGACATTTGGACAAGTACATAAATAGGAAAGGTTTAGAGGGATGTGGGCCAAATGCAGGCAAATGGGACTAGTTCAGTTCAGGAAACCTGGTTGGCATGGACGAGTTGGACTGTATGACTCTGCGCTAAATTTTTCCAGTAATTTCTGATTTTCAGAGCAATTATGTTGTTTAGATAAGATTAACTTCTTCATTCTTTTCCTTTTTTCAAATCGAAGCCTTGTATTTTTTAAAAATACAAGAAATAAAACCAAATGTAGCATGTAAATGCATTAAACCACGGTTTAAATGCATTTTTTTGGAGAAGAGTGAGCAGGCGCTTCCAAAGCTTAAGCAAAGATGCCCCAAAAACATAAGGGTATTGCAGATCAACCTACGGTATGCGAACTGCAGCTGTTCAAGAAGGCAGCTCACCACCACCCCAAGCACATCTATGGACAGGCAAGACTTGATGGCTAGCCGGCGATACCATGTCCCATGAGTGAATAAATAAAAAAGATCGCCTAGTGGTTCAATGGCTGACTCCCGTCATAAAATCTAGCCCATAAGATCAGCAGTAGGTATTGAACCTATCCCACTTTGTTGCGGCCATGATTGAATTCTACCTCAATTACTTTTAATCTACTTTTCCTTCATTTCCCTTGAAATATCACTTCTAAAGATACTAACAGCGTTGCTTGTGTTTTTTTAAGGAGCTAAGGTAAGAAATTTAATGTTCCTTAAAGCTAGAGTCAACAGACAGTGAGGAGGTAAAATAAACTGTGAGTATTAGTATTGTTGGGAAAGAATCTCACTCAGCATGTCCATAGGTGCTTTTCCAGCAATATTTTATTCTGGAAAGAGTTAGGAAAAAAGTAGCATGAAGCCTTGCTATGATGAAACCCATAAACAAAGGGTCTGCTGACTCTCATTGCAATGGTTCACATCTGAATGCTAGCTACTGGAGTAGGGTAGTCAGAAGTTCACGTAGAATAATATAAGAATCAGGGAGGGACAGGATGGGTACTGCCAGATGTCAGTTGCCTAACAGGAAACATGTCAGTGTTGCTGAACAAAGAGACCTTGGAGTGCAGAATCATAGTTCTTTGAAAGTGGATTTGCGCACCAGAAGACATTTGGTGTGCTTGCCTTTATTGGTCAGTGCATTGGGTATAGAAGTTGAGAGGTCAATGTGCAGAACATTGGTTAGGTCACTTTTGGAATACTGCATTCAATTCTCATCTCCCCACTATAGGAAGGATGTTGTGAAACTTGAAAGGGCTCAGAAAAAGTTTATAACCATGTTGCCAAGGTTGAAAGGTTAAATCTATCGGGAGAGGGTTAATGGGCTGGGGCTATTTTTCCTGGAGCATCAGAGGCTAAGGGGTGACTTTGCAGAGGTTTATAAAATCATGAGAGGCATGGATGACATAAATAGACAATGTCTTTCTAGGGGTGGGGCAGTCCAGAACTAGAGGATATAGGTTTAAGCTTAAAAATATAAAAGCGACCTAATGGGCAGTTTTTTCAGAGGGTGGTACATGGATGGAATGAGCTGCGAGAGGAAGTGTTGGAGGCTGGTTCAATTGCAACATTTAAAAGGCATCTGGATGGGTATATGAATAGATAGGGTTTCGAGGGATATAGGTAAAATGCTGGCAAATGGGACTAGATTAATTTAGGATATCTGGTTAGCATGGATGAGTTGGACTAAAAGGTCTGTTTCCATACTGTACAGCTTTATGACTGTTTCATAATAGCCCTGTCTACAGGCAATTAGAATCAGTCAAAATGCATTTCTGCACATAGTTTCAAGTCAAAATACTCCTATGCATTGGTTCCAACACTGACAGTAACATTTTATTTGTAGGGAAAATGCCATTTTTGTCATTGAAATATTTTAAAAACATATAGCAGAACATATTAATTGATGTGAAAAGGCACACATTTGAATGTAGCTAACTTTTTATTTATTTGTGTTTTTACATGTCTCAATTAAGATTCTGCATTGGACCACAAAACTTAATCTGACAAAAGGCGACTGGTATAAAATTCTGCATTGTGCATCTCAATGAAATGCAGATTAAGTTCTGCTATTTTGTTTTGAATGAATCTCACAGAGCAAAACAATTCTAAGTTTAAATCTGCCCTTGGTTGTGCTTTGTGGAGGTTGCCATGCATCATCTTATTGATTGACCTCCAGGCGATTTGTTACCTAAGCTCCTGTTGCAGACAGGAACAGCATGATAATAAATCTCAATACCAACTGTGCCTCACACACTCGCACTCTTCCTCCCGCTCTTGTCTGTTCTTCCCTTTTCCTCCACCCACATCTTTCCACAATCAGTTGATGAATTGTGTGATGAGTAGTGTATCCTAAAGGAATAATGGTTCTAAAAAATGTTCCACTCCACAAATCCTTTTAATGCACAGAAATTTATCCCTTTGAATATCCACAATTTTTGTCCTGTTGCATGTTTTCCACAGCTGCAATGCTATGAGAGATTGCCTTGAAGTTTTCAATTACTTAGCATTAGAAAAGCTTCATTGTGGATTCTTTAATGATTTCCTTGAAGTCTATACAGGACCCACGTGGTCAGTAATCTGGACAAGTTACTCAGGGGTGAAAGTCTCAAACGTTTGAAGATGCAAATTTGGAAATGAGCAATTTCAAGCTAAAAGGGATAAAGCTTTTTCACCCAAAGTTTAATAAATGTAAGTAACAATGAATCAGGAAAGAGAAAAAAAAATAAGCAGGAACTGGCAGCATGGTGGTTCAGTGGTTAGCATTGTTGCCTCACAGCACCAGGGACCCGGGTTCCATTCCAGCCTTGGGCGACTGTGTGGAGTTTCTCCCCGTGTCTGCGTGAGTTTCCTCCGGCTGCTCCGGTTTCCTCCCACAATCCAAAGATGTGCAGGTTAGGTGAATTGGTCATTATAAATTGCCCATAGTGTTAGGTGCATTATTCAGAGGGAAATGGGTCTGGGTGGGTTGCTCTTCGGAGGGTCAGTGCGGACTTGTTGGACTGAAGAGCCTGTCTCCACACTGTAGGGAATCATCAAATCTAAATCATCAGCAAAACAAGTGGAGTAGATTATGTAAATTGATTTGGCAAGTAATGGGATAATTCTACAGGAGGAGGAAAGGATTGAGGGATATAGTATTAATAGGTGGTGTTGTGATCAGTCAAAGGAAAAAAGATTGCTCAGGTCAAGTATCCTTTCCTTGTTACTAAAAGCACTTTGTAAAATTCAATTTCCAGAATAATTCCTACGCAACAGATATGAGACTTCTGACTTATTCTGAAGTCGATGGTTTTTATTTCAATGGACACCAGGTAATAAAGTTAAGGTGGAGTAAGGTGAAGTCAATCATTTTAGGCGACAGAATAATGGTGATCATACACTAAGCAATACAGAAGTCAGATCCATAGTTCTTTAAAAGAGGCCATCCTTTTGATGACACTCATTTTCTAAAGAAAAACCTTCATAAAAGCTTTTCTATTTTATAAATAGTGGTACAGAGTACAAAAGCAATGATGGGTTGCTAAACTTGTGCAAATTATTGAATAGATTGCAGGCTAGGTATCATCAGGTATAGGATATATGACCCAGTTAGTCTTGCCTGTTTTGATTCAACATAGTTGGGTCCCCTACTTCAAAAAGGTGCCTCAGTCATGGAGGGCTATTCTAATCAATACGCAGGATAAGGTATGAGGCAGAAACTTGAAAAAAATGGATGTCGCTTTTATGAGCAAAAGAAAAGTAAAAAAGGAATCCCGACAATTTTATCAAAATTCAGATATGTTGATGAAGAGGTTAAGGAAAGGTTTTCATGATTGGTTTGCAGTAGATCAACGCCAAATGAACAGTGTTGATACGCTCTGAGGATTTTACCAAAAACAGTAGTATGTGCATAATTTGTAGTAACTTTTTTAAGGGAATTACATGAATATTTAAAAAGTGAAATGTATATGGGTAAGAAGCGAAGGTAAATGTATAAAGCCATAAGAAATAGAAGCAGACTTAGGCCATTCAACCCATCAAGTCTCCACTGCTGTTCGATCATGGCTAATTTATTTCTCAACCGTATTCTGCCTGCTCCCCTTAACCTTGATCCCCTTACCAATCAAGAATCACGATCCTCATGAATGGTGGTGTTGGCTCGAAGGGCCGAATGGCCGCCTCCTGCACCTATTGTCTATTCTGCCACATCTTATGGCCTTAAAACAAAGTGGGGTATGAAGTTACCATATAAGGTGAAAAGCTTTAGAAAAGAGATATACAGCTATAAAGCAACAAGGTACAATGTTTGGACTTTGTGTATCAATTGCGTTTTTGTTCTGTGCTGTATTGTTCTCTGTTCTATGTTCTAAATTCAGCAAAGTATCTAGTATTTTGCAACCAAAAGAAGTGTTTCAGGAAGACAGTGAGATAGTAGATGTGTCTGCATCTTGTGTATCTAGAACTGCTTTGCTAAGCGCAATCATTCTGTGATGTGAAACTCTGGAGAGTAAACTTCCCGAGAGAAGGAGACAGGTAGATTTTTGAGTCATTTTGATTGAATTGTGATGGATCAAACTAACTTTTGAATTCTTATCTGTCCTGTGAAATGGGTGCAGTAACCAAATAAGTGCATAAACTAGTTTATCAATACTAGATCTTGAGTTTAATCATTCAGATTGTTATCAATTTAATAAGGATTCAAATGCTTATCTTTCAACTGTGCTGTCATTTTCATCACAGACAGTGTGCAAGCCCCTGGGGAAGATCCTTTGGATGCCTTCATGACCAAGATCCGAACAGGAGCAACAGTAGATAGCGTCACTCGAAAGAAATTGCACATTAAATCCTTTGAACTGAAAAGGGAGCAGCAAAGACTACAGAAACTAATAAAGATAGTGACACCAGCAGATCTACCAGAGCTGAAAATGGAGTAAGTCAAGTATGCAGTCCTAAACTTTTATTGCAGTGTTGTCATTCAATCTACATATGGTTACATCAGTAGATAGATAATGTTTGCCCTCTGCACTTGAACAACACTGCTAATCCCTCATTGCCAAAAGGAGGAACATGTCTAGGCCATTTAACCTCTCATAACTGTTTCACCATTCACTTAGATTGTGACTCATCTGTAGCTTAACTTCATTTATCCATCTTGATCCATAGCCTATGATACCCTTTGATAAGAAAAATCCATCATTTATGGTAATGGTACTCACCCTGCCCTGCCCAGTCTCTCAAGACTTTATTGGGAAACAAGGTTTGAAATTTCCTATGTATGAAAAATGCTTACTGATTTTCTCCTAATGACAATAATATTGTCACACTCCATTGTTCTGAACTCCCCCACTGGAGGAAATAGCTTCCCTCTATCAACTCGTTAATCATCTTCATTAAATCGCCTTTTAATTTTCTGTCCTCAAAGGAACATAAGCTACTATACGTGATAGTATTACCGAATGGTGAAACAAGGAACATCTAATTGAGTCCTAATGAGTTCTGATGAAGGGTGCCGATCTGAAATGTTAACTTTCCTGCTCCTCCAATGCTGCCTGACCTGCTCTGCTTTTCCAGCTTCACATTTTACCAACATCTAATTTCATCTCACTATTTATTTAGGTAACCTCAGGTGGGAGTGAGTAAGAAGCAAAAGGCCTATCAAATATCCCACTTCTCTAAATAATGAGTAATTTTGCAGCACAAAGCTTCAATTGCTTCAACTTTTCAAGAATGGAGAGGAATTTTCTTAAGACTTTAATGCATCCAGGCCTTAAAGTTTTGGAAAATCATTGGTGAACCTCCAGCCATTGACATTCATGGGCAGACCTTTTGAGGGAATACTTTGTGTTCCCGATGTGTTGCTCAAAGCCTAGATGCTGGCAATGGGACTTGGAAAATACTGTCTGCAATTTACTTAGATTCATATAATACTAGAATTGACATTTAGAAAATAGAATCTCAACAAGATTACTTTGGAATAGCAAGAAGCAGGGCTAATCTTTCCATACTTTAAACACCAATCTAGCAACCTTGGCTAATTGTGCAACAAATATAGACAAAAGAACTGAACTCAGGAGGTGAGCAGAAAGTGACTGGTCTTGACATCATGGCAGCATTTGACTGAGTTTAGCATCAAAGAACCCTAGCTGGAGTCAATTTAACCATCTTCAGCTGCTTCATCAATGTCTGATAATATCAGACAATGTTTACACAATGTTCAGCGCCATTTGGGGCACCTCAGATACTGAAACCGTCTTTATCCAAATGCAGGAAGACCTGGACAACATCCAGGCTTGGTCTGATGAGTAATATTTGTGTCACATGGGTGCGAGGCACTTATCATTTCCAACAAGAGACCTTTTAACCATTGCCCCTTGACATACAGTGATATTAACATTGCTGAATCTCCCAACATCAACATACTGGGGTTTCCATTGACCAGAAACCAAACTGGACTTGTCATTTAAATACTGTGGCTGCAAAACCAGATTAGAGGCTAGGATCTTGCAGCGACTAGCCTTCAGACTACTACCATCAAGTGGACAAAGATCAACAAGACTGAAGTGGTGCTTTTACCTGAATGCTCAACTCACTAAGACATGCACCATTTGTCTCTACCATGCTGAATAAAAATCTTGAAATTCCCTACCTGTTACCATCTTATATTGACACCTAAAGCAATTCAACAGTCACTCATTGCAGTATTTGAAGATGATATAACTGAACCATAAGCTGTCAGTAGATTTTCTAATTTTTAATGGTAGTTGTTGGAATTTTAGCTTCTCATAACTTAGCTTTGGATATCAAATTCAACTTGATTAATCATTTGATAGAGAACTTCATTTAATAATCCTGTAAATAATCATTCCCACATGTGCATGCACAATCTGAGTTCTCTGTCCTTCATACAGTTTCCTCTCGTAGCACAATTTTAATGCTATGCAGAGTTTTGTGTTGTAGTCTCTGGAGTGAGACTTGAACTCTGTCTTTCTGACTGTGAGACAGGATTGCTACCAACCGTGCTACAGCTGACGCTTTATGATTCAGCTGCTCAGTATTTAAGTTTTCAGTCATCAGGGACGTCATCCATGCTAATCCTGAAGATGGTGATGACTTGTGAGGAGGTGCAGTTCCATACGTTAAGGGAGTATATTTTCCAGATGGGTTGTTGACAGGCCATTTCATTAATTCTGATCTGATCTGATTCAATCCTCACCCAACAATTATGTACTTGTAGCAAAGCTAATTGTTAATAATAAACTGATGCCTCAACTCCAGCCCAAGGATGCAAAGTCAAGTTGTGGCTCTCCAGTCTGACAATCTCCAGCAGACCACTGCTGGTTTGGAGAGTTCCTGATTTCATGACCTAAAGTCCCACTTTATGAAAAACTCATGGAACTCTTTAGAATGTTTGGTTTTTATTTAATATTTTTATTTAATACCAAAAATGGCGTTAGTGAGAGTCTCAGTTTAAGCTTCTTATACTGCAGGGAGCAGTATTGGGTATTGGAAAACTCTTATATAAAAAGTTAAGTTTCAGAATGAGAATGAATATAGATATACAACTTGCATGAGCTGAAATTCCTGCTACTTAAAAGTTTAATTGGATAATACAACTTGGGAAAAGTATTGAAGATGATTTAAGTTTAAAAGAAAACGTTTCATTCCAAGGATTGCAAGTCAGGCTGGAGACGCAGAACCCAAACCTAAGAAAATTGCTGTGCCCATGTTTGGCGCAATGAAGGGCGGAAAAAAGTATAAACTGAAGACAGGCACCATTGGGGTAAGTGAAGTGAAATATGATTTTTATCTAAAGAAGAAGTTACTCTACACACTTTGCTATTGACATAATTTGACTACTACTACCGGGACATAAATATTCTTTTAACAACTAGGCAATCAAAGCAATGCCATGGAAGATTCACTGGTTAATCTATTCCATCTGTTTTTATCTATTTAAATTTAAATTTTGTTGAGAATGATTGTCAACGACCTTGCCAAGGCTCCAATTTAAAAGAGTTACCAGGATCTGATGAAGGAGTTAAATGAACATTTGTGCAGATACTGTCATTAACCCAATCGAGCATCACTAATAATTATCTTTGTCAGTTTTATTCTGAGACTTGCTGAACTCGACAACCCTTTAAAGTCAGTTGCATAGTATTTACAGTGTAGAAACTGACCATTCAGTCGAACAGGTGGCTCAGTGGTTAGCACTGCTGCCTCACAGCACAGGGACCTGGGTTCGATTCCTTCCTCGGGCAACTGTCTGTGTGGAGTTTGCACGTTCTCCCCGTGTTTGCGTGGGTTTCTTCCCACAGACCAAAGGTGTGCAGGTCAGGTGAATTGGTGTTGCCATAGTGTTAGATGCATTAATCAGAGGGAAATGGCCCTGGGTGGGTTACTCTTTGGAGGGTCAACGTGGACTTGTTGCACTGAAGGGCCTGTGTTCCCCAGTGTAGGGAATCTAATCTAGGGCCTTGCCAATGTTCCCATTCCACATGAGTA
Source organism: Hemiscyllium ocellatum (assembly GCF_020745735.1). Classification (NCBI taxonomy): domain Eukaryota; kingdom Metazoa; phylum Chordata; class Chondrichthyes; order Orectolobiformes; family Hemiscylliidae; genus Hemiscyllium; species Hemiscyllium ocellatum. The sequence goes on along the minus strand of NC_083403.1, from coordinate 24,394,965 downwards.
CTTTCTTTGTCAAAAGCACAGGATCAAGAGAAATTTTGAACAAATGAGGAAGGGAAGTAGGCCTTCAAACCCACTGTACCATTCCTGGAGGTGAGTATAGCAATGCATCACATCCTTGGCTGTGAATTGCTGGATGTCCAAGCCAATTAAAAATGCAAAATGCCTCTCTTTCTTTTAAATAAGGTGGCCTTGGTGATACCTGAGGGGTCCTTCACCAAATCTTCCTGCATTTTTTTAATCCAGCAAACTGGCAAAATATTGGTGTTTTCTCCCCCTTTCTCCTGTAGCAGTGATTTAAAGATGAGTGTCTCAGTAAAAACAAATTGGATCACTATGTGTTTAAGAATTTAAAACCCCCCACAGGCTGCTCTGGTTGTAAAATGAGATATTTATGCAGCATGACAAGAAGCTTGATTATTTAACACGAAAATCTATCATCTGAATTATTGATAGCTAAAGAGGTAGTAAACCTTTTTAGCTGCAGAACTTTAAATTACTTATGAGATTGGACTGAGCCACAGGGTAAAGTAAGTTGTGTCTGTGTTTCCAATGGTTACTGTAAGGATCTTACTGAGGCTACTAATTATTGCCTCCTCTTTCCCTCTTGCTGACAGTTAACTAGATATTCATTGTAGGACTAAATGACTTAGCTGCTTGATCTTGGCTGGTAAATTTAAGTTTTGCTCACACCTCAGTAGTTTTTGTTTTTAACTGCTGAGTTTAGTTTTCATCTCTTCATAGCATGGTGAGTTGTGGAGTAAGCCAAGCCAAAGTCTCATCCAAATCTGATAGTCGTTTGTTTCCTTATAAATAGCAAAGGATTAGGGAAGATAAAGTGGATTGTTTTTGTGCAAAGTTTCAGACCTTGCGTGTTTAAATATGTTTATTGCTGTTGTTACAAATCAGCATTCTTTCCATTTACTTTTTGAGCCCTCTGGCTGAGTTCACTTCCTACTTTTGACATGTGATAGCATTTTGGAAGTTAACCAGGTTGTATCACACGCTTCCTTCATTACTAAGCTTCAGTTACCTTATTTCTAATCAGCAAGAAACTTCTGCTCCTCTTTGACTTTCTCCTCAAAATCAAGGAGAGCCAAAAGGAGAAAGGAAATGGGTTAAATGTTGGGAGAATCAAATTAAGCATGGATGCCTGAATTTTGGGATGGCGGGGGGGGGGTTGTAATAATAGAGAATCACAAGAAATAGGAGCAGAAGCAGGCTTTTTCACCCAGTGGGTCTGCTCCACCGTTCAAGAAGGTCATAGCTGATCATTCCTTAACTCCCTGCCTCCCTCCAAAAATCTGTCCAACTCAGCCATGAATGCACTCAAAGACGCAGCCTCCACTGCGCTCTGGAGGAGAGAATTCCATACACTTAATAACCCTTTGACATGTGAAATTCATCCTAATCTCCACCTTAAGTAGGAATCCCTTTTTATTATGAAATTGTCCCCTGTAGAGGAGTGTTTTAGGCTCCCCAATGAGATAAAATAAAGGTGATGGGCAGTATGGTGCCTCTGGGTTTAGAACTGATTCAGGAGCAAGTTGCCACAGCCCACACGTTTTCCAGCGGCGGACTAATTGACTGAAGAGCAGATTGAGTGAACATGTAAATGAGTGCAGGATGCAGACAGGATTACTGAAGTGCAAGCCTGGTTTAAACCAATTGTGGCAGATGTCTGGGGAAATAAAATGTTCAAGAACCTGAGAGATGGGATCAGATCTTGAGGAAGAGGTATGCTCTTTGGTTCTCAAATGCTGACTTATACATCCTCCTAGAGGTCGTGAGAGAAGAGGGAGGCCTCTTTCCAGAGAGAAGAAGAGAAAGCCCACGTAGCCTCACAAAACAGTCACTGGGCAAAACAATAAGCAACTGAAATGTAGCCTGAAGCAATACAAGAAAAAGTGCAGTGATCTTCATTCTGGTAAGATGAGTGCATCCTGAGTCTCTGGCAAGCCTCTGACTATTCAGTTTTCCTCAGCCTGATAGTACATGCTGTTCCTGAGCACAGTCCAGGGTATTTGCTATTTGAGCAGACTGCATTCCACCTCAGTTAGGCTGAACACAGATAAAGACCCGTGCTTGCAGCTTCCTAGGTTTGAGTAAGGGCATTGGTCAAAAGGATGAACAGGGCTTATTTTCTCTTTCTTTCTTAATCTTTGTCTTTGCATGAGGAAAATAGGCAAATAGTACCAGCAGAGGGCTGTCACTGGAGAGGGTGTGCTGCAGCTCAGCACACCATTGCCATGAAAACAGCCATGGTTGTGTAGATTCAAGTGAGCAATGGAGAAAGGTAACTCAGAGGAGAGAATGAAAAGTTATTGATTAGATTAGATTACTTACAGTGTGGAAACAGGCCCTTCGGCCCAACAAGTCCACACCGACCCGCCGAAGCGCAACCCACCCATACCCCTACCCCTACATTTACCCCTTACCTAACACTACGGGCAATTTAGCATGGCCAATTCACCTGACCCGCACATCTTTGGACTGTGGGAGGAAACCGGAGCACCCGGAGGAAACCCACGTAGACACGGGGAGAATGTGCAAACTCCACACAGTCAGTCGCCTGAGGCGGGAATTGAACCCGGATCTCTGGAGCTGTGAGGCAGCAGTGCGAACCACTGTGCCACTGTGCTGCCCTCATTGCAATCTGTAGATGAAGGGATTGGAGTGCATTGCCCATCCCACCCAACTTGCAACATGCCAAGGTCAACTGAATTGGGACACCTCAGCACTTAAGTGGCTTCTGCCAGAGTTCTTATGATGATCTCCCTTGTATCACCTAAAGTTTCGATCATAGTGACATATCTGCATCCTGCCACAGCACCAGGAAGATAGATTATGGCTGAGGCAGCAGAGCCAGCACCAGCATACCTTATGAGCGCAACCTTCATTAATAGTAGTAGTTTCTCATGTGTGGTTAGAAAGGACAATACTGGATGAAGAGCAAAGCCCAAATTCTCATCTGGGCACATATATCGAGCTTCAGGATTCCTAAATAAAAGAGGGATCCACTTCGACTGCAGCATATCTTATCCTATTTATCAGAATACCCTGCGGTAGCGAGCAGTCGTGGGCTGAGAATGAAGGAATTCATTCAGCTTATTTGCATCACCATAGGACTTGGAACACACAAGCTTCTGCAATGAGTGAGAGAAACTGTACATGGCAGCACTCCTCTTGACTGTAAGAACAGGACAGTGTGCAGGGTGCACAATGGTGCATCAAGTGAATGCCAATTATACCTCAGCTAGTGATCCTCTCCAATCCAGAGCACCATTGAAGGACTGAGGCAGTCACTGAGGAGGTCAAGGGGGCCACCATTCTTCATCAGTGGCCTTTTTGATCCCTCTGATTGAGGGACCATCTGTGAATTTGGACTTGGTGACAAGAACAATGGCTATCAGCTACAGGCAGATGCCAAAGAGAAGGATGCTGCTGCCTTGTCTGAGGCCATTAGATGTCGCTCATGGCTTCGAGTTCACCGAGAACAGAGTGCATTAAATCTGCTAGAGCATCATGTGGTTCACTGAAGTATGCCCCGTTTGTAAGTGTGTACCTTTTCACCTTTAAGATACCCTATAAATATTGACAACATGATTTCATAAGTGTGAGCTTTCACTTTTCAGTGGTAAGACTGTAAAAGAAGGAAGACATGGTGAAGGAAAGGAAAGAGTTTGAAAGGGGTCAGTGAGACACCTGAACAGATGTGTATTATTCATTATTTCATGATTTATATCTTCAGTGAAAGTGTTCTCAGACTAACTAAATGGTTTCCAGAGGCCAACCCCTGTGGTATTAGGAGAGCTCAATTGATTGTAGATGAGTCCTGAACTGATACCCTTGAGTACTGCACAAGTCCCACCACCTCTCAGCATGACTGGTGCACGTCTTCACTCTGCAATATCTTTATGACATCCCTGCTCCCTATTACTGTGATGAGCTATATCATTTCAAGGTCCACAACCTTCTAGACAAGATTAGGTGAATTCGCCATGCTAAATTGGGCATAGTGTTAGGTGAAGGGGTAAATGTAGGGGAACAGGTCTGGGTGGGTTGCGCTTTGGCAGGTTGGTGTGGACTCTAAACATGTTATAGTGAGTGCAACAGACACTGTGTAGAATGCAATGACACCACCGTGTGTGAGGAATGTTGTATAGGGTGCCACCTGATTTGTCCAGGCACCAGAACCATGTATTCAGTAGCCCAATGGCCAACCAAATGGTGGTCCTTATGAACAAATAGCTTTGGTTGTCGTGCCTCTGTGATTCTCTCTTGGCAGAAGGTGAGTCGCCATCTCTTTATGGAACAACTTTATTCGCTAGCTTCCGTCCACAAGGTTTGGGGGTGGAGTGGAGAACTGTGATGCTTTGGGCTGCCAACAATGCAGGAGTCATGGCAACTACTGGAACAATGAGCATGCACCTCATGGTGCCCCAAAAAGCAAGCTCCTGCAGTTGCAAGCCAAATGAACATTGAGGGAGCTAGATACTTATAATTATTGATGAAATTCACTGGCCATTCACCCATACACAATTGATAATACCCTGCATTATGGCAATTGTAGTAATGGAGACAAAACCCACTGCCTTTTGTGCCTCTAAGGCCCCACTATCTGAAAGTTACTTATTATCCAGTAAATGTAGGGCATTGTGATCTGTGAGATAAAGTGGTCCATTGCTGATTCTTGAAAGGAGCCAAAGACGTTGCTCAAGGTCTTGGTGAGTTTGACAGCTACTGGCAGGACGTGATAAGTAGGACTGCAAGTTGTGAATTCCTCCAAGACAAAGATTTAAATCTCAGTGACCTTCATCTGCCTCATGCCCAGAGCTCTGTCTCTGTTACTGAGGAACAGAGACTGTTGATTATCCTTGCCATTCAGCCCAAAATCAAAGAACTGTAATCCAGTTACCTTACTTACATTAAGCTGTAATCTCAATGATTTCTGGATCCTAACCTGCTCCTCTTATAACCCCGAGTTGAGAGGGTCACAATCTCTTCCATTGTCCAAGCCCCTAGGCACTACACTCAGCACAACTTCTACCACCCAATGAAACCTGTGTGTCAATAGTCCTTCACTATGCCCCCTTTTAAGAGCCCTGCTAAGTTAATGATGAGGCCATGACACCATCCCCATTAGGTTGTCACCTCCAATACAGTCTCTTACTCAATGTATTTTCATCAAAATTCCAAAGTACCCCTCAATGAGCTGACAATAAGCCGATAATTATTGGCCTTATTTTCAAATCAGGTGGCATGTATCTGCAAACTAAGGAAAAATACCAGCAGCAGGAACAGTAAGATCAACACACCACCTGAAGGCACTAATTTTCACACCTCCTCCTTTTTGTGCCCACCTCAATTGAGAGCTGAAATTCAGTCAGTTACTTTGAATGCTTCACTGTAGATAAACCTTTTTTGTGGCACCCTAAGGATGTGGAATGTGTTAGATATGTGCAAATATGGTTTTGAATAAAGCTAAAGCTACAATTTCCACTCTGTAGGGAATCTAATCAAATATATGAACGTCTGTTTTAATCTTTCAGTTTTAATTTAATGGTGCATTAACAAAGGTGAAGGGTGACAAATGTTGCTAGTTGATGAATAGATTTGGAGTACCTGATGTCAATAGTAGATGCTTCCATTGTAAGAACACCAGAGATATATTTTGAGAAGAATGTCCTCTAACTTGCCTAACAATATGCCTCCGATCAAATTTGAGAAGAACACCTGACTGGTTTCAATTTACACATCAGTTATTCCCATATCTTGGCTGAGTAAGATTATTAAATCAGGAGATCATTTTCCCTGTACTCGGGCTCATTAGTAACTAGTTTCATGCTACTCAGTAGCATTCAGTGAATAAACCTTACAGACAGCAGGCAATAAAAAGGTTTTTCTCTAATTAATTGAGCCACTTTGAACCCCAGTGATTGAAGAGAGTCATTTAACTATAGAAAACATTCAGTGGCTCTCCCATACATAGACATCATGCACCTTTTTTTCAAAAGCGTGTTTTTTTTAAAAAAATGAATGTTTACAAACAGAAAACTCTAACTCCCGTTGTAAAAAAAAGTCTTGAATTTTATGAGCTTTGTTTTGTAATTCTAAAGAACAACAATAGGTTTAAAATGTTTTGCGAAAAATTTGCATTTTAATGCTTTTTTCTAAATTGGTACAAAACGTTAATGTTTTCTTTGGAAAGTGGATGCATGCTTTCAGGCTATTATGAAATAAATAAACATAGACTCAGAATGCTTAAGAGAGAATTGCAGCAACTGTGGCTTTGGATCCTTGGGTAATCCAAGTGCAGATCGTAACTGTGCTAACATAACGGGCTTTACTGTTGCTGCAATTTGATGTCTGTTAACCTTGGGCAAAATTATCTGAATAAAAAGAATGATAGGCTTGCAATGACATGGAGTCTTTCACAACATTAGGATGTACCAAAAACCCTTTATAGCAACTTTAGTACTTTTGAAGTGTAGTCACCCTGAGATGCAACAGCCAATTTATAGATAGGAGCTGCTTTTAAATGAAGAATACAAGTCAGCAAGGACATAGAGAGAGAAATGTCTTGGGATTTATTGAGCTTGTCTGAGCACATGACAGAATTAAGCAGTTCCTCAACCAATGGATCAGATGTAAGCTCTGCAGTCCATATCCAGTCATGAATGGTGGTGAACAATTAAACATCTCAATAGAGAAGGAGGCTCCATAAGTACTTGCATTCTCAATGATGAGGGAGCCCAGAAGGTCAATGCAAAAGAAAAAGCTGAAACATTTGCATAATCTTCAGCCAGAAGTACCGAATGGATGATCCATCTTGGCCTCATCAGAGGTCCCCAGAATCAAAAATGCCAGTTTTCAATCAGTTCAATTTACATCAAATGGTACCACAAAATGGTTGGAAACACTTGAAACTGCAAAGGCAATGGGCCTTGATAATATTCTGCCAGTAGTTCTGAAGATTTGTGCTCCCAAACCTGCTGCATCCCTAGCCAAGCTGTTGCAGTCTAGTTACAACACAGGCCCAACAATATAGAAAATTGGTCAGACACATCCTCCACACTCAAAGCAGGATAAGTCCAACCAGGTCAATTACCATGCCATCAGTCTACTCTGTCATTGGTAAAGTAATGGAAGTTGCCGTCAGTTGTGCTATAGCAACACCTGCTCAGCAATAAGCTGCTCACTGAAGCTCAGTTTGGGTTCAGCCAGAACCAACCAGTACTTCTCCTCATTACAACCTTGGTTTAAACATGCACAAAAGAGCTTAGTTCCATGGGTGAAATGAGAGTGACTGTGCTTGGCATCAAGGCACATTTGACTGAGCATGGCATCAAAGAGCCCTGGCAAAACCGGAGTCGGTGAGAATCAGAGAAATCTGTCTGTGCTTGGAGTTACAGACAGCACATAGGAAGATGCTTGTGGTTGTTGGAGGTCAGTCATGTCAACTCAAGGACATGCCTACAGGAGTCCCTCAGGGTACAGGTGCGCAATCCTTTGTCCAAAATGCTCAGGACCAGCTGGTTTTCAGAATTTTTCGAATTTCGGAATAAGTGGCAGTTTGATGGTGAAATTTTTCAAAATCTTCACGGAGGAGCAGACTCACTGAGTAAGACGGGCCTTGGAGACACAATTAAAGCCTGCCAGTACTGGGCCACACCCCTCCGTGCCACGTCTGAGTGACACGCATAGAGTGGGTATCAACTTGGGTTAACTGTTTGCATGCCAAGCAACCTTGTTAATGAGAAAAAACTTCACAAAAAACCTTCGAACTTTGGAACTTTTCAGATTTCAGGATTTTGGATAAAATGTTGTCTACCTGTAGTATCTGAGGCTGAGCCGTCTCCACTTGCTTTATCAATGACCTTCACTCCATCAGAGTCAGAAGTGGAAATGTTCAACAATTGCACGAAGTTCAGTGTCATTCGTGACATCTTAGATGTCATCTTACTGTACAAGTGCAGTAAGACCTGAATGATATCCAAATAGGGGCTGAATAGTGGCAAGTAACATATTCACTGTTCAAATGCCAGGCAATGACTCTTTCCAACCAGAGGCAATCTAACCATCCCCCCCAGCGGTCAATCCCATTACCATCTCTGAATTCACCCAATATCCACATTCTGGTGCCACTATTTGACCAGAATCTAAACTGAACAAGCCTTACAAACAGTGGCTACAAGAGCTGATCAGAAACTAGCGAGTAACTCACCTCCTGACTCCCCAAACCCTGTCCACTATCAACAAAACATAAGTCAGGAGTGTGATGGACCACTCCGCATTTTCCTACATTGCATAAGTGCAGCTCCAAAAACACTCAACACTTAACATTATCCAGGAAAAATGCAGCACATTTGATTTGCACCATATCCACAAACATTCATTCCCTCCACCAGTGACATTCTGTAGTAGCAGCATATGGTCATCTACAAGATGTACTGCAAAAAATTTACTAAAGGTCCTTAGACAGCACCTTCCATACCCATGACCACTTCTATCTGAAAGGATAAGGGCTCAGATACATGGGAACACCACCACCTGCAAATTCCCCTCCAAGCCATTCACCATTCTGACTTGGAAACGTATAACCATTCCCTCACTGTTGTTTGGTTAAAATCCTGGAATTCCCTCCCTAATGGCATTGTGGGGCTAACTACAGGACACGACCTGCAGCGGTTCACGAAGACAGCTCACCACTACCTCGGCCACTAGAATGGGCAATAAATACTGGCCCAACTGATGATGCCCACATTCCCAAGAATAGCCAAACTGAAACACAATGCCTCAGCACTGCACTGAAGTATGAAACTGAATTGTGCACTGGGTCTCGGGACTAAGGCTTAAATCCATAACTTTCCAACTGAGATGTGACAGACGTTATCACTGAACAAGAAAGAGAGAGATGCTGAGAAGGGAAGAGTTCGGCAAAAGGAATTGTTTTTCCAAGTTGCTGAAAGGTTCAGGGTCAATAGTATGTCCATGGCAAGGGGGAGAGGGCGAGTTTGGTGGGGGTGAGTTCACTGTGTAAAGCAGAGCCCTTTTGAGGGTGGAGGGCTCATTATTCCGTTGACCCCAACACTGGAGCTGTGTTTAATTTGTAGCAGTTCATTTTGCAGCCCATTAATCAGACTGAGCATGCAGCTTTTACAAAGTTTGGATTTCAGCTGATCCAGGCTCCAAATATGCTTACTCAAACATAGTTACAAAATGTCAAATTTAATTTTAGTAGCTGTTTTGACACTCAAATCTTCCAAGTACAAAACTAAATCTTAAGTTTTACAGGACAGTGCCAGGCTTTGATCTATGTAGGGCCTGTGCCTGGAGGAGCTGGTTTAGTGGCAAATACTGAAACATTTTAAAAAATTCTACAGTTTATACTTTCACCTGTTCTAAACAATCAGCTGTTTTAAAAAGAAACACATGAATTTTATCTACTCACTTTGCAACTTCAAAGAAAATGGACTTCTGTACATTACCATGACTGATTTGATTTTGAAAAATTCTTTACCATCCAGTCAATAAATTGCCTATTTCCAGAGTTATTCCATTCTGGTTTATAATCTGAAAGCCAAAGAATTCATTATGTTGACTCAGTGACTTATTTCACTGTTTAAAGTATATTTTCTTTCATTATATGGCATAGAAATAGGCCGAACAGCATAATCAGCCCATACAGATTTTTATGCTGCACTCATGCATCCTCTGTCCCCATCTCCTCTCATCCAATATTGCCATTTGACCACCCATTCTTTTATGACTCGTGCCTATCAAGTTTCCCTTAAATGTGGTCATGATATTTACTTCAACCGACTCTCCCCTAGAATGTAGGAGGAAGTCCCACAATCTAACCTAGCTTTAGGTGAAGACTCTAGAAATTGTAACATGGTCAGCCAGGTTATTGGACTTCATACAATATGTCTTCCCTGATTTGGGGCAATTAATCTGGTCCAATCAGGAAGCCTGGCTGACAGATAAAAATGGGAGTGTCTGACATCCTGTTCACTCTCAGAGCTAGCTCTGAGGGAACTGAATCAGTGTCAAGGACTCTCCAAGTGTAAATAAAGGTTGACGGGATATTGGCCTCTCTGGAGTTATTTCAGTGGCGACAAGAGTGAGATTAATAATGCGCCATGCAAAAGCACCCTCTAGCTGTAGCCCAACTGGATTTCAAACAGGCACTACGACTGGCTTTAATATTGGAAAATGCAGCAAGTGGAGCAGGGTGTTCTGATGGAAGTGGACACCATCGCCAGCTTACTGAGCTTAGGAACATCACTTGAATGAAGGCAATTACACAGCCTAACTTAGAACATATCCTGGACAGTGGGACTCTAGGTCAGCCCGCAGTAAAACTCCAAAACAAAGCCAAGAATCAGCCTATTGGTTTAAAAGAAAGTCAAGATCAGGGCCAGCAAGATGTCAGTATGTGGTATCAAGACAACAAAAGAGACCTACTAGACCTAAATTGAGTAAGAGAACTCATAGGCTGGTATCCAGGAGAGTACACACCCTGGAAAGTCATGCATCAGGTTTGGAGCAATTAAATTGCTTAGTGATATTCAAATCAGAATATATCAAAATAAACATCCAGTGAATGTTCAGTTTGTTCTAATGGAGGTTGACATCGGAATGGCTGTATTATTAGTCTTTTAAAAAATTCATTCTGGACTCCAACCCTTAGGTTTGTGTAAAACCTCGACTGGACTGAGATCCTATACCAGGGAACCTTTACAGATTAATTGTACAACTTCAGTTCTGGTCTCTTATGAGAAGCAGTTGGTTCAGTTATCCCTGATTGTAATAAAAAATTTAGGACCCAAGTTTGATGGGGCAAAATTGGTTTCAAAATATTCACCTAGATTGGACTGTATCTTGCAAGAAATAAGTGACTTTCTATTTTTGTTATCAAAATATGCTATCCCATATTTATGTGCATTAACTTTATTTAATAAGTATTTACCCTTGCTTCAAATACATTAATATTTTCTGTAATTTGTTGCAATCATTCTCAATGGTTGTGATTATTCTCCCAAATTTAGTATTGGTTGGTTGGAATTTAGAAATTATTTCTTTGATTTCAAAACCCAAATTGTTAAATGGAAATTGTGAACAATGGTTGCCCTCATGGAGGGAATAATGATGGTACAGTGGAAATGTAGACTAGTAATGCAGAGGCCCAAACTAGTGTCTTAGGGTCATAGAGATGTACAGCATGGAAGCAAACCCTTCAGTCCAACCTGTCCATGCCGAACAGATATCCCAACCCAATCTATCCCACCTGCCAGCACCTAGCCCATATCCCTCCAAACCCTTCCTACTCCTAAACCCATCCAAATGCCTCTTAAATGTTGCAATTGTACCAACCTCCACCACATCCTCTGGCAGCTCATTCCATACACGTACTACCCGCTGTGTGAAAAAGGTCTCTTTTATATCTTTCCCCTCTCATCCTAAACCTATGCCCTCTAGTTCTGGACTCTCCCACCCCAGGGAAAATACTTTGTCTATTTATCCTATCCATGCCCCTCATAATTTTGTAAACCTCAACATGGGTTCATTAATAACAGGTTGAAGGGTTTGAGCTATAGGGAGAGGCTGAATAGGCTTCGGCTGTTTTCCCTGGAGCATTGGAAGCTGAGGGGTGATCTTACAGAGGTTTAAGATCATGAGGGGCACGGATAAGGTAGGTAGACAATGTCTTTTCCCTGGGCTAGGGGAATCCAGAACTTGAGGGTATAAGTTTAGGGTGAGAGGGGAAAGATTTAAAAGCGACCTAAGGAGCAACTTTTTCACACAGAGAGTGGTGCATGTATGGAATGAGCTCCCAGAGGAATTGGTGGAGACTGGTACAATTACAGCATGTAAAAGGCATTTGAATGGGTATATGAGTAGGAAGACTTTAGAGGGATATGGGCCAAATGCTGGCAAATCAGACCAGATTAATTTAGGATATCTGGTCAGCACGGACGAGTTGGATTGAAGGGTCTGTTTCAGACAACTCTATTCAACTCTGACTCTTTAATAAAATCTGGAATTGAAAGCATGAAATTATTTAAAATTGTTATAAAAATTAATTTTGTTTGCTAATGTCCTTCAGGGAAGGAAATTTACCACCTTTATCTGGTGTGACCTATATGCAACTTCAGACCCACAGCAATGTAATTAAATTTATTAACTACCCTCTGCTATAGTCTAGCAAGCCATTCAGTTTAATAGCAACCAAAGTTAAATAACAAATATTGGAATTGCTAGCAATGCACACATTCCATGTTGTGAGACTCCCCTATTCTACTCCAAGTAATTGCTAATTAATCCCATTTTCTGCTTCCATTCTCTGCTTTCCATCTTAAAACCAGACATTCCTCCTTCCATTTGACCTTACTCTATCCTCTTTGTCCTTTTTTCTTGTGGGCCACCTTATGAAAGATCTTTTTGAAATCAATATAAATTATATCCGTTGTAAGGCATTGTCATTGTCTATTTGGTTTGTTACCTTCACAAAAAATGCATTAAGGTTTTTCAAGCAAGACTTTGCCTTTTGAAATCCATTTGCACAGTCTATTATTATCTTTCTAATTTATAATTTTTTTCTATTTGGTCCTCTAGTACGGATTCATTATTTTTCTACCATTAATGTTAAGCTGACTTGTCTATGGTTCCATGGATATTTCCAGTTCTGCTCCTTAAATATAGAAATTATATTAGCCATCTGCTAGTCTTTTGGCACTACATGAATGACTCACCTTCTCAACCTCTTCCCCACAGGTTAAAACACCACTAGTCATCCCTCTATAATGGGAGAGCAGTCTGTGGTCTCTTAAGACTATGGCAACTTTACCTTTCACTTTATACCTGCTGAATTAGATTAGGTTAGATTACTTACAGTGTGGAAACAGGCCCTTCAGCCCAACAGGTTCACACCGACCCGCCGAAGCGCACCCACCCAGACCCATTCCCCTACATTTACCCCTGCACCAAACACTACAGGCAATTTAGCATGGCCAATTCACATAACCTGCACGTTTTTGGATTGTGGGAAGAAATCGGAGCACCCGGAGGAAACCCACGCAGACACGGGGAGAATGTGCAAACTCCACACAGTCAGTCACCTGAGGCAGGAATTGAACCCGGGTCTCTGGCGCTGTGAGGCAGCAGTGCTAACCACTGTGCCACCGTGCCTTTGTTTAATGAAATCTTAAATATGAGTATTAATGTCTCTGGCATCAGTTCCCTAAATTCTTTAAAATACGTGGATAAATTCTAGATCAGTGTCTTTATTCTTTTTGAGTTTGTTTAGTTCATTCAATACATCACCACTTTTATTTCAAATGTTCTTATCCCATTATTCAGCTCATCATTCAAAGTCATGTTTACCTTTTCAATCTGGTAAAAATCGAACCAAAACACTTATTTCTGCCATCTCTTCCATGTTAACCTGTGGTATTGTCCTGTCTAACCTCTAATGGCGCATCACAGCTTTCCATTTTTCTTGATATACTTGTAAAATATCTCATTATTTTGTTCAAAGTTGCTTAATTATCTTATTCTTCTGGAATCAGAGTTTCAACCCAGCCTAGGCTGACGTGTCAAAACTTTCAAATTTCAGCTGGTTGTAAAGAGTCTTACATAAAATGACCCTGTCCATGTTCAGATCAACAAGTGTGAGCCCATGAAACACAGTTGCTAGTGATTTGACACAAATTGGCAATCTTAATTAGAGGTGTCATTAAAGTGGCAGCTGTTAGAGATGGAAGTGTAATGCTGATACAGTAGGGGTGCCATTGATAAGGTTGGGATTAAGGCTTATCAAGGCAAATTAAAAGAGAGCATTATTCTCCACCTGACTTGAGTTGTCACTTGCTGTTTCTGGTCAAGAGCTCTAGGGATTCATTTCTTTTACTTTGATGTACAATATGCCTGAATCTGTCTTGAGTTGGTGTTTTAAATTGCAAAGTAATTTTTTTCATCTTTGTATAATCGGTATCTTGCAATGGTGACTACAGTTGTGGAATATATTTTTAATTAATTGTATAGCTTTGTCACTTGTGTACTTCAGCAGATCCTTAAGTTTTGTTTCTATTTGTTCTTGGACTATAAGTGATGTTGACCAGGCCAGTAATTATTTGCCATCCCTAACTTCTACTTGAACTAACTGATCTGTAGGGCCAGTTCAGAGTCAGTTAAGGACCAACCACTTGCTTGGTTTGCAGTCACGTGTGGGCCAGACCGGATAAAGGTAATGGATTTCCCTCCCTAAAGGGTATTAATGAACTAGATGGGTATTTACAATATCGAACAGCTTTTAATTCCAGACTTTTTTTTTTAAATTGGATTCAAATTACCTACCATGGTGGGATTCAAACCCATGTATCTAAAACATTATCCTGAGGATTACAATTTGTGTTGGTATTACCATTACATCACCCCTGAAAGACCTACCCCAATGCAAGCTGGTATTTTTCATGGGATATTAGCAATGTTGGCACGTCCTACTTTTACTTCCAAATCCTGGTTAATCTTAGGATGTTGATGGTGAGCTGCCTTTTTTTTAATTGCCACAATCAGTGCTGTGAAAATACTGTCACACTGCTATTCAGCAGAGAGCTCCTGAATTTTGACTAAGTGATAATTAAGAAACACAATATATTTCTAAGTTAGGAAGGTGCGCATCTTGGAGGTGGCAATGTTCGCCTCTATCCTTTGATTTACTTGGTGATCAAGTTCACTGGTTTTGGAGATATTAATGAAGAAGCTTTGGCAACTTGCTGCAGTGCATTCTATAGATGGTCCATACCATGGTCTGCTGGTGGGTTAGGGACTGAATAATTAAGATGGTGAATGGGATCTCAATCAAGTAAGCAAATTTGTCCCAAATGATGAGTGAAATTCCTGACCAGAGCACAATGCATCATCACTGCCAAAACTACCAGATCACCCTAAGGAAAATTGTTGAAATTGGGAATTTTAACCTGGTTCTCTCAAGCCAACAGAGCTGAGTGCTGCACCCACCTTCTTAGTTTCCACAGTTGGGTTTTGTACCGAATACTGCCTGATAAAGTCTAGAGAACTGACATTTCCATTAGAACTGTTCTGGGAGCAAATCAATTCGATTCACATGTTTCAGGGCTAGCTTATGCTTAAAGAAGGCAACTAGACCTGAAATAAAGGTTATTTTTAATATATCCAAAGTATTTTAAAATCTTAATATATATTTAAATATAAACTTGTTGCAAATGAAAAAGATGGATGCTAATTTCTGGACAAATCCCAAAGGAAACCAAATGAATTTTAGGAAAATGGGGTGTCACTTCACTCTCTATGTGACAAGGTTCCCCATGGGAGACTGGTTAGCAAGGTTAGATCTCGTGGAATACAGGGAGAACTAGCCATTTGGGTACAGAATTGGCTCAAAGGTAGAAGACAGAGGGTGGTGGTGGAGGGTTGTTTTTCAGACTGGAGGCCTGTGACCAGTGGAGTGCCAGAAGGATTGGTGCTGGGTTATTACTTTTTATCATTTTTTAAAATGATTTGGATGTGAGCATAAGAGGTATAGTTATTAAGTTTGCAGATGACACCAAAATTGTAGTGTAATGGAAATCGAAGACGGTTACCTCAGATTACAATGTGATCTTGATCAGGTGGGCCAACGGGCTAAGGACTTGCAGATAAAGTTTAATTTAGATAGATGTGTGATGCTGCATTTTGGGAAAGCAAATCTTAGCAGGACCTATACACTTAATGGTAAGGTCCAAGGGAGTGTTGCTGAACAAAGAGACCTTGGAGTGCAGGTTCATTGCTGCTTGAAAGTGGAGTCGCAGGTAGATAGGATAGTGAAGGCGGCGTTTGATATGTTTTCCTTTATTGTTCAGAAGGATGTTGTGAAACTTGGAAGGGTTCAGAAAAGATTTATAAGGATGTTGCTAGTGTTGGAGAATTTGAGCTATAGGGAGAGGTTGAATAGGCTGGGGCTATTTTCCCTGGAGCATCAGAGGCTGAGGGGTGACCTTATAGTGGTTTATAAAATCATGAGGGGCATGGATAGGATAAATAGACAAAGTCTTTTCCCTGGGATCGGGGAGTCCAGAACTAGATGGCACAGGTTTAGGGTGAGAGGGAAAAATATAAAAGATACCTAAGGGGCAACTTTTTCACACAGATAGTGTATGGAATGAGCTGCCAGAGGAAGTGGTGAGGCTGGTAAATTACAACATTTAAGAGGCATTTGGATGGGTATATGAATAGGAAGGGTTTGGAGGGATATGGGCCAGGTGCTAGCAAGTGGGACTAGATTGTGTTGGGATATCTGGTCGGCATGGACAGGTTGAACGAAGGGTCTGTTTCTGTGCTGCAAGCACATATGACTCTATGTGCTTGAAGTGGCAATAGACTTGCTTTGTTCTAATTTCCTTCAGACAATACCATCAATTTGACCATCTCAAAGGTCACAGATGTCTTTATTCCATTTTATTTGTGACATACCTGGGTCTCTAGTAGTGCAGTGATAGAGTCCCCACCTCTCGATCATGAGTCCCAGGTTCAAATCCCACCTGCTCCAGATGTGTATATTAACATCTGTTTGAACAGATTGATTGGAAAATATCTGCCTGTGACACCCCTCTCTGTCACAGTTAATGTCATTGCTCTATTTTAATTTATAGCATCTCTGGTTGGGCTCCAACATGGGTTCATACCTTCTACATTTTCCTTAGACAACAGGAGACTTTGAGGTTTCGACACTGAAAAGACCATCATAGAATCCCTAATTGTGAAAGCAGGCCAATCAGCTCATAGAGTCCACCTCTTAACCCTATAAGCTAGCAATGCCTAAGGTTAACCCACCTAGCCTGCTCATCACTGGACAATATGGGCAATTTAGCATAGCCAATCCACCTGACCTGTACATCTTTGGACTGTAGGATGAAACTGGAGGCACCTGGAGGAAATGCATGCAGATATGGGGAGAACGTGCAAACTTCACACGGACAGTTGGCCGAAGGTGGAATTGAACCAGAGTCCTTGAGCAATGAGGCAGCAGTGCTAACAACTGAGCCACCATGCCGCTAACTCCCGCCCCCCTCACCCCGCCAAGCGGGTCTAAAAAGTATGGCAAGATTGTGAATACCTTCAAGTATCTGGAGTAAATATTAGAGTATCAAATGAGCTCTAGTTGGAGTAGTTGAAAGGGATGTAATGGATTGTTATATGATTGATAGGTATCATTGAAGAATCTACAACAGTTTTGTGATGGGTGTGATATCAATGAAGTGTGGAAGCTGAGATGGATGTGTGGAATGATGAAAAAGGACACGATCAGGGACTAATGCATGGGAATTAGTGAAGATCATGAGAAAGAATCTGAGAATCAATTAAACTGGTATGGTTATCATTCTAAAAAGAGAGAGAGAGAGCTCATGTGTCAAGGCAGATGATGGAGATGGGACAGCCAGGGAAAAGGAGGCCTGAAACCATTTAGTAAATTGTGGTGGGTGGCAAGAGATTGAAATGCGGAGAATTCAAAGAGGAATCAGTCACTGACAGGAAAAGATGTGTGTAATCTACCAGCATTGTGGCGACCCCAAATAAAATGGGAGAAGTGAAGAGACTTTAAGGTCATCTGCTTGATGGCTTTAGAATTAAATAAGAATTTTCAGAGTTCATCTCCTAATTGTTCTGTTCCTGCATTTCCTTTTTGGTGGCCTTGAATGTCACCACACAGCTTCAATGTGTATTTCTCTGACAGCTCCTTGTTTGAATCCTTCAAATTAGATTTCCTCCCATAACTGGCAAAACGATCCTTGCCCCACCTGGAATTTGCTCTTCAAATCTCTCCAAATTGGCACTAACTCCTTTTCTTTTAACAACTTACACAGTTAATGATAGGGCCCTGGAGAGTGTTGTTGAGCAGAGAAGCTTAGAGGTTCAGGTACCTAGTTTCTTGAATGTTTGGCACAAGTGTAGGGATTGGGATATCATATTGCGGTTGTACAGGACATTGGTTTGGCCACTTTTAGAGTACTGCAGACAGTTCTGGTCACCCTGCTGTAGGAAGAATATTATTCAGTTGGAAAGGGTATAAAGATATTACCAGGATTGAAGGGTTTAAGTTAGAAGGAGATGCTGAATCTGCTGGGCCTATTTTTCCTGAAGTTTAGGAGATTGAAGGGTGTCCTTATAGAGGCCTATAAAATCATGAAGAGCTTGGACAGAGTGAATAGTGAAGATATTTTCTCTAGCGTAGGGCAGTCCAAACTAGAGAGCTTAAGTTTAAGGTGAGAGAGGAAAGATTTAAAAGGGACCTGAGGGTCAACATTTTCACACAGAGGGTGAGGCATATATGGAACAAACTGCTAGAGGAAGTGCTAAATGCTACATATTGGAAGTGCTACATATAAAAGACTTTTGGACAGTTACATGAATTGGACAGGTTTTGCGGGAGATGGGGCAAACACAGGCAAATGGGACTAGTTTAGTTTCGGAAACCTGGTTGGCATGGATGTGTTGGACCAAAGAATCTTTTTCCATGCTTAAAATCTGTCTGTTTGGCCATGCTGTGGTCATCTAATATTTGCTACATTGATTCACCATCTATTTTCTTTTTATTTAATCTCTGAAGTCTCTGTGAACTACCTTTTGGGCTTTTTCTAGATACATATTACTGATTTGAAATTAAAAATATGAGGAGACAAAGTTGGGGTAAAGAAGAAACACACTGAATTGAGTGATGTAAATATAAGTCATAACATTCACTCCTTTCCTGAGGCACTGTGTCGGCAATGTGTACCATTTACAGAATAGGCTGAGAAGTGGCAGATGGAATTTAATTCCGATAAATGTGAGGTGCTGCATTTTGGGAAAGCAAATCTTAGCAGGACTTGCACACAATGGTAAGGTCCTAGGGAGTGTTGCTGAACAAAGAGACCTTGGAGTGCAGGTTCATAGCTCCTTGAAAGTGGAGTCACAGGTAGATAGGATAGTGAAGGCGGCATTTGTTATGCTTTCTTTTATTGTTCAGAGTATTGAGTACAGGAGTTGGGAGGACATGTTGCGGCTGTACAGGGCATTGGTTAGGCCACTGTTGGAATATTGCGTGCAATTCTGGTCTCCTTCCTATTGGAAAGATATTGTGAAACTTGAAAGGGTTCAAAAAAGATTTACAAGGATGTTGCCAGGGTTGGAGGATCTGAACTACAGGGAGAGGCTGAACAGGCTGGGGCTGTTTTCCCTGGAGCATCGGAGGCTGAGGGGTGACCTTATAGAGGTTTATAAAATTATGAGGGGCATGGATAGGGTAAATAGGCAAGGTCTTTTCCCTGGGGTCGGGGAGTCCAGAACTAGATGGCACAGGTTTAGGGTGAGAGGGGAAAGATATAAAAGAGACCTAAGGGGCAACTTTTTCACGCAGAGGGTGGTATGTGTATGGAATGAGCTGCCAGAGGATGTGGTGGAGGCTGGGACAATTGTAACATTTAAGAGGCATTTGGATGGGTATATGAATAGGAAGGGTTTGGAGGGATATGGGTGGGTGCTGGCAGGTGGGACTAGATTGGGTTGGGATATCTGGTCGGCATGGACAGGATGGACCGAAGGGTCTGTTTCCATGCTGTACACCTCTATGACTGTAAGATGTAGTACAGTAACTCATCCTGACTTCTCTGACAGCACATTCCAAACCAATTTCCTCTCACACCTGGAAGCACAGAGCAGGAGATGTGTGGGAGCACCAGCACTTTCAATTACCCCCAAGCCACAGATCATTCTGAATTGGAACTATGTTATTGTTTCTTCTTCATCTCAGCCCAAATACTGGAACTCCCTAATAGCACTGTGGCAGCCTCTACATCTGATGGATTGTAACAGTCCAGGATCAGGGCACATCTCCACCTTCTCTGGAGAAGTGGGATTGGGCGATATAAACTGCTCTTGCCAGTGACACCCACATCCTATGAATAAGTAAAAGAGCAATTTTGATGAGACAAAGCAGCTGCTGAATAGGCATTTGACAATATTATTCTGTATAAAATGGTGCATTGTTTGGGTTTAATGACAAATTATTCTGTTCTTGAAAGAAAAGCCTTCCAAACCTTGGTGGCATTTTAAAAAAAAACTGTTTATATCATTGATTTCCATGCAGAGATTGCCACCTAAACGTCCTGAGCCACCTAGTAGTTGTTTTAACATGAAGGAAAGCCAAGTAGTTGAAGAAGAGGAGGAGGAAGAGGAGGAGGAAAAGGAAGAAGTGCCAAAGAACAAGTCTACTGGTTTGACCCAAGGGCAAGAGACAGAACAAGAGGCAGGCTTGTCTTACCCCACTGATTTAATGGAGAATCCCAGCCAGGATAACGGTGAGTTAAGACATGAATTGTTAACTTCTGGCAGCATGGACCAGCAAGAGGGAGCTCTCCAAGTGTCCTTTATTAATCTCACTTCAGGCGCTGCAGATGTGCTACAGGAGGCCATCATGCCTTTGTGTTAGAGAAAGAAAGATTGACTTGGCTACATTCTTGCTCCTGATGTGCCATCCCACTGAGTGGTCGTCAATTACAAACACCATAATGAGTGGCTTTGATGTTGTCAGTGCTTGAGTAGTTTCACGGTGCTCACCTTTGACATTTGCACATGATAAGGTTGGAGTTGCTGGTACCGTACCTCAGTAAAAATCACAGCATGAAGGAGAAAAATATCAAAGCTAGGAAAATCTGCAGCTCCACCTGTTCTCAAACTTTTTAATAAATAATCAAAATGCTCGAGGAATAATCCAGCATCCTTTCTCTTCACAATGTTTTTTTTGTGAAATACTACATGGAAAAAAATGGTGATTCTGTTGAAGTGATTGATTGCTTAATCATCCTAAATTAATTTAGCATCTCAATGATTTCAAACTCAATCCAACCAATTTCCCAAACACTGAAAAATACATTCAATCCTAATTTTTAAGTTTAAATCCGAATCATAGCTCGAATGGCAATGAGTATTTAACTCCAAGCTTACTTTCACAATCAGGATTCCCGCCCACCTTCCGAGGACCCCTTCGCCCACCTCCAACACACTGCATCCACCTGGACACTCCGTGCTGGCCTATTACCTGCCCTCGACCTCTTCATTTCCAACTGCCGCCGGGACATTAACCGCCTCAACCTGTCTACCCCCCTCTCCCACTCCAACCTCTCACCCTCACAACGCGCAGCCTTCCAATCCCTCTGCTCCAATCCCAACCTCACCATCAAGCCAGCGGATAAAGGGGGCGCAGTAGTAGTCTGGCGCACTGACCTCTACACCGCTGAAGCCAAACGCCAACTTGAGGACACCTCTTCCCACCTCCCCCTCGACCGTGACCCCACCCCCCCATCACCAAACCGTCATCTCCCAGACCATACAGAACCTCATCACCTCAGGAGATCTCCCACCCACAGCTTCCAACCTCAGTCCGGGAACCCCGCACTGCCCGGTTCTACCTCCTTCCCAAGATCCACAAGCCGACCTATTGTCTCAGCATGCTCCTGCCCCACTGAACTCATCTCTACTTATCTTGACACAGTCCTATCCCCCTAGTCCAGGTACTCCCCACATACGTTCGAGACACCACCCACGCCCTCCACCTCCTCCAAGACGTCCGTTTCCCCGGCTCCCAATGCCTCATCTTCACCATGGATATCCAATCCCTCTACACCTCCATGCGCCATGACCAGGGCCTCCAAGCCTTCCATTTTTTCTTCTCCAGACGTCCCCAACAGTACCCTTCCACCGACACTCTCATTCGTTTGGCCGAACTGGTCCTCACCCTTAAACCTTTCTCCTTCGAATCCTCCCACTTCCCCCAGACCAAAGGGGTAGCCATGTGCACACATATGGGCCCCAGCTATGCCTGTCTCTTTGTTGGCTACGTAGAACAGTTGATCTTCTGTAATTACACCGGCACCACTCCCCACCTCTTCCTCCGCTACATTGATGACTGCATTGGCGCCACCTCATGCTCCCGCAAGGAGGTTGAGCAATTCATCAACTTCACCAACACATTCTACCCTGACCTTAAATTTACCTGGATCATCTCTGACACCTCCCTCCCCTTCCTGGACCTCTCCATCTCCATTAATGACGACCGATTTGACACTGACATTTTTTACAAACCCGCCAACTCCCACAGCTACCTGGATTACACCTCTTCCCACCCTACCTCTTGCAAAAATGCCATCCCGTATTCCCAATTCCTCCGCCTCTGCCGTATCTGCTCCCAAGAGGACCACTTCCACCACAGAACACACCAGATGGCCTCCTTCTTTAGAGACCGCAATTTCTCTTCCAACGTGGTTAAAGATGCCCTCCAATGCATCTCGTCCACATCCCGCACCTCCACCCTCAGACCCCACCCCTCCAATCGTAACAAGGACAGAACGACCCTGGTGCTCACCTTCCACCCTACCAACCTTTGTATAAACCAAATCATCCACCGACGTTTCTGCCATCTCCAAAAAGACCCCACCACCAGGGATATATTTCCCTCCCCACCCCTTTCCACTTTCCGCAAAGACCGTTCCCTCCGTGACTACCTGGTCAGATCCACGCCCCCCTACAACCCACCCTCCCATCCTGGCTCCTTCCCTTGCCATCGCAAGAACTGTAAAACCTGCGCCCACACCACCTCCCTCACCTCTGTCCAAGGCCCTAAAGGAGCCTTCCACATTCATCAATGTTTTACCTGCACATCCACTAATATCATTTATTGTATCCATTGCTCCGTCTCCTCTACATTGGGGAGACTGAGCACCTCCTAGCAGAGCGTTTTAGGGAACATCTCCAGGACACCCGCACCAATCGACCACACCGCCCCGTGGCCCAACATTTCAACTCCCCCTCCCACACTGCCTGGGCCTCCTTCACCGTCTTCTGTGTCTCCAGACGCCTGGAGGAAGAACGCCTCATCTTCCGTCTCGGAACACTTCAACCCCTGGGCATCAATGTGGACTTCAACAGTTTCCTCATTTCCATTTCCCTCACCTCCCCCTAATTCCAAACTTTCTTCTCAGCACTGTCCCCATGACTTGTCTTACCTGGCTATCATCTTTTCCGCCTATCCATTCCACCCTCTCGTCCCTGACCAATCACCTTCATCCTCTCCCCCACTCACCTATTGTACTCTATGCTACTTTCTCCCCACCCCCACCCTCCTCTAGCTTATCTCTCCACACTTCAGGCTCTCTGCCTTTATTCCTGATGAAGGGCTTTTGCCCGAAACATCAATTTCGCTGCACCTTGGATGCTGCCTGAACTGCTGTGCTCTTCCAGCACCACTAATTCAGAGTCAGATCTGAAGACCGCACTGGTGCAACATACAGGGATTAATTTTATAGTCTTTATCTGTAAAATGTATTTGTTGTCCACTCACTCCATTTTGCTGGAGAAAGAATGATCCTGAGTTATCAGTAAGTAGAATCTTGTGCTATATTTTGGGCCCCCTTTTCCCCCCTTCTTTCTCATTGACCTAATGTGGTGTCAGTATTCACTTGACATTTTTAAAGTGCACTTGTTGACCAGACTTTGTCTCAACCTTTCTCATCATTTCTTTAGATTATGCTTTAATTTCCTGATATGCTTACTGATAATGCAATCATAATTTCCCCCATCAACCATGACCTGAACTAGAATGATAAAGTAGCCATAGTCTTACAGGACTGCTCTTTCATGAGTGAGAGCTGACAGGTGGTGGTGAGGGTCATCACTTTTCAGGCAAGGGGAGAAGTTGAGAAGAAGAGTCCTTCATGATAACCTCAGCCAGTCTGGGAACTGAACCCACTGTTGGCATCATTCTGCATTGCCAACCAACCGTCCAGCCAACTGAGCTATCAGACCCTCACCAATGTGGTAACCCACTTCTGATATCATTTTCTAAGATTTGAGTCTGGGAGTTACGGATTGTTCAAAGGATTGCATTCATAACAAAATACACTAAATTTGCTTAAGAAGTTGAGCCTGTGCGTCAGATGTAGACAGAAAAGACACATGACCCATGACAGGAGAGCACAGTTTGCCAGTCCCAGAAGATGAGCAGATGGATGAAGCCATTTTCTACACCTGGAGGTGGTGGGTTCGTTGTTCTTCATTTGTATTCTCTGTCACTCCATGCTAACCGGGTGCTTCCATTCTTCTTGCATTTGAAGAAGACTGAACTCTCCCTCTTCCTGACATTTGTTTTTAAACCTTCTTTCTAGGGGTTGCCAACCTATCCCATGTCCATCACTTGTTTAACCACATCTGGCTAAGGTGAGAAGGATTGCTGCCCCAGGTGTACATCACTTTGTACATCCCTCAGCTTATTTCATTTGTTAACTCCTGTCAGACACTTATCACACAAAAGGAAGGCATCATTCTATAGATTCAGAAATATTACCATGGAAGCCTGGAACAGGAAATCTCGACATGATACCCCTATTATCCTTGGCTAATCTTGTAGAAACGTATAAAATTATGAAGAGAATCGATAACATAGAAATAGATAGGATGTTTCCACTCATTGGTGAGACTAGGACAAGAGGGCATGCACTCAAGAGTAGAGGAAGTAGTTTAGAACTGAACTGAGAAGGAACTTCTTCACCCAGAAGTTGGTGCTACTTCAGTACTCACTTTTTAAGCTCAGGTGGTTAATTTTTTGAAAAATAAAGGAATTAAGGGATATTGTGAAAATGCAGGTAAATGGAGCTGAGTCCACGAAAAGTTTAGCCGTGATCTTATTGAGTGTCGGAGCAGGCTCGAAGGGCCGAACCGCATACTCCTGCTCCTAGTTCCTATGTTATGTTCTTTCTGTGTACAGGGCATATCTGGCCATTTGCCACATTGTTGGATAGATGCCAGTGTTGTAACTGTACTGGAACAGCCTAGTTAGGGGACCGGCAGTTTCTGGAGCACAGGTCTTCAGTACTATTGCTGGAATGTTGTCAGGGCCAATATTTTTTGCAGTATCCAGTGTCTCCAACTGTTCCTTGATATCACGTGGAGTGAATCAAATTGGCTAAAGACTGGTGTCTAGAATGGTTAGGGCTTCTGGAGGAGGCTGAGATGGATCATCCACTCATCACCTCTAGCTGAACAAATGCTCATCCGCTCCCATCTGCTTGCTTTTTTCTTTTATTCAAAGTCTTTTATGGCGGGTTAGTCGGTTGCACCAGCACAGCAGCAAGAGCGGGCCATACGCAGAATGGTGGCAGCCTCGGCTCCTCCAGTAATCGGAGGTGATGGCAGCGGCAGACCTTTCAAGATAGTGATACTAGCAAGGTGACATCTTGGAGAAAACCAGCAGGAGCAGGACTTCAGGCAAGGTGGCAGCAGCCTGGCGTGACAGTGGAGCTGGTTGCAGTACGTCGAGGGTGGGGACTAATGGGTGGTAGCATGGTATCCCCGGAGCAGGGACTCCTAGTTTTCGATGAGGCGGCAGCTGCTGGTTATCAGCGAGACAGCAGTAGCAGCTGAGCTGGGGCCTCCTGGTTGCAGGGTGAGTGTGCTTTCAGCACGGGACCCAGCGTTGACAACAGTGTGCTGGGCCCAATGGCAAAGAGATGTACCTACAGAGTGGCAACTCTTACATTGGTGAGTCAGACAAAGGAGGCAGCGAGGCATGGAGGTGCAAGTGCCTTTGGTGAGCCAGCTCATGGCAGAGACGGAGAAACAACGATATACTTTTTCCCAGGTATGTCTTTTATTCTTGGACTGTTTACAATGGTGCCACATTGTGACAACTGTTGAAGGTTTTCACTGTATTTTACTGTATTATTTACTGTAAAGTGCATGTGACAGATCAGTCAATTCAATTTAATTATTCATAAAGCTCAGTTTGAACTTTCACCTTCTTCTATGTTACATTGGAAAGTATTAGGTCCCAGATTTTTAAAAAAATGTATCATGCTGACAGCTTGCACTTCCTGGTGTACTGTCTCGACCTTCAGTGGTACTTGCATGTTAACAATTGCCATTGGAAATTGTCATACAGACATTTCCTTTTTTAAACTTATGCTATTGCATGTCTCTGGAGTAGATGAGACTTGGCCCAGTCCAGAGTTAGAGACACTACCACTCTGCCACATTTTTTATTTTGGCATGTCAGCTGTCACAGTCTAATGACCAGTTTTGACCACAAGATGGCACTTAGAGCAAGTTTCTGAAGTAGTGTCAAAAATAGAAATTGCTGGAAAAGCTCATCAGGTCTGGCAGCATCTGTGGAGAGAAATCAGAGTTGACGTTTCGGGACAAGTGACCCTCAGAACTTTCTGAAGTGGCTGACTGTCCCTCAACTACTTAAATGCTGAGAAGTTCCGCATATTACAGTAATCTGAGTGAATTACTTTACTGTTATGAAGTTACTCTGTGTA
This sequence comes from Hemiscyllium ocellatum, assembly GCF_020745735.1. Taxonomy (NCBI): domain Eukaryota; kingdom Metazoa; phylum Chordata; class Chondrichthyes; order Orectolobiformes; family Hemiscylliidae; genus Hemiscyllium; species Hemiscyllium ocellatum. The sequence continues at coordinate 24,368,599 of NC_083403.1, read as the reverse complement.
ATGAGTTTGTTTTTTTTTCACTCCTTTTGAAGTGCCTTAAAGGTGCTGTATAAATAAATGCCAGCAGGAGTTTTTGAGAGTGAAAGTTCTGTTCTATACCAATGAGTTGAGCTTGTCAAATGGAATATTTGCACCACTTGGCTATGTTGTAGCTAGCTCGTTCCTATTAGTAATTGTGTATCACCTTAACCCCAATTCTTTTGGATCAGCCCAGTTGCTCCATCACTTGTTTCGTTTTATTCTTGGTGGCACACAATTTTCTTGGCATGACCTCAATCATCATTCCTTCTTGCTTGGCTGTCTTCACCCTCCACACCCGTTGTTTTTCAGTTGTTCAGGTTTGAAAGAATGTGTTCTGCTTCAAGGAGCCTGACCTCAATTACAATCCACTTGTTTCCAGCAGTGTAAAAGGGGACAGGACTGGTTCTAGTTTATCTTTTGGTAATGCACTCCTCCTGAAATGTGTGCAAATCGCCCCAAACATGAATAAATGTTGTGCAAGTAGTTCAGAAAAGTTGGCAACTCGGAAGTGACCCTGGTTACCATCCTCTGTCATGAAAGCAAGCGGCTACACTAGCTTATATCTTGAGCCTTAGGCAGGCACAGTTCTTCATTAGCATTGGAGCAGAATACAAAAACGGGAGTATGACATTTAGCTCTTCAGTCTGTTCTGCCACTCAGTTAGATCATTACTGTTCATCTTCCTGCTTCAGTTCCATATTCCTTTAAAACTTTACCTGTATGTAGAAACAAAACTTGTGATTGTGTACTCAGCAGCTCGATTCACACCAAGTTCATTGCGTGCTTGTAGAAGATTATTTGTGTATGTAGTGATGGGACATTGAGAATTCTTTATTTAATAGAGATGTGGATTCAAGTTAACTTTACACATTACATTAAAATCCTTCACTATTGAAGGTTTGGGCTTTTTCTTTTTTGTTTGACAAAGATACATGAGAAACCAGATCATGCTTCCTCAACCCCAGCTCTACTTATGGACACTCCACTGGTGCAGGCACACCCCATTCGCTGTGCTCACCCAACCCTCTCAGCAGACACAGCAACTCGTCTCCAGCTCAAATCAGTTCAGCGTTCCTTTCCCTCTTCTACCACCGGACCTGACCCCTCGACTTGGTCAGGCAAACCCCAGGCTAACAAATGCAGATTGAAGTTATGTTTTCTTCCTGCAGCTGCTTACTGTTCCTGCTGTGCTCAGTAAACCCTCAAATTTCTAGCATCTTCAGAGCCCCTCACATCAGCATCAACACTTCTGAGCACTTAGTGGTTTGATGCAGTTCCACGCGACAGTTCTGAATTATTTTTGTTTTAACTCTTGTCTGCACAGTTGTTGACAAAATTTGTGCTGTTTAATGGATTTCATTGGGAAAGAGGGTAAAACATGGAGATTGATCTGAGAAAATGGGGAAAATAAAACACAGTTTCTAAATTTCCACTTTCCAACTGAAAAAAGGTTTTGACTGAATGTCCAGTGTTCTGATGGAATCGAAGTACAGCCGAGCTGGAAATCTGAAATGAAAACAATGCTGGACAAACTCAGCAGGTTTGGTAGCATTTGTGAGGAGAGAAACTGAGTTAATGTTTCAAATCTTCTGAAATTCCAGTATTTCTACTTCATGTGTTGCAACACACGTCTTACTTACTGAAGGCCATCAACAGTGTTAAAATAACTAACAGAGCAAAACTACTGTAACTTCTTTCTGAATGACTTAGTCTCATTTTTTCTATTCAGTACTGTCTTGGAGGCACAGCATTTCACAGTAGTAGTCAGATGGCCTGTTGCCATTAGCAAATGATAGTGTAAGTGCAATGGGATGTCCAAAGGAGGGCAATTCTGAGAATCGAGGACTGATGGAGGCTATTTATCCCATTATGCCATGCTGTCACTCCGAAAGAGTTATCCAATCAATCCCATGCTTGTGATCTTTCCCTGTAGTCTTATAAGTAATGTATCCAGGATCAGCATAACACCTAATAAAAATGTTTTCTTCATTTTTCCATGCCCTTTGGTTTGTTACCTTAAAATAAGACCTGTGATTAGAAACAGTTTCTACCAGTTTCCCCTCCCAACTTCCGTTTTAGTATGAAGCTCTAATTTTAAATCTCTCCACAATTTTCTCCACCATCTGTGCTATCAGCTTTGGAACATGGATTCTTAGTCTCTCAGAAACAAATATTTCGAGGTTTCTCTACTCCATTGATTGCTTTGGCATTGCTTGGAACGAACATTAGTTTGGTATATTGATGCCATAATTTGCCTATTATTAAATTAAACTGGTACGTTTACCAGGTTTCCAGTATAATATAATTATGCAATACAATATGCCTTTAAACTGTTGAGGAGAAAATGCCCAATGATACTTCTCAATGTGATCCTTTCCTACTCAAGGACTCCTCCTAGCATCCTGGTCAACATCCTTCAGCAGAATAGCAAGACCGCATAGTTGCTGTACATCTCATCTGTTGAAAGTGGAATTATACCACACATTGATTGGCGGCAAGGTGGCACAGTGGTTAGCACTGCTGCCTCATAGCGCCAGAGACCCGGGTTCAATTCCCAACTCAGGCAACTGACTGTGTGGAGTTTGCACATTCTCCCCGTGTCTGCGTGGGTTTCCTCTGGGTACTCCGGTTTCCTCCCATAGACACAAAGATGTGCAGGTCAGGTGAATTGGCCATGCTAAATTGCCCCTAGTGTTAGATAAGGGGTAAATGTAGGGGTATGTGTGGGTTGCACTTTGGCAGGTCGGTGTGGACTTGTTGGGCCAGAGGGCCTGTTTCCACACTGTAAGTAATCTAATCTAATCTAATCTAATCACAAATGAACTATCCCATAACAGCAGTGACAAACTTAAAAAGTAATTCATTAATTGTTAAATGAAGGTGTCTTTAGGTGCTTTATTCAAATGGAAATTCTAGCCATCTTTCCCAAATTCATGAAGTGACTGAAGAGATCAGTTCAAGCTATGTGTGAAAGTAGCTGAAGTGGTTACAGAGCAATTTGTAGTGATAAATATACCGAGTGACAGCATTGATTAAACAATGCAAGACGTACCTTACTTCACACTAATAGGAAGATTTCACACCAGCCTTGCAAACAAGAAACATTCAGAAGGAACAATTAGATTTTGAACCTACTGTCTGCATGGGTTTTTGTATGGCTCTGATAGTCCCGTTGCATTGATTGGATTTGTATTTCCATCCCAAGCTGTTTGAATTAAATTTTCATATTGATAACTTCTTGCATTTTGAATTTTAATTCTGTTCAAAGTTGAGCATGGTGCTATGGAGCTGAGTTCAGGCACTCTGCCACAAGCTTGGAAAATGGGACCGTTGTCACTAGGGAATCCTGAGGCACCCAACAGCTAACAGAATGGATTCTGTCCCGTCTTCTAGGCATTGTGTGATTTCTGAATCAGGAATCTCCCTGCTTCAATCTGCAGTTTGAGCTCATCGCACCAGAACACCAGCAATGGCGCAGCTCTTCCCTGAGGCTGTTGCATATACCAGATTGATGCTCTGTAATTGCGAAGCCAACAAAGCAAATGGTGTTCTTAAGAGTTTCTGTCTCACTGAATCCACTTCATGCTCTAACAACATGCTCTAAAAGCTCTGCTAACTTTTTGATGACTGGAAAAAGTTTCATCACATCATTTGATAGCTGATGCAATCCACAACATTCTAAAATCATCAAAAACATTCCAAATAGAACAAGCCATTGCGTTTTTTTAAAAAAAAGTCAATTTGCCCTAATTTCTAATGTTAGTGGTGCTTTTGAAAAGAATACAGGATCCAGATTGACATTGTTGCCAAAAACTTATCTGTTTTCCCTTGGGCCATATCTGCCTTTGTGCCAAGTTATGTTAAATATGTGTGTATGCATAATTTACAAGCTAATGGATGAAAACATTACCTCCTACACCTACGGTCATGGAGGCAGGAAGAGAAGAAATGTAAAGAGAAGTTTAGAACATATCCCTCAGTCAGATTTCCCTCTCCCCCTCAGTATCCTCTGCTCCAAGGAAAACAAACCCAGCCTGTCCAGTTTCATCCCAGGCAACATCTTGATGAATCTCCTCTGCATCCTCTCCAGTGCAACCATGTCATTACGATAGTGTAGCGACACAAATTGCATGTAATATTCTATCTGTGGCCTAACTAATGCTTTGTAAAGGTGCAACAAGACTTCCTTGCTCCAATATTCTATGCCCCAACTAATGATGACAAGCATCACCAATGCCACCTTCACCACCTTTTTTTTTTACCTGTTCTGACACCTTCCGAGATCTATGGACTCATACGTCAGAGTCACTTTGTTACTCTCTAGGAATCCATCATTCATTGTGTAAATCCTTCCATTAATTGACCTCCAAAAACACATTGCTTCGCACTAACCACGATTAAATTCCATTGCTCTGCCCAAATTACCAACTGATCAATGTCAGACCGGAGCCTGAGACCATCTCCTTACTATCAACAACACCACCAATTTTTTGTGCCATCTGCAGACTTATTAATTATACCATATACATTCACTTCCAAATCTTTAACATACATAATAAACAGCAAGTGTCCCCTCACCAACTCCTGTAGTACACCACTGATCACAGGCTTCCAAACACAAAATAATCTTCGTACCTTTGATATGATATGGTTAACAAGATTAACACTTTCCTGTCCCAAAGAGAATTCCCATACTAAATACCATTCATTCTAAATGCAAACTGATCAGTGCAAAGACTAAGCTCTCCAGTTTTGTAATGTTAAATTCAAGTGTAAGCTTTATCCTCAATTATTCATGTTTTCATTCTTCTCAACATGTCAGCCCAGCACATTGTCCATCGTTGGCCTGTAAAATCTTAAATTGCTGACAAACATAAGTTTCAACCTAGATTTCATTTGCAGCATGAGTAACTGGTTTGAGGCTTTAAAAAATTTACGAAAAATACAAATGAAAGTTCTGTAAATCGAAGAAATCGGAATGGAAATCAAAAAAACTTGCACAGCCAGTTTGTCAGCCTTCAAATGAAAGGACAGGTGACAGTTTGAGGTAAAAGCTCTGTCAAACAATCGAGTTATTAGCCTTTCTCTTTTGATGTGATACCTTTTTCTGGAACTACTTGGCTTTCTGCTTGGAAATCTTAAGCCTTGGAAGGAGTATGGTGCAGATTCTCTAGCTTTGATCATTGCATTATGACGTATGGTAAAATAAAACAAAGAACTAAAGATCTGAAAAAAACAGAAAATATAGGAGAGATGAAACCAGTCTGACAGCATCTGTGGAGAGAAAGCAGAGCTAATAATTTCAAGTCCAGTGACACTTCTTCAGAACTTTCAGTTCAAAGAATTAACTCTGCTTTCTCTCAACTGATGCTGTAAGGCTTTGTGTTTCTCCGGCAATTTCTGGGTTTTTTTGCCTGCACTTGGGTTGTGTTCCTTTAAATATAGAGGATTGAGAGGTGATCTGGTGGAGCAGTTTAAAATGCAAGAGTGAAGTGGTGTCAGAAACGGTTTCACATTGTGAGAGAATTGAGAACGAGGAGTCATGAATTACAGTTAGAGCTAGATATTCAAGAGTGAAATGAGGAAGCACTTTTTCATGTTCAGGATAGAGTGGAATAGCCTAAGAACAAAAAACAATGCAGGACAGTTTTTTGAAGAAGTAACAAAAAAGATTGATGAGGGCAGAGCAGTAGATGTGATCTATATGGACTTCAGTAAGGCGTTCGTCAAGGTTCTCCATGGGAGACTGATTAGCAAGATTAGATCTCATGGAATACAGGGAGAACTAGCCATTTTGATACAGAACTGGCTCAAAGGTAGAACACAGAGGGTGGTGGTGGAGGGTTGTTTTTCCAGACTGAAGGTCTGTGATCAGTGGAGTGCCACAAGAATTGGTGCTGGGCCCTCTACTTTTTGTCATTTATATAAATGATTTGGATGCGAGCTTAAGAGGTACAGTTAGTAAGTTTGCAGATGACACCAAAATTGGAGGTATAGTGGAAAGCGAAGAGGATTACCTCCGATTACAACGGGATCTGGACCAGATGGCCCAATGGGCTAAGAAGTGGCAGATGGAGTTTAATTCAGATTAATGTGAGGTGCTGCATTTTGGGAAAGCAAATCTTAGCAGGACTTATACACTTAATGGTAAGGTCCCTATGGAGTGTTGCTGAACAAAGAGACCTTGGAGTGCAGGTTCATAGCTCCTTGAAAGTGGAGTTACAGATAGATAGGTTAGTGAAGAAGGCGTTTGGTATGCTTTCCTTTATTGGTCAGAGTATTGAGTACAGGAGTAGGGAGGTCATGTTGCGGCTGTACAGGACATTGGTTAGGTCACTGTTGGAATATCGCGTGCAATTCTAGTCTCCTTCCTATCGGAAAGATGTTGTGAAACTTGAAAGGGTTCAGGAAAGATTTATAAGGATGTTGCCGGGGTTGGTGGATAGGGACAGACTAAACAGGCTGGGGCTGTTTTCCCTGGAGCGTCGGAGGCTGAGGGGTGACCTTATAGAGGTTTACAAAATTATGAGGGGTATGAATAGGATAAATAGATAAAAGTCTTTTCCCTGGGCACAGGGAATCCAGAACTAGAGGGCACAGGTTTAGGGTGAGAGGGGAAAGATATAAAAGAGACCTCAAGGGCAACTTTCTCACGCAGAGGGTGGTACGTGTATTGAATGAGATGCCAGAGGAAGTGGTGGAGGCTGGTACAATTGCAACATTTAAGAGGCATTTGGATGGGTATATGAATAGGAAGGGTTTGGAGGGATATGGGCTGGGTGCTGGCAGGTGGGTCTAGATTGGGTTGAGATATCTGGTCGGCATGGACGGGTTGGACCGAAGGGTCTGTTTCCATGCTGTACATCTCTATGACTCTATGACAGGAATGCACTATCTTGGCCCAGGCTATTGACACTCGCAAAGCAGATCACTTGATATTGGGGGATTTAGAACTGCATCAGGTAAGTTGGATTGATGTACAGATCAGTCTTGTATAAAATGGAGTGATTCACACTTTGATAGCATTTGCTAAAGGATGCTGAGTTTTTTTTTAAAACATGCACTGACAACAAATTTAAGATTGTAACTCAGGCTATGATAGGCCTGTGCATGATGGAAGCTACATATTAATACACAGGCCCTGTTCTTTGCTGGCAGAACATGTTATACGCTCCTTAGAGCAGGTGTGATTTTAATCTGGGCATGCTGGCTCAGAGATAGGACACCACCACTGTGCTACAATAGCCTTCCAGCATCTATACAGGAGTATTTTCTAATCAACCCACTCAGAGATGTTATCACGCAACAATAGAGCCGGTCGGACTTGAGCTAGGGCCTCCTGGCTCAGATATGAGAGCACCACAAGTGTCCTCCAGCACGAACACAGTTTGTGCTTATTTCAACTTAAAATAAATGACAGATATTCTCTGGTTCATTTTTCCAGGCAATGCTTTAACCAATCGGTGTTGTCCTGCCTGGTTTAAATTTAACTGTCAGTCATCATCCAACTGGTCCATTCTCCATGGCAACACCAATCAGAGTATACTTGCTGACTAAACAGCTCTGTTTTCTCATACAGTATAAAAATGTTTTTCCCTTCACATTAGTATTTCTTGGGAATTGTCCTGTTGAGTTCACAATGAAAAGCTTGAACAAATACTAAGCTAGTTAAATTAACATCAGCATTCAACTGTCTAGTAATCTTTTGAATTTGGCCATTCAAATTTGTGTTTGATGTTAGTAGCAAACAGATAGTTACTGTTCTACTGAATTCTGCTTAGGATGATGAACCTGCTGTCAGTTACTATTTGAAATGGGTTCACTGCCAGTTATCATCCAACTATCTTAATCTATCTCCAAGTTCCTGAAAAACTAAACTTTCACTGGACATCCTCTGTATCTCCAAAGCTTCCCATTTCACCTCTGTACCATTGCTTGGCTCTGCCCTTCCACTACCTATCTCCTGTTGAAACTCTTATATATGTCTTTGTTAGATTTGGATACATATCCAGTGCTCTCCTATAATTACCCATGTATGCCTTTGTTTGCACCCTTTATAACTTTCATTTATTCAAAAATCCATATTCTAACTCATTATCCAGTCCCATTCACCCATCAGCCCTGTGTTTGCCAGACTACATTTATTTCCAGTATATCAACACCTTATAATTCTGTTCAAGTCTCTCCACAGCAGCGCCCCTATTTATCTGTAGCCTCTGTACAACCCAATCCTTTCTGCAAACTCTGTTTCTCCAGTTCTGGCCTTCTCTGCATCTCTAATTACCTTCATCCTGTCACTGGAGACTATGGAAACATGGCAGTAACATCTGAATGTCTCTGCCTCTCTCTGTTCTTTTTAAAAATCTCCTTAAGAACAACCTATTTCCTTAGGTGGCATGGTGTCACATTTTATCATGTGTAATACCTTGATAAGTATGCGGTTCTAATGTTTATACGAATGGAAGCAGTTGTCAAATAAGCTGACCAAAAAATATAATCCATCAAGATGATATCCTTAGTTCATACTCACTCCCATCGTACTTAAAATGTAGAAGTTTGGAGTAGTGTCAAAATAAAGCATGAAAATAGCTAGTGAGGGCTTTGAAAAAAGCCTCCCCATATGCTTTTGTACTTTCCTGCATAAGAACAAAGCAATGGTTCCTTGTCTTGCATACTAGCAGTTTGTTAGTCAAACTTGCAATGGAAGTTTGAGAGGTTCACCAGGAGTGATGTCTTTCCAAGCACCAGACACTGTCTAATTCATGCATAATGACTAAATCATTATTTTTGCTGAACTTTAGCATTTTTTTGTTAAGCTTTCGAGGTCTGCAAACTTAAAAGATGTTAGTACGTCTTAAGGAGCCAGTGTCAGCATCAGAGATTCCTCAGTTAGTTAATTGCAAATTGAAGTTTCTTTTGCCTCAGTATGTATCTCCATTGCCCCCTCACAGGGACTGCATTACAGCAGCCAAATGATTATTTGCTTCCAAAATCACTCATACTTGAGCTCTCTGGAAGTGTGATTGTAACTTTAATTTTTTTTATATACAGTCCCACTTCCACAAGGGCTTACAGGTATGTGGCCCAAACACTTTGAAGCCAACAGAGAGAAGAGTCTTCCTCTCATCAACTGAGACTGGATTTACACTTATACCAGGGTGTAATTCCTATTTAGTAAAAAATGAGGTCTGCAGATGCTGGAGATCACAGCTGCAAATGTGTTGCTGGTCAAAGCACAGCAGGTTAGGCAGCATCTCAGGAATAGAGAATTCGACGTTTCGAGCATAAGCCCTTCATCAGGAATAAGAGAGAGAGAGCCTTTTAGCAGAGAAGTTTGAGGCCATTGTTGCTGCTATATTGATTAGACAGTCAGGACTTACAGCACTGAGCAGGGTTCCTGCATTAGCTCAGTGAACAGTCCTGTGTACTCCCATTCCAGTTCCTTACCTCTTTCTTCTGTTCTTGTATATTTTTCGTTTTTACATACTCAAGTTGATTTTCAAGTTAAGTTGAGGGACGGAAAGGACCATAAATATGTGATAATCACTATGTCCAAAAGGGAATTTAGTAAAACAAAGCTTTATTTTACATTCTTTACCTTCAGAATGGTCTCAGTGAGCTCTCCAATTCAGCAGCTTCTTTGAAGCACTCAGCTCCTTTTATTGGCCTGCTGAGGTTAATAGAAAACTCTGTCAGGGACACCGAATTATAGCCTGTGGAAAAATCTTCTGTTTGGTTAAAAAAGTATACATAGTTTTGTCAAAATATTGATTTCCTTGTGTTGTAAAGCTCCATTGAAGGAAATTAAATTGTAGCTCAAAGTATTGTGTTTCCATGTACTCTTTTGAACTATTGTATCCAACTTCATTCATTTGTAAATAACATCTAGAAGCATGTTTTTACCATGAGTATGTTTGTGGTAACCAAGCACTTAAGGAGACACAGGTTTTAGCAATAGTTTAGGGAAGTCCTTGGGCTCAAGTAGTCAGCCCTGTTTGGATCAACCACATTTTCCTCAGCATATTCTATCTCCAGAAATACATCATGCTAAGATGTGACCTCCATCCGCTGTCCACTTGATGGCCCTCATTGGTGACTTAATCTTACAGGATTCTTGGCTTTGAGAATAAAATGTCACTTCCCACTGCTCCACTTGCAAATGTTGAATGCTTATCTTTCATATTTGATCCCCTTGCTTTACTTAACAATTCTGTATTAGATGAGATTAGGTTGTTTCTTCACCAACAGCTGGAGTTCAAATCTGAGTTATTAACGCAACACAAGCAACTATCCTGCGCCACTATCCATGAAATGTACTGTATGATCCATGGAAATTCTTCATCGGAACCTAGCTGATTTCTCACCTGACTAAGCCAGTCGAAGGATGGACCTTCCGAGTGATATTAGATAATTTCACGCAAGACCATTCAGATATTGATTTTGCAATTCATTTGAAATGTCTTTCAGTGGGATTAACTACTGTGCAGTTTCAATAACAACAACCGAATAAGTCTGGCGCACAAACGTCTGACACAGAACATACTGATCTGTTTTGCTTTACTCCCTTGAATAGAAACCTCACTGTCGGTTCAGGTCTCCAATCAAGAAGGAGATGAGGATGGTGCAGTTCCTTCAACAGAAGACAGTGATGATTGCATTAACTCTCCATCAAACGACTTGATGCCAGGTATAGTCAACTTAAACACATCACCACTTAGTTTTGTACATATTGAATAAAAGTCATGAAACAGTCAAGTTTGTATAAAACTGATTGTTGAAATGATGTTCAGTTTCACGTAAAGCTTTGTTTGATTGAAGTAAAATATCTATACCACAGTAATTTCTTTTACTGACTAGGGTTAAATGCTGCTTAGGACTTCCTTGTCTTCAGTTAACCAGTCTGGTGATATGCAGGCTTTAACCCAGCAAATGTCTTTTTACAAAGCTCGTCCATCCCCAGTAAGCTGACCATGTGGACAAAGTCAAGAAGTGGACTTGGCAATTGAGAAGGATTCACTTCAGCCAAAGGACTATCAGACTTGAGAATGTTTCATAAAAAAAACACATTTTAAGTTTCAAAAATTCAATGCAAATGGATGGGGTCTTTTCCCCAGAGGTTGGTTGATAGAGGTATGGAGTCGTAGAGTACCGAAAAGGCCTTTCGGCCCATAATTTTGTTTAGGAATCATGTGTTTACCTGGACCATATGAAGAACATAGAAAAATACAGCGCAGTACAGGCCCTTCGGCCCTCGATGTTGCGCCGATCCAAGCCCACCTAACCTACACTAGCCCACTTTGCTCCATTTGCCTATCCAATGCTCATTTAATTGCCCATAAAGAGGGAGAGTCCACCACTGTTACTGGCAGGGCATTCCATGAACTCACGACTCGATGAGTAAAGAATCTATCCCTAACATCAGTCCTATACTTACCACCCCTTAATTTAAAGCTATGCCCCCTCATAATATCTGACTCCATACGTGGAAAAAGGTTCTCATGGTCAATCCTATCTAAACCCCTAATCATCTTGTACACCTCTATCAAGTCATCCCTAAATTTTCTTTTTTCCAATGAAAACAGCCCCAAGTGCCTCAGCCTTTCCTCATACGATCTTCCTACCATACAAGGCTACATCCTGGTAAACTTCCTCTGCACCCGTTCCAGTGTCCCCACATCCTTCCTATAGTATAGCGACCAAAACTGCACACAATACTCCAGATGCAGCCGCACCAGAGTCCTATACACCTGCAACATGATTTCCAGATTAAAACTAGTTCCCATTGAGTTAGTTTTTAATTGCTTTCCACAGAGTTCACTGATCATCAGACAAGCAGTTGATGGGATCCTATAGTTATCGTTGACAGCTATATTTAGGCTTGTGGGAAATCGGGTTGATTTGCTACCTAGCAACCTCTTCCTGAAACTGTGGATGAATTTCCAGCGAGAATGGAATCATTAATCTGTGATGCCCAATGTGGTTAAGTTGGCCATATGTACTCTCCAGAGATATTTGCACAAGTGTAAGCAAGAACAGGGAGAGTAATGCACCCAGTGCCAATTGCAACATATTTAGTTCATGCCTTCATAGACAGAAAATAGGAGAGAAAATGATCACGAGAAAGAAGCCACTCAAAATGGTTTGACACCGACCTTTAGCACGCTTGCCTAAGAAGCGTAGCCTAGAAGAAACCACAATCCGTTCTGCATCACTAGGTTAATTAATCTCAGCCAGAGACCTATGATGACACATGTCAATCCTTGCTAGGAAAAGGACAACCAGCAGGATTTCCATTTTTAATTGCTGCCTGCAATGCTGCTGAGCTTTGTACTTAGGCTTTTGATGAGGAGACAATTAAGCTTGGATGTGACATGCAGCCTTGGCTGAAGAGCTTGCTGACACTGTCGAAACAAGATGCCAGGGATCTCACAGTAAAGTTGGTGCCCAAAGGAGATAGGAAAACTACAGGAGGGAGTGTAACTATATTTCTAATGTTTTGGAGATACAGAAATGTGCTATTGTACTTACAGATGATTGCTCAAGGTTAGAATTTTGTTTTGTTTTCTGCATCCTGTGCACAGTGGTCTTCTGAGATTATCAAGCTAGTCCCAACTGGTAGTCCGCCTACAGAGCATATAAAAAGGATGGCACCTCAGTAACAGATGGATTTAAATGTAATAAATGTGGGGTGAAGGAACAACACAAGGGAATACTCAATAAATGGCAAGGCATTACAGAGTTCTGAAGAGCAGAGGGATCATGGGATGCCTGCCCACAGATCCCTGAAGATCGCAGCACAGGTTAATAGGTTAGTTAAGAAGGCATACAGGACACTAGCTTAGTCATGGCATAGATTGTAAGAGCAGGCAGGTCATGTTGCAGAGCTTTGGTTAGGCCACAGATGGTGTACTATGTACAGTTCTTGTCCCCACACTATGGGAAGAATGTGATTGCACTGGAGGGGTACAGAGCACAATCACCAGGATGTTGCCTGTGATGGAGGATTTTAGCTATGAAAGGAGGCTAAATAAGCTTAGGTGGTGTTCTTTGGAACAGAGAAGGTTGAGGGGACATCTGATAGAGGTGTGTACAATTGAGGGACAAGGACAGAGTAAATACAAAGCAACTGTTCCTCTTAGTCAGAGGTTTAACAGCAAGGGGTCATAAAGTGAAAGGCAAGAGGTTTACAGGGGATTTGTGGGAATCTGGAATGCACTGTTTAGGTGGGTAGTTGATGAGGAAAACTCTCAACCTTTAAAGAAATATTTGGATGAACACCTGAGATGTCATAACATTCCAGACTGTGGAACTCGGCAAACTCTCTTCGGGAGGGTTTAAATTCGATTGGCAGGGGTGGGAACCGGAGCTATAGATCAGATGATGGAGTAGGTAGTAAACAATGAGATGCAGCGTGCAAAGAGTGTGTGAAGGGGAATAGGCACTTGATAGGGCAAAGATGCAGTCAGTGTGAGGGGTTGAAGTGTGTCTATTTTAATGCAAGAACTGTCAGGAATAAGCGTGATTAACTTAGAGCATGGATCAGTATTTGGAACTATGATGTTGTGGCCATTACGGAGACTTGAATATCACAGAGGCAGGAATGGTTGTTGGATGTTCCAGGGTTTAGATGTTTCAGAAGGAATGGGAGTGAGGTAAAAGAGGTAGAGGAGTGGCATTGCTAATCAGGCCTCGTATCACCGCTGCGTAAAGAGAGGTTGTCGCGGAGGGTTTGATTACAGAGTCCCAATGGGGAGGGAAGTCAGAAACGAGAAAGGAGCAGTCACTTTATTGGGAGTTTTCTACAGACCCCCAATAGGAACAAAGACATGAAGAAGCAGATTGGGAGGTTGATTTTGGAGAAGTGCAGAAGTTACAGGGTTGTTGTCATGGGTGACTTTAACTTCTCTAATATGGATTGGAACCTCCTTAGTTCAAATAATTCGGTTGGAGCAGTTTTTGTCAGGTGTGTCCAGAAAGGTTTCCTGACTCAGTACGTAGATAGGCCGAATAGAAGGGAGGCCATTTTGAAGTTGGTGCTTGGCAACCAAACAGGCCAGGTGTCAGATTTCTTGGTGGGAGAGCATTTTGTTGATAATGATCACAACACTTTGACCTTTACTTTACTCATAGAGAGGGATAGGAGCAGACAGTATGGGAAAGTATTTAATTGGGGGAGGGGGAAATTACAATGCTATTAAGCAGGAATTAGGGCACCTAAATTGGGAACAGATGTTCTCAGGGAAATTCACAACAGAAATGTGGAGGTTGTTCAGAAGCACCTGCTGATAGTGCTGGACGGGTTTGTCCCACTGAGGCAAGGAATGGATGGTAGGTTGAAAGAACCTTGGGTGACAGGGGATGTGGAACATCTAGTCAAGAGGAGTAGTTTACTTAAGGTTGAAGAGGCAAGGATCACACAGGGTTCTGGATGGTTACAGATAACCAGGAAGGAACTGAAGAATGGACTTGGGAGAGCTAGAAGGGGGCCTGAAAAAGCTTTAACGGGTAGGATTAAGGAAAGTCTCAAGGCATTCTATACTTACATGAGGAACACGAGGATGGCCAGGCTGAGGGTAGGGCCGATCAGGGATAGTGGAGGGAACTTGCGCCTGGAGTCGGAGGAGGTAGGGGAGGACCTTAATAAATACTTTGCTTCAGTATTTGTTCCTGAAAGGGTACTTGACGCTTCTGAGGACAGTGTGAAACAGACTGATTTGCTTGAACAGGTTGATGTTGAAAAGGAGGATGTGCTGAAAACTTTGAAAATCATAAGCATAGATAAATCCTCTGAGCTAGATGGGACATACCCTAGTTGCTACAGGAAGCGAGGGAAGAGATTGCTACACCTTTGGTGGTGATCTTTGCATCCTCACTGTCCACTGGAGTCATGCCAGATGACTGGATGGTAGTAAATGTTATTCCCTTGTTCAAGAAAGGGAACAGGGATAATCCTGGGAATTACAGACCAGTCAGTCTAATTTCTGTGGTGGGTAAAGTTATTGGAGAGGATTCTGAGAGACAGGGTTTATGATTCATTGAAAAACCATAGTTTGATGAGAAATAGCCAGCATGGCTTTGTGAGGGCAGGTCATACCTCACAAGCCTTATTGAATTCTTTGAGGATGTGACAAAACACATTGATGAAGGTAGACAGTGGATATGGTGTACATGGATTTTAGCAAGGCATTTGATAAGATTCCCCATGGTAGGCTCATTCAGAAAGTAAGGGGGTATGAGAAACAGGGAAATCTGGCTGTCTGGATAGAGAATTGGCTGACCCATAGACGACAGAGGGTGGCGGTGGATGGAAAGTATTCAGCCTGGAGCTTGGTGACTGCAGGGATTGGTTCTGAGACCTCTGCTATTTGTGATTTTTATTCATGGCTTGGATGGGGAAGTGGAAAGGTGGGTGAGTAAGTTTGTTGATGACACAAAGGTTGGTGGAGGGCTGTTGTAGGTTGCAACAGTACATTGACACGATGCAGAACTGAACTGATAAGTGGCAGATGGATAAAAAATGAGGTCTGCAGATGCTGGAGATCACAGCTGAAAATGTGTTGCTGGTTAAAGCACAGCAGGTTAGGCAGCATCCAAGGAATAGGAAATTCAACGTTTCGGGCATAAGCATTTCATCAGGTCATTCCTGATGAAGGGCTTATGCCTGAAACGTCGAATTTCCTATTCCTTGGATGCTGCCTAACCTGCTGTGCTTTAACCAGCAACACAGTGGCAGATGGAGTTCAACTTGGAGGAGTGTGAAGGGATTCACGTCATAAGGTCGAATTTGAATGCAGTGTGCAGGGTTAAAGGCAGGATTCTTGGCAGTGTGGAGGAACAGAGGAGTCTTGGGGTCTACCTCCATTGATCCAATAAAGTTGCCACCCAAATTGATAGGGTTGTTAAGAAGGCATTTAGTGTGCTAGCTTTCATTAGTGGGGAATTGAGTTTAAGAGCCGAGCTGCAGCTCTATAGAGCCCTTGTTAGACCACACTTGGAATATTGTGTTCAGTTCTAGTCGCCTCATTATAGGGAGAATATGGAAGCATTCGAGAGGGTGCAGAGGAGATTTCCCAGGGTGCTGCCTGGACTGGAGGACATGTCTTATGAAGAGAGGGTGAGAGAGCTAGGGCTTTTATCATTGGAGAGAAGAAGAATGATTGATTGGTGACTTGATAGAGGTGTACAAGATGATGAGAGGCATAGAGAGAGTGAATAGCCAGAGATTGTTTCCCTTGGCAAAGATAGCAAACACAAGAGGGCATAATTTTAAGGTGATTGGAGGAAGGTTTAGGGGAGATGTCAGAGGTAGGTTCTTTAAACAGAGTGGTGGGTGTGTGGAATGCACTGCCCGCAACGGTAGTAGAGCCAGATACATTAGAGACATTTCAGCAACTCTTGGACAGGCACATGGAAGATAGTACAGTGAAGGGTATGTAGGTTAGTCTGATCTTAGAGTAGGATAAAAGGCCAACACAACATTGACAGCCGAATGGCCTGTACTGTGCTGTACTGTTTTATGTTCTAATAGTGTAACTAATAGTATATGTTTGGCTTTACAGACTCTTCTGTACTGCCAAATTCTACAATTCAGTAGCTCTAAGAGGAAATGCTGGTTTTTTTTCAGAATAAGACAATTGGGATTGAATTCACTGCATATGATGTCAGTAACAAATATATTACTAAGTTTGATAACACCTAACCTGACTGTTTAACATGCTAACATGCCGATAACTAACATAACCATTTTGGCCTATAAATGTTCTGCCTCCCGGTCCTTTTACAACAGGTTTTCACTAAGATTTTCTGATTGTGACCCCACTTCAAGGCTTGAAAATTGCCACACCTTGATTTTGGTGGGGAATCTGGACATTGTTGGTTAGCCTGGCATTTGTCACCCATCCAGTTGTCCTTGGACATCTGAAATCATCTGGAAAGCCAGTTTAAGAGTCAGCCACATTGCTGTGGGTTTGGAATCGCATGTAGGCCAGACAAGGTAAAGGTGGCAGATCTCCTTCCCATAAGGCCGTTGGTGAAGCAGATGGGTCATTTCTACAATCGACAATAATTGTATTGTCGCCATTAGACCAGCATTTCTTTTAAATTCTAGGTTTTTATCGAATTCAGATGTCACCATCTGCTATGGTGGGATTTAAACCATTGTCTCCAGACCATTTAACTTGGGGTCTTGATATTACCGCTACACAACCATCTCCCCTTAGAGCCTTGGAGCTCAGGACTTCAAAATACCAGTTTATAACCCTACTTGGTGTTCCAACTCCATATGGAAGTCATGTTCTTACAAGTTAACCTATTTGGCAGCAAAACTTGGGCTTTAAAAGTTAATAATTTCCATGTTCCTCACAGCGATGTCTATTTACCAAAGGACCCAGGCCTTGAGCAGAACATGTGTGATCACAAAAATAAGCTGGACCAAAATGTCACTGATAATGTACATCTTTTGAGAATTACATACCAAGTCAAATTTTCAGAATTGAATGAATATATTAATTTTAAATGAATATTCTTTTGTTTACTTTAAAGCTAAGATACAGCCTAAGGCCAACAAAAATGATGAAAAAGTTGTGAAGAAGAAAATATATGGTCCTAAGAAAGTAAGTAACTTATCAATATAATCACTTCTGCAGGGTAAGAGTGTTATCTGTCAGTGTATATTGGTCATGCAAAGAAAATTTTAGATTTAATATTTTAGGTGTATCAAAGTGACTGGAATCATGATGTTGTCACAGACTGTTGGCAGGTATACTTCACAGTTATTATAAAATCCCTTGTGTGGAAACAGGCTGTTCGGACCGTCAATTCCACCCCACTTCATGAAGAGCATCCCACCAAAACCCACCAACCTATGCATGTAATCCTGCATTTCCCATGGCCGGTCCACCTAACCTGCACATCTTAGGACTGTGGGGGGAAACCAGAGCTCTCGGAGGAAACCCATACAGACACGAAGAATGTGCAAACTCCACCCAGTCGCAGGAGGGTGGAATCAAACTTGAGGTCCTTGGCGCTGTGAGGCAACAGAGCTAGCCACTGTGCTACCCCAATAGGACAAGATCACATGCTGTTGGCAGCAGTATATTAGCCTGGACAGAGAGCTGGTTAATTAATAGAAGAAATCATAGAATATCTCCAATGTGAAAGCAGGTCATTCAGCCCATCAAGTCGCACTCTCTGACCAGCATCCAAAGAGACCTATACCCCACCCTATCCCTGTAATCCTGTATCTCACACGGCTAACTCACCTAGCCTGCACATCCCTGAACACCATGGGCAATATAGCATGGACAATCCACCTATTCAGCACATCTTTGGACTGTGGGAGGAAACCGGAGCACCCAGAGGGATCCCACACGAACACGGGAAGAACGTGCAAACTCCACACAGACAATCACCCGAGGCTGGAATCAAACTCAGGTCTCTAGTGTTGTGAGACAGTAGTGCTAACCACTGAGCAATCACACCGTTCACTTTAGTTTTCCCAAGATGTTGAGTTCAGTCTCAGCTTTGCTACCACTGAGACAGCACCAATGGATCTTTTGACCTTGCTGACGCCAACACAGTTTCCTTTTTTTTGCGTTCTCTGGGCCAGGAAGCTTGAATGAACTATTCTGAATGGTATGTAAATTCTCAGTTGGAATGTGAGCATCAGCAATTTGAGAAATCAGCATGTTAGCACGAAACATGAGTTTAAACTTTCCATGTAATTTTCCACCACCACCCTCCCTTTTCCTGCTCCCTTGGTAACCACCCAGGTGACAGACATTGAAGACAAAAGCATGGGCTCCCCAGATCTGGATAAATATTAAAATATCATTCTAAATACGAGTCATATTTGATTTGAAGCATTAACTCTGGCAGCATCTGTACTAAAACAAACAGACTTGCTGAGTATACCAGCACTTTCTGTATTCATAGTGTATAAAATTGTGAAACAACTGGCCTGCCTGAAAGGGACTGTGTGACACATTACTGTTAATTGGCAATCTTTACAAAACAGTTCCTGACTGCTGTGGGTTTCTTGAGACACAAATTCACCCATTGAAGTGCAAGGTGGGTGGTGGTGGTGGGTGGAGGGGGGAGGAGGGAGAAGAGAGGGGGATGAGATGACAAATTCTTGTTTCCACAAACTAATAACATTTTTTCCTTTCTTGTGCTTCCACATACTTGTTCACTCCTCCTGTCATGTTTTCACTGTAAAACTCAGAAATAAAATCTGTGTGTGGTTTATTTCTTCTCCTTCGCCACCCCTATGCCTGCAGCATCTTCCAATGAATCCTCACCTCTGACTTCCCCTCCCCTATCTCTCCTCCACTCCCCATCTCTGCCTCCCCTTACTGTCTCTCCCTTCACTCCATCTCTCCCTCACTCCACCTGCCCTGTTAACCCCTCTGCACCACCGCCTTCTCTCTTCCTGCAGATAATCTTCAGATTTTAGTCTCAAATTGTTCAACTCGGTGTTCAGTCTAGTGCATAGTTGAGAGATTAGATGCTTTCAATTTAGTTTGTATTGAGCTTCATTGGAACAAGGCCCAGGACAAAGATGTCTGCAGGAGTAGCAGAGGGAGAGTTGAAATGACAATGCATCAGAAGCTCAGCACCACATCCTGCAGGCTTAATAGAGATGTTCTGCAGATCACTGTCACAATTTGTATTTGAATTCTCTTGTGGTGCCACATTGTGAACAGTGAATTCAGTATCTTAAATTGAAGGAATTTTTACAAAGTCACTGCTTCATGCGGAAGCAGTCTTGGGGCCTTGGATGCTGAGAAGGTAGACAGCCAAGTGCTGGATCTCTGTAATTGAAAGATCACACAACTGGCATTGAGGGGTGTCGTGGAAGCAGCAGTACATCAGTATACAGAGGGCAGGAAATGGGAAAAAGTGTTTGGTATTGCCATCATGCTAGAGGTGGTGACTTGCTGCAGTGCATCTTGTAGTTGCTGCATAGGACAGCCATGGTGTGCGGTGGTGGAGAGAATTTAAAGGTAGTGTGTCCATCAAGTGGATTGCTTTGTCCTGGATGGCGCGGAGCTGCTATCATGTGGTGCTGTCATCCAAGCAAGTGGACAGTCTCCTTGGCTCTACCAGAGTTCACCTTAGAATTCATCACCGCTAACCTGCTGTTGTAGTCACAATATTTATGACTGGTCCAGGCCTGTTTCTGGTCAATAATAAACCCCAGGATGTTGATTGTGGAGAAGTTAGTGATGATGTCATTGAATGTCAGATTATGGTTAAATTCATTTTTATTTGAGATGGTCATTGCTTGGCACTTGTGTGGTGCAAATGTTCCTAGCAACCCAGGTCTTGCTGCATGTAGGCACATACTGCTTTCTGTTTGAGGAATCTCAAATGATGCTGAAAATTGTGCAATTATCAGCACACATTATTGTTTCTGACTTTATGAGGGGGGGAAAATCATTGATAGAGGGGCTGAGAGAGGTTGGGCTGAGGATATTAACCATAGGAATTTGTGTTGTGATGTTTGGGGCTGAAATAACTGGCTCCAATAGCAACAATCATCTCTTTGTGCTAAGGCTCCTAATACCACGTTCTGACAGATGCTGCTTGATAACAAGGGCATAAAGTCATAGAAATACAGCACAGAGACACACCCTTCGGTCCAACTTGTTCATGCTGACCAGATATCCTAAATAACACTAATTCCATTTGCCAGCACTTGGCCCATATCCCTCCAAACCCTTCCTGTTCATATACCCATCCAGATGTGTTTTAAATGTAATTGTACCAGCTTCCACCACTTCCTCTGGCAGCTCATTCCATATACACACCACTCTCTGCATGAAAAGGTTGCCCGTAAGGTCCCTTTTAAGTCTTTCCCCTCTCACTCTAAACCTATGCCCTCTACTTACAGACTATGACACCCTGGAAAAACAACCTTGACTATTTACCCTATCCATGCCCCTCATGATTGCCTCTGACACTCCAGGGAAAACAGCCCCAGCCTGTTCAGCCTCTCCCTATAGGTCAAACCCTCCAACCCTGGCAAGATCCTTGTAAATCTTTTCTGAACCCTTTCAAGTTTCACAGCATCCTTCCTCCAGCAGGGAGACCAAATTTCCATGCAGTATTCCAATAGTGGCCTAACTAATGTCCTGTACAGCCTCAACCCATCGCTGGAATTCAACTCTTTTGTCCATGTTTGGTCCAATGAGATCTGGAGATGAAAAGACTGAAACTGAGCAGAGGTTATTGTTGTGCAAGTATCACGCGATAGGCAGTGATTCCTGATGATTGTGAGTAGACTGCTAAGCTGATAGTTGAGTAGGTGGACAGTACATGCCTGGTTTCCACTTCGGTAGATACCAAGATTAAAGGTGTACTGGAACAGCTTCATGATCATTCATTGTGTACGAAGTATTGTAATTTTCTGAAATATTATCAGGTGCTGTATGCATACAAGTGTTTCTTTTAATTTCGAGGAACTAGGAGGTCCTGTTTAAGGTCAGAGGTCATCATTTCCTAAACTAGTCGATCAGATCTACTTCGAGCAACAACTCTGTGCAGGCTTCTGTACATATCACTGTCTCTCGCAACCGATGCCCTCTCTCAATATTGAGTTACACTGAGAGCCAGCTCCAGTATAATGAATTTAATTTAAGTGAACATCCTGAGACAATTGAAAACATGCATGACTTATTGAAAGATAAATTTGTGGAGATATCAGTAAGATGCACAAAGTTTTTTTTTAATGAAAGTCTAATGGAAAAAACCTACTTGCTCAAATCATATTTTATGCATTTCAGCACTCACATACAATCTGTTACAGAAGGCCCTTTAGTAGGCACTGTTTTATATATTAAAGCAAAATCTTTGTTTAAATATTCTGCCCATCTGCTATCCTTACTTAAAGGATTGATAAACAGGTGGGTTCAAAAAATACTTAAGGCAGTATTTTCACTTTTATTTTACTCTTTGCCAATTTTCTCCTCTCCCAAAGGCACTGGAGCCCAGTCCCATGGAAACTGGCTTCTATCTGGGAGCTGTTATAAGAGACCTCTTTTGTTGAGCACCGACAGTGAGTATCAAGCAGACTGCTCTCTGCAGTTAAGTCATAGAGTCAGAGAGAAATACAGCATGGAAGCAGACCCCTTGGTCCAACTAGTCCATGCCGCCCAGATATCTAACCTACTCTAGTCCCATTTGCCAGCACTTGGCCCATATCCCTCTAAACCCTTCCTATTCACATACCCATCCAGATGCCTTTTAAGTGCTGTAATTGGACTAGCCTCCACCACTTCTCCTGGCCATACACGCACCACCCTCTGTCTGAAAAAGTTGGCTCTTAGGTCCTTTTCCTATCTTGCCTCTCTCACCCTAAACCTATGCCCTTTAGTTTTGGATTCCCCACCCCAGGGAAAAGACTTTATCTATTTATCCTACCCATTCTTCTCGTCATTTTATAAATACAAACCCTCAGCCTCCAACGCTCCAGGGAAAACAGCCCCAGCCTGTTCAGCCTCTCCCTCTAGCTCAACTCCTCCAACCCTGGCAACATCCTTGTAAATATTTTCTCAACCCTTTTCAAGTTTCACAACATCTTTCTGATAAGAAGGAGACTAGCATTGCCCGCAATATTCTAACAGTGGCCAAGCCAATGTCCTGTACAGCCACAACGTGACCTCACGACTTCTATAATTAGTGCTCTGACCAATAAAGGAAAGCATGCCAAATGCCACCTTCACTATCTTATCTACCTTCCACACTACTTTCAAGGAGCTATGGACCTGCACTCCAAGGTCTCTTTGTTCAGCAACACTCCCCAGGATCTTACTATTAAATGTATAAGTCCTGTTCTGATTTGCTTTTCCAAAATGCAGCACCTCGCATTTGTCTAAATTAAACTTCATCTGCCACTCCTTTGCCCCTTGACCCATCTGATCAAGATCCTTTTTTACTCTGACGTAACCTCCTTCACTGTCCACTACACCTCCAATTTTGTTGTCATCTGCAAACTTACTAATTATACCTCCTATGCTCCTATCCAAATCATTTATATAAATGGCCAAAAGTAGTGGAGCCAGCACCGATCCTTGTGGCATACCACTGGTCACAGGCCTCCAGTCTGAAAAGCAACCCTCCACCACCCTCTGTCTTCTACCTTCAAGCCTGTTCTGTATCCAAACGGTTAGTTCTCCCTGTATTCCATGAGATCTAACTTTGCTAACCAGTCTCCCAAGAGGAACCTTGTTATGAACGCCTTACTGAAGTCCATCCTTACTTCAAAAAACTCAATCAAGTTCGTGAGACATGATTTCCTACGCACAAAGCCATGCTGACTATCCCTAATCAATCCTTACCTTTCCAAGTACATGTAAATCCTGTTCCTCAGGATTCTCTCCAACAACTTGCGCACCACCCATGTCAGGCTCACCAGTCTATAGTTCCCTGGCTTTTTCTTACCACCTTTGGGTCAGGGCAGCACAGTGGCTCAGTGGTTAGCACTGTTGCCTCACAGCGCCAGGGACCTGGGTTCAATTCCCACCTCGGGCAGCTGTCTGTGTGGAGTTCGCACTTTCTCCCTGTGTCTGCGTGGGGTTCCTCCAGGTGCTCCGATTTCCTTCCACAGTCCAAAGATGTGCAGGTTAGGTGAGTTGGCCATGCTAAATTGCCCGTACTGTTAGGTGGAGTAGTCAGGGGTAAATATAGGGTGGTGGGTTTCTCTTCGAAGGGTTGGTGTGGACTTGTTGGGCTGAAGGGCCTGTTTCCACACTGTAGGTTATCTAATTATCTTTTTTAAATAGTGGCACCACATTAGCCAACTTCTAGTCTTCCAGCACCTCACCTGTGACTATTGATGATGTAGATCTTTCAACAAGGGGTCCAGCAATCACTTCCCTAGCTTCTCACAGAGTTTTAGGGTAGACCTGATCAGGTCCTAGGGATTTAACCACTTTTATGCGTTTCAAGACATCCAGCACGTCCTCCTCTGTATTATGGACATTTTTCAAGATGTCACCACCGATTTCTCCACATTCTATATAAAAAATCTTTTAGATTGTCAGTAACCCAGTAGGCCAAAGCTATCTCATGTCCCCTTTTTGCCCTCCTGATTTCCCTCTTAAGTATACTCTTGCCTTTATACTCTTCTAAGGATTCACTTGATCTATCCTGTCTATACCTGACATATGCTTCCTTCTTTTTCTTTACCAAAACCTCAATTTCTTTAGTCATCCAGCATTCCCTGCACTCATCAGCCTTTCACCATGACAGGAATATACTTTCTCTGGACTCGAGTTATCTCATTTCTGAAGGCTTCCCATTTTCCAGCCATCTTTTTACCTGTGAACATCTGTGCCCAATCATCCTTTGAAGTTCTTGCCTAATACCTTCAAAATTACCCTTCCTCCAATTTAGAACTTTTAGGTCGAGTCTATCCTTTTCCATCACTATTTAAAAACTCATAAAATTATGCTCACTGGCCCCAAAGTGCTCCCCTACTGACACCTCAGTCACCTGGTCTGCCTTATTTCCCAAGAGTAGGTCAAGTTTTGCACCTTCTCTTGTACGTACATTTACATACTGAATCAGAAAATTTTCTTGTACACACTTAGCAAATTCCCCTCCATCTAAACTCTTAACACTATGGCAGTCCCAGTCTATGTTTGGAAAATTAAAATCCCCTACCATAACCACCCTATTATTCTTACAGATAACTGAGTTCTCCTTACAAATTTGTTTCTCAATTTCTCTCTGGCTATTAGGGGGTCTATAATACAATCCCAGTAAGGTGATCATCCCTTTCTTATTTCTTAGTTCCACTCAAATAACTTCCCTGGGTGTACTCCCATGAATATCTTTCCTAAGTACAGCAGCAATCCTATCCCTTAACAAAAAATGCTACTCTCCCTCTTCTGTAGCCCACACACCGCTTTCCCACTCCCCCCCCCACCCTTCTATCCTTCTTCTCGTACTGTTTCCTGGAACATTAAGCTACCAGTCCTATGCATCCCTGAGCCAAATTTCTCTAATTGTTGTGATATCCCTGTCCCATGTTCCTAATCATGCCCTGAGTTCATCTGCCTTCCCTGTTAGGCCTCTTGCATTGAAGTAAATGCAGTTTAATTTATCAGTCCTACCTTTGATCTCTGGTTTGTTCCTGCCTTTCCTAACTGTTTCACTTGCTCCCTTTCCCAACTGTACCAGTCTCAGATTGATCTCTCTCCTCACTATTTCCCTGGGCCCCACCCTGCCCATGTTTCTAGTTTATATCCTCCCAAGCAGCTCTCGCAAATCTCAAGTACATTAGTTCCCTTCCAATTCGGGTGCAATCCATCCTTCTTGTACAGGTCACTTCTACCCCCCGAAGAGATTCCAATGATCTAAAAACATGAACCTTCCTCCCTTGCACTAGCTCCTCAGCCATGCATTCGTATGCTCTTTCCTTCTATTCCTATCATCACTAGCTCATAGCACCAGGAGTAATCCAGATATTACTATCCTTGAGGACCTCCTTTTTAAATTCCTGCCTATCTTTCTATAATCCCCCTTCAGAATCTCATCCTTTTCCCTTCCTATGTCATTAGTTCCAATGTGTACAATGACCTCCTGCTGCTCCCTTTCTCCTTTGAGAACATTCTGCACCCTCTCTGAGACATCCTTGATCCTGGCACCAGGGAGGCAATACAATTTTCTGATTTTTCGCTGTTGGCTGCAGAAATGACTGTCTGTGCCCCTGACTAGAGACTCTCCTAACACAATTGATCACTTGGAACCCGACGTACCCCGTCATTACGTTAGAGCCTGTCTCAGTACCAGTAACTTGGCTGCTCGTGCTACCTAACTCTTGTAAATTTCTCATTGCCTCTAACTGCTGCTCCAAGTAATCCATATGATCTGATAGGATTTGCAACCAAAGACACTACCTGCAGACATAATCATCAGTAACATGGAAACTCTCCCTAAACTCCCACATCCGATAGGAAGAGCATATCACTCTACTAAAGGCCATCTTGCTACTTCATAATCTACAGATCCAGAATATAGCACCGTCACTTTGCTTTGAAAAGCAGTGCTCCAGACTAACTTAGTACTTATGGTTTATATTTTTAAAATTTGCTCGACAGATTTCAATAAAGCATATAATCAAGAAGGACCCCACTCTACTCACTACTGTAGTCCTATCCTTAATGGAACAAGCCTGCACATCCGAATCTCTTTCAAAGTTCAGGAGCAGGGATTTTGATTGCACTCTTCACACCCCAGCTCAGGCAAAAAGGCCAGTTGTATCTCTGGCCGAGAACTTGTCTCATTTCTCATATAGGGTAACATTATAAAGACCCTCATTTTCAATGCCTACAGAGGTGACTATGCCTCATCCAAATGGCACTCTGTGTGAGGATGGATTGCCAGCTACTGATATGTTGCTCAGCCATTTTGAAGAAGCACATTTTAATTGGGCAAGCTCGTTGATCTTCTGCAAAATTTGAGTGGCTCAGCTAACATTTTCCAATTAATTGAAATCCATCCTTCTCCTCCCTTGGCCTCAGCAATCATTAATATCTAGATCAGAACCTGAAGTAACAAGGCAGGTCATAACTGTAGCAATACTGCAGGAGCTGCCAATGCTTCAAGCTGCCCTGCACTTGTATAATACGGACACAATGCTGGTGTGGCTGTACAATAGCGTTCTGTATCAACGCTATGTGTTCCACATGAAAGCATAGGGAGACTTGAAATTGGCCAATGGATCGAATCAAGGCTGCTGGGAAAGCAGGAGTGTGGCTCATACCATAGTTGCCCAAAGTTAATTGACTCTGAAACAATAACAGAAATTGCTGGTAAAACTCAGCAGGTCTGGCAACATCTGTGGAGAGAAATCATAGCTAACTTTTCAGGTCCAGTGGCCCTTAATTTTTTTTTAACTGATTCTGAACCAGCTCCTCAGTTGGTTTCTTCCACATGACCCATCCCTGTTTCCTCCAGCCCCCAACCTTCAGGCATGCATCCATGTATTTTCAATAGGCACACACTTTAGAGTGACCCGTTGTTATGTAATGGATGAGAGCAGACTTACAGATCTTCCAGGTCGCTTCTGGAGCCTCTCCTTTTTTTTTCATATTACAAAGGCAGATTAAAGAATTCAGCTTGATTCAGTGGTAGCACTCTCACCTCTGAGTCAGAATATTGTGGGTTTTATTTTGTATTCTTGGAATGTGTCCAAAGTTGTCATTGATTGCCTATTCTTTTGTTGCCATGAGAGGTGGTGATGTGCTATTCTGGATAGTTATTGTTGGTGGCTTGCTAAGCCAGTTGAAAGGGTAATCAATTGACCTTAAATTGTATATTATCCAAACTAGGCAAGGATGGAGTGTTCCTTTCCCTTTAGAATGGTTGTGTGCAATTTACAATTTTAACAATAATGCTCCAGCTATGTAGTCCCTGTATATCACACTCCACAAGCACTCCAGCACACAATCTAGACATTCTCTTCATTGCCACATTGCTGCGTCAGAGCTTCCATCTGTTGGACGATATGTTAAACCAAGATACCGTCTGCCTGTTCAGCTGGGCATCAAAAAATGCTGTGGCACTCTTCAGTGAAGAACAGGAACTCTGTCTGGCCAACATTTATCTCTGAACCAACAGCAATAATAACAAATGAAATGCTCACTTCTTCTGTTTACCACTTGTTGTTTGTAAATTGACTTTCAGAATTTCCCAGAAATCAGCAAAATACTTCGAAAATAATTCTGAAGCTATAAAAGGCATTGCACAAATACAATTTCCTTGCACATAATTTTGAATAAAAGTAGAGTTGCCATAATCCTACCAGGAGAAAGTGAGGACTGCAGATGCTGGAGATCAGAGCTGAAAATGTGTTGCTGGAAAAGCGGAGCAGGTCAGGCAGCATCCAAGGAACAGGAGAATCGACGTTTCGGACATAAGCCCTTCTTCAGGAATCCTTCCAGTCCATAAGGCTGCTCTCTCATTAACGAGAGGCAACTGGTGGTGGTTTAGCCTGCAGGTCACCACACCTCTGGCAAGGGACAAGTTGGGAAGAGGAGTTCTTCATTGTAACCGCAATTTATACAGGAATTGAATGCATACTGTTGACATTCCAATCCAACCAACCAACTGAGCTAACTGACCCCCTTTTTAAATATATGCATTAAGACTTTCAGTTATTCGGTAACATAGAATTTACAGCAGATTTGACATGGCCAGTTTCACTTGAGATGAATGAATGAATCTGTAAACTCCTTCACAACTGGATTTAAAATTCTATATGAATTATTAGTTACGCCAGAATCAATAAATTAGAACAGCAGTGACTAGGTTTTGCAGAAATAGTTCTAATATCTTCTGTAAATTTGACTATTACGGTCCTTTATAGAAAGCTGCACAATGGTGTAAATGCAATGCTGTCATCTACCAGAGAACAAGAGGTCTGTGAATAATCTGTTGGATTTATATTTTGGCATGGTGGTGTTGTGGTGATGTATCACACAGGCAGCTGCAAGTTGATCCGAGGGAAAGCAACCCTGGAGGCATTGGTTGAAGCTCTACAGAACATTTGTCCATGCAAATTCAACATCTGCAATAGAATCTCACTAGCAGCAAAGTGATAAAAGTCTGTCAGGCTTGGCTTTAATGCACCTCTTTATTTCATATTGCTCAATGACCTCTTTGGTTTCTGGGTTTTGCAATCCTGCTCTCATTCACTGTTGCTCACTGTTATCTGTGTTAAATATTATGCATTGTTGCTCCTGAGTAGCATGCAGCACTGCATTTTGTTCCTTTCAGTCTGTTTAGTCTCTCAGCCTGTAACTTACTGTTGCATCAGCAGTATAACCAGAAATGAATTCAAACAGTCTCCCTGAATCCAATCCACATCAGTGTTTTGTGACAGCTTCTTATGTGATGCCCATGCATTTACGATGGGAAGAAACTGAGGCGATGTTTTACCACATTGTTATACAGCTCAAAGTATTCTGTGTAATGCAATCTCAAGTCCAGAAGGATGAAATCTCCAGCTGTGCTGCTTGTTGTTTTTCTACCATTCATGAGAGAATGATATAATTATTGCACCAAGCTTTTGTTTGCTGCTCCTAATATCAACTTCTGTGACACTTCTGCCATTTTTATATTGTTAGACCTCTACAAGATAGTCTTTGGGTGCCATTCTGTTTTAAAGGCTCTGTGTAAGGGCACATTGATGTTATTCATATCTCCATTGCTCATCATGGAAATCTCCATGTGTTGGAGCGTTGCGTGGGTGGATAGGCATAGCACTGACAAAACTGACAACCCTCGCCTATGCCAGTGGCAAAAGTCCAAAGCCTACATGGTAATTTTGGAAGTAAACTTTCACATCAGCTGCTTAGTTATTTTCAATGAATGTCAGATGATCTCTACAGTTGTGCACTATTCACTGAACCAGAGAGTCATAGGCTCACGACTCACTCACAGGAATTTGAACACAAGATCTTGGCTGGCACTCCATTGCAGTTATGACAAGGCTATGTCTACATGATCTGATAGTTACTATGACAGCATTCAAATGAAGATCTTAAACGCAAAGCTGAAACCTTGAACAGCATATATCCCTGAAAGTGGAAAGCAAAATCAGCTTGATGTTCATCTCATTACAGATGTGTTGACATACATGACTGATGATTTCCTGTGTGAAGCGCTTTCTGGAATCTGGATGATCTGTTAAGGTTTTATATAAATTAATACTAACTAGTATAGGCTGAAAATTTTATACATTTTCCATGGAGCCCAAGGATTGAAAGTGACAAATCAGAACTTCAAACAATTATCTTCATTTTTTCATGTCATTGTTAAAAATTATTAGTTGTCACACACACAATTTGATTGAATCCCCCTCCCACCTCACTTTCTCTCTCCCTGATGATCAAACCCTCGTCATAGTTTTCATTGGTAAATCTGAGGGGACAACTGTCATATCATATTCCCCAAAATCCATGGGAACAAAGTTTGTTTTGTGTAAGGGGTATGCTAAGGCAGGACTTACACAGGTGAACTGGCAAACAGGAATTTCTAAATTCAAATCCCATCAAGTTGGAAAATTGAATTCAATGCGCAGTGATAAATTGTATTTATATAGTGACTTTATCAGAGAAAAGTATTCTAACTTTCTTCAGAGGGAGTGGCACGGTGGCTCAGTGGTTAGCACTGCTGCCTCACAGCATCAAGATCCCAGGTTCAGTTCCAGCGCTCGGGCAACTGACTGTGTGCAGTTTGCACAATCTCCCCATGTCTGCATGAGTTTCCTCCGAGTGCTTCAGTTTCCTCCCACAGTCCAAAGATGTGCAGAGTAGGTAAACTGGCCATGCTGAAATTGCTCATAGTGTTAGGTGTATTAGTCAGAGGGAAATGGGTCTGGGTGGGTTACTCTTTGGAGGGTTGGTGTGGACTTGTTGGGCCGAAGGGCCTGTTTCCACACAGTAGGGAATCTAATCTAATCTAATCAAGTATCATGATGTGACAATTCGGCATAGAACCACATCTGAGTTGGTATTAGGAGCAAAATCTCGGTCAAAGAATGAAGAGAGAAAGGAAAAGAGGTTCAAAGATGAAATTCCACCATTTACAGCTGCAGTGGTGAAGAGATTAACATCTGGATGGAGAAGAGGCTAGAATTTGGGACCACAGAAATGGTGGGTTGTGGGCTGGAAAAGGTTATACACCTTAGGGAGGGATAGGGCCATGGAGTGATTTCAGGAACTGATTTTGAAGTTGAGTCATTTCTGGGCCTTGAGCTAAGGTAAGTCAACAAATGTGGCATTATAAGTGGAAAGAACCTGGTGTGAGTGAAGATGAGCTAAACTTCATGTAAAATGGCTAAGACCATAAGAAGCTAGGACCAGGAGTAGGCCATTCAGCATTTCAACCTCTCTCTGCCATTGAGAGATTACGACAAATCTGCTACATGAACAGCATTTTCCTGTATCGTAACCCTTGATGTTTTTAAATAATATGTAGCCAATTATCTATCTCACTCTTGAATACGTTCAACAACTGAACCTCTGTGGTAGATCATTACAAAGATTCATTGCCTTCTGAGTAAAGAAATTCTGCCTCATCTTGGTCCTAACTAGCCTGACCCTTATTCTGACATTGTGTGTCCTGTTTCTACATGCTCCCCACAGCCTCACCACTACCCAGCTGAGTAAAACATCCATCCTACATCTATATTGTTAATCCCTGCACAAATGTTGTATGTTTCTCAGTATCAGTGAACATAAGCCCACTTGTTAAGTCCTGGTATGATAATCTCTCCATCACATGAATTAGTTGAGTTGCATTCCCTCTATATATCTGCAAATAATCTGCAAACTGTAGTCTCAATAGGCACTTTGTTTTTTTATTACAGCAGATTTCTTTTCAGATCCTCATATTTTCTTGTAACAAGGGCCAATAAACCATTTGCCTTAATTGCTTACTGTACTTGTGTATTAACTTGCAGTCACTAAACAAATCTGATGTGGTCAGACTTGTGGTATAAGTATGGTACACTGATGTGGTCTCAACAAAGCTCTAAATAGCTGTAGCATTACCTCACTATGTTTGTACTTAACTCACCTCTCAATAAACAATAACATTTAGTAACTTTTCTATTTACTTGCTATACCTTCATATTAAACATTTGCAATTCATGCACTAAAACACCCAGATCCCTCTATCTCAGAGATCTATAATCATTCTCGGGGTAGGACCATTTAAGTGTTTAATTTTTATTCTTCATGCCAAAATAGGCAATGTCACATTTTTCGGCATTATACTCCATTTGTCAGATCTTTGTCCATTCACTTAACCTAGCGATGTGCCTTTATAGCTTCCTTACATTCTTAAAAAGCTCAAGCAGTTTGTCAGCCTTTATTTGCCTTTCATATATTCTAGTTAAGTGTTGCGATCGTCAAGTGTGAAAACATGGAAAATTTCAGGACCAGTTTTGCTAAGGTGGGGCAGAGTAAGGCAAAGTTACTTGTGAAATCCAGTTGCCACTTACTCCTGGTCTAGTCCATGTATGTCCCACACCACATTTTTGACTCTTGCTGACCAATCACCACAGTCATAATCTCAGGAAAACTAATAATAAATTTCCATTTATCCCCAAAAACAATCACATGTAAAGAAAACTGATATAATACATTTACTCATTTCAAAAACGAAGTGCATAGTTTAACATTACCAGCGGGGAAGGTGACTAAAACATCTAACTCTTCTCTGTATGTAGTATTTTATATTTTGTTAATGATCTCCAATACTGTAGTTTTTTTCTATGTTTTATATTGTATAACAGATGCTGATTACTTGACTTTTCCTCCAATTATTTCTGTTCATTTAATCATTCTCTTCCCACAGCCACCTCACCAACTCTCATCAGAGTCCTACCCCGAGAATGATCCTGACTATTGTGTGTGGATGCCCCCTTCAGGTACATCTCTGCAAATACGTTGGCTGGAATTTGCTGAAAAAAAAGTCAATTTTATATATTATATATATATAAAGAACAATACAGCGCAGAACAGGCCCTTCAGCCTTCGATGTTGCACCAACCTGTGAACTAATCTAAGCCCATCCCCCAACACTATCCCATCATTATCCATATGCTTATCCAAGGACTGTTTAAATGCCCCTAATGTGGTTGAGTTATCTGGGTGGTATATGCCACTATAAATGTGCAACATGGACAGTAACTTGTGGTGAGGAAGAGATAATCTGGGAAGGATAAATCATGAAAAGTTGCTGCTGTTTTATACCTCTCCACAATTTTTTTTTAAAATTACATCTCATGATTCTCACATGATGTTGCTGTATTTGCAAACACTTAAATATAAAACATAACAACTTAAGCCTGTTAAATATCAGTCTAAGAAACCTTTAAAGGTTGTGAGGAACTGGAATAATTGTAATGTCCAGGCCCAGACTAATGTTCTGGGTACTTGGGTTCAAATCCCACCATGGCAACGGATAGAATTTAAATTCAATTAATAAATAAGTAATAGTGACCATGACTGTTGTAAAAACCCATTTGGTTTATGAATGTCCGCTGGGAAAGAGATCTGCCATCCTTACCTGTTGTGGTTTACAGGTGATTCCAGATGCACAAAATTGAGATTGACCATTAACTGTCCCCTGAAGTGGCTGAGCAAGCTGCTTAGTTCTAGGGAAATTAGAGCTGCACAACAACATCCCATAAAAGAAACAAGCAAAGTAATTGTTGATTGTTGCCATAAAACACTTCTCATCCAGGAAGTAACTAATTAAGTGATTTATTCCTTGACGTAGCAACTTCTTTAAAGTTTCGGAGGTGTTCTATTTTGGATTTTTTGCACTTTTTTAAAATCATTGCTATGTCTTTTCCCCTCTCTCTTTGATTTCAGCTATCTCTTCAGTAATTCCTCGGGTTCTTTCTCCATCTTTTTTGAGTAAGGAGCTAAATTGTTGATCCCATAATTCAACCATGTCCCAGATGCCCTGTGACCATGCTACGTCATTACCAACTCAAACATGCAGCAATTTACAGGGCAAAAACATCTTAAGACAAGGGTGGAGCAAAGAAAGGGAAAGCTGTGAGTTGCCCTGTTCCTGCAGTCTGTCAAATTTACTTTTTAACATATAAAACTATATTCTGTCTCCGCTATGCCTCATACCAATTTTTCCTGTTGAAATAAAACTGGTCAGAAAGTTATTTCAGTATGCAGTTGCTTTCTGTCATACATTTTAGTTTTACAGTTGCACTTCTGGAGAGTTTCAACAAGCCTTGATTGATATAATTTGTCTGTTTTCCTCTACAAAGAGTTTGTATCAATATTGAATACTTGTTCTCAAGCAATTTGGGTCAGGCAATAAATACTCGTCTTTCCATCAGCGCACCTACATCCCGTGAATTAATAGAAAAAAAAGCTATTCCCCCTTGCCCTCACTGAAATTCCAGCTTGAACATAAGATCATTTATCTCATTGCTATTAATGGGACCTTATAATGTCTGCAAAGCAACATTCATCTCCACAGCCTTTAGTGCTGCTTCATTGTGTATGAAGTACATTTCTAGCAGAAGTGATGGGGGCTACCACATAAATTCATTTGATTCAATTGCATTCTGTGTTTTGAGATAATATTGAGGATTTGGCAATGCCCTGTAACACTAGAAATAATAAAGGTAATTATTTCTATTCAGTAAGGGGTCATAATAAAATATCTCAAAATAGATATGGATTACTAGACCTATTATAGCTTAAAATGTAGAAAGGTTTACATTACATTCATCCATCCAGTTAAAATATTCAAATTTAGTGGAATTCATGCCTCAATTGTCCAATACAGAAGTCCATTTTATGTGTTGGTCACTTCCTGTGCACAGAACCTCCTGATCAAACAGTTCCTGACCTTTATTAATTGGCAAATATGTTTTGTTTTATCATATATTTGCAAAAATTATGTTGCAATTGAAATTTGTGTAATTTTATTCAATTTAAAATGCCACTTCTCATATTTGTTGGGCCAGGTTTTCACTTCCTTTTTCCTTCTTTCCTGAGGTCAAACAGGTGACGGTAGGACACATCTGAATGACAAATATGGCTATTGAAAGCCCAAGGCAGTTGCTATATCCCAAGGACGTACTCCTCATTAGAGGGGATTTGTAATTGTATCTGTACTGCCACCTTCAGAGCACCACGTCTGGATTCTGGAAGCTTACAGCACCAGCTGGTGTTGTGTGAAACTAGAGAACAGTACAACTCTGTGAATCTCATCAAGGTCACTTTGCTGTTGCTTTGCATCCCTGTTAGGATCTCTTTGGAACTCTACTGAGCACATAGAACAGTTTTCACACAAAGTTCTGTTGCTCCTTTTTTGCATTCCCACTGGAGCAGAATTGCAGTCCCAACTGATGTCCCAGCAGACACATCTGATGGTATTATACTTTGGAATAGTTTGAGGTCTGTGTCTCCTAAC
The DNA here is from genome assembly GCF_020745735.1 of Hemiscyllium ocellatum. Classification (NCBI taxonomy): domain Eukaryota; kingdom Metazoa; phylum Chordata; class Chondrichthyes; order Orectolobiformes; family Hemiscylliidae; genus Hemiscyllium; species Hemiscyllium ocellatum. The sequence continues at coordinate 24,333,610 of NC_083403.1, read as the reverse complement.
GTGATGTGCTTATAATTTTGATGTTGCCGTGTGGGACATCCTCCTAATTCTCTGATCCAAAGTGGAGCATGACTGCTTCTATGTGGGAAATGAAGCCAGAGTTTTCATTTGATGCCTGAGGTGCCATTTTCCCTTGAGAGTATGAACCCAAGCTTCAGGCTCCAAGATCCTTACAGCACCAACAAGCCTTTGGATGACCTCAAATGACACAGTGGCCAGTAGCTGCTGCCATGTGTAGGAATCATTTGAGAAGTTTAGGGCAAGGTTTCTACAAGAAACAGCCATAACTCTACTCTGAATTCCCTTCTGTTTATTATGTACAGCCTTAATTTACCCTTGGTTTTTGGCTTCTTCAGTGCTTGTTCATGTTTAGTTTCGAAATCTTCAGATGCAATGTAAGATTAATATTGTGATTCCAGACTAACTGGAAACCCACCCTGAGTTCATATCAGAGCTCCCTGGGGTGTACCATGCATCCATTTTACACACCATTGACAATGCAGTGTGCACTCCCAGAATTTCAGAAACTTCTGTGTGTGTGTGTGCATTTAAAGCAACTACATTGTGCTGTCTGTCACTTTAATAAAAGGGAGAGGGTATGCTTTAATAATATGGCATTTGGTTGCTTTGTTACAATGAGAATAAATCATTTTATTTGGAACTGTGAATATGATTTTGTTAATTTATTTATAGTTGATGTTATTAGGCAATAACATGGGGATTTGTAAATTGAAATGGACTTTATGATGCCTAGCTACCTGTAATTGGATTTACCCAGGCATGGGCTCTGGATCACACCTGTTCTTGTTTTTCACAGACCTATATTTACTGCTGTTTAATAGTTCACCTCAGTAGCTTGGATCACATCTGAACACACTACCCACAGGAGCACTAAAACAAAGTTTTTAGCATATTTCTTGTCAGTCCACTGTTTTAATTGCCTCCACCCTGCAATCACCTCATTTGAAAAGGAATAAAGTACAGTATCAGGGTTTAACTACTGTTTTTGCCTCTTGGGATTTTTGTTACATTGAGTGTAGTGGAGTGGGGGCAGTTTTGCTTCATCTAAAGGGCATCTTTCTAAAATGTTACATTGTCGAGTGGAAGCTGTCCAGCCTGTTGCGCTGGCGACAGCTGTTTGGTGGAGCTGCCCCCATACGCCCTTTTCCTGTTACCTTTCAACATAATCATCTCATGCTTTCCTTCTTCCCCTGCCCAACACCCCTCCCCCCAACACATGCATTTGACAGAACGGAGTGATCCCACAGCCAGAAGGTCAGATCTAAGCTCTGTCGTCCTGTCACATCAGTTGTGAGAGGTGGTAGACAATTAAACAACTTAGTGGTGGAGAAGACACTACAAATATCTCTCTCCTCAATGATAGAGGAACTGAGCACGTCAGTGCAAGAGACAATCCACTAACATCCAAGTTCAGCTAGAAGTGTTCAGATGATGATCCAACTTGGCCTCCTTGAGAATGTCAGCGTCACAGATGTTTGTATTGAACCAGTTTGGTTCACTCGATATGATATCAAGAAGCTGATACTGTTAAGACTGGTGGCTCTGACATCATTCCAACAATAGTACTGATGATATGTTCCAGAACTAGCGGGGCCCCTAAGCCAAGCTGGACCAATACAGCTACAATACTGCGTCTGCCCAGCAATGTAGAAAATTATTGAGGTATGTCCAGACCACAGAAAGTAGGGCAATTACAACCTAGCTACTCATTACGTGATCAGATTACTTTCAGATATTACATAAAGAGATTTAACTGGTGAACATCGGTGCTGTCAAGCAGCACTTTCATAATAATAACCTGCTCAGTGCTGCTCAGTTTTGGTTTCACCCAGGCCAACTGGCCTTATCACAGCCTTGGTTCAAACATGAACAGAGAGCTGAAATCCAGAGGTATGGTGAGGTGGGAGTCAAAGCTGCATTTGACCAAGTGCGACACTAAGGAGCTGCAGCAAAACTAGCATTAATTGGAAATGGAGGGAAATGCTCTGTTGGTTGGAGTCAGGCCTGGCACTCAGAAGATGACTGTAGTTGTTTGTAGTCAGTCATCTCCGCTCCAAGACATCTCCGCAGGAGTTCCTCAGAGTAGTGTCTGACGCCCGACCAGCTTCCCTCCATCAGAAGTTAGAACCCCTATAGTGTGGATGCAGGCCATTCGGCCCAACAAATTCATACCGACCCTCTGAAGAGTAACCCACCCAGACCCATTCCCCTATCTTATTACTGTATCTTTCTCTGACTAATGCACCTAATCTACACATCAATGAACACTGTAGGGATACTATAGCATAGCCAATTCATCCAACTTGCACATCTTTGGATTGTGGGAGGAAACTCACACAGAAACAAGGAGAATGTGCAAACAGTCACCCAAGGATGGAATCGAACCTAGGTCCATGGCACTGAGGCAGCAGTGCTAACCACTGGGCCACTGTGCCACTCCTGAGGTTTGCTGATGACTGCACAAGTTTCAGCAACATTTGCAATAACTCTAATATTTCAGAAGTCTGTGTGGTTTGTATTAAGATTCAATGTCTACATTTGAGCTGAAAATTGACAAGTGACATTCATACCCTCCAAAACCAGGCAATTGTCGTTTTCATTGAGAGGATTTAATCATAGTTTTTGACATTCAGTGGCAGTGCCACCACTGAATTCCTTCCAATCAATAACCTGGATTATCATTGACTAGAAACTGAACTGGGCATGCCATATACAATAGTAGCTCCAAGAGCAGGTACTGGTATATGGTTACTGCGCCTCCTGGCTCCCCATTTGCCTGGTTGGGTGCAACTCCAACAACACTTAACAAGCTTGATACCGTTCAGGACAAGGCAGCCTGTTTCATTGGCACCACATCCACAAACATCCACTCCCTCCACCAGAAATGCTCAGTAGCAGCAGTGTACTATTTACAAGATGGGCTGCTGAAATTCACCAAAGATCCTTAGACAACATCTTCCAAACCCACGACCATTTCCACCTGAAAGGACAGGAACAGCAATACATGGGAACACCACCTCCTGCAACCTCCCGTCCAAGCCACTTCCCATCCTAGCTTGGAAATGTATCGCCATTCCTTCACTGTTGCTAGGTCAAAATCCTAGCAGTCCCTCAGTGTCTATGTACAGCACTTCAACTGCAGCAGTTCAAGAAGGTAGTTCGCCACCACCATCTCCAGGGCAATACATGCTGGCCTAGTCAGTGATACTCACACCCAATGAACAAATAAAACTAAATAGTTCATTTATTTAAATCTATATTGTTTTGTGTCAGTTGCATCTGTTTTTAGTCCTCGACTGTGCTTTGTGATCTCTATTTCCTTCCCATCACTGTGCATTTTCTGCTACAAGCATCTGAACTCTTTCCTGTTTGTGGATCCCCACTTTCTGGCTCTCTTCCCTGTAACGTCTTCATATTTGAGAATCGTATCTGCATCAATATGTGTTCATTGCTGCTCACACAGTCACCCTGCCCGAAGAGCAAGCGTATACCAAACTATCTATCAAGGGTGCCCAGCCTTTCAGTATTACCATAGCTGCCGTTTTTGGATTCATTTACGCTTTCCCATTTGCTCCCCCTACCCCTTGACTCTGTAAGAGGCCAAATATCAGTCTGTTCTATCTTTAAGTGTATGCGACAATGGTGATTCACAATCTTCCGGAGTAGAACATTTAAACCATTCAAAACCATTTGAATGAAGAAATCACTCCTCTCCCTGAACAGGACTTCCATCTCTCTTTCTGCCTATGTCTTTAGTTCAGGATGGCCAGGCCAGATGGGTTGGCTATGGTAAAATGTGGGGTAACAAGTATAGGGTTGGGAGTCTGCGTCTGGGTGGGATGCTAGGTCTCAATGGGTCGAAAGGTCTCTTTCTACACTGCAGAGATTTAATGAGCTCACCCCTCAGCCTGTGGCTGTACTCTCATGTTCTAGTTTTCCCTGAGGAAACAATCTCTGTGTCCATCCTAATAAGCCCCTTCAGAAATGTGCATGTTTCAATGAAATTCCCTCTCTTTTGAACAATCGGGAGAATAACCCAGTTCCCTCAGCCTCTCAGCCCAGGGAGTGACAGCTCCCACTGTTATCACAGAACCTGAGCAGCAAATTTATGCTTCACATGTTTCGTGGAACTGTTAGAATGTGACTCAGTACTGAAATCAACGCCAGCACTATGTTTCACATTACCCATGCTGATGGAAATGGAGAGGTCTGCTTTTTACTTAAAATGCAATGCAAACTCCTTGAAAATGTTGAGAGATGAGAACCACATTAGAAGTGAGGCCTACATTATGCAAAATTGTAAATGCATCTTTTGCATATTTCCATAACTAAAAAAAAACCAAAGGAATCTTTAAAGAAAGACATGCATTTATGTAGCACCTTCCACAAACACAGGACGACTCAAAGCCCATTGCAACTCATCAAGTATTTTTGAAGTGTGTGGTTACTGTTGAATTGTACAAAGGGCTGGAGCCAATTTCCACAAAGCGAATTTCCAGAAATGTGATAGTGATTCAATTTTGTTTTATTGATATTGGTACAAGATAAATATTGGGCAGGACATGGATTAGGCCTCACAACATTCTTTCGAAATATGGCAATGGCATCCTTCTGTAAGAGCAGACTGGACCTTGTTTGACATTTTTTTGCAACGTTAACTCCCTCAGTAGTGCAATGAAGTACTTCCCAGGTTATCTCAATTCTCTGCGGCAGGGCTTGAACGGAGTTAGTGTTACCGCTGATTGGTAAGTTAATAAGTTGGCGCTCTGTGAGTTAAGGAAATGGGTCTCAGTCCATGGAGATCCCATTCTCAGTTTGCCCTCTGCTGTTGTAATGAATCTGAAGCATGCCATTTGTTTGAATATCTTACAAAAACCAAAAGAACTGTGGATGCTGTAAATCAGAAACAAGCAAGAATCTGGTTCCTTTACCTTTCCCAGAGTCACTGATGCCAAATAAAGTATTCAAGCTCAAACAGAATTTGCTGGAAAAGCTCAGCAGGTCTGGCAGCACCTGTGGAGAGAAATCAGAGTTAACGTTTCAGGTCCAGTGACCCTTCCTCAGAATTCCTCTGATTTCTCTCCACAGGTGCTGCCAGACCTGCTGAGCTTTTCCAGCAATTTCTGTTTGAGCTTGGATACTTTATTTGGCACCAGTGACTCTGGTGAAGGAAAGAGAAACATAAAGGAAACAGATTCTTGCTTCCACCTGCTGTGTTTTGATTCCTACGTTTGTGGAGCGTAAACCCATCTGAGTTTGCAATTTTGAGAAAGTTGAAACACCAGTAGCGCTGCTTAAAAATGGCAAAGACGTCATCTCCAGTATCAGACAAGGAAAATGGCTAGACCCAACAAACTGGATCACTGTTGTCCATCAGTAACTGTTCTGTAGGGCAGATAATAAATCAGGAAATAAAGGCGCTACCTTTATCACAGATCAATATCCCTTCATGGAATTTGAGAAAATAAAAACGGCAGAGGTAGCCACAGGCAAGAATTCATGGACGATTTCCTAAAATGGTGCATTCTGGATCCTAAAGAAGATCAGGTTATTTTGCATCTGGTAATGAATAATGGGGTGGGTTCAGTAAAACATCTCTAAGTATAAGATTCTGTAGTAAACACGGACCAAATATGATTGAATACTCAGTTTGAGTATGAGAAATAATTCAGTCAGAAATAATTGTGCTAAATTACATGATAAGAGTAATTACAAAGATTGAGGGCAGAATAGCTGAAATCAACTGGGAAAGGAGTTTAGCATAAAAGACGGTTGATGAACAATGGTTGTTATTTAAGAAAATAATTCATGATTCACAACTAAGACAGTTTGGAAGAAAGATTCCACACAAGAGATAAATTGACCAAGGTCAATTAAGGAAGTTAAGGATATGAGCTGCCAGTGGAAGCGGCTGGAGGCTGGTACAATTGCAAAATTTAAAAGGCGTCTGGATGGGTAAATGGATAGGAAGGGTTTAGGGGGATATGAACCAAGTGCTGGCAAATGGGACTAGATTAGGTTGAGGTATCTGGTCAGCATGAATGAGTTGGACCGAAGAGTCTGTTTCTGTGCTGTACATCTCTATGACTCTTTGAAAGCATCAAATTTAAAGGAATTAAAAACATACAATGTGGCAAAGATTAATGGTAGACCAAAGTTTTAAAAGGCAACGAGAGATGATCATCATAATAAGATAGGGAGAAAATAAACCATGTGAAGGTGAACCAGCAAGTAATATAAAAACAGTTAGTAAGAGCTTCTTTGAATGTATAGAAAGGAAAAGAGAGGCCAAAGTGAACATAGATCTCTGAAAGAATGGGGTTAGGGAAATATTATTGAGGAACCAAGAAATGGCAGAAGAGTCATCACAGGTTACTAAAAGCAATCTAGAAATATAAAGTCATGGTGCAAAGATGTGGAAGAAATAAGCACATCAACTATCATTAGAGAAAAAGTATTAAGAAACCAATGGGGTTAAAGGCTGATTGGACCTCAAATTTGATTGGTTGCATCCCAGGGTACTAAGCAAGTAGCTACAGCAATAGTCAGCGTATTAATAGTAATCTTTCAAGAATCTTTAGATTTGGAAAAACCTCAGAGGTTTGGAAAACTGCCAATCCCACACCCTTATTCAAAAAGGAGGGGGAACAACAAAAATCTAACTATGGGGCAGTTTAACATGTCATTTGAAAAATGCTAGAGTCTATTTAGAGGATATAATATTGGAGCATTCAGAAATACATCATATAATAAAATAGTGGCTCTGGCTTCATGAAGGAAAAGTCATGTCTGACCAATTTGTGAGTTCTTTGAGGAGGTGACAAGAAAGAGAGATCAATGGGAACTAATAGGTGTAATGTATTTGGATTTCAAAGGGTATTTGATACCATGCATAAGGCTACTTAATATGATAAGATTCATGGTGTTCGAGGAATGTTTTTGCATGGACTGAGGATTGGCTAACTAATAGAAAACAGAGATTTGGGATAAGGGGATTTTTCAGGATGATAACCTCATACCGCAGGGATCAGTGTTAGGGACAGAATTATTTACAGAATGATTTGGATGAGGGAAGCTAGTGAACTATTGCTAAGCTTACAAATGATGAGGAACAGATAGGAAGACAAGCAAGTGTGACACAGAGTCTACGGAGGAAAACAAACTGACTGGGCAAAAAGTTGTCAGATGGAATATATTGTCAGGAAATGTGAGATTACGCTCTTTTGCAGGAAGAATGGAAGAGTTGAATATTATTTCAATGGAGAAGGACTGCAGGAAGGGATAAAACAGAAGGATTTGGAAGTCCTCATCCGCAAATTACAAAATGCTAGCATTCAGTCCAGTGGGTAGTAGAGAATACAAATGGAATGATGGCCTTTATTTAAAAGGGAATGTGAGACAAATGCTGGGAATGGAACTCGTTCAGGTCGGCATGGACAAGTTGGACCAAAGGATCTGTTTCTGTGCTGTACATCTCTTTGACTTTATGACTTTATGGCTGTCGATGCTGTTTAAATAGAGTTATAGAGATGTACAGCACGGAAACAGACCCTTCGGTCCAACCCGTCCATACAGACCAGATATCCCAACCTAATCTAGTCCCACCTCCCAGCACCCACCCTGTGTCCCTCCAAACCCTTCCTATTCATATACCCATCCAGATGCCTCTTAAATGTACCAGCCTCCACCACTTCCTCTGGCAGCTCATTCCAAATCAAGAAAGAACCCACTCTTTGACTGGAAACAAGCCAGTTAACCAAAATCTCCCTCAGTAAAGTCCATCCTAAAAATAAAATTTGTTAAGTTTATTCAAGGCTGAGAAAGATTTTTCAATCAATGATAATGGGGGAAAGGCAGGAAAGTGGAGTTGAGCATTATGAGATCAGCCATGGCCGGACTGAATGATGAAATAGACTTGATGGGTTAAATGGCCTAATCCTGTTTTTATTATGATCCTATTGTTTATGGTGGTTGGCAGATATGCTGTGTGTTACAGTCAGGATAGAACAGGGGGGATCAGAGGTGCAGAAAATGGATAAGATCAGCAGGGCCATGGGAATAGAATCACCTTAATTTCTCACTCAGTTTTGACTGTGATTATAAATCCCCTTTCCTTCATCTGGCTTAGAATCCTGCAATTTTATGTGGAACACCAATGTGAGATTGCCATCAATGTCTAAAGGAGAAGGGCCCCGCAGCAGCTGGGCTGGTAGATTCAGGTCATCGAACATTCCCCTCAGAAAAAACAGTTCTCCATATCTCTGGCTTCATTAGGAGATCCCCTGTATTCCCTAGATCCCGTCTCTCTCATAAAGGGAACACTTATGCAGCATCCACATTGTCAAGTCCCTTCAGGGTTTTATATGTTTTAGAATATAAAACCTTTTATCCAACTCTAAGATCAAGCTAACCTTCATTTTACTAACATTCAAATACCTTTCCATGAGTCACTTAAATATCCTTAATGTTTCTGACTCTACTACCACTGCTGGCAATGCATTCCACACACCCCGCGAGTGTTTACTGACCAATCACAAAACCAAGAGATCCCTCAAGGGGTCGAGATTTTCGCCACCACTCTCTGAATAAAGAACCTACCTCTGACATTTCCCCTAAACCTTCCTTCAGTCACCTTAAAATTACACCCCATCGTGTTAGCCATTTCCACCATGGGAAAATGTCTCTAACTGTTCACTTTGCCTATGCCTCTCATTATCTTGTACACCTTTATCAAGTCACCTCTCATCCTTCACCAATGAGAAAAGTCCTAGCTCCCTCAACTTTTCTTCATAAGCCATTCCCCCCAGTCCAGGCAGCATCTTGGGAAATCTCCTCTGCACCCTCTCTAAAGCTTCCACAAGCTTTCTATAATGAAGTGACCAGAATTGAGCACAATATTTCAAGTTGGTCTAACCAGGGCTCTATAGAGCTGCAGCATAACCTCATGGCTCTTAAACTCAATCCCCCTGCTAATGAAAAGCAAAACACCATACATCTTTTAACAACCCTATCAACTTGAGTGACAACTTTGAGGGATCTATGGAGATGGACCTCAAGATCCGTCTGTCCCTACACTCTGCCAAGAATCCTGCCTTTGTCCCTGTATTCAAATGCGATCTTCCAAAATGAATCACTTCACACTTTTCCAGGTTGAACTCCACTTATCAGCCCAGTTCTGCATCCTGTCAATGTCCCATTGCAACCTACAACAGCCTTCCACACTATCCACAACTCCACTAACCTTGTAATAAAGATTCCTGTTATTGTCCTAAACTCTAGTGCACAGAGGCTTAACCTGCCCAACCTTATATAAGCTAATCACATGAACCAGAAGAAGGGGTCACAGTCCAAAGATCCAGAGTAGGCCATTTAGGACCAAGAGGAGGAGAAATTTCTTCATCCAGAGAGTGGTCAGTCCACGGAATTCTCTGCCACCGGAAGCAATTGAGGTCAAAACATTGAATGTTTTCAAGAACAAGTTAGGTATAGTTCTTCAGGATAAAGGGATCAAAGGATGTGGAGAAAAAGTGGACACACAATATTCAGTTGGATGATCAGCCATGATCATATTGAATGGCAGAGCAGGAGTGAAGGGCCATTTTTTATGTTCCAATGTTAAAAGTGTACATGATATCCAGATATTGTTTCATAAGTGTCGCAAAGCTCCCTGCTTTTATGGTCTATTCATCTTGCAACAGGCACTAATACTTCATTTGCCTCCTCATCACTTGCTATACCTACATATTTTAGTTTTTGTGATATTCATATTCAAAGTCACTGAGATCCCTCACTACCACTGACTCCTGCAATCTTTCTCCACTGAAATAAAATGCTGATTTTTCTGTTCTTCCTGCCAAAGTGGACAAATTCACGTTTATCCACATTATACTCCATCTGTCAATTTTCTGACCACTTAGCCAACAGATTGTTTTGCAGAATCCTTATGCCCATTTCGCAACCTTCTCTCCTGTTTATCGCTTTGCCTTCAGCAACTTTAGCATTTAACGCTTCATCTAAGTCATTGATGGAGATTGTAACTAGTTGAGGCTCAAGCTCTGCTCAGCCTGGCAGTCCTTGCCAACCTGAAAATTTCCTGTCTCTCCTAATCTCTGCTTATTTTCGGTCAACCAAATGCATGTTGAAATGTCCTGGACTTTTGGACTTTTTAAGCACCTTGGCAAATGTCTTTGGAAATCCAGGAACATCATATCTACAGGCTCCTTTTTTACCACATTGTTTGTTACCGCCCTAAAGAACATTGACTCGTTAAGCAACTCTGATATCCTTTTTTACAAAACCATACAGCACAGACCTTTTAGTCCAACTCATCCAAGCCAAACATTATCCCAAACTAAACTAGTCCCTTCTGCCTACTCCTGGCCCATTTCCGTCCAAATCTTACCTCTGCATGCACTTACCAAAGTGTCTTTTAAACAATGCGACTGTGCTCACATCCACCACTCCCTCAGGAAGTTCATTCCATACACAAACCACTCTCTGTGTAAAACATTTACCCCTCGTGTATTTTTTAAATCTCTCTCCTCTCACCTTAAAAATATCTTGAAATCCCCCAGCCTGGAGAATAAAATCCTATAATTAACCCTATCTCCACTCCTCATAATTTTATAAAACCTCCCAACCTTCTACGCACCACTGAAAAAAGTCCCAGGCTTTCTATATAACTCAAACCTTCCAAACCTGGCAACATCCTGGTAAACCTCTTCTCAACCCTCTCTAGCCTGATAATCTCCTCACTATAACTGGGCAACCAAACCTGAACATAGTACTCCAGAAGAGGTCTCATCAATGTCTGTATTACCTCAAGAAGACATCCCAACTCCTATACTCAAAGTACTGAACAATTAAGGTAAGCATATTAAACACATCTTGACTGATCAGTTGTTATAAGATTTTGCAAGCATCATGCTATAACCTGCTTAACAATAGATTCCAGTATTTTCCCAATGACACATGTCAAGCCTACTTGCCTGCAGCTTCCTGCTTCCTGTATCCCTTCTTTCTTGAATATTAGAATTACATTTGCTATTTCCCAATCTGATAAGGGATATTTTTGGAAAATCACAATTACCCCAGAGGATTGGTCTGGTCCTCTGAATCCCTAACTTATCCAGTGACATTACCAATAGTTTTATCAGATGTGGGACCAGAGAGTCCCCTGTAGCAAATCTCAGACAGCAAACTCCACAACAAAACACACACACACACCCTCACAGGAAGATGCTGTCTGATCTATGTATAAATAAATCACTACTTTGATCACCAACATTATTACTACCACTGAATCCTTCCAGATTTGTGTTATGGAGCAGTGTTCTGCACCTTACTGGGACAGGGAGAAAATGGCAAGATGGAAGATGCACAGTGAGAGTGAATTTTTTTTTAAACTGGACTTTTTAAAGAGAGAAAAATATCACAGCAGTGACCAGACCCTGGAAGAGGCTGCCCGTTGATGTTGTGAGTTCAAGTGTTCAGTCAAATGAATAGTTCTGACATGTGTGAGCTGAATGGTAAGAGGTGAAGAGGAACGGTAGTTGGGTTTCACCATATGGAGAACTATTCAGGTTCTTCATAATGAATAATGTTAGAAACTGCAGGTGGCCACATGATGGCGCTGTTAGTGTGTTAGACGCAAAGGAAACCTGGCTGCATTCAGACAGGATGTTCCTTCCAGCCTCTCATGACCCAGGCTCAACCTCCTTCTCAATACCAGTTGGAAGGTTTAGAATATCCAAAAGAAGATAGCTGAGCCATAGTTAGATTTTTACTTAAATCCAGAAAACGTTACTCTGTAAAAGCTGAAGCGAAGGAAGCAAAAGAAGCAACTTCCTACCCGCTGTATGTTGTGGAAATGTCAAGCACCATCTATGGGAATAAGAATTGAGAGTGATTTTGTAACAGGCCTTTTTTTGTGATTTAGATCAAATAGCTCAGTCAAGTGGAACACTGGACTCAGGCCCAGAAGGTCTTGAGTTCAAATCCCAGCTGTTCTTCTTCAGCCTTTCATCTCCCATGTGGGGGATGGCATGAATGCTATGTCTTCGCTTGTGTAGAGGGAAAACTGGAGGCAGCAGTGTTTGAATAGATCTGGCTGCATTTGCAGGACTCCTGAGCAATGGAGTTCAATGACTCACTGATCTTGAGACTGGCCAGTTCTGCAAGGAAACTTTTTTCCCCAGAGGGAAAATCCAGAAAAGGTTCTTCATTTTGAAGTACAGAAGACAAGCCTTGAAGGAGATCACTGGGGCCTTGACAGAGATCTTTGTATCCTCTTCAGCCACAGGCAAGGTTTCAGACTATTGGAGAATAGCCAAAGTTTGTTCCTTTGTTTAAAAAAGGCAGCTGGATTAATCCTGGAAATTAGAAAGCAGTGAGCCTTACAACAGTGAAAGATTCTTAGGGACAGGACTTACTTGCATTGGAAAACAATGAACTTATTAGGAATAGTCAGCATGGCTTTATGTGGGTGAGGTCTAGTCTCACAAACTTGATTAAATTTTTTGAGCAAGTGACAATGATGATTGATGAGGGTAGGACAGTGGAGTTGTCCACATGGACTTTACTAAGGACCCACATGGTAAGCTGATCCAGATTGGGATCCACAGTGAGTTGGTAAATTAGAAACAAAATTGGCTTGGTCATGGAGGACAGAGGGTAGAACATAGAACAATACAGCACAGAACAGGCCCTTCTGCCCACGATGTTGTGCCGAACATATGTCCTAGCTTAAGCACCTATCCATGTACTTATCCAATTGTTGCTTAATGATTCTGACTCTGCCACTCCCACAGGCAGCGCATTCCATGCCCCCACCACTCTCTGGGTAAAGAATCTACCCCTGACATCCCCCCTACACCTTCCACCCTTCACCTTAAATTTATGTCCCCTTGAAACGCTCTGTTGTACCCGGGGAAAAAGTCTCTGACTGTCTACTCTATTTATTCCGCTGATCATCTTATAAACCTCTATCAAGTCACCCCTCATCCTTCACCGTTCTAATGACAAAAGACCTAGCACTCTCAACCTATCCTCATACGACCTATTCTCCATTCCAGGCAACATCCTGGTAAATCTCCTCTGCACCCTCTCCAAAGCTTCCACATCTTTCCTAAAATGAGACAACCAGAACTGCACACAGTACTCCAAATGTGGCCTTCCCAAAGTCCTGTACAGCTGCAACATCACCTCACGACTCTTGAATTCAATCCCTCTGCTAATGAACGCTAATACACCATAGGCCTTCTTACAAGCTCTATCCACCTGAGTGGCAACTTTCAAAGATCTATGAACATAGACCCCAAGATCCTTCTGCTCCTCCACCTTACTAAGAACCTTACCATTAACCCTGTATTCCACCTTCTTATTTGCTCTTCCAAAATATACAACCTCACACTTGACAGGGTTGAACTCCATCTGCCACTCCTCAGCCCAGCTCTGCATCATATATTGGACAAGCTAGGACAAATGTCAGTAAATTTGCAGCCAACAACAGCCCTCCTCACTATCCACAACTCCATCAATCTTCAGTATCATCTGCAAATTTACTGACCCACCCTTCAACTCCCTCTTCCAAGTCATTAATAAAAATTACAAACAGCAGAGGACCCAGAACTGATCCCTGCAGAACTCCACTTGTAACTGGGCTCCAGGCTGAATATTTACCATTTACCACCACTCTCTGACTTCGACCAGTTAGCCAGTTCTCTATCCAACTGGCCAAACTTCCCACTATCCCATGCCTCCTAACTTTCCGCATAAGCCTACCATGGGGAATTTTATCAAATGCCTTACTAAAATCCATGTACACTACATCCACTGCTCTACCCTCATCCATAGGTCACCTCCTCAAAGAATTCAGTAAGACTTGTAAGGCAAGACCTATCCCTCACAAATCCATGCTGGCTGTTCCTAATCAAGCAATGTCTTTCCAGATACTCATAAATCCTATCCCTCAGTACCCTTTCCATTACTTTGCCTACCACCGAAGTAAGACTAACTGGCCTGTAATTCCCGGGGTTTTCCCTATTCCCTTTTTTGAACAGGGGCACATTTGCCACTCTCCAGTCCCCTGGTACCAACCCCATTGACAGTGAAGATGAAAAGATCATTGCCAACGGTTCTGCAATTTCCTCTCTTGTTTCCCACATAATCCTAGGATATCTCCCGTCAGGCCCGGGGGACTTGTCTGTCCTCAAGTTTTTCAAAATGCTGAACACATCTTCCTTCCTAACAAGTATCTCCTCTAGCTTACCAGTCCGTTTCATACTCTCCTCTTCAGCAATATGGTCCTTCTCATTTGTAAATACTGAAGAAAAGTACTCATTCAAGACCTCTCCTATCTCTTTCGACTCAATACACAGTCTCCCACTACTGTCCTTGATCGGACCTACCCTCGTTCTTGTCATTCTCATGTTTCTCACATACGCATAAAAGGCCTTGGGGTTATCCTTGATCCTACCCGCCAAAGACTTTTCATACCATCTCTTAGCTCTCCTAATCCCTTTCTTCAGCTCCCTCCTGGCTATCCTGTATCCCTCCAACGCTCTGTCTGAACCTTGTTTCTTCAACCTTATGTAAGCCTCCTTCTTCCTTCTTACAAGATATTCAACCTCCCTTGTCAACCAAGGTTCCCTCACATGACCATCTCTTTCCTGCCTGACAGGTACATACACATCAAGGACACATCGTATCTGTTTCTTGAAAAAGTTCCACATTTCAACGACATCCTTCGCTGACAGCCTATGCTCCCAATTTATGCTCCTCAGATCCTGTCTTGCAGCATTGTATTTACCCTTCCCCCAATTGTAAAATCTGCCCTGTTGCACGCACCTATTTCTCTCCTTACCAAGGTGAAAGTCACAGAATTGTGGTCACCATCACCAAAATGCTCACCCACTAACAAGCCCATCACTTGTCCCGGTTCGTTACCAAGTACCAAATCCAATATGGCCTCCCCTCTGGTCGTACAATCTACATACTGAGTTAGAAAAACTTCCTGGACACTGCACGAACACCGCCCCGTCTAATCTATTTGATCTAAAGAGCTTCCAATCAATATTTGGGAAGTTGAAATTGCCCATGACTATTCCCCTGTGGCTCTGCACCTTTCCAAAATCTGTTTCCCAATCTGTTTCTCCACATATCTGCTGCTATTGGAGGGCCTGTAGTAAACACCCAACCAAGTGACTGCTCCTTTCCTATTTCTGACTTTAGCCCATACTACCTCCAAAGGCAGATCCCCCTCGAACTGCCTTTCTGCAGCTGTTATACCATTTCTAATTAGCAATGCCACACCCCCTCCTTTTTTACCACCCTCCCTAATCTTACTGAAACGTCTGTAACCAGGAACATCCAACAACCATTCCTGTCCCTCTTCTATCCAAGTTTCCGTGATGGCCACAACATCGTAGTCCCAAGTACTGATCCACGCCTTAAGTTCACCCAACTTATTTCTGCTACTCCTTGCGTTGAAGTATACACACTTGAGCCCATCTCTGTATTCCCTATCAGTGCTATCTTCTCCACAGCCTCCCTACATTCTTGGACATCCTGAAAAACAGCTAGCCTACTTGCTGGACTACAAGTCCGGATCCCATCCCCCTGCCAAATTAGTTTAAACCCCCCCAAAGAGTGCTAGCAAACCTACCTCCCAGGATATTGGTGCCCTTCTGGTTCAGGTGCAACCCGTCCTGCTTGTACAGGTCCCACCTTCCCCAGAACGCAGTCCAATTGTCCAAATACCTGAAGCCCTCCCTCCTACACCATCCTTGCAGCCACGTGTTCAACTGCACTCTCTCCCTATTCCTTGCCTCACTGTCACGTGGCACCGGCAACAACCCAGAGATGACGACTCTGTCCGTCCAAGCTTTTAGCTTCCAGCCTAACTCCCTGAGCTCCTGAATGACCTCCCCACCCCTCTTCCTACCTATGCCATTGGTGCCAATGTGCACCACGACTTCTGGCTGCACACCCTCCCCCTGAAGATTCTGAAGACACGGTCCAAGACGTCTTGGACCCTGGCACCCGGGAGGCAACAAACCATCCAAGAGTCTCGCCCATGCCCACAGAACCGCTTGTCTGTCCCTCTAACTATAGAGTCTCCTATAACTAGCACTCTCCACCTCTCCCCCTTTCCCTTCTGGGCCTCAGAGCCGGACCTCATGCCAGAGATCCAGTCACTGCAGCTTACCCCTGCTAGGCCGTCCCCCCAAAGTAGTACCCAAAGCGGTATACCTATTGTTGAGGGGAACAACCACAGGGGATCCCTGCACTGCCTGCTTCCTCCCCTTCCCACCTCTAACTGTTACCCAGCTACCTCTGTTCTCTGGTATAACTATGTCCCTGCAGCTTCTATCTATCACCCTCTCAGCCTCTCGAATAATCCTCAGTTCATCCAACTCCAGCTCCAGTTCCCTAACACGGTCTGTGAGGAGCTGGAGCTGGCTGCACTTCCTGCAGGTGAAGTCGGCAGGAGTATCGGTGGTCACCCCTACCTCAGTTGGAAAATTGAGCAAAAAAAAATGGCAGATGGAGTTTTGTCTGGACAAGTGTAAGGTGATGCATTTTAGGAGTTCAAATGCAGGAGGTCAAATGGCACAACAGATGGAAGCATCAATATACAGAGGCATCTCAGGGTCAAAGGCTATAACTCCGTGAAAGTGGCAATACAAGTGGATAAGTGATTAAAAAAAAGCATGCTTGCCTTTATTGGTCTGGGCATTGAGCATAAAAGTTGGCAGCTGTACAAAACTTTAGTTAGGGCACATCTGGAGTATTTGTGTAGTTCTGGTTGACACATTATAGGAAGAAAGTGGAGGCTTTGTACAAAAGGTGTTTACCAAAATGTTGCTTGTTTCGGAGTGTATTAGCTGTAAAGAGAGGTTGCACAGACTTGGATTGTTTTCAATGGAGCAACGGAAACTGATGAGAGACCTGATAGAAATATATAAAATTATAAGAGGCACGGATAGGATGGATAGTCTTTATTCTCGGGTAGAAATGTCAAATACTGGACGACTTAGGTTTAAGGTAAGAGGCAAAAAATTTAAAGGGAATGTGCAAGGCTAGTCTTTTACCAAGAGGATGGTAGAAGCTGTAAGGGCAGGAGGAGGAGTAGATACAATAGCAATGTTTAAGAGGTACTTAGACAGACACCTGAACAGGCAGTGAACAGAGGGATAGAGTCCATGTGCAGGCAGAGTTTAGATTAGTTTAGAATGGCATCACGATGGGTAAAGAAATCATGGCTGAAAGGCCTGTTTCTGGGCTGCAGTGTTCTATATGAAGGGCCTGTATCTGGGCTGTAGTGTTCTATATGAAAGGCCTTCTTCTGGGCTGCAGTGTTCTATATGAAGGGCCTTTTTCTAGGCTGCAGTGTTCTATATGAAGGCCCTGTTTCTGGGCTGCAGTGTTCTATATGAAGGCCCTGTTTCTGGGCTGCAGTGTTCTATATGAAGGGCCTGTTTCTGGGCTGTAGTGTTCTATATGAAAGGCCTGTTTCTGGGCTGTAGTGATCTATAAGAAGGGCCTGTTTCTGGGCTGCAGTGTTCTATATGAAGGCCCTGTTTCTGGGCTGCAGTGTTCTATATGAAGGCCCTGTTTCTGGGCTGCAGTGTTCTATATGAAGGGCCTGTTTCTGGGCTGTAGTGTTCTATATGAAGGGCCTGTTTCTGGGCTGCAGTGTTCTATATGAAGGGCCTTTTTCTAGGCTGCAGTGTTCTATATGAAAGGCCTGTATCTGGGCTGTAGTGTTCTATATGAAGGACCTGTATCTGGGCTGTAGTGTTCTATATGAAGGGCCTGTTTCTGGGCTGCAGTGTTCTATAAGAAAGACCTGTTTCTCGGCTGCAGTGTTCTATATGAAGGGCCTGTATCTGGGCTGTAGTGTTCTATATGAAAGGCGTGTTGCTGGGCTGCAGTGTTCTATATGTAGGACCTGTTTCTCGGCTACAGTGTTCTATATGAAGGGCCTGTATCTGGGCTGTAGTGTTCTATATGAAGGACCTGTTTCTGGGCTGTAGTGTTCTATATGAAAGGCCTGTTGCTGGACTGCAGTATTCTATATGAAGGGCCTGTTTCTCGGCTACAGTGTTCTATATGAAGGGCCTGTATCTGGGCTGCAGTGTTCTATATGGAGGGCCTTTTTCTAGGCTGCAGTGTTCTATATGAAGAGCCTGAATCAGGGCTGCAGTGTTCTATATGAAGGGCCTGTTTCTAGGCTGCAGTGTTCTATATGAAGGACCTGTTTCTGGGCTATAGTGTTCTATATGAAAGGCCTGTTTCTGGGCTGTAGTGATCTATAAGAAGGGCCTGTTTCTAGGCTGCAGTGTTCTATATGAAGGGCCTGTTTCTGGGCTGCAGTGTTCTGTATGAAGGGCCTGTTTCTGGGCTGTAGTGATCTATAAGAAGGGCCTGTTTCTAGGCTGCAGTGTTCTATATGAAGGGCCTGTTTCTGGGCTGCAGTGTTCTGTATGAAGGGCCTGTGTCTGGGCTGTAGTGTTTTATATGAAGGGCCTGTTTCTCGGCTGTAGTGTTCTATATGAAAGGCCTGTTTCTGGGCTGTAGTGTTCTATATGAAAGGCCTGTTTCTGGGCTGTAGTGTTCTATATGAAAGGCCTGTTTCTGGGCTGCAGTGTTCTATATGAAGGGCCTTTTTCTAGGCTGCAGTGTTCTATATGAAAGGCCTGTTTCTGGGCTGTAGTGATCTATAAGAAGGGCCTGTTTCTGGGCTACAGTGTTCTATATGAAGGCCCTGTTTCTGGGCTGCAGTGTTCTATATGAAGGGCCTGTTTCTGGGCTGTAGTGTTCTATATGAAGGGCCTGTTTCTGGGCTGCAGTGTTCTATATGAAGGGCCTTTTTCTAGGCTGCAGTGTTCTATATGAAATGCCTGTTTCTGGGCTGCAGTGTTCTATATGAAGGGCCTGTTTCTGGGCTGTAGTGTTCTATATGAAGGACCTGTTTCTGGGCTGCAGTGTTCTATATGAAAGACCTGGTTCTGTGCTGCAGTGTTCTATATGAAGGGCCTGTATCTGGGCTGCAGTGTTTTATATGAAGGGCCTGTATCTGGGCTGCAGTGTTCTATATGAAGGACCTGTTTCTCGGCTACAGTGTTCTATATGAAGGGCCTGTATCTGGGCTGCAGTGTTCTATATGAAAGGCCTGTTTCTGGGCTGTAGTGTTCTATATGAAGGACCTGTATCTGGGCTGCAGTGTTCTATATGAAAGGCCTGTTGCTGGGCTGCAGTGTTCTATATGACGGACCTGTTTCTCGGCTACAGTGTTCTGTATGAAGGGCCTGTATCTGGGCTGCAGTGTTCTATATGAAGGGCCTTTTTCTAGGCTGCAGTGTTCTATATGAAGGGCCTGTTTCTGGGCTGTAGTGTTCTATATGAAGGACCTGTTTCTGGGCTGTAGTGTTCTATATGAAGGGCCTGTTTCTAGGCTGCAGTGTTCTATATGAAGAGCCTGGTTCTGGTCTGCAGTGTTCTATATGAAGGGCCTGTATCTGGGCTGCAGTGTTCTATAAGAAGGGCCTGTTTCTAGGCTGCAGTGTTCTATATGAAGGACCTGTTTCTGGGCTGCAGTGTTCTATATGAAGGGCCTGTTTCTGGGCTGTAGTGTTCTATATGAAGAGCCTGGTTCTGGGCTGCTGTGTTCTATATGAAGGGCCTGTATCTGGGCTGCAGTGTTCTATATGATGGGCCTGTTTCTGGGCTGCAGTGTTCTATATGAAGGGCCTGTTTCTGGGCTGTAGTGTTCTATATGAAGAGCCTGGTTCTGGGCTGCTGTGTTCTATATGAAGGGCCTGTATCTGGGCTGCAGTGTTCTATATGAAATGCCTGTTTCTGGGCTGCAGTGTTATATATAAAAGGCCTGTTTCTAAGCTGCAGTGTTCTATATGAAGAGCCTGGTTCTGGGCTGCAGTGTTCTATATGAAAGGCTTGTTTCTGGGCTGCAGTGTTCCCTTTGAAAGGCCTGTTTCTCAGCTGCAGTTTTCAATAAGAAGGACCTGTATATGGGCTGCAGTGTTCTATATGTAAGGCCTGTTTCTGGGCTGCAGTGTTCTATATGAAAGGCTTATTTCTGGGCTGCAGTGTTCTATATGAAGGACCTGTACCTGGGCTGCAGTTTTCTATATGAAAGGCCTGTTTCTCGGCTGCAGTTTTCTATAAGAAGGATCTGTTTCTGGGCTGCAGTGTTCTGTGTGAAGGCCGGTTTCTGGGCTGTAGTGTTCTATAAGAAGGGCCTGTATCTGGGCTGCAGTGTTCTATATAGAAGGCCTGTTTCTGGGCTGCAATGTTCTATACGAAGGGCCTGTTTCTGAGCTGCAGTGTTCTATAGGAAGGACCTGTTTCTGAGCTGCAGTGTTCTATATGAAGGGCCTGTATCTGGGCTGCAATGTTCTATATCAAGGGCCTGTTTCTAAGCTGCAGTGTTCTATATGATGGACCTGTTTCTCAGCTACAGTCTTCAATAAGAAGGGCCTGTTTCTGGGCTGCAGTGTTCCAAATGAAAGGCCTGTTGCTGGGTTGCAGTGTTTTATATATGCTGCTTTGACAAAGGGTCAGTTAGACTCAAAACGTCAGCTCTTTTCTCTCCTTCCAGATGCTGCCAGACCTGCTGAGATTTTCCAGCATTTTCTCTTTTGGTTTCTATATGATGGGCCTGTTTCTGGGCTGCAGTGATCTATATTCTATGTCCTAATATTTGGCAGTTTTGCTGTTTATTTTTCCTTCTCGAAGACACCAGCTCGGCGAACAGAACCACTACAACAAGCACCCGAGCTACAAATCTTCGCACAAACTTTAGACACCAATGTGATATACATACAGGTTAAAAATTTCCCTGAACTACTACTTGACGGGAGTGTACAAGTGGAGGCAAAAGTGAGGACTGCAGATGCTGGAGGTCAGAATCTAGATCAGAATGGTGCTGGAAACTCACAGCAGGTCAGGCAGCATCTGAGGAGCAGGAAAAATCGTCACTTCGGGCAGGAGCCCTTCATCAGGAATTTTCCTGGTGAAGGGTTTTAACCCAAAACGTCGATTTTCCCTGCTCCTCAGATACTGCCTGACCTGCTGTGATTTTCCACCACCACTCTAATCTTTACCAAGGTGGGCTGTTGAGGCTGAGAAAAGTATATTCAAGGCTGAGATTGATTTATAACCAGTAATGGAGTCAAGGGTTATCAGGGAAAGGCAGGAAAATGGACTTGAGGATAGTCAGATCAGCCATGATCTCACTGAATGGCAGAACAGACTGGATGGGCTGAATGGCCTACTTCTGATCCTATCCCTTACAGTCTTAAACCTAAGAGTAAAATGGAGTTCCTGGTAGCTCTCTCCCTAAATGCCCTTACCTTGCCACCTTGTTAAAACACTCCATATTACCTATGTCTTAGACCAAACTTTTACCTGGCCTAATATCAAACTATGTTTCTTAATTTCATAATATTCCTTGGGAAATTTTACTCAAGGCACTATATAAGCACATTTAAAAGTTATTTAGAAAGGTGCGTTAATGGTTTAGAGGAATATGGGGCCAAGCAGAGGTAAGTGGGAATCATTTGGTTTGAAAAGCTTGGTCTGTTTCCATGCTGTATGACTCTGTGGCTCTATGAGGTTCCACTACACTCAAGAATTTGAACAGTTATGAAGAATTTAAAAGCTGAACCTCCGAAATAATAAACATGGGACTACAATCTGAGCCTTGAGAAAATGAATCTGGGAGAATGGAATGGAATCTTTGCCGGAAACAGGGTGTGAGGATGGATAGTACAGGTAGCTGTGGGAGTCGCAGGGTTTGTAGGAAATATTGATGGTCAGTCTATCGTCAGAAATGGAAACAGAGATGTTGAGAAAGAGAAGGAAGGTTTGAGAATTGGACCAGGTGAAGGTAAGAGCGAAGTGGAAATGGCAAGCAAAATAGATAAACGTTTCCAATTCTAGACAGGAGAGGGAAGCGACGGTGATAATATTGTCGATGTACTGGAGAAAGAGGTGTGGGTGGGGTATGGAACAGGACTGGAACAAGGAATGTTCCACATACCCCACAAAGAGGCAGGCATAACTGGGGCAAATGTGGGTACTCATGGCAACTCCTCTGACCTGAATAAAGTAAGAGCTCAAAGAGAAGTTGTTCCATTGAGGACGAGCTCGGCTGGACAGAAGAGGGTGGTAGTGAATGGGGACGGTCAGATCTTTGTTCCAGGAAGGAGTGGAGAGCCCTGAGACCTTCCTGGAGGGGGATTGCACATCAGGTCTGTTTTCACTGAGGAAATCTCCCAGAGCTCGGAAATCCAAGTAACTAGGGAATGTGAGACATTGAACTAAATTAGCGTTATTAAGTAGATTGTCCTGGAGACATTAATTTAGCTGAAAGCAAATAAATTCTCAGGATCTGATAGTTTATTTCCCAGACTGTTGAAGGTGCGAGTTTCAGAGATAACTGAAGCATTGGTGATTGAAAATGGAGAGCCAATAGAATTGGTGTACTTAGATTGTCAGAAAGTTTTTAATAAAATCCTCCACAGAACGTGGATTTGAAAGATTACGTTACATGGGATAGGAGGTAATATTCTGGCATGGATTAATGATTGGCTAAAGGTAGCTAACAGAGACATGACATAAGTGCGTAATTCCCACAGTGACTGATGTGGTCCATGAGGATCAGTACCTCTGCCTCAGTAATACTAAGTAATGTAATATTTCAAACTGGTGATTGATGCAAAGCTAAATGAGAAGGTGTGTTGTGACAAAGGCATAAAGTGGCTTCAGGGGGAGTTGAACAGACAGTGTGAGGGTAGTGTTAGAGTAAAAACAGAATATAATGTGGAAAAATGTGAGGCAATCCACTTTGGTTGGAGAATCAGATGGTGCAGAGCATTTCTTAAATGTTAAGAGGTTGGAAAATGTAAATGTATAAAGGGACCTGGATGTCCTTGTTGATAAGTCACTGAAGGTTAACGTGCAGGTGCAGGAAGGCAAGAGAAATGTTAGTTTTTTTATTGCAAGAGGATTTGAGTTCAGGAGTAGTGAGCTTTGCTTCAATTTGTTAGATTATGCCAAGATAACTGCGTGTAGTTTTAAGTCTCCTCATCTCAGGGAAGATATTGCCAGAGAGAGAGAGTAGGATGGCAGAGCTGTCCTATGGAGAGAGATTGGACAAATTGTGTTTACATTCACTTGATTTTCTCACACTGAGTTTTCTTTCTCGCTGGAATGTCAATGCAATGGAAATTATGAAAACTTTACTTCAGTGGTCACTGCTTCTCAATTCCTATGACAGCTTTCGATCTAATTTTCCATTGTGGAGGTGGTGGTGTAGTGATAATGACACTGAATTCATAAACTAGGGGTCTACATGAAAGCCTGGAATGCATGGGATCAAATCTCACCATGATAGATAAGCCTGAAGTTAATACAGCATTTTATTTTAATGTTGGTCTAATGCCCATTGCCAAGTGTTGTAAAAGGATTTTTAAAAATCTGATTCATTGATGAACTTTTGAGAAAGCAATCTGTTATTCTGAGGAAGTTCTGAGGAAGGGCAGACCTGAAACATTGACTCTGATTTCTCTTCACAGATGCTGCCAGACCTGCTGAGTTTTTCCAGCAACTCTGTTTTTGTTTCTCATTTTCACAGCTTCCACAGTTTGTTCAGTTTTAAACTGTTGTCTTTATCTGATATGGTCTTTATGAGGCTAAATATCCATAGTCATATCATTGACTCTAAACTGCCTTCCATAATGACTAAACAAGCTGCTCAATTGGGGGGAATGAGGAATGGCAACAAATGCTGGACTTGCCAGTGATGTTTAGATGAAAGGAAAAAAAAGAAATGAACTTGCCCTCACATAATTTTTGCATTTGAAGCCTTAGTTTTGGATTGACCTGGAGATACCTTGAAGAGTTGGTGTTTTGAGTTGGATCCCTAATTCCTCAAGCTTTCTCAGCAGAGCCTCATTCTCCACCACACCTACATCTCAGCTTTCTCATGTGGAGCACAGAGTCTGGATTCTCCTATTCCCATTTCTTCTCCAGCCTCAAAGAGATGTCTGTACCTCACACACCCCATTGACACCACCACAACAAAAAGCTCCTGTTTCGAAGATTTGGGGCAGCACAATGGCTCCTGGGACAGCACAGTGATTAGCATTGCTGTCTGAACCCAGGGGCCCGGGTTCAATTCCAGCCTTGGGTGACTGTGTGGAGTTTACACATTCTCCCCGTGTCTGTGTGGGTTACCTCCCATTGTCCAAAGATGTGCAGGTGAGGTGAATTGGCCATGCTAAATGTAAATCACTGGCCACTTTCAATGAATTTTATCTAATATCTACATAATCTTAGTAGAATATGAACAATATTTTCTCTTAAAAAGCACCCCTGCAATGTCTTTGCTTTCCCTCTTTCTGTTTTCAAATACGAATAACAGCGACTGAACATTTGCCAAATATTGTAATGTAACCATTTAACAGCTCATAGTGTGAACTTTACACGTGTAGTAACTGGCACCAAAGCGTAAAGAGACTTTAATAGTACAAGGAGTGAGCGAATTGCCAATATTTTACCCAGTGTCTGCACAGGAGCTAACAGTACATGTGAGGAAATGTGTTTAAGGAAGACTAACAAGGAAAAGGAATACATAATAAAACATTGGATCCACAAAATATAAAGGAACAGGGGGAATTGTGGACACAAAAACAGAGGAAAAGCTCAGCAGATCTGGCAGCCTCCATGAAGCGAAATCAAAGTTAACGTTGACTCTGATTTCTCTCCACAGATGCTGCCAGACCTACTGAGTTTTTTCCAGCAACCTCTGTCTTTGTTTCAGATTTACAGCATCCACAGTTCTTTCGGTTTTATTTGGAGGAATTGTGGAGTTCATGGTCTCAGATCACTCGCGATTGTTGGACAAATAGATAAAGGTGCATTGTCTCAGCCTGCTCCTGCCCCACCTATCTCAATACTGTCATATCCCCCCTAGTCCAGGAACTCCCCACATATGTTCAAGACACCACCCACACCCTCCAACTCCTCCAAGACTTCCGTTTCCCCGGCCCTCGAGGCCTCATCTTCACCATGGACACCCAGTCCCTCTGCACCTCCACCTGCCATGACCAGGGCCTCCAAGCCTTCTGTTCCTTCCTCTCCCGACGTCCCCAACAGTACCCTTCCACTGACACACTCATTCGTTTGGCTGAACTGGTCCTCACCCTTAACAATTTCTCCTTCGAATCCTCCCACTTCCACCAGACCAAAGGGGTAGCCATGGGCACACGTATGGGCCCCAGCTATGTCTGTCTCTTTGTTGGCTATGTAGAACAGTCCATCTTCCATACCACTCCCCACCTCTTTCTTTGCTACATTGATGACTGCATTGGCAGCACCTCATGCTCCCATGAGGACGCTGAGCAGTTCATCAACTTCACCAACACATTCCACACCCCGACTTTAAATTTACCTGGACCATCTCTGACACCTCCCTCCCCTTTCTGGACCTCTCCATCTCCATTAATGATGACCGACTTGACACTGACATTTTTTACAAACCCACCGACTCCCACAGCTACCTACTTCCTGCTAAAATGCCATCCCGTATTCCCAATTCCTCCGCCTCTGCCGTATCTGCTCCCAAGAGGAACAGTTCCACCACAGAACACACCAGTTGGCCTCCTTCTTTAGAGACCGCAATTTCCCTTCCCACGTAGTTGAAGACGCCCTCCAATGTATCCCGTCCACATCCCGCATCTCCGCCCTCAAACCCCACCCCACCAACCGTAACAAGGACAGACTGGGGGAAGGCGAATTACAGCAGTATTAGGAAAAGTTAGCTTGCTGTTTCCGGGTGAATCCATATCTGACATGTGAGTCATGTTCCTGTAAGGATGAAAGATATGGATGGTATGATATGGGAATGTTGGCTGACAAGAGACACTGAATTAACTGAAATATGGTGTCAGGAAAACTGCAGCTAAAAAATATGAAACTGTGTGGATTTTTAGTACAATCAAAGAGCTAAATATTGAAAGAAAACAGCAAGGAAATGAAAAATACCAGACAGCAACATTGAGTTACCATGGGGGGGTGCATTTTCAATTCCCGACTGATTGGATTTTTTCCATTCTCAGTGTCCAAACCAGCAATAGCTATCGAATTAATTTTTAAAAAGCCTTAGTAAACAAGAGTAGCAACCCAGCTATCTGTGCTGAGAAATAATGCCATCAGCTGTATTGTAACATAGATCTCATAGGGGAGCAGAAAAGGCAGATTGCAGAGATTTTGAAGGCGATGAAGATACAGTTTAAACACCATCTTGATTTTAATTATGAATACATGTGTTCAACGTCAAAGCTCAGTGGGAGATTGAGACCACATTGATAAATATAGCTGAATTTGGTTTACAGAGAAATAATCTCAGAGATTGTCATAGGTAAGAGAGATCTTGCTGTGAGAGCCTGTCAGAAATGTACTATGAAGAAAGCTATTGACATGTGCAAAGTTCTGAGATTATTGGTCTTCAGGTGGGCTGTAGTAATGGGAGAATGCATATGGATTTATATTACGCTGAGAGACCTTCCAGACTGAAATGGAAAAGGGAAGAAATATTTGTAGAAAAACTAGCAGACAGGTCAAAGTCAGAGGGCAAAATATTTCAAGGGCATCATATAAAAGAAACATGTCCAAATGCAAAAGGTACGGTTTTAACATAAGAAACTAAATCACATTGCAGATAAGAGTTTAGCTATAACGAAGCAAAATAAGTTTAGAAATATGGTTCCTGGAGAGACGGCAACTGACGATTCTGAGGAGCTTTTCTGCACCATGGAACAGGATGGCATTGTCAAGGTGATACAGTATAAGCTCGATTGTCTGAATAAGATCTCAAGGTCCTGTAAAGACATCATTAGGAAACTCAGCATTCATTTATCAATTAAACCACATTATCATAGAATCCCTACAATGTGGAAACAGGCCCTTCAGCCCAACAAGTCCACACTGACTGTCCAAAGAGTAACCCACCCAGACCCATTCCCGTATATTTACCCCTGACTAGTGCATGTAACCTATATATCTCTGAACTCTAGGGACAATTTAGGCATGGCCAATTCGCCCAAACTGCACATCTTTGGATTATGGGAGGAAACCCACACATACGCAGGGAGAATGTGCAAACTCCACACAGTCACCCGAGTCTGGCATCGAACTTGGGTCCATGGCGCTGTGAGGCAACAGTGCTAACCACTGAGCCACCATGCCACACCGATAGTGTGCATTGTCGGGTAACCAAGAAATGTTCGCTAACCGGCACTCATAAATTATCACTTGTTTATGATAAGATCGATTATTCAAATGATCAATTATCCAAACAAAACACTTCCCACCCATCTTGTTTGGTTAATCGAAGTTCTACTGTAAATGATTTGTGACTGTTAGAAAGATGACTGCAGAAAGAGAGGATCAAACAGGCATGAAGGGCTAGATACACACAGGTACGTTGTGCAGCATAATGAATTTGCAGAAAGTTAAAAATCACACAGATTTTAGTCCAACATGTTTGTTTGGAAGCACTAGCTTTCAGAGCGCTGCTCCTTCATCAGGTGGTTGTGGAGTACACAATTGTAAGACACAGAATTTATAGCAAAAGTTTACAGTGTGATGTAACTGAAATTTTATATTGAGAAGACCTGAATTGTTTGTTAAGTCTCTCATCTGTTATAGACTGACCATGTTGGTTGCAGTTCTTTCATATGTAAATCGCAAAACTTTTTTTAAAAGTTACATTCTCAAGTGAACTTTAATAATTGGTGTCTTGTCAACCCAGATAATGTATTGAAGGTGCAAGCTGCCCTGTGTGAGGCTGTCTGTGCCACAATGGTCAGACTGATTCTAATCTAAAAAACAGATTTACAGAATCTTACATGGATACATGTAGTTTTTGAGCAAAGTAAAATATAATTCTGCAAGTACAAATTCACCCCACAAACTTATATGTATATGTGTGCATGTGGGTGTGTGTGTGTTGGGGGAGGTTATGAGTGTCTGTGAGAGAGTCTGTGTATGTGTGTGAGGGTAAAGAGGTATAAGTCTATGAGAGGGTGTGTGCGGGAATGTATGTGTGAGCGTATGAGAGAGGGTCTACATGATTGTGTGTGTCTGTAGGAGAATGTGTGTGCGAGTAGGATTGTGTGTGTGTGTGTGTGTGTGTGTGTGTGTGTGTGTGTGTGTGTGTGTGTGTGTGTGTGTATACACACTCTGAAAGCTAGTGCTTCCAAATAAACCTGTTGGACTATAACCTGGTGTTGTGTGATTTTTAACTTTGTACACCCCAGTCCAAAACCGGCATCTCCAAATCATGATTTGGTCGAATTGTGTGAAGTAAAAGAGATACTGCCAGCCACACAGACAAGAACAAGTATTTTTTAAGAACACCAAATAAACCAATGGAGTAACATACCTGTGGTAATCGTCGGGCTTCACAGACATTACAGGCCAGAAGCCTCTCAAAGACCGTCAACACATTAAGAGTTAATACGTGGGTGAAATCTGAGCCAAGCATTCCTGTGTCAATCAGACATGTTGATGTTTCTAGTTTGCATTAAAATCTCATGCTTGTTTGTTTAAGAATATCTGGAAGAGCTAATGATTTTATAACAGTGGCAGCAGCAGAGCAGATTAGTGCGATTTATTATTTCCCACCAAAGTCATTCATCTTGGAAAAGTCTATAAAAGGGAATCAGAGCAAATTGCTGGCATCATTCTTCCCTGACTAATTCAATATTATCGGTCCACCCAGCAGTCTACACTCACCCAGCTAATAATGATCAACACATATTTTGCTTTGTGGAAACATTGCTCTCCTTACGTTGGAAATTGTCTTAATTTCAGCTTCAGCTTTACCATTTGGCTGCAGTTTAGAGAACAGTGCATTCCACAGCACTTCCCTCCCCAGTGACCAAAAAAGCCAAGGGGAACCTTTTGTCTGCCTACACTCTCTGCACCAGGAGTGTGAAAGAATCTACGTTGGGTGAGTGCAGCTCCAGCAACATTCAAGAATCTCAGTCTCATACAAGAAAAAGCATCTTGCTTGACCAACACTTCATTCATTACCTTATTCCATCCTCTATTGATGCAGCAGAGTATAACATCGACAAGACGCACTGCAGTGATTCAGCTCTTTCCAAACCACTGCAACCTGGAAAGACCTGGGCAACTGATGCATAGGAATAGCACAAGTAACCCTCCAAACCACACAACAACTTGGTTGGAGTTATATTATCTGCTGTTCCTTTATTAAAGACAGAGATAGATAGGTTCTTGATTAGTATAAAGATCAAGGGTTATGGAAGAAGGCAGGAGAATGGAGTTGAGCAACATATCAGCCATGATCAAATGGCAGAGCAGACTAGATGGGCCAAATGGCCCAATTCTACTCTCATATCCTATGGTCATATTGGTAAAGGTAAAGTCACCCTTGTTTTACCAGAACATAAAACTGCTGTCTCATTGGAGAGAGAGATAATTAGTAGGACTTTAAGCTGAGGGTCACCATACTTTAGGTGAGGGGAGGGGATTGAGGAAGCTATAACATCAGCCAGTAGATGGGTAGTGAACCCATGCTGTTAGCGTGCTCTGTGTTACAAGCTGGCCATCCAGCCAACTGAGCTAAACTACTTTTGGTTAAGACCCTCTACCAGCCTCCCTAAACAACACTGTGCTGTTGATGTTTCTAAACCAGATGGTGGGAGCAGTTCACCACCATCGTGTGAAGGATGTTTTAGGGGTGGACAATGAGTGTTATCAGGCTTGCCAACAATGTCAGCCTAGAGGATAAATAAAACAAAATAAACAAGTTCTTTTGTAACAGGAGGGAAGATTTCACTCCCGTTTAATTCATATCTTGCTTTACTCATTGGTGATTACAATTAATTCTTTCTTATTTCATTCTGAAACTTCTCTTGTTCTTTTATCTAGTTAGCGTAAAATATGTCAGCTGACTCTGGATGCACTCTGTGTCACAAGTTACCTTCTTTCACATGGGAGCCTGGACTGAGAGCGCTAGTAGATGCCCTTGGCCCAAGCTCCTCACAGAAAGCCAATCTCCACCATCAGTCGCTGGGCAATGATCAGACCCCGAAATCCTCCGATGGAAGTTTTGCCTTTCTCCCGCCTGGGTTGCTGAAGTCAGGCAACATCCCTAACCCCGAGTGCCCTGTTTGAGTTCAGCTATGTTGGTGTTGATCGAGGATGAACCTGGCATTATGCTGTGGCATTGAGGGCACTCCTATCTGGGATGACATTGAGGCATTTCATCTCCCTGACTGTGACGCCCAAGGTACTCCAAGTGGTGAGAAGCTCTTTTCATTCCTTATCTATGTCAATAAGTCAGGTTCTCCTCTACGACCAGCCATCACCTGCACGAAGGCATATCCCACAAAGGATATTTCCGTTGGTGTTTGTACATAGCATTAAGCATGAATGTTTCTTCTTCCAGTCCTATGGAATAAATAGAATAGAACTGAATGATTATAGCATTGGACAAGGCTGCTCAACCCATTGTGTCCATGCCATAGTTCTGCAAACATTTCCTTTTCAGGCAGACTGTAGTAATGAGAGAATGTATTTATATATTGCTGAGATACATTTCAGGATGAATTCAAACACAGAACAGGAGGAAGGAAGAAATACTTGCAGAAAAGCCGGCAGAAAGGTCAAGCTCAGAGGACAAACTATTTCAGAGGGCATCAGATAAAAGAAAACATGTCCAAACGCAAAAGACAAGAAACTGAATCACATTCCAGATCAGTGTTTAACTAGAAAGAAGCAAAACAAATCGATACATATGGTTCATGTGAGATGGCAACTGAGGAATCACTCTCCACCATAGAACAAGATGGCATAGCCAACTCTAAAGGTATAAATAGTTTGTGAATTTTAGATTGATTGAGGAGCACGTGAACATAATAGATACAGGTACATGGGGCAGCATCGTGACTTTTGCAGATCTATGTGAAGTAAAAAATGCTGCCAAGAGCACACAGAAAATCTGGAAATTATACAATCACCTTTGGAAAGCTACGATTGAATTTTCACCACCAAAGCCTCAGCCTGTGCATTCCAGCTGCACAAAAACAAATTGCTACTGATGTGACCTTCCCTCTTTTGTCAGTCCCCTTACTTTGCTATCCTTTAGTTTATGACCTTTCCATCAATGGGAACATCCCTCCCCATATTTTTCGTATGGTCAACCCATGATTATGAGCACCTCAATTAAATGTCTTCAAGCGTCTGCAGTCCTCACTTTGTCCTTCTCTTGTCTAGGACCTTATCTTCTGCAATCAATGCAAATAACTGAAGTCCCTCAATCTTGGACTCATATATCTCTGAGGCTTCCATATTTTCCTAAATGTTGGAACCTGTTGGTAATGTGAGCTGGACATTGTTTTCCAGGTGAGATCCAACCAACTATTTTAATGACTCCTCATTACTTTCTTGCTTTTGCCCTCGATGTCTTTATTTATAAAGATCAGCCAAAGCACTTTCACAAACTGCCAAATTCAAGGAGCTGTGCACATGTGCCAAAGTGTCTCTGATCCTGTACTTCTACAGAATTACATCCTTTATTTCATGTTGCCTCTCCTCGCTCACTGTTCCAACCAGAAGTGAATCACTTCACCTTTCTCTGCATTAAATTGGATCTGCCACTTGTCGGCCCATTTCAACTCTATTCCTGATGAAGAGCTTTTGCCCGAAATGTCGATTTTCCTGCTCCTCGGATACTGCCTGGCCTGCTGTGCTTTTCCATCACCACTCTAATCTAGGCCCATTTCAACTGCCTGTCACCATCATCCTTAACAGGTCAGAATACATCCAAGTTCTGAGTCAGCTGAACTTGTTGAAATCATACCCTGGATGTCAGGGTCTAAATGTGTCTGATCACGTCAAACTGGAGGTATTGCACCAGTAGCATGAGTGAGTTGATAGAGAGATTTGAAGATGAGAGGGAGGATTTCAAACAAATGTTGGCAGATGGGACTTCAGAACAGGTCAGTGAGCACAATATGATAAGCAGGTTGGATTTGGTATGAAAGAGTTTTGTTAATACAGTCTTTGGTTACAGAATGTGATGGTTGTATTTCTGTGTGAGGAGAAAGTGAGGTCTGCAGATGCTGGAGATCAGAGCTGAAAATGTGTTGCTGGAAAAGCGCTGCAGGTCAGGCAGTATCCAAGGAACTGGATATTCGACGTTTCGGGCATAAGCCCTTCATCAGGAGATTCTTCAGCCGTTCCTGAAGAACGTCTTATGCCCGAAATGTCAGATCTCCTGTTCCTTGGATGCTGCCTGACCTGCTGCGCTTTTCCAGCAACACATTTTCAGCCGTATTCCTGTGTGACTCTGCATCCTACAAAAATCGCACAATACAAATACATCAAAGGTGTAGGCGATGTAATCGCATTAAAGCCAACACACACTTTAAAAGTTCACATTTTAGAAGTGTTCCCTATTCACTCAATTGCATTACAACCAATTTGCGTTAACGAATGACACATTATAGCAGAACTGCCTGCCATTGAATTAGTGTTAATTGCATTGACTTCATTGTCACATGTAGTCATGTGAGTATGGTGAAAAGTTTACA
The DNA here is from genome assembly GCF_020745735.1 of Hemiscyllium ocellatum. Classification (NCBI taxonomy): domain Eukaryota; kingdom Metazoa; phylum Chordata; class Chondrichthyes; order Orectolobiformes; family Hemiscylliidae; genus Hemiscyllium; species Hemiscyllium ocellatum. Next base: position 24,300,932 of record NC_083403.1, on the reverse strand, counting down.
TGTCATCTTACGGCGCCATCGTCAGTAGAAAGGTACCAAGGTATAGATTCTTGAGAGTAAAAAGTGAGGTCTGCAGATGCTGGAGATCAGAGCTGAAAATGTGTTGCTGGTTAAAGCACAGCAGGTTAAGCAGCATCCAAGGAACAGGAAATTCGACGTTTCGGGCCAGAGCCCTTCCTGATGAAGGGCTCTGGCCTAAAACGTCGAATTTCCTGTTCCTTGGATGCTGCCTAACCTGCTGTGCTTTAACCAGCAACACATTTTTAGCTATAGATTCTTGAGAACAAATTCTGAGAGAAAAAGTTAGAAGCTGAAGAAATAAGAAGTCCAGACCTTAAAAAGCACAAAATCATAGCAATAAACCAGAAAAATAAAGAAATTAAAAGTTCAGAATAACCGTCCTTCCACGATAATATGATAAAGAATTTTAAAAAACCAAGACAAAGTCCATTTAGTCCAGTTCACGGCTCTTGGCATAAGGATACGAACCCCCAATGGAGTCATGGATCAGACGATGCTGAAGAAACTGCTGCATGGAGTCACAGACTGACTGAAGCTGCCACAAGGAGACTCAGGCCAGACCAGATCAACCATGCCAGAAATCTCATGGAATACCCAGACCTTTGGAATACCAGGCCTTGACCCATCTCGTCTTCAGCTGCCACCAAAACGGAACCTTCTTCCTCACCTGAAGCCGCCAAAAGAAGGCAAGGTGAACTTGATGTTAAGTTGGTGCTAGGACCGCCTCAACAAAACAGAAGCCACCAGGAACCCAAACTAACCTCTGACGCCACTGTCATGAGCCCGTGCGGCTGGGCCTACATGGCTCTGCGCTGCCGGGCCTACATGTGTCTGTGCTGCTGGGCCTACATGTGTCTGTGCTGCTGGGCCTACATGGCTCTGTGCTGCCGGGCCTATGTGTGTCTGTGCTGCTGGGCCTATGTGAGTCTGTGCTGCTGGGCCTACATGTGTCTGTGCTGCTGGGCCTATGTGAGTCTGTGCTGCTGGGCCTATGTGAGCCCGTGCTGCTGGGCCTACGTGATCTGTGCTGCTGGGCCTATGTGTGTCTGTGCTGCTGGGCCTACATGTGTCTGTGCTGCTGGGCCTATGTGAGTCTGTGCTGCTGGGCCTATGTGAGCCCGTGCTGCTGGGCCTACGTGATCTGTGCTGCTGGGCCTATGTGAGTCTGTGCTGCTGGGCCTACGTGATCTGTGCTGCTGGGCCTATGTGATCTGTGCTGCTGGGCCTATGTGAGCCCGTGCTGCTGGGCCTACATGTGTCTGTGCTGCTGGGCCTATGTGAGTCTGTGCTGCTGGGCCTATGTGAGCCCGTGCTGCTGGGCCTACGTGATCTGTGCTGCTGGGCCTATGTGTGTCTGTGCTGCTGGGCCTACATGTGTCTGTGCTGCTGGGCCTATGTGAGTCTGTGCTGTTGGGCCTATGTGAGCCCGTGCTGCTGGGCCTACGTGATCTGTGCTGCTGGGCCTATGTGAGTCTGTGCTGCTGGGCCTATGTGAGCCCGTGCTGCTGGGCCTACGTGATCTGTGCTGCTGGGCCTATGTGAGTCTGTGCTGCTGGGCCTACATGAGTCTGTGCTGCTGGGCCTATGTGAGTCTGTGCTGCCGGGCCTATGTGAGCCCGTGCTGCTGGGCCTATGTGAGTCTGTGCTGCTGGGCCTACATGAGACTGCACTGCCGGGCCTGCATGAATCTGTGCTGCTGGGCCTATGTGAACCATGCTTCCAGACCTATGTGAGCCAGTGCTGCTGGGTCTAAGCGAGTCTGCTCTACCGGGCCTACTCATCACCACCAATACCTTCACAGCAACCCAGCCCTGCACCAAGACATAAGTAAGATACAATAAAGAAAATAAAAGAGGGGAGAGAGACAAAGAAGAAAGGAAACAAAAAGACACGTGGACAGAGGCTTTGAGTTCCAGGCTCAGGAGCCCTACTCTGCCACCATCTTACTGAAATAAGACAGCAGAAGGAAAGGCATGGAACAGTGGAAATGACAAAAGGGGAAGAGTTTCAATGGCAGAGAGGCTGTGGTAGGAGGAGAGATGAGCCATGTGCATAGGATAAATAAACTGGCTTGCCAGCTGGTAATGTTGCATGGTTTGAATCTTGTCTCTTGTTGAACTCAGGAACCAAGGTTTTGTTGGCATGGTCATGTACAGTCAGAATGAGTGGACATGATGGGGTGAAGTAATTATCAAGGCAAGGGGCTGTATAAAAGGAGATGTCTCTGTCAAGTTGCAAGAAGCTGAGGTTTACTGATGTCGATCTGCAAGCTCAGAGTGGTGATAGGCCTCCAGAGCGGTGGAAGATTATTGCCAATATAGAAATGACATTTGGTTGCAGGGATGCATGAGAGTGAAAGATAGGAATACACTGAGGAACTTGGAGAAATGTGTAAATGGTAATATAGGGTAGGAAAATAAGTTTTTTGACTGAGGTGCTAGGGTTATTCAGACACATAGCACCATTCATAATCTCAAAATATCCTAAAGTGCTTCATGTCCAATGAAGTACTTTGAAGCTCCTTCATCAATCTAGGCAGGGAATGCAAGAGCCAGTGTGCAAATGGCAAGATCCCACAAAAAGTAATGTGGCAATGATGTGATAAGGTGTCTGAACACGAGATATAACATTAGCAAGATGCTAGTCATTGAGTCGTAGAGTCATAGAGATGTACAGCACAGAAACAGACCCTTCGGTCCAACTCGTCCATTCCAACAAGATATCCCAACTCAAGCTAGTCCCACCTGCGAGCACCCGGCCCATATCCCTCCAAACCCTTCCTATTCATAGTCCCATCCAAATGCCTTTTAAATGTTGCAATTGTATCAGCCTCCACCACTTACTTTGGCAGCTCGTTCCACACATGCACCACCCTCTGCGTGAAAAAATTGCCCCTTAGGTCTCCTTTATATCTTTCTCTCTCACCCTAAACCTTCGCCCTCCAGTTCTGAACTCCCTGACCCCAGGGAAAAGACCTTGTCTATTTATCCTACCAAGGCCCCTCATGATTTTATAAACCTCAGCCTCTGATGCTCCAGGAAAAATAGCCCCAGCCTATTCAGCCTTTTCCTCTAGCTCAAACCCTCCAACCCTGGCAACATCATTTAAAATCTTTTCTGAATCCTTTCAAGTTTCACAACATCCTTCCGATAAGAAGGAGATCAAACCTGCACGCAAGATTCCAACAATGGCCGAACCAATATCCTGTACAGCCTCAACATGACCTCCCAACTCCTGTACTCAATACTCTGACCAATAAAGGAAAGCCAAATGTATTCTTCACTATCCTATCTACCTGCGGCTCTCCTTTCAAGGACTTATGAACCTGCACTCCAAGGTCTCTTTGTTTAGCAACACTCTCTACCATTAAGTGTGTAAGTGCTGTTAAGATTTGCTTTCCCAAAATGCAGTACCTCACAGTTATCTGAATTAAACTCCATCTGCCACTTTCTGATCAAGATCCCATTCTTTGCTGTCCACTACACCAAGATCATGGCACTGTGGCAGGCACTGCTGTTCAGAAGGGCAGGGAAAAGACTTGTAGGGCCATAGTCATAGGAGAGAAAGTGAGGTCCGCAGATGCTGGAGATCAGAGCCGAAAATGTGTTGCTGGAAAAGCGCAGCAGGTCAGGCAGCATCCAAGGAACAGGAAATTCGACGTTTCGGGCATAAGCTGCCTGACCTGCTGCGCTTTTCCAGCAACACATTTTCAGCATAGTCATAGGGGATTCTATTGTGAGGGGAGTAGATAGGCGGTTCTGTGTCTCAAAACGTGACTCCTGGATGGTATGTTGCCTCCCAGGTGCTGGGGTCAGGGATGTCACCGATTGGCTGCAGAGCATTCCAAAAGGTGAGGGTGAACAGCTAGTTGTCTTGATGCATATGGGCAACTACGATATAAGTAAAAAATGAGATGAGGTCCTGAAAGAAGAATTCAGGGAGCTAGGAGAGAGGTTAAAGAGAAGGGCTTCAAACGTAGTGATCTCAGGATTACTACCAGTGCCACGTGCTAGCCAGTGTAGAAATGAAAAAATAGGCAGGATGAACACGTGGCTTGAGAGATGGTGTAGGAGGGAGGGGTTCAGATTTGTTGGACATTGGGACCGATTCTGGGGAAGGTGGGGCTATTACAAAATGAACGGTCTACATCTGAACCAGACTGGAACCAATGTCCTTGGGGGAGATTTTGCTACTGCTGTTGGAGAGGTTTTAAACTAATATGCCAAGGGGCTGAGAACCAGAAGAGAAAACAAGTAGGCAGCGAGGTGGAGACTAGAGACTGTAAGAATCATGAAGCTAGCATTAATAAGAGAAGAGTAGGCAGACAGCAGATGAATGCAAAAGAACTGGTGGCCTGAAATGCATCTACTTTAATGTAAAGAGTGTAGTGTGTAAGGCAGATGAACTTAGGGCTTGGATTGGTGCTTGGGAGTGTGACGTTATTGCAATCACAGAGACTTGGTTGAAGGAAAGGCATGATGATTGGCAACTAAATGTTCCAGGATATTGATGCTTCAGACAGGACAGGGAGGGAACTAAAAGGAGATGTGGAGTTGCATTGCTGGTCAGGGATGATATCGCGGCTGTGCAAAAGGAGGACATTATGGCTGTCTTGGGTATTGAGGCACTATGGGTGGAGCTGAGAAATAAGAAGGGGGCAGTTACATTGTTGGGGCTGTATTACAGACCTCCCAACAATGAGCATAAAGTAGAAGAACAAATAGGTAAACAGATTATGGAAATATGTGGAGGCAATAGGGTAGTGGTGATGGGCGATTTTAATTTTCCCAACATTGATTGGGATACACTTAGTGTCAGACCTCTGAATGGGGCAGAATTTGTAAGAAGCGTCCCGGAAAGTTTTCTAGAGTAGTATGTCAATAATCCGACAAGGGAAGGGGCCATATTGGACCTGGTACTGGAGAATGAGCCAGGAAAGGTGGTAGAAGATGTGGTGGGGGACTTCTTTAGGAACAGTGACCACAATTCTGTAAGGTTTGGAATACTCGTAGCCAAAGATGAGAGTGGTTCTCAGGGAAGAGTACTAAAACTGGGCCAAGGGCAAATATATCAAAATTAGGCAGGAGCTGGGAAATGTGGATTGGACACAGCTATTTGAAGGGAAGTCCACATTTTATATGTGGAAGATTTTCAAAGGTAGGTTAATGGCAGTGCAGGAAAGGCATGTCCCATCGAAGGCAAAGGATATGAAAGGCAAAATTCGTGAACCGTGGATGACAGGAGAAATCGTACGACTAGCCAAGAGGAAAAAGGAAGCATACATAAGGTCCAAGCAGCTAAAAACAGAACGGGACCTGGAGGAATATCGGAAGAGTTGGACCAGTCTTAAACGAGGAATCAAGTGGGCTAAAAGGGGTCATGAAATAGCTTTAGTGAGCAGAATTAATGTCCTAAAGCATTTTATTCTTACATAAGAAGCAAGCAGGTAACTAGAGAAAGTATTGGTCTACTAAAGAGTAAGGAAGGAAGGCTGTGTGTCGAACCTGAGAGAATAGGTGAGATTCTGACTGATTATTTTGTACCAATGTTCACTGAGGAGAGAAACATGGTGAATTTTGAGATTAGAGATAGTTTGATTAGTCTGGATCATGTTGACATAAGTAGGGAAGATGTGTTGGGTAGGCTAGAGGTTATTAAGGTGGACAAATCCCCAGGACCAGATAGGATCTATCCCAGGTTGCTGAGGGAGGTGAGAGAAGAAATAGCTGAGGCCCTGACAGATACCTTTGTGGCATCCTTAAATACAGGTGAGGTGCCAGAGGAAGGTTGCTCATGATGTCCCTCTGTACAAGAAGGGTTGTAGGGATATTCCGGATAACTATGGACCAGTGAACCTGACGTCAGTGGTGGGAAGTTGCTGGACAAGGTACTGAGGTATAGGATCTATTTATATTTAGAAAAGAATGGGCTTATCAGTGATAGGCAATATGATTTTGTACGGGGGAGATCGTGCCTTATCAACTTAATAGAGTTCTTCGAGGAAGTGATAGATAAAGGAAGGGCTGTTGATGTCATGTACATGGACTTTAGTAAGGTGCTTTATAAGGTTCCCCATGGTAACGTAATAGAGAAAGTGAAGTCACATGGTGTGCAGGGTGTTCTAGCTAGGTGGATAAAGAACTGGTTGAGCAACAGGAGACAGAGAGTAGTAGTTGAAGGGAGTTTCTCGAAATGGAGAAAGGTGACCAGTGGTGTTCCACAGGGCTCAGTACTGGGGCCACTGTTATTTGTAATATACATAAATGATCTGGAAGAGGGCACTGTTGGTATGATCAGCCAATTTGCAGATGACACAAAGATTGATGGAGTAGCAGAAAGCATAAAGGACCATCAAAGAATACAGGAGAATATAGATAGACTGGAGAGTTGGGCGGAAAAGTGGCAGATGGAGTTCAATCCTGACAAATGTGAGATAGATGCATTTAGGCACGTCTAATTCTAGAGCAAATTATGCAATGAACAGAAGAGCCTTGGGAAAAGTTGATGAGCAGAGAGATTGTGGGCGGCACGGTCGCACAGTGATTAGCACTGCTGCCTCACAGCCCCAGAGAACTGGGTTCAATTCCCACGTCAGGCGACTGACTGTGTGGAGTTTGCACATTCTCCCTGTGTCTATGTGGGTTTCCTCCGGGTGCTCCGGTTTCCTCCCACAGTCCAAAAATGTGCAGGTTAGGTGAATTCGCCATGCTAAATTGCCCGTAGTGTTAGGGGCAGGGGTAAATGTGGGGGACTGGGTCTGGTTGGGTTGCTCTTCAGAGGGTGGGTGTAGGCTTGTTAGGCTGAAGGGCCTGTTTCCACACTGTAGGGAATCTAACCTAACCTGGGAGTACAGGTACATTGTACCCTGAAGGTTGCTGTACAGGTGGATAGAGTGGTCAAGAAGGCATACAGTATGCTTGCCTTCATCGAACGGGGTGTTGAGTATAAGAGCTGACAGGTCATGTTAAAATTTTACAAAACATTGGTTTGGCCGCATTTAGAATACTGTGTACAGTTCTGGTTACCACATTACCAAAAGGATGTGGACGCTTTGGAGAGGATGCAGAGAAGGTTTACGAAGATTAGATTAGACTTACAGTGTGGAAACAGGCCCTTCGGCCCAACAAGTCCACACCGACCCGCCGAAGCGCAACCCACCCATACCCCTACATTTACCCCTTACCTAACACTACGGGCAATTTAGCTTGGCCAATTCACCTGACCTGCACATCTTTGGACTGTGGGAGGAAACCGGAGCACCCGGAGGAAACCCACGCAGACACGGGGAGAACGTGCAAACTCCACACAGTCAGTCACCTGAGTCGGGAATTGAACCCGGGTCTACAGGTGCTGTGAGGCAGCAGTGCTAACCACTGTGCCACCGTGCCGCCCACAAGATGTTGCCTGGTATGGAAGATGCTAGCTACGAAGAGAGGTTGAGTAGGTTAGGTTTGTTTTCATTAGAAAAATGAGATTGAGGTTTACAAAATCATGAAGGGCATAGACAGGGTAGATAGAGATAAGCTTTTTCCCAGAGTGAAGGATTCAATAATGAGAGGTTACGCTTTCATGGTGAGAGGTGAAAAGTTTAAGATTGATATATGCGGCAAGTACTTTAACAGAGGGTGGTGGGTATCTGGAACGCATTGCCAGCAGAAGTGGTAGAGGCAGGCATGGTAGATTCATTTAAGATGCATCTGGACAGATGCATGAGTAGGTGGGGAGCAGAGGGATACAGAAGCTTAGGAATTGGCCGATAGGTTTAGACAGTAGATTTGGATCGGCTCAGGCTTGAAGGGCCTGTTCCCGGGCTGTAAATTTTCTTTGTTCTTTGTTCTTTGTACCTCCAATTTTGGTGTCATCCGCAAACGTACTATCTATACCTGTTATGCTCACAACCAAATCATTTATATAAATGATGAAAAATAGTGGACTGAACACGGATCCTTATGGCACTCCATTGGTCACAGGCCTCCAGTCTGAAAAACAACCCTCCACCACCACCCTCTGTCTTCAACCTTTGAGCCAGTTCTGTATCCAAATTGTGAGTTCTCCCTGTATTTCATGAGATCTAACCTTGCTAACCAGTCTCCCATGGGGAACCTTGTCAGTCGCCTTACTGAAGACCATAATTCACATCTACCGCTCTGCCCTCATCAATTTTCTTTGTTACTTCTTCAAAAAACTCAATCAAGTTTGTGAGACATGATTTCCCACACACAAAGCCATGTTGACTATCCCTAATCCGTCCTTGCCCTTCCAAATACATGTACATCCTGTCCCTCAGGATTCCCTCCAACAATTTGCCCACCACTGATGACAGGCTCCCTGGTCTATAGTTCCCTGGCTTGTCCTTTCCGCCCTTCTTAAACAGTGGCACCATGTTAGCCAACCTCCAGTCTTCCAGCACCTCACCTGTGACTTATCAATGATACAAGTATATCAGCAAGAGGCCCAGCAATCACTTCCCAGCTTCACAGAGTTCCAGGGTACACCTGACCACGTCCTGGGGATTTATCCACTTTTATGCATTTCAAGACATCCAGCAATTCCTCCTCTGTACTGCTTTATTTTGTATGTGAGGCAAGACCTGAACATACAATGTGCTGCTAACTGGCCTCAGTGAGACAATTCCATGACAGAGCTCTTGTTGCCTATTGCTGTGACAAACTTGGAGCGAATAATCTGTTGGGCAGAACCTTATCCTTCTGGAATATGTTTGATTGATTGATTTTTACCCACCACATCACAACCATCTTTGGCACTCCCCGCCTTTCACAAAATCAGACTGTCTCTAATCAACTTATGCCTTCCCAAGTGCTGGCCAACTCTGCCTCCACTAACAATTCCTACAATGTTCCCTCTGTTGAAACTGAGCATCCTCTTAAGTCTTTGGCTTAAGTTTGCCATGAATGGTATTTCCAGGAGGTACAGTTGTGGTGGAATTGTAAATAATTGATAATAGAATAATGGCTATCGCTGAATCTGGATTTTCACTGCCTGTATTTTTTCTCTTTAATTTATTCATGGGATGTGGGTGTTGCTGATTCATGGCCTGTATTCATTGCCCATCCCATCCAGCGAAGAGTCAACCACAGTGCTGTGGGTCAGGGGTCAGATGTAGGCAAGGCTAGCAGATTTCATTCTCTGAAGCTAATTGAAGGTAGTTGCATGATTCCACATTTTTATTGAGTTCAAATTTCACCATCAACTGCAGTCAGATTCAAACCTGTATCTCCAGGAATTAACCTGGCATTTGTAGGTTTGTTAGTCCACAGACAATGCCATTATGCCACTGTCTTCTTTCCCTCACACCTTGTTGCTAGTGACTTTGATGACTCTTTTAAAGAGTCTCCCAGCCAATTGATAGATGAGGCAGATAGAGAGGATGACAAGAGAGAGAACTAAAACTCTATGGTGAAACGAGTGAAAGCACTCCTACCTTCTCCCTGGACTCCACGGTTCCACTGATCAACGTGCCGACATTTGGATGTCTGATTCTGGAAGTCACTACCGTGGACAGACCTCAGCGTTCCAAGCAGAAAATAAAATAAATGAGAGGAAATATAGGCCATCTCCTGTCCTATCCAGTCCTCCCCTCCCCCATCTAACTGGCCAATCAAAGTTCAAGATCTACACATCTCCACAACATTTTTTGAAAATTGTTTAGCACTGAGGGCATCAACTTTGTTTTTTTAAATACATTAATGAGATACATGCAGCACTGGATATGCCAACATTTATTGCCCACCCCTAATTGCCCAGAGGGCAGTTACTAAAGCGTCGGAGGCTGAGGGGTGACCTTATAGAGGTTTACAAAATTATGAGGGGCATGGATATGATAAATAGGCAAAGTCTTTTCCAGAACTAGAGGGCATAGGTTTAGGTTGAGAGGGGAAAGATATAAAAGAGACCTATTGGGGCAATTTTTTCACGCAGCGGGTGTACGTGTATGGAATGAGCTGCCAGAGGAAGTGGTGGAGGCTGGTACAGTTGCAACATTTAAGAGGCATCTGGAGGGTACATGAACAGGAAGGGTTTGGAGGGATATGGGCCAGGTGCTGGCAGGCGGGACTAGATTGGGTTGGGATATCTGATCAGCATAGACAGGTTGGACCGAAGGGTATGTTTCTGTGCTGTACATCTCTATGGCTCTATGACTCTAAGATTCATCCACATTGCTGTGGGTCTGGGGTCACAAGTGGGCCAGACCAAGTAAGGGTGGCAGTTTCCTTCTCTAAAGAACATTCATGAACCAGATGGGTTCATCAGACTGTTCACTCCAGATTTTTTAATTTTAGAATTCAAATTCCAACCATGTGCCATGGCAGGATTTAAACCCAGGTCCCTCGGAACATTACCTGTGTATCCCTCCACCTCCTCCAGGATTTTCGCTTCCCCGGTCCCCAACGCCTTATTTTCACTATGGACATCCAGTCCCTGTACACCTCCATCCCCCATCACGAAGGACTCAAAGCCCTCCGCTTCTTCCTTTCCCGCCGCACCAACCAGTACCCTTCCACTGACACCCTCCTTCGACTGACTGAACTGGTCCTCACCCTGAATAACTTCTCTTTTCAATCCTCCCACTTCCTCCAAACTAAAGGAGTTGCCATGGGCACCCGCATGGGCCCCAGCTATGCCTGCCTCTTCGTAGGATATGTGGAACAGTCCATCTTCCGCAACTACACTGGCACCACCCCCCACCTTTTCCTCCGCTACATCGATGACTGTATCGGCGCTGCCTCGTGCTCCCACGAGGAGGTTGAACAGTTCATCAACTTTACTAATACCTTCCATCCCGACCTGAAATTCACCTGGACCATCTCAGACTCCTCCCTCCCCTTCCTAGACCTCTCCATTTCTATCTCGGGTGACCGACTCAACGCAGACATCTATTATAAACCGACTGACTCCCACAGCTACCTGGACTACACCTCCTCCCACCCTGCCCCCTGTAAAAATGCCATCCCATATTCCCAATTCCTTCGTCTCCGCCGCATCTGCTCCCAGGAGGACCAATTCCAACACCGCACAGCCCAGATGGCCTCCTTCTTCAAGGACCGCAGATTCCCCCCAGACGTGATCGACGATGCCCTCCACCGCATCTCCTCCACTTCCCGCTCCTCCGCCCTTGAGCCCCGCTCCTCCAACCGCCACCAAGACAGAACCCCATTGGTTCTCACCTACCACCCCACCAACCTCCGCATACAACGTATCATCCGCCGCCATTTCCGCCACCTCCAAACGGACCCCACCACCAAGGATATATTTCCCTCCCCTCCCCTATCAGCGTTCCGCAAGGACCACTCCCTTCGTGACTCCCTCGTCAGATCCACACCCCCCACCAACCCAACCTCCACCCCCGGCACCTTCCCCTGCAACCGCAGGAAATGTAAAACTTGCGCCCACACCTCCACACTCACTTCCCTCCAAGGCCCCAAGGGATCCTTCCATATCCGCCACAAGTTCACCTGTACCTCCACACACATCATCTATTGCATCCGCTGCACCCGATGTGGCCTCCTCTATATTGGTGAAACAGGCCGCTTACTTGCGGAACGCTTCAGAGAACACCTCCGGGCCGCCCGAACCAACCAACCCAATCACCCCGTGGCTCAACACTTTAACTCTCCCTCCCACTCCACCGAGGACATGCAGGTCCTTGGACTCCTCCACCGGCAGAACACAACAACACGACGGCTGGAGGAGGAGCGCCTCATCTTCCGCCTGGGAACCCTCCAACCACAAGGTATGAATTCAGATTTCTCCAGTTTCCTCATTTCCCCTCCCCCCACCTTGTCTCAGTCGGTTCCCTCAACTCAGCACCGCCCTCCTAACCTGCAATCCTCTTCCTGACCTCTCCGCCCCCACCCCACTCCGGCCTATCACCCTCACCTTGACCTCCTTCCACCTATCCCACCTCCATCGCCCCTCCCCCTAGTCCCTCCTCCCTACCCTTTATCTTAGCCTGCTTGGCTCTCTCTCTCTCTTATTCCTGATGAAGGGCTTATGCTCGAAACGTCGAATTCTCTATTCCTGAGATGCTGCCTGGCCTGCTGTGCTTTGACCAGCAACACATTTGCAGCTATCTAGATTAATAGTTAAGTTATAAGATCACTAAGTCATCACCTGCCCTGTAACTGCTATTTGATGATATTGCGTCTAAACTTATGAAGCATTATTCGTAGGGAAGTTTGCTGAGAATCGTTAGCCATATTTTTGCTGACTGCACTGTCAATTAAGGATGTTCACGCCCAATAGGACGCAGACTTTGAATCATAGGGAGCACTTGCATTTGAAGAAGTCTTCTCAGCCTATTGTACCCATGCTGGCCCTTTGAAAAAGTCATCTAATTAGGCCTACATTCTCCTCTCTCCCCAAAACTCTGGCAAAGCATCATTTCCCATCCGTGCACATATCGTCAAAAATATCCTCTATGCGTCAAGAGCGATCACACGTACTTCAGAAACCTACAGTTACAGAGAGGGAAGGTGGAAGAACAGCAAGCAGTGAAGGAGGACAAGGGAGATGGTGCAAGAGACCCTTTGTTGCATTGTGCTATCAAACAAGTATCAGAATGGTAGCAATTAAGAAAATAGGACCATATCTTCAAAAGTGAAATTAAGAGACCTTTTTCTCACACTAAGGATATGCAAATTAGATAACTGTCTGTACTCCAAAGGTTGTCCTTTCTTGACAAAGGATGTGCTGGCAGTGGAGAGGGTGCAGAGAAGGTTCACTCGGTTGATTCTGGAGATGAGAGGATAGGCTTATGAGGAGAGAATGAGTAGTCTGGGACTAAACTCATTGGAATTTAGAAGAATGAGAGGAGATCTTATGGAAACATATAAAATTATGAAGAGAATAAATAAAATAGAAGCAGGGAGATTGTTTCCACTGGTGGGTGAAACTAGAACCAGGAGGCATAACCTCAAAATAAGGGGGAGCAGGTTTAGGATTGAGCTGAGGAGGAACTTCTTCACCCAAAGGGTTGTGAATCTGTGGAACTCCCTGCCCAGTGAAACAGTGGAGGCTCCTTCATTGAATGTTTTTAAGGCGAAGATAGGTTTTTGAACAGTATAGGAATTAATGGTTATGGTGAGAGGGTGGGTAAGTGGAGATGAGTCCACGAAGAGATCAGCCATGATCAGCCTACTCCTGCTCCTTTTCTTATGTTCTTAGTTTCTGCATCAAGAACATATCAAGATGCAGTTTAGTAAGGATTTCTTTCACTAAATGGGTCTATCAATGGAACTGAGGTATAGTTTAATTGAATGGCAATGTAATCCTGAGGGGCTGAATGGCCTACTCCATTTCCCAGTGTTGGTAAGAAGAAACTATCTGTTCCAACTCTGACATTATATATTATTGGTGTTGCACCCTTAATTTATGAAGACAATGAACAATGACTGACCACTTTTGGTGTAGAGAGATTTGTACATCAGCTTTATCATGAAATGCAGATTTATATGTGTCCTTTTTTGTTGTTGTTGATGGTTTAAGTTATGGCCTTTGATGCCTAAGCAAGAAGCACTGGCCTTTTGAAGTTGCAGTGTGGCAGAAACCATATTAGAGTGCGTCAGTCTTCAAAACAAAGTTCAACGTTTCAGTGGATTAAAGCAGAGCATTAAGATTCAGATCATGCAAACGGATGAAGGCTTCGGGCTATGTTTGGACAGATGGGAGCTGTATATCATGCTGAAGACAGAGAATAGAGCTCCAAAGGCCCCAGAGTGCCCATTAGAGTTTCCATGGCTATGTTTTTTTTCCCAATTCCCTAACGAATAAGTAAATTTTTAAAAGAAAATCTGACTGTTCAAACACACTTTCAGCTTCACCCTCCCCACTAAACTCCTGACAATCCAACACTCTTAAGCCTGTCACTCTCATACAATGCCAGGGCCTTACTAACATCACCATCCACTCCAAAACAAGGACCAAAAGGGCAAGAGGCCAGCACACATAGGAATCTGTAAATAAACACCCACTGGCGGGGATTGCTGATTAACTGACATTTGAACAGGCCTGCGGAGACTTCTCATTTTAAACCAAAGGGTCTTTGATTGTGGCAGCCAAGTGCATGCATGGGGCAAAGGTGGTGAATCAATGTAAGTGACTCTTAGCAGATGTCCTAACCGGTTAATGAGTGGCCTGTCTTTAAACAGAGCATCTGCAATGCTGCAGATTGGCACGCGACCCTTCAATGTATCATCATGTTCAACTGAGCCAAATAAGAATGACAAATTATACAATCCATCCTTTTCTGGGGATGCTGGGGTAGAATGAGCTTTTGCCAATGTGCTCCAACAGGGAACAGTCTGGAAAGCAACCACGGGGGCAGTGGTGGAATGGTAATGCCAATGACATGGAGACCCAGGGCAATGGCTGTAGAAGCATGTGTTCAAATCTCCCAATGGCAACTGATGAGATTGAAATTCAACTAACAGAAACTATACTTAGTGATTGTGAAACTATCCTTTGCTTTTGTAGATTCTAATGGCATTTTCATCCTGCAATTGTTGACAATGTTTTATCTGTAACCAAACAAGCCCAATTATGGCTAACTTACTGAGAAATATATGGTGCATTCTCTCCAGTGCTCCAGTTTGTTTTGCTTTGGACTCTATCACAACCTTCAAATATGTGAAGATTTTTTTTCTGAATCCAGTCCTAACCAGGCCCCTTCCTTCACTTCTTTTCCCAGTACCCTGATGACTACTGTTTCCACTCTCACCCTAAACTGGAAAATTCCGACAACTCCCCTGTTCCAATTTCCACCTCTCTCTCACCTTCAAATAGTTCATCTGCAATTTGCCTTTCTCACTCTCCTCCCCAATTTCTTGCACAGGCTCATAGTCACTATGAGCCCACTCCTATAGTTGCCCGATTTACATTTCCTCGCACCTTCCTTCCTTTCAAGACTCCATTCCATTCTTCTAGCTTCTCTGACTCCATTGTTTCTGGTCTATCAATGTAAGCTTCCATGTCAGCACTTCTGCATTCTCCTTCTTTCCTTCCACTGGGAATTTCACTGCTCAATGTGACAGGACCCTCAACCATGCCAGGTCCATTTCCTGCACTTCTCCTGTTCCTGTCCTACCTTGAAAGAGTTCCCCAAACCACACCTTCAATCCCACCTGCCTCTCTGTTCACAGCTCATCTTCGGCCATGTTGGCCACCTTCAGCACAAAGCTACCACTAAAGGCACCTTCTCTTGCTCATCTAATTCATTGTTCCCATTGCAACTCCCTACCCCTCTCCTACAGCACCCTTCCATGTACGAGATGCAACATCTGCCCCTTTTCACCAAACTTGCCTTCAAACACCCATGCTCCTTTCAGTGAGATATACCATAATTGTTTGTTCAATTTGGTGAGGTAAGCTCACCTCTACTTAGAAGGGATTATACAAAAGCTGCAGAGCCACTGAGCAGAACATCTCTATTCACTCTGCCAGTATGACCCTGAGCTTGTGATGGCCTGTTATTTTAATTATCCACCAACCTCTTATCCATTATTCTCAGGCTCCTCCAGTGTTCTCACAGACAACAGTATATTATCCTTCAACTAGGCATTTTTGCAGTTTTCTACATTCAATATTATTCAAATCAGTTTCAGATCACATGACCTTGTCCCAATTTTTCATCTTTTCGTTTTTTTTCTCACTGGTCATTGTCCATTATTTTTGCCTCTCACTGCTATAGACTAGAAGTTCACTGGGATAACTCATGGTATGGAGTGATCTTCTTAAATGAGTTAAGCAGGCTGGGACCCAACACACTGGTGTTTAGAAAAAAGAGAGGTGATCTCATGGAAACATATTTAAAAATCACACAACACCAGGTTATAGTCCAACAAGTTTAATTGGAAGCACTAGCTTTCGGAGTGCTACTCCTTCATCAGGTGGTTGTGGACAATAAGATTGTAAGACACAGAATTTATAGCAAAAGCTTACAGTGTGATGCAACTGAAATTATATATTGAAAAAGACCTGGATTGTTTGTTAAGCCTCTTATCTGTTAGAATGGCCATGTTGGTTTCAATTCTTTCATATGTAAATCGCAAAACTTATAAAAAAAAGTTACATCCTCAAGTGAACTTTAACAATTGCTGTCATGTCGGCCCAGATAATGTTTTGAAGGTCTGAGACTGTCTGTGCCACAATGGTCAGACTGACTCTAATCTAAACAGTAGATTTACAGAATCTTACATGGATTCATGCAGTTTTTCAACAAAGTAAAATGTAATTCTGCAAGTACAAATCCACCCTACAAACACGTGTGTGTGTGTGTGTGTGTGTGTGTGTGTGTGTGTATATATAGTGCAATGGGGTCACCTGTAGTGTGACATGAACCCAAGGTCCCGGTTAAAGCCATCCCCATGGGTACTGAACTTGGCTGTCAGCCTCCGCTCAGCCATTTTCGTTGTTGCCTATCCTGAAGTCCACCTTGGAGGACAGTCACCCAAAGGTCTGAGGTCAAATGTCCTGGACCGCTGAAGTGTTCTCCGACTGGGAGGGAACACTCCTTCCTGTCTGTTGACTTTTGTGCAGTGTCTATTCATCCATTGGCATAGCCTCTACTTGGTCTTGCCAATGTACCATTCTTCAGGGCATCCTTGCCTGCAGTGTATGAGATAGACAATGTTGGCTGAGTCACATGAGTATCTGCCACGTACATGGTGGGCAATGTCCCCACGCGCAATGGTGGCATCCGTGTCAACATTCTGACACATCTTGCAGCATCTACTGTGACAAGGTTGCCATGGTCCAACATGGTCACTCTAAAAGATGAGAGACTTAACAAACAATCAGGTCTTTTTCAATGTACAATCACACTGTAAAGGTTTGCTACAAATTCTTTGTCTTACAATCATATTCTTCACAAACACCTAATGAAGGAGCAACCTTCCAAAAGCTAGTGCTTCCAAATAAACCTGTTGGACTATAACCTGGTGTTGTGTGATTTTTAACTTTGTACACCCCAGTCCAACACTGCCTTCTCCAAATCATGGAAACATGTAAGATTTTTAAACCTGACAGGATATATACTGAGAGGATGTTCCCCCTCATGAGAGAGTCCAGGTCAAAAGGGCATAGTCACAGAATAAAGGAGTGCCAATTTAAGACTGAGATGAGGAGGAATTTTCTCTTGCAAAGGGTTGTGAGTCTTTGGAAGTCCTTGCCACAGAAAACCGTAGGGCTACAGTCCCTACATAAATTTATGGCTGGGAAAAATGGATTCTTGATCAGTGGGAGAGTCAAGACTTATGGGGGAAATGTCGGAACATGGGTGTGTGGAATGTTTGATCAACCATGATCCTGTTGAATAATGGACTAGGCTCAAGGAGCTGAACAAAGAACAAGAACAAAGAGAATTACAGCACAGGAACAGCGCTATCATGCCCGCCTCTACCACCTCCACAGGCAACGCCTTCCAGGCAGCCACCATATAGACCTGCATATAGACCTTTCCATGCATAT
This sequence comes from Hemiscyllium ocellatum, assembly GCF_020745735.1. Lineage (NCBI taxonomy): Eukaryota > Metazoa > Chordata > Chondrichthyes > Orectolobiformes > Hemiscylliidae > Hemiscyllium > Hemiscyllium ocellatum. Next base: position 24,283,427 of record NC_083403.1, on the reverse strand, counting down.
CTTCCTTCAACTTTTCCCCACTCACCTTGAACTCATGACCCCTAGTGATTGAGTTCCCCACTCTGGGAAACAGCTTCTTGCTATTCACTCTTTCTATACCGCTTATGATTTAGTAGACCTCAATCAGGTTAGCCCTCAACCTCCATCTTTCTAATGAAATCCTAATCTATTCAACCTCTCTTCATAGCTCGTGCCTTCCATACCAGGTAACATGCTGGTGAACCTCCTCTGCCTCCTCTCCAAAGCCTCCATATCTTTTTGGTAATGGGACACCCAGAATGCTCTCCTCCTGTTCCCGTTTCTTCTGGTTTTATTGTCTTGTTATGGTCTTGTTATTAGTTTTAGTTTTTCGAGTCCCAAATTAATGGACAACATTTGTCATTTCTTCCCACTAAAAATATAATGATTCCTGCTGCATTTTAATAATGGTCAGGAAAATTAGCATGGACTAAAAATGACTAAACTCTTCCCTTCTGGATCACCCAGGCCTGGAGTCTGAGTGGACACTGTTCGAAGCTTAATTACTTTAGTCTCTTTTTTTGATGTCAGCACTTCAACCATAGTATGTTTCAATGGGGCGCTTGTTTCTAAAATATCACATCACACATCTGGTCTGGTTTGTGCACATAACCAGCTTAATTGCCCAATTAAAACTTCTCAACTGATTTGCTACTTCTTTGGTTGTAGAGTCTTCTTTTTGTGAGAATCTGGTCCAATTTATTGGGATCCTATTAACATTCTCCAGTTAATACTGTTGATTCAAAGTTACTTGCAACTTTGTCTGTTGAATATTCAATCCTATATATTTAAAAAGACTTGTAGTCTGACTTTCAGTGTTGAATTCTGCTTTAAGTCCATTCATGACAAAGTTTTCAAATTTCCTACTTCCTCCCCAGAAAAAAAACTAAATGCATCATAAATAGGCCTGAGTGCACTATATTTCTTGTCCTTAAACTATATCCTTGATCTTGCCTTCTATCTCTTTCTGGACTGCTACTAGTGTGGTTGTTAAAAGTCCTTGCTTTATGGACAATAATATGTGACCAGATAAACGAGTCAGAGCTGTGATTTGAGTTCAGTCTAAAATTGTAATTTTATTGATCAATATAAACCCTCACAATGTGAAAGGATACAAAAGCACACCACTAATTTAACTATACTGTACAATGTTAAATATTAAACATTAAATTTACAGAGAAGGACTACTCTTACAGTGTGGAAATCTAAGCACTCATACTAATCTCTTGCCTAAAACACTCAGAGAAAACTGATATTGCCCACGCTGGGCAGCTGGTCAGCCATTTCAGTGTAAGGAATCTTCTCTTGATTATAATCTCTAAGGGTCCTCTCAACACGATTATTGGTCTGCAGCTAATGCTCTCAAATTATTGAAATACCCCCGGTCCTTTAAACCATTTCCTTAGATTTGGAAAATGGCTTGAATCAATTGCAAACTGCTGTCCATTGGTCACAGATGTGACGATTACCCATCCCATCTCTTGTTATGACATGACCTCATCTCGCAACTATCTCTTCTTATGTTAGTCATGAGACATGATCTCAGAGAAAGTGAGGACTGCAGATGCTGGAGATCAGAATGTGGTGCAGGAAAAGCACAGCCTGTCATTCCTCATGAAGAGTTTATGCTTGAAATGTCCACTCTCCTAAGCTTTTCGGATGCTGCCTGACCAGCTATGCTTTTCCAGTACCATACTTTTTGAATGAGACATGATCGAGTCTTGCGGTGACCTCCTTTTTGTTGGTTGTTTATCCCATTAATGGCTTGACTTTGCAGCTCTGCGCAGTTTGTGAGACAGATCCAAGCATCTTTTAAAGCCAGTATACCAGCTTGACCAGTTCCCATCATGCTGTGAAATAGCTCCTCAGTCACAGGGCATACAGCTTGACTATTTGACAGTTGCCTCCTTCTTTCAACAGTTCATGATCTAGGAGCATGTCTGTTCCCATTTCCACTGCTTGAGATTACTTTGCATTTTCTTGCCTTCCACGTTAGTATTTCATGTTCCCAGTCTGTGAGTCTAACCTGCTGCCCCTTATCGTGTACAATCCAGCAGCTTTTTTGTTTCAGTTACCTTCCCGGCTCTGTCCATGATAGTCATTCATTGACTAACCCCTTCCGATAAATATTTGACTTCAGTGCCCACCTTTAGTAGTTGTCCATTGGAACCAAAGGCCTCGTTTTGATCATCAGAACTGTTCATCGTCAAACAAATTGTCAATTGCAACAGTTTGATCCTCATAGTCTGTGCAACATTTAGATCTGAGAGGCACCTGACTCCTTGTTGCTTTCTACAACACCTTTGTAATTTGCAAATTTGTAATTCATACCAAGCAACTTTGAAGTTTGTGCCCAGACAGTCTGGTTCTCATTGTACAATACCTTTTCCATATTTACTAATAACCTTCCTCAGTCCTCTCCACTCTTGAAGCCCATTCTTTCTTGCAATGAACCACATCTTCCTGATTGAAATCAGTTCCCAAAGTTATTCCTTATGGCATGCAAGATTCTTTCTGAGACCATAGCTTTAATGATAACCTTCCTGCCTGAATGTAGCACATTCAAATGCTCGGAAAAAAAAAGAGCTAATAGTATTTATAGAGTCATACAGTCATACAGCATTGAAACAGACCTTTTTGTGCAATCTGTCCATGTTCCCAAACTAAACTAGTCCCATCTGCCTGCACTCGGCCCATATCCCTCCAAACTTTTCCCATCCATAAACTTATCCAAATGTCTTTTAAACTGTTGGAAATGTACCTGCATCCATCACTTTCTCTGGCGGTTTACTCCATTCTCTGAGTAACAAAGTTGTTCCTTGTGTCCTTTTCAAATCTTTCTCCTCCCACCTGAGTCATCCCAAGATGGGGCCTAATCACTTATTACTGGTGGATCTTATCTTTACTTTGCATTATTGCCAACTGACAAAATCTGATTGCCTAATCTACAAAACGTAAACCATCCCATTGCTTTAAGTTCATAGCTACTACCTTATTGAAATCTTTTGTTCAGGGCTGACTTGCTGTAGTCTGTGGCAGAAGTGGGTACTGCAGATACTGGAGATTAGAGTCAAGATTAGAGTGGTGCTGGGAAAGCAGGTCAGGCAGCATCCAAGGAGCAGGAAAATCGATGTTTTGGGCAAAAGCCCTTCATCATCTGGAGAAGAAGCATTCGTGAAGATGGCAATCACCTTGACTACCATCATGTGGATTATGTGCAACTCTGGTCTCTTTCCTATCGGAAAGATGTTGTGAAACTTGAAAGGGTTCAGAAAAGATTTACAAGGATGTTGCCAGGGTTGGAGGATTTGAGCTATAGGGACAGGCTGAACAGGCCCTGCAGAGCATCAGATTAGATTACAGTGTGGAAACAGGACCCTCCGCAGAACAAACCACCCAGACCCATTCCTCTACATTTACCCCTTCACCCAACACTACGGGCAATTTAGCATGGCCAATTCACCTAACCTGCACATCTTTAGACTGTGGGAGGAAACTTGAGCACCTGGCGGAAACCCACGCAGACACAGGGAGAATGTGCAAACTCCACACAGACAGTTTCCTGGGGTGGGAATTGAACCTGGGTCTCTGGCATGGTCAGGCAGCAGTGCTAACCAGTGTGCCACTATGCTGCCTATGATGCTGAGGGGTTACCTTATAAAGGGGTATAAAATTATGAGGGGCATGAATAGGATAAATAGACAAAGTCTTTTCCCTGCGTTGGGGGAGTCCAGAATTAGAGGGCATAGATTTAGGGTGAGAGGGGAAAGATATAAAAGAGATCTAAGGGGCAACTTTTCATGCAGAGGGTGGTACGTGTATGGAATGAGCTGCTGGTGGAAGTGGTGGAGGCTGGTACAATTACAACATTTAAGAGGCATTTGGATGGGTATATGAATAGGAAGGGTTTGGAGGGATATGGGTCAGGTGCTGGCAGGTGGGCTAGATTGGGTTAGGATAACAGGTCAGCATGGACAGGTTGGACCGAAAGGTCTGTTTCCGTGCTGTACATCTCTATGACTCTATGTGGAGGCCACGTGTAAGTAGTGGAAAGAATGTGCAGAATCCAGAGTGTCCCATCACACCCCCATGCCTCAAACCACATCCACTCCACCTGTGACAGAGCCTGCCGTTCCAGGATTAGAATATTCAGCCACCGCTGAATACACCACCCCGGAGTGGAAGCAAGTCATCCTCAGAGAGACTACCAAAGAAGAAGAACTTGGAATCATACCTGAACTATCAGTGAACTATACTGTCAGCATTTCTGTCTCATTCTCCTGCTGTGAGACCCAAATTTGCTTCATTCCTCAAAAATTATTAAAAGCATTTCTGTCCTAATTTTACTTAGTTACAGATTTCCTTTCATGCTGTCCCCTGCGGCTTGGCAGACCTCTGAAGAGGCTACGGGGAGTCTTCAAGGTGATATTAATAAGTTGAGCTAGGGGGCAAACACATAGCAGATACAGTATAATGTGGCTAAATGTGATCTTATATATTTTGGTGTGAAACACAAAGGCAGTGTGTTTTTTAAGTAGTGATACACTGGGAAGTGTGGATGTACAAAGGATGTTCTTATACACCAGTCAATGAAAGTAATCAGACAGATACTTTCATTAGGAATGCAAATGATATGTTGGACTCCATTACAAAAGGATATGAGTTCATAAGTGGTAATCTCTTAGACAGTTAGACAAAGCCTTGGTGAGAACACATCTGGAGTATTGCACATAGTTTTGGTTTCTCTACCGAAGAAAGAATGCACTTACCATAGAGGGAATACAGTAGAGATACACTAGGCTTGTACCTGAGCTAGCAGCACTGTCCAGTGAAGAAAGATGTTTCAACTGGCTCCATATTAACTAGTGCTTAGATGACTGAGAGGGGATCTAATTGAAACATGTCAAGTACTCCTGGGCTAGACTAGATGCAGGGAGGATGTTTTCTCTTGTTGGGGAATTTAGGACTGAGATGACAAAATACTTCTTTATTCAAAGGGTAGTGAATCTCTGGGATTTTTTTAACCACAGAAGACTATAGAGGCCCATTCATTGAATATAATCAAGAAACAGACAGGTAGACATTAAAAACATCAAGAGATGGAGGAAGAAAGCGGAATATGATATTAAAATGGAGGATCAGTCATGATTTAAGGGCTCGAAGGGCCTAGGGGCCAATGCCTGGTCCTACTTTCTGTGTTTCTAAATCTTGTGTCATTTCTTCAACTAATAACTGAAAGTCCAAATCTCTTTAAAATTGGTCAATCTCGACAGAGATTGTAAGATGGTTAATGCCATTGAATACTCCGAAGGTGCGAGTACATGTGGAGCTGAAGAATAAAGTAATCTTGAAATAAAAAGGCAATAATCACTAAAAGTTGTGATGGACATAAGAAGGCAAATAATATGACTTTCATATTATAAAAGAATATGGAGAAAATATAACAAGGAAGGTACCAGACAGGTATTACAGTACATATCAGGAATGAACTGAAAGCCCAGTTCTCTTTTCCCTTTAGATAAGAAGGCTGAGGTGTGACCTGAGTGAGGTCTTTAAATTGTGAAAGGTTTTAACATGGTGATACTCTAGTACATCCTCTGGGCAATTATGAATGGGCAATCAATGCTCTAGCCATCAACACTCATATCCTATGAATGACTAAAGAAAATTGAATCCTTTTCACACAAACTGTGGTGAGAATGTGGACCTCCTTACTACAGTGAGCAATTAAACTGAGTGATATAAATATATGTAGGGAAAAACTTGGCACATAGGCAAGGAAGAAAGAAATAGAAGAGATGGTTACTTTGTATATTTTATATCTCAGATTCATGCAGAGATGATGCCACTTTATATGTTTATGCTTAATGCAGTGCTTCAAAATATTTGCTCCATGCTGCAGTTCTGGCTTCCTTCTAGAGGTTTATTTACTTTCCTCTGAGACCACACCCAGACTTAACTAATCAAACACAGTGAGCATCAATAGTAAACCGACTTCAAGCACAATTGATTTTTATTCAGCAATTAAACATTCTGCATCTATTCTAATTACAGAAAAAGTCCCTGGAACTATAAATTCTCCAATGTCTATGCTAAGGTCATCAAGTCTGAGGTTGTGGTGATCAACTCGGTTTTTAAAACTACAAGATACTCAATATCAATGTTGTACTAATGAAGACAATCCAACCGTTTGTAAATGCATTGAGGTTGATGCTGAAATCTTAACATGGCTAACCATGTAGTCAGCACTTGGTTGTTGGCACAGATAATGTACTTTCTGCTCTAGAAATATACAGGTCAATGTTCACAATTGTAGATGCAACTTAGATTAGATTAGATGCCCTATAGTGTCGAAAAGGCCCTTCAGCCCAACAAGTCTACACCGACCCTCTGAAGAGCAACCTACCCAGACCCATTCCCCTACATTTACCCCTGACTATTGCACCTAACACTACAGGCAACTTAGTATAGCCAATTTACCTAACCTTCACATCTTTGGACTGTGGGAGGAAACCAAAGCACACAGAGGAAACCCACACAGACACGGGGAGAACATGCAAACTCCACACGGACAGTTACCTGAAGTGGGAATTGAACCCACGTCCCTGGCACTGTGAGGCAGCAGTGCTAGCCACTGAACCATCCATGCTGCCAAAGATCTTGAGCAAAGTATTTGTGTTAAGTCTGTATGGCTGAGTTCAGCATTGTGCTTGTCAAGTGAATGATTGGGAGGAGGTGACTTTCAACACATCTGACCTGGATAGATGCAAACATAAGTCAAACAATCATTTAGAACCACAATCATCACGCAGTATCCCCTCCAAACTCCTTCCCCAGGACCAATCCCAAACATCTTCCAATAAGGTCATATCTATTTACAAGGCACTTTGGAGGTCTTTGCAATAATTAATGTAAGTGGAGTCTCTGACTGAAAAGGAGTTTACCAATGCAATCAGAAACACATTCTATGTTTAAAGTGGCTCTCCCTGGGGGAAAAGGGGGAAGGAATGGGCTGTGATTAAAGGAACAGAAACAGTCATGAAAACTCAACACATGGTAATCAATATATATAAAGTATAGAGAAACTCTCTAATACCGGATCCACCCCTCCCACAAAGCCCATAAACCCAAGTCCTAATAAAATCAATATGAGAATGTATTTTATGATTTAATTTATGCTCTCTTGCCAGCTCTAACTGCCCTCAGATGTTGTCAGTCTTTATACAGGCATTTCTTTCACAACTTGATGATCTGAACAACTTTCAGTATTGTAAGAGTGCTTATGATTTTCTCCCTAGCCACTCACCAATCCCTCTCTCTCTCTCTATTTCTCTCTCTCTTCCTTTGCTGCCTAATCTCAAGCAGGTTCACCAAGAAAACTGACAAAAGCCAGTTAAAGAAATGTTTGCATTTTATACTGTGTCTTTTATGACTTAAGGATGCCCCAAAGCATTTCACAGCCAACAGAGCCCTTTTTCAAAGTAGAGTCATTGTTGTAATGTATGAAATAAAGCAGCCAAATTGAGCCCAGCAAGGTAATCGTGACAAGCTAATTCGATTTCTTTCATGATGTTGGTTGAGGGAAAACTCTTTGTTCAGGAATGCACAAAAAGAGTGCCATGGATTTTTCCATCTACCTGAGGGAGAAACCTTAGTTTAAAATCTTATCTGAAAGGCATCATCTCAATCACTGCTGCCTTCCCACAGTATATCAAAATAGCTGCCACTACGAATCCCAAAAAAACCCAGTGTTTAAAAAAAATGGCTCCAATACTTGAAAGCTTTAGAACTGAAGAGTCATAGCAAACTTGAAATGTTAACTCTGCCAGACCTGCTGAGTTTCTCCAGCCATTTCGGTTTGGTTTTACTGAGGTTTTGTACTCTTCATCACCTTACAGTCCCTTATTCAAACACAATCTTCCCTGTCCAATGAGCTGCTGACACTTCACTTTCTGTGTGTGCACACACACATGTGCGTGTCTGTGTGTCTGTGTGTGTGTGTGTTTAATGAGGTTCAGGGTACAGCGATGGTCTGTAATATTGTGTTATTTAAGAAGCTGTAACTGTATATTTAATATTTGCAGTTTGAGGTATGTAAGTGACTCCAGTAAGGCCTCCTATACTGTGCAGAATGGGGAATTTTATCGAGCATATATTATATATGAAGCATATGGGTGGCTCTGACAGTGTTGCATATTAAAGTGCAAACTGTGCATTTGCTTTATATTGAGATTCACAGTATATAAACAATTCACAGTGAGGATTCTGTTGTACTCCAATAATGAGGAAACTATAAATAGTATGGAAGCTGTAGTTTATTGTAACAAACAGTCCATTATAATACTGTTACATAAAAAGATCAATGCTTAAACAAGACAGCAAATCAGACAGCAGTGGTGAAGAGAATAGACAGGTTTATGTTTTGAGGTTGATCTTTCCTCAGAACTGAAAAGTCTTTTTAATTTGATCTACTACTGCGCTTTATGGTCTGCCCCAGATTCTGCTTTAACGTAACTTTTTTTTCTTTTGTAATTCCTTTGTGCAGTTCTGCAAAGGAGATTTGAAACCTTTATGAAGTTTTAATGTGATGATCTATTCCTCCTGCAGCCAAGGTACATGAAGTTGCTGACTGATTGATTGGTTTTATGGAACTGAGTGCAAAAGATTATAAGATATAGGAATTGATGCAGGCCATTCAGCCCATCAGGTTTACTCCAGCTTTCAATGAGATCATGGTTGATCTGATAATCCTCAACTCCATTCTCCTGCCCTTTTCCCATAATCCCTGTCTGGTTAAAAGCATGGCTATCGCAGCCTTGAGTATACATAATGACCTAACCTCTATTGCTCTCTGAGGTAAAGAATTTCACAATTTCAATACGTTCTGAGAAAAACAAAAATCTTCCTCATCTTCATCTGAAATGGGTGACCCCGATCCTGAGATTATGCCCTATAGTTCCAGATACTCACTCAAGGGGGGAACAATCTTTATTATCCACCCTGACCAGCTGCCCAAGAATCTTACATATTTCAATTAAATCACCTCTCATTTTCTTTAATTCCAATGAATCATGGTCCAATTCAACTTCTCCTCATAAGACGGTTCCTCAATACCTGCGATCATCTGACTGAATCTTTTCTGGACAATGACAGTATATCTTTCCTTAGGTAAAGGGACCATAACTGTTCACAGTGTTACAAATATGGTCCAAATAGTGTTTTGTACAGTATTAGCAAGATTTCCTAATTTTAGTTCTCCATTCACTTTGAAATAAAGGCCAACATTCCATTTGCTTTCCCTATTTCCTACTGAACCTGTACATAAGCCTTTTATGGTTTATGCACAAGGAACCCCAGATCTTTCGATTCTCGAGCTTGGGGCAGTCTTTCGCCATTTAAATAATATTATACTCCCCTATTCTTCCTCCAAAATACATAACCTTATATTTTACTACATTATATTCCAACTGCCAACTGTTTGCCCACTCACTTAACCTGTCTACATGCCTCTGCAGATTATTTGATTCATCCTTACCACTTGCCTTCCGACCTATTTGTATGTCATCCGCAAACTTTGCCGTACACATTCACTTCTCTCATCCAAGTCATTAATATATACAATCGGCCCAATATGATGTGATGTGGGGTGGCACGGTGGCTCAGTGGTTAGCACTGCTACCTCACAGTGCCAGGGATCCAGGTTCAATTCCAGCCTTGGGCAACTGTCTGTATGGAGATTGCACATTCTCCCTGTGTCTATGTGGGTTTCCTCCCACAGTCCAAAGATGTGCAGGCCAGGTGAATTGGCCATGCTAAATTGCCCTATAATGTTAGGTGCATTAGTCAGAGGGAAATAGGTCTGGGTGGGTTACTCTTCGGAGGGTGGGTGTGGACTGGTTGAGCCGAAGGGCGTGTTTCCACACTGTAGGGAGTCTAATTTAAAAATAGTTCCATTCCCTTGCCATCTCACCTTATCAGAAAACTGCACAATAGCCACTCAATTTAAACTAACACATTCTGCAAATACCGGTCTAAATTCTTCAGCTAAATTAAACCTAAATTGCATTGACAAAACACGTATTATAGCAGAACCAACTTTATTGTAAATGATTGTGGCCCTGGCACTAATCCGTGTTGCACTCCACTGGTTACAAGTTTTCCATCTTGAAAATTCCTCTGTAATCCCAGTCCTGATGAAGGGTCCTGCCTGAAGCATCGACTCTCCCGCTTTCCTGATGCTACTTGACCAGCTGTGCTTTTTCCAGCTCCACATTTCATCGATTGTGATTTTCCAGCATCTGCAATCCTCATTATCTCCAAATCCCAATTCCCTGCCTTCTATTAGTTAGTTAGTTCTCAATACATGATGACACAGTACCAGCCACCAAGGACTCTTTTATTTTATTCATTCATTGGGTGTGGACATCACTTGCTAAGTTGATTGTCCATCCCTAATTGCCAATTCAAATTCCTAAACAGAGGCCAGGAACAAGTCAGCAACATTGCTGTTGGCCTGGAATCACATGTAGGCCAGATCAGGTGAGAATGGCAGAGATTCACAATACACCGAGAGGAGGCAAATAAAATCCCTGGGGGGTTTTACACTCAGTATTCTGAGCACGCTCTGGAGGCTGAAAGCAAGTCTTAGCCAGGTACCTTAGCCAAGACCTTAGCCAGTACCTTAGCCAGGTACCAATGTGAGTACTCCAAATTTGCTGTTCCTTTTGTTGTTTGCATTTGCTCACAGAGAAGCTGCACTTGGTGCAGAAAGAGTGACAATCTACTCAGTGGTCAGGGGTTCAAGAACAGCACCTTCTGTTCGAGGCATGTCTCTATCTCAATAAGGAATACCTACTTGTCTTTGCTGGGTTATCGTTAGCACTGGCGCTATGAGGAGGCTAATCTTCCTCCTTGTCCATGCAAGGATAGCTGGTAAACAACAAGACAGAGGGGGCCAAGACCAGCAGAAGGATGTCCTACCTCTGCATCTTCATTCTCATGGTGGTGGAGACCTTTGGGTTAGCAAGACACGACATGGTCACACAGTTGCTAAGGGCAAGACAGGAGTGCCAATCCAAGATGGTAAGAGAAGGAGCTTCTTTTTTCACTCATGGAATGTGGTCATCACTATCTGAGTCAGCATTTATTGCTCAAGCCTATTTGGTGGTGAAGTACTTTTTTGAGCCCCTGCAGACCATGTGCTGTAGCACAATGCTGTTAGTGGGGTGGGGGGGTGGGGGGGAGGGGGGGAGGGGGGAGTTCCAGGACTTTGACCTGGACACTGAAGCAATGGCAATATTTTTCCAGGTCAGGATGGTGAGTGACTGGAAAAGGAATTTGCATGTGGTTGGTGGTGTTCCCTAATCTAATCACTTCTGGACACATTGAGCTCCACAGTAGGCATCATTGATGTGTAAGAGAAACAGAAAATATTAGAGAAACACAGTAGGTCTGGTCGCCTCTACGGAATGGGAAACGGAGTTAACATCTTGAATCCAGTGCTCCTCCTCCAGAACTGAAAGGGGTTGGAAAATAGTGCTTTAGGTGCTATTGACAAAGAGGGAGGAAGGGAAAGCAGAACAGGTTGTGAGGGGGTGCCCAGAACAAAATATAAAATAGAAATATATGCCGATGGCGGTAAGGGAGAGATAGAGATATAAATTAAGTGCAAATAACAGGTGTGAAAAGGAGAAAATGGATCTATTCTTCTGGAAGCAAAGCCAACAAAACAAACAAGGGAGAGTGGGGTAGTGATCAAGATGGAGGATAGAGGTCATGCTGGGAAGCTGTTGATGTCAGTGTTCAGTACAGAAGACCGTAAAATGTTTAAGAGGAAAATGGTGTTTTGTCCCTTTATTGGGAGTTGAGTTTTGTTGGAATACTGTAATAGACCCAGGACAGAAATGTTACCATGTGAACAAGATGGTTAATTTTAAATGGGAAAAAATGGGAGCTAAAGTTTATTCTTACAGATTTTCCAATAATTTTCAGTGAGACATACAAAAATGAAAAGTCAGCATGGATTTCATAAGTGAAAACCATGCTAGACCAGCCTTAGTAAATGTTTTGGCTTCCTGTGTGCATCACTCTTCTTACCACTGCATGTTGGCTCTCCTGATGGGTTTAGTGGAAAGTCAGCACTTACCTCCCAATGTCTTTGCCGCCTTGTTTCCTTACAGCAATGTGGGTGTTCTTAAACTCTAAAGACTGCAATAGGTAGCTCATTACTTCCTCGAATTAGAGATGAGCAACAATTGCAGTGATGCACAAATTAAGTTAATGAATAAGCAAAAGCATTGTCCCATGCCATGATCAAACCCAATAAACTGCAGATAATTGGCATTTTAATTAGTTTCTTGTCATTTCAGTGTTGCCTCTCACCATACATGACCTGCTCTCGTCTTATGACACACCACTTCTTCTGACCCCTCTCCCTTTGCAGAGTGAAGTTGATACATGGATAGTGAAGATGCTTGTTTTCATTTGCAGTTTGTACAAATCTGACAACCCTTGGCGAGTTGCCCATGTATTTACCAGCAGTCAGCTCTATTCCTAACTCCAGTGCCTGGAACTCTGTTTATGAAAGGAATGTTCCTTTAATCATTTTGTTATTGCTTGCTCAGCCATAATATCCCAACTGAAATGAGATGTTGTCACTATTGATATTTATCAAGAGGTTATTGGGTTGAAGCGTTCCATATGGTATAGTCAGATATGATCTAATGAATAGAAAGGACCACGAAATTTCATGCTTCTAAAATCTCCTGGAAGGCTCATTTATTAAATGCTCTGTGCTGGCTTGTATCATCCCCAACTAAAGAAAGTCTGGTTCTGATCCCAGCCAACATTGAGCTCATCCAGAACGTGAAGCAGGTGGATAATAAGGACCATGAGGTGCAACCAGCCAGGATTACTGACCACCTCCTCCATTGGAACATAAAATCAAGAGTAGCTCATTCCCCTTCTGAGCTGTAAACAGTATCCGATTAGGTCGTGGCTGGTCTGAATGACTCTATTTACCTCTTCTGCTTCTATAACCATTATCCCCTTTGAACAATCTCAGTTTTTAACATTTTGGTGAATGTAGATTTTTTAAAGGTAAAGGTTCTCAATTATGTTAGCAAGTTTTGAGAAGATGTGTAAACTCAGATTGAGGTTCTGGATGTATGCTTGCTCGCTGAGCTGGAAGGTTCATTTTCAGACATTTTATCTGGTAACATCATCAGTGAGCCTCCTGTGAAGCACTGATTTTAGTGACCTGTTTTCCATTTGTGTGTTTAGGTTTCCTTGGGTTTCTTGGGTTGGTGATGTCATTTGTGGCTGTGATGTCATTTCCTGCCCTTTTTCTCAGAGCATACCTCATAAATAGGGTACATGTCGATGTGTTTGTGGGTAGAGTTCTGATGCTTCTAGGAATTCTCATGCATGTCTCTGTTTGGCTTGTCCTAGGATGGATGTGTTGTCCCAGTCGAAGTGGTGCCCTTCCCCATCTGTATGTAAGGATACTAATGAGAGTGGGTCATTTCTTTTTGTGGCTAGTTGATGTTCATGTATCCTGGTGGTTAGTTTTCTGCCCACTTGTTCAATGTAGTGTTTGTTACAATTCTTGCACGGTATTTTGCAAATGATATTAGTTTTGCTTCTTGTCTGTACAGGCCTTTCAAATTCATTAGCTGCTGTTTTAGTGTGTTGTTGGGTTTGTGGGCTACCATAATGCCAAGAGGTCTGAGTAATCTGGCAGTCATTTCCGGGATGCCTTTGATGTGGGGGAGAGTGGACAGGGTTTCTGGATACATTTTGTCTGCTCATTTGGGTTTGTTGCTGAGAAATCAGCATACTGTGTTCATTGGGCACCCGTTCTTTTTGAATACACTGTCTCGGTGATTTTCCCCTGCTTTGCATAGTTTCTCTGTGCTGCAGTGTGTGGTGAAATAATGTTCTAATGCCCTTTCGTTTGTGGTTGTTGGGATGATTGCTTCTGTAGTTCAGTATTTGGTCCGTATGTGTTGTTTTCCTGTAGAATCTGGTTTGAAGCTCTACTGTGACATCTAGGAATGACGGTTTGTTGTTGTTTTCTTCCTCTTTAATGTATTTTGTGCCGGTAAGGGTATTATTGATGGTCTTGAAGGTTTCACTCTAATTTGAGGAAATTTCCTCTAAGCATTAGCCAGTAAAGCTATGAGTGATGGATGATTAGGAAAAGGACAAATAAGAAAACAAATAAGTCTGCAGAAAACAGACTTAGGCTCTGACTTAGGGGTACAGATGGCCTGGAGTAATTGAAATAGCCACACCTAGAGGCAATAAAGGCAGATTTGACAGCTTCGGCAGCAAATTCTGTGTAGCAGGGTTTGAGTTGGACTACTTTTAATGAAGGTGAAAATAGGTAGTTTTCATCAAAATGTGGTCAGAAGTTCAACTTAGGGTCAAATTTGATCCCCAGGTTGTGATCAGTCTGGCTTAGTCACATGCAGTTACCAGGGTGGGAGAGGGAATCAGTAACTTGGCAATGGAGGTAGAGGCTTGGAATGAGGATAATGGTGGGAAATGTAGATCCATTGCACCAGGGCAGAAGGTGCTTCAGAAACTGGCCACTCTCCTGAGCGCACTCGCTGTGCCACACACCCTATACAAGGCAAACCTTGTTGAGAAAAGCACCACTGGGTATATCCAGTTGGTACATGAACCTACTGATGTGGTCCCACACTGGTTTCACTCGTCCAACTGGCTCATGTGATGCCCATCTGCCAAACATAGACCATACAGATCCATTGAGGGGATTTGCTTATCACTCACCAAAGATCAAACCTTCAGGTAGAACAGCAGTCCATCACTAAAATTACAGAAAGGGATGGGAACCTAACTTGCAGATAAGGTCGTTCCAGTAAACTACATAAACTCATACACACAGTCTTGTTGTTTGTAGCAAATAATACCACCTCCAGGTATTGCAAATTTATTAAAATTCTAGAAAGGTGGTGACAGCAGAGTAGCAGAGCTCCTGCCCGGATCTCGTCCACTCCTTTCCTGCCTTTCTCTTTTCTCTCTCTCTTTCTTTCACTTTTGCTCTTTCTTTTCTCCCCCTTTTTTTGGCAGCATCAATGCCCTTCTCAGGGGTTGGCAGCAGCAGGAGCAATTCCTTCCTGGAATGTCAGTGGCGGGAGCCGTTCCTTCTCAGAGTGTTGGTAGCAGGAGCAAGTCCTTCCTGGAGTATTCACAGTGACAGGAGCGGTTCCATCCCGGAATGCCAGCGGCGGGATTGGGTCCTTCCCGGAGTGTCGTATCCAGGAGCAATTCCTTCCCATAATGTCAGCAGCAGGAGCAATTGCTTCCCGGAGTGTTCACAGTGACAGGAGCAATTCCTTCCTGGAGCGTCGGCAGCAGGAGCAATTCCTTCCCAGAGTGTTTGCACTGACAGGAGCGGTTCCTTTCTGGAATGCCGGCAGGAGGAGCGATTCCTTCATTGAGTGTCAGCATAGGAACGATTCGTTCCCGGAATGTCGGCAAGAGGATTGGGTCCTTCCCGGAGTGTCAGCATCAGGAGCAGGTCTTTCATGGAATATCGACATCAGGAACAATTCCTTCCCCGAGTGTTGGCATGAGGAGTGGGTCTTTCCCGGAGTGTCAGCATCAGGAGCGAATCGGTCCCGCAATGTCAGCATCAGGTGTATTTCCCACCCGGAGTGTCAGCAGCAGGAGCGAGTCCTTCCCGGAGTGTCAGCAGCAGGAGCGAGTCCTTCCCGGAGTGTCAGCAGCAGGAGCGGGCCCTTCCTGTAGTGCTGGCATCAGGAGCAATTCCTTCCCGGAGTGTCAGCAGCAGGAGCGGGTCCTTCCCGGAATGCCGGCAGCAGGAGTGGGTCCTTCCAGGAATGTCAGCAGCAGGAGCGAGTCCTTCCGGGAGTGTCAGCAGCAGGAGCGGGTCCTCCTCAGAATTCCGGCATCAGGAGCGGGTCCTTCCCGGAATGTCAGCAGCAGGAGCAGGTCCTCCCCAGAATGCCGGCTTCAGGAGCGGGTCCTTCCCGGAGTGCCGGCATCAGGAGCGGGTGCTTCCCGGAGTGTTGGCAGCAGGAGCAGGTCCTTCCCGGAGTGTCAGCAGCAGGAGCGGGTCCTTCCTGGGATGTCAGCAGGAGGATCAGGTCCTTCCCGGAATGCCGGCAGCAGGAGCGGGTCCTTCCTGGAATTTGGCAGCAGGAACGGGTCCTTCCCAGAGTGCCGACAGCAGGATCGGGTCCTTCCCGTAATGCCATCTGCAGGAGCGGGTCCTACCTGGAATTCGGCAGCAGGAGCAGTTCCATCCCCGAGTGCCAGCAGCAGGAGCGGTTCCTTCCCGAGTGCCAGTAGTAACGGCTTCCTTTGCTGAAATGGCAGTCCCAGGAGTTGGCAGCGGCAGCAGCGTGAGCCAGAATGATGCACCGGCTGCTTCGGCAAGGTAGGCCCAGGGACTGGTTTGAGTCTAGTTCGGGATCCGGCAGCTCCAGCGACAGTTGGTTTGCCGAGATTAACCCAGTGCAGACTCATGGCCGCAATGATGTCTGTGAAGAATGCCAACACAGTTCCAATGGCTCCAGCCCGTGGCTGGGTCCTGGGTACCTGACGGCTGGAGGTGTTGGCGTTCTGGCTGTGGCAGTGTGTGGGCACTCGGGGAACCTGCGTGTTCACAGGCAGAGGGGTCGACTTGGGGGCTTTACGTTTCTGGTAGCATCGACGCTTGGCAAGGAGTGACGTTTCCTTTTCTTTCGGCTATTTCTTTTATTTCTGCTTCTGTTTTTCATCCTGCCTTTTGTATTCTAAGATGATGCCAGAAAGTGGTGACTTTATCCACTTTTCACTGCACGCTTGTATTCAGTACACTTGACAATAAAATCGAAGTCTGAATCAAAATTGATTCAAAGTGCAAAGTTAATTATACTCCTCTGGTATCTTCTTCTCAATCAATCAGTCCACTTGCCAATCACTCAGCACATTTTTCTTATGCTTTAGAAATTGTTACTGCATTTGAAATTTGACAATCTTGCACCCATCCTGATGAATGCAAGCTAGATTACTGAGGAGTACCAAAATACAACAAGAAAACTGTGGATGCTGACAGTCTGAAACTTGGAACTACAATGGAATGGAGGTACCGTCAAATGCGTTTGTGGATGTTGTGGTGAATTTCTGGATTTGGCAGGAATTTTGCTCCATTCTCATTGACAGAGCAGAGGGGTCAGCAGCCTGACCACACCCAGGCTCCAACACGTACGGGGGAGGAACAGCTGCAGTACCCTTGGGGGACAGAGAGAGAGATGGGAGAGAAAGAGAGAGAGCAAAACTTGCGGAGAGAACAAGTTCTGTACCACATCCTCTGTCTCATTGGAGCTGGACTCCTCAATGCTCCTCAATAGTGGCAGGAGCAAGGAATAACCCTCAGTATCAATCCCCTCAGCACTCCCACTGTAGACTAACCCATTGATGTCCTCACATAGCTCCACGGCATCTGGGATTGCCAATATCTGAACTGATAAGTATCAGATGAAGTGTAACAGGCCTGAGGGGCTGAATGGTCTATTCCTGATCCTATGTTTCCAAGTGTCGGACCCTCTTTACTGGTACTGATCCTGTCTCTCACAGAACCCTGACAGTGCGGAAGCTGGCCACTTGGCCTATCACATCCACACCAACCCTCTGAAAAGCCTCCCACCCAGACCCATCCCCTCCCAACCTTAATCCTTGTAATCCTGCATTCCCCATGACTAACCCAGTTGACCTACACATCCCTGGATACCAAGGGGCAATTTAGCATGGCCAATCCATCTAACCTGCTCACCTTGTGCTGTGGGAGGAAACCAGAGCACTCGGAAGAAACTCACACAGACACAGAGAGAATATGCAAACTGCACACAGACAGTCAGCCAAGGCCTCTTGCTCTCTCTCTCTCTCTCTCTCTCTCTCTGCTCCCCACCCCTTCCCCCTCCACTATGATGGCAGGGTAGGTGGCAACTTTGAGTATCAGGAATCAGATTGGCAAACACTTGAGGAAAACTTTTTTTCCCTCAAAAGCAGACTGAACTTGTGGAATTCCCAACGCAGAAAATCAATCTCTCCTCACAGCACAGTGAGAACCAAAAGGAAGTCAACGTGGCAGCGCAAGGATGAGCAGGCAGTTGGAAAGTGGCATGGGTGGGTGGGTGGGGGGGGGGGGGGGGGAGGAGAGGTTGGGGGTGGAGGAGAGGGGGAGGGGGGGAGGGGAAGCCATGAGTTCCGACCACATGCCGCTGATATATCTCCTCTGTAATACACGGAAGGTGCAGACATCCTCACCAGTGATAAACCACATCCTGTCATTGAATTAAAGAACAAACTCAGAAGCCTGCCAACTGGAAAACATCCTTATGCCAACAAAAGGAACAGCAGAAAACAGTGATCGCCTCACGGAACCTGGGTAGTTGCTAAGGGATGTATCACACTTGAACAGCCATAACAAACTGAGGTAGGGGAGACCTAGACAAGGGAGGTGTGAGCTACTCATCAGTAGATGAGGAATCTCTCAGCTTCCTGCTGCCTGTCAGACAAACTAGTCTTGGGTAAGAACCTGGCAGCAATGTTATGTTTTAAAAATATCACAGCAACTTCCTCCACTGCATCCAGAACGCATTTGAAGCTTCCAGTGATTGTTGAAATGTCAATGATTATCTCCAGGAGCTAATACTGGGATCAACGTAACACTCCATTTTGGCAACTTTTCTGAAGAGGTTTGCATACTCCGTAATCCGTACATTGTAATCCCTCGGCAATGAAAGATCAAGGACTATTTAGTTCACATTCTCCCATCTAGTGGAACACAATGCAACATTACTGGGAGAGCCCAGCACATCAGCGCAAAAGGCAAACATTTGAAGCAATTGCATCCATCTTCAGTCCGAAGGGCAGAGTGGATGATCCATCTCAATCTCCATCAGGGGTCCCTGACATCGCAGATGCCAGTCTCCAGCCTATTGGATAAATTCAACATGATATCAAAATAGCTGAAAGCATTGGATACTACAAAAGCTATGGACTCTGACAATATTCTGGCAATTGTACTGTAAACATGCTCCAGAATTTGCACCATCCCTGGCCAAGCTGTTCAAGTACAGCTACAATGCTGGCATCTAGCCGACAATGTGAAGAATTGCCCAAATATGTCCAATGCATAAAAAGCAAGATACATCTAACCTGACCACTTACCACCCCATCGGTCTACTCTTGATCATCAGTGATGTGACGGAGGGGATTATCAAAATACTATCATGCTTCACTTGCTCAACAATAACCTGTACATTGATGCCTAGTTTGAGTTTTGCCAGGGCCACTCAACTCCTGATCTCCTTACTGCCTTCATTGAAACATGGACAAAAGAGCTGAATGCCAGAGGTGAGGAAAGAACGACTGCTCTTGGCATCAAGACTGCATTTGAACCAAATATAGCATCAAGGATCTGTAGCAAAACTGGAGTCAATGGGAAGCAAGGGGAAACTCTCTGCTGCTTGGAGTCATATTTGGCACTAAATAAAGATAGTTGAAGTTTTTTCATCTCCATTCTAGGACATCTTTACACAAAGCCAACAGAATAGCATCTTAGGTTCTTTCAGTGCAGCTGCAAAACTGGAAAGTGTCAACAATCTGGAAAATTCTCCAGATACTGTCCCACCTATTGTCCTGTTTACGAAAAAAAAGGAACACAACTCCAACCTAGTCAACTATCACCTCATCAATCTCCTCTCAATCATCAGCAAAGGGATGGGATTTATCAACAATAGCATTATTCTCCTTATCCTGCTTATAGCCACTCCATGGTTTGCTCACATGGCTTGCATTATCCTCACCCATCCCCTGTAGCTCTCCTGTAGCCTATCATCCAACAACATCGAGATCACCCTCTTCCTGCTTAAAGAGACTCTCTGTAAATCTGATCAAATGGCTGAAATACTGATATTTTCTTTTCTGGAAACCACTTTTTACTATTGTTTTTGCTTTTGTAATTCCAAGTACCTCCTCACTTACATTACAGTCTGTAGATGGATTTGTAGCAATCATCTTAACTTTTGGACATCCTTATATTCCACCTTTACCTATTGATCTTTACTCATTTCTGAGGCAGAAAGGAAAATGGATAGACCATAGCATCTGAAGAGATTTGTCCTTGTCACAACTTGAGCTTTTGTATCACATTTTTCAACTTTGCCTCTGCTCTTCTCCTTAGTTCAGCCGTCTACTATCTTCAGTCATTATTTATCTAACAAAATAAATTTATCTCCTTGTTGCAGTGTGACACCATCCACTTCAATCTCCATGAAAGTTTAAGACAGCCCTGCTAGCTAACATTTTTTTTGTCTTTTTGCTAATCCATTATCTAAGCTACTGGACATTGTTTATAATAATCTGCTCATCAGTGCTCAGTCTGGGTTTCGTCAGTGTCACTCAGCTCCAAGCCTAAGTAAAGTCTTGGTCCAAACATGGACAAAAAGAGTTGACTCCAAGAGGTGAGGTGAGAATGACAGCCCTTGACTTGAAGACAGCATTTCATAGAATTCCTACGGTGTGGAAACAGGCCAATCAGCCCATTGTGCCCTTACCATCCATAGAACATCCCACCCTATCCATGCATTTCCTCTGGCCAATCCACCTAACCTGTACATCTTTGGACAGTGGGAGAAAACTCACAGATACAGGGAGAACGTACAGGGCGACCTCTGTATCCACGACCCCAGTTTCCGTGGTTTCAGTTACCCAAGGCCCGAACATATTACAGGGAACCTTCCAGAACCAGGGACCAAGGAGCTGCCAGAAGATAAATTTCCCATTTAAATGAATACGTTCACTACTATCCACAGTAGGTCTTAGAACATTTTGCCATGGGTACAGGGTAACTTCTGTACAAACTCCACACAAACAGTTGACTGAGGGTGGAATTGAACCCAGGTCCACTGTGAGGCAGCAGTGCTAACCACTGAGCCACTGTGCAGCCCAAATGCTTTGATCTCTACCAGCTGCTGTGGTTGGATTTGAACCTATAGTCAATGGCATTAGACTAGGCCTCCAGGTTACTTAGTCCAGTGATACTACGAATATACCAATGTCCCACCATTTAACTCAGCACTGCATCAAGGAGTCGGAGCAAAGCTAGAGTCAATGGGAATCAGGGTCACAGCGTGTGCTGATTGAAATCATATCTAAAATGAAGTAGACAGTATGCATAGGTAGGTCTTTTTAGATAGCCAGGGTGTGACTCATGGGGTTCTGCAGGAATCTGTGCTGGACCCTCAACATTTTACAACATTTCAAATGGCTTAGATCTGGGAATTGAAAGAATGGTGGTAAAATTTGCATCCGACACAAAGTTAATTCAGAAAATACAAAGATGGCAGTAACAAGGATGCAGAAGTTATCAAGAAATTAAGCGAGCAAACAAAGATTTGTCAGATGAAGTAGAATATGGACAAATGTGGTTTTTAATATTTTTATCAGCAACCATTCATTACAATTTGGCGTAAGTGATTTGCAGAGTTCAGTGAAGCAGACAGTAAAATCGGTTGACGTAGCAATGGGATTTACCTGAGGATGGGCTTGAAGGAGGTGACAGAAAATGCAGGTAGATCCCGTTAAACTTAGTGGAATACATCTGTCCATAATAAATATTCACACATTTTCATGTTTCACATCTTTTATTTAATCACCACTTTCCTGGTAGCGATAATTTGTATAATCCTCACAGCAATATGTTTCTGTCTCAAATCCCTTAAAGAAGCCAAAGATCTGTCTTTCCTGAAAATGACAAGGTGCTAGAGATCACAATGGGTCAGGCAGCAACCGTGGAGACAGAGCAAGGTAACGTTTTGAGTCTACATGACTCAGAGCTGAAGTGAAGTGTGGAGGGACAGCAGTTATGCTATAGTTCGGATTCAGGGCGGGTGAGGGGTGGTGAGGGGGGTGTCTAGGTTGCTGGTGGAAAAAAGATGACAACAGTTTACATTAGGTGATCAGATTAGGAGTGTGGTAGAACAGTGGGGTGTCTCCTGCCAGACTTGAAGCGACAGTAAGTGAGATGGGGGAGGGGATCACATGATAGCAAGCTAAAAGAAAGGGAAGAAATGGTTCACAATTTAAACTCATTATGAACTCAATATTTAGTCCAGAAGGCTGTAAGGTGCCTAGTCTGAAGATGAGGTGGTGTTCCTCCAGTTTTTGCTGTGATTCACTGGAACACTGCAGCATGCCAATGATAAATCCAGCAGAATGCTACCAAACCCATCTTCCCCTCACTCCCCCTGTCTGCATTTCACAGGAATTGTACCTCCCCTAATCTTGTGTATTGTATTCGCTGCACCCAATATGGCCTACTCTACATTGGAGAAACCAAATGCAGACTGGGTGGTAGCTTTGCAGAACACCTCCAGTCCATGTGCAAGCATGATCCTGACCTTCCCGTAGCCAGTCAGTTTAACACAACACATGTTCACATGGCCACATGCCTGTCCTCAGCGTGTTACAGTGTTCCAGTGAATCACAACATAAACTGGAGAACAACATCTCATCTTCAGACCAGGCAATGTACAACCTTCTGGGCTCAACATTGAGTTCAACACCTTCAAATTGAGAACCATTTCTTCCCTTTCTTTCAGCTTGTTATAATGAGGACCCCTTCCCCATCCCACTTACTGTCCTTCCACATCTGGCAGGAGACACCCCACTGTTCTACCATTCTCACATTCTGATCACTTAATGTAAACAACTAACATCTTTTCTCCACCAGCAACTTAGACACCCCCCTCACCCACCACCTACACCTCCCCTCCACCCCCACCCCTAAACTACAGCTTATATGCTATCCCTCCACACCACACTTCAGCTCTGAGTCATGTACACTCCAACAGTCCAAACATTAGCTTGCTCTCTCTCCTTGGCTGTTGCCTGACCCATTGTGATCTCGAGCACTTCTTGTTTTCAGTACAGATTGCAGCATCTGCAGTAATGTGTTCCTAAAGACCTGTCTTTATTCAGTTACTTGTTTTCTCATGGTTTTATCCACTAATTCTCCTTGAAAATTATCTCATGGGCCAGATCTTTGTTCTTTCAGAGCACCACATGTCCGTATTGTTATTTTTGACTTTAATCTTTGTTTTGATATGAAGTCTAATTGTCCAGCATTCATTGCATCCCAAGTGGAATTGATATCTTTTCCTTCCTCCTTCCCTGTATACTTATTATTCACATCCAGCCCTCATATCAGACAATGATTGAATATATTCTTGTGCCAAATTTGAAGATTGTTGTCCAAAGCCTGAGAAAATAAAGTTTGAAAAGTGACTGAGCTTCAGGCCAACATAACACCATCAACAAAAAATAACAAGGTGCATTTAGACTTTAACATAGGAAAATGTCCTAAAGCCTAAAGCAAAAGGTAAAGGGACAGCCACAGAGACAAGGAGGGAGGGACTAGGATGGGTGACAAAAAATTCATACTGATTGTTTTAGGAAAAGTTCAGGGAAGGAGGAAGGAAAGTTGGAATGCTTCAGCCAGATTTGTTCAGAGACCGGGGCTGAAAAGATTAGGAATCAGGCACCAAGCCCATCTCTCTCTTTCTCTCTCTCTCTCTTTTTCTCTCTCTCCTGAGGCCAATTCCAATTGCCATATTTTACTGTCTGCTTCACTGAAGTTCCCAAGTAACTCATTCCAATTTGTGAATCTTACGTTGTTTTTTGACTGTGCCAGTTTTGTTAGGTTTGGTGGAGGGTTTCACTCCCTACTGCTAAGTGAGATCTCTCGTTGTGCCTAACCAACTCACCTCACTGATGATCTCCCCTACCCCTGCTACAGCACCCTGCACTCTCGTCTATTGCCCAATCCTATCACTTAGTGTACCCTGGGTCACTTGGCACTCACCAAATGACCAGAATCCCTAGAACTTACTGCTGAGAACTGGCATTATAAACCTGCCCAGCTCAGTGACGGGCAGTCGTTCCAAAGAGGTTGGAGAAGGGTGGGGGGTAAAATAACATGATGGTTCACCAACAGCTATCTGGAGATCCTGGTGGACAAGGTGGTCTAAAGGAATGGCATTTCTCTGCCCAGAGGATGACAGGGGAGCCCATGCCATCCCTACCCTCGTCTAAGGTCACCAACCAGGTCAGTGCAGTCTCCACGTTCAACAGGGCATTGGATGGCTGTTTGGATAGAAAGAATGCTCAGAGGCCAATAGGAAAAGACAGGAGATTGGCACTAGGGAAGGAAACCAAACGTCATCCTTTACAAGGTAACAAAGCAGATGAGTGCACAGCTGAGGAGCTGGTGTATGAGAGAAGGATTCACATTTTTGAATCATTTTTAGTAGAAGTGACCTGTACAAGAAGGACGGATTGCACCTAAACTGGAATGATACTAATACATTGGCAGGGAGATTTGCTAGAGCTGCTCAGGAAGATTTAAACTAGTAAGGTGGGGGAATTAGACCGAGGGAGACAGTGAGGAAAGAGATCAATCTGAGACTGGTACAGTTGAGAACAAAGGCGAGTCAAACAGTCAGGGCAAACAGGGACAGAGAACAAGATAGGACTGATAAATTAAACTGCATTTATTTCAATGCAAGAGGCCTAACAGGGAAGGCAGATGAACTCAGGGAATGGTTAGGAACATGGGACTGGGATATCAAGCAATTACAGAAACATGACTCAGGGATGAAGAGGTCTGGCAGCTTAATGTTCCAGGATACAAATGCTACAGGAAGGATAGAAATGGAGGCAAGAGAGGAGGGGGAGTGATGTTTTTGGTAAGGGATAGCATTACAGCTGTGCTGAGGGATGATATTCCTGGAAATACGTTCAGGGAAGTTATTTGGGTGAAACTGAGAAATAAGAAAGGGATGATCACCTTATTGGGAATGTATTATAGACCCCCTAATAGTCAGAGGGAAATTTACAAACATACTTGTAAGGAGACTCAGCTATCTCTAAGAATAATAGGGTAGTTATGGTAAGGGATTTTAACTTTCTAAACATAGACTGGGACTGCCATAGTGTTAAAGGTTTAGATAGAGAGGAATTTGTTAAGTGTGTACAAGAAATGTTTTTGATTCAATATGTGGATGTACCTACTAGAGAAGGTGCAAAACTTGACCTACTCTTGGGAAGTAAGGCAGAGCAGGTGACTGAGGTGTCAGTGGGGAAGCACTTTGGGGCCAGTCACCATAATTCTATTAGTTTTAAAATAATGATGGAAAAGGATAGACCAGATCTAAAAGTTGAAGTTCTAAATTGGTGAAAGGCCAATTTTGACGGTATTAGACAAGAACTTTCAAAAACTGATTGGGGACAGATATTGTCAGGTAAAGGGATGGCGGGAAAATGGGAAGCCTTTAGAAATGAGACAACGAGAGTCCAGAGAAAGTATATTCCTGTTAGGGTGAAAGGAAAGGCTGGTAGTTGTCGGGAATGTGAGATGACTAAATAAATTGAGGATTTGGTTAAAAGAAGGAAGCATATGTCAGCTATAGACAGAATAGATCTAGTGAATCCTTAGAAGAGTATAAAGGAAGTAGGGGTATACTTAAGAGGGAAATCAGGAGGGCAAAAAGGGGACATGAGATAGCTGTGCAAAATAGAGTTAAGGAGAAGCCAAAGGATTTTTACAAATACATTAAGAACAAAAGGGTAACTAGGGAGAGAATAGGGCCCCTCAAATATCAGCAAGGCTGATTTTCTGTGGAGCCGCAGGAGATGTGGAGATACTAAGTGAGTATCTTGCATCAGTATTTACTGTAGAAAAGGACGTGGAAGATGTGGACTGTAGGGAAATAGATGGTGACATCTTGAAAAATGTCCATTTTACAGAGGAGGAAGTGCTGGATGTCTTGAAAAGCATAAAAGTGGATAAATCCACAGGACCTGAACAGGTGTACCCGAGAACCCTGTGGAAAGCTAGAGAAGTGATTACTGGGCCTCTTGCTGAGATATTTGTATCATCGGTAGTCACAGGTGAGGTGCAAGAAGACTGGAGGTTAGCAAACATGGTGCCACTGTTTAAGAAAGCTGGCAAGGACAAGCCATGGAACTATAGACAAGTGAACCTGACATTGGTGGTGGGCAAGTTGTTGGAGGGAATCCTGTGGGATTGGATGTACATGTATTTGGAAAGGCAAGGACTGATTAGGGATAGTCAGCATGGCTTTGTGTGTGGGAAATCATGTCTCATAAATTTGATTGAATTTTTTGAAGAAGTAACAAAGAGGATTGATGAGGGCAGAGCGGTAGATGTGATCTATATGGACTCCAGTAAGGCATTCAACAAGGTTCCCCATGGGAGACTGGTGAGCAAGGTTAAATTTCATAGAATACAGGGAGAACTAGCCATTTGAATACAGAATTGGCTCAAAGGTAGAAGATAGAGGGTGGTGGTGGAGGGTTGCTTTTCAGAATGGAGGCCTGTGACCATTGGAGTGCCACAAGGATCGGTGCTGGGTCCACTATTTTTCATCATTTATATAAATTATTTGGATGTGAGCATAAGATGTATAGTTAGTAAGCTTGCAGATGACACTAAAATTGGAGGTGTAGTGGACAGTGAAAAAGATTACCTCACATTACAACAGGATCTTGATCAGATGGGCCAATGGGCTAAGAAGTGGCAGATGGAGTTTAATTCAGATAAATGCGAGGTGCTGCATTTTGGGAAAGCAAATCTTAGCAGGACTTATACATTTAATGATAAAGTCCTAGGGAGTGTTGCTGAACAAAGAGACCTTGGAGTGCAGGTTCATTGCTCCTTGAAAGTGGAGTCGCAGGTAGATAGGATAGTGAAGAAGGCATTTGGTATGCTTTCCTTTATTGATCAGAGTATTGAGTACAGGAGTTTGGAGGTCATGTTGTGGCTGTACAGGACATGAGTTAGACCACTGTTGGAATATTGCATGCAATTCTGGTCTCCTTCCTATCGGAAAGTTGTTGTGAAACTTGAAAGAGTTCAGAAAATATTTACAAGGATGTTGCCAGGGTTGGAGGATTTGAGCTATAGAGAGAGTTTGAAAAGGCAAGGACTGTTTTCCCTGAAGCGTCGGAGGCTGAGGGGTGACCTTAGAGAGGTTTATAAATCATGAGGGGCATAAATAGGATAAATAGGCAAAGTCTTTTCCCTGGGGTGGGGGTGTCTATAACTAGAGGGCATAAGTTTAGTGTGAGAGGGGACAGGTATAAAAGAGAGCTAAGGGGTAACTTTTTCATGCAGAGGTTGGTACGTGTATGGAATGAGCTGCCAGAGGAAGTAGTACAATTGAGACATTTAAAAGGCATCTGGTTGGGTATATAAATAGGAAGGGTTTGGAGGGATATGGGCCGGGAGGTGGGTTGGGTTGAGATATCTGATCAGCATGGACTGATGGATCTGTTTCCGTGCTGTACATCTTTCTGACTCTGTAATTTTGTGATCATGTATCCTGACCAGATGCCTGACCATGGCCAATCCCCTGGACTGAGATTAGAGGCTGCCTTACAGTACTCAGATCCCAAGTTTGCTCAGTGCCTCCACGGGCTTCAATGAGGACTATTCCCCTAACAAAATGACACATGGCTGTTTGCTTGCTGCACTGCAGACAGTTTACTATGCAAGCCACTGCTACATGGTGCAGGGTGATATACACTGTCACAGCAAACTGTGCTCCCCCTTGATGGAAGCCTGCTGACCAACAAGGCAAGCTTTCTGGCTCTGTGACTGCGCTAACAAACAAAGCAATGAAAGGCTGGCACTCTGTGAACCTCCAGATAGGTGATCAAGCAAGCAGCACCCCGGCTCCTTCCTCCCCCCCTCAAATGTCCATGTAGGAGGTGCACGAGCGGCTCCTGAGTCCTACCTTGAGATGCTGTTACATGTTAAATTTCAATAAGCAGAAAATCACCATGTGGCCATTCTGACTTCCATTTCGAGATGTCTTGGTGTCTAGTTTGTTCCCAGTGGGTAGTCGAATGGGAAGCTGCATATCAAAGAGGTGAGATGTACAGCTAATAAAGTCACTAACAAGCCATAATCCCCCTTAAGAGGCACCTCACTGTTGTTGAGCAAGAATCTCACCTTGCCTCTCATACAATTCTATCTCATTTCACACCACAGCCACATCATTCAGGTGCCCAGTAGACACTACATTAAATCTCCATTAAGGTTTGCAAATAGAAGTTTTACCTGGCTCCCTTTCTTAGCTCCAACTTCCTCATACTTAATATCTTTCCAAACACTACTGGAATCATTTCTCACTGTGAGTAATTAGATTAGATTCCCTACAGTATGGAAGCAGACCCTTCAGTCCTTCAGACCCTTCAGTCCACACCGACCCTCCGAAGAGTAACCCACCCAGATCCATTCCCCCTACCCTTTATTTAACCCTGACTAACACACCTAACACTATGGGCAATTCACCTGACCTGCACATCATTGAATTGTGGGAGGAAACCAGAGCACCCGGAGGAAACCCACGCAGAGACAGGGAGAACGATACAAACTCCCCACAGACAGTCACCCGAGGTAGGACTCGATCCCGGGTCCCTGGCTTTGTGAGGCAGTGGTGCTAACCACTGAGCCACTGTGCCCCCCCCCAAAATTCTTTTGACTCCACTGAGATATCAACACAACTCAATTTATTCGCTCAGAAGTGTCAAAGAAAATAAATCCAACTGCCTTATCATTTCCGGCCTTTGGTCAATGTCCCAGACACCACCATTGCCATCACACTCAAAGGGCAGGATGAAGAATGGGTAGGACACACAAAATGTCAGCTTTGGAACACAAAAGGGTTGAAAATTCAGTACTATTATGGTAGGAGTTCCAGGATTTTGACTCAGCAACAGTGAAGGATCGGACATGTATTTTCAAATCAGGATGATCAGTGACTTGGAGGGAAACCAGGTAATGGTGTTCCTATGAATCTGCTGCCCTTGTCCTTCTTGATGGTTGTTATTGTAGGTTTGGAAGGTGCTGTCTTAGGAATTTTGGTGAATTTCTGCAATGCATCTAGTAGATGGTATATATAGCTGCTACTGATTGAGGGTGGTAGCAGAGCCAATCAAGTGGACTGCTTTGTCCTGGATAGTATCAAGCTTCTTAAGTGTTCCTAAAGCTGCATTTATCTAGGCAAGTCGGAAATATTCCATCACACCCATGATTTGCTCCTTCTAAATGGTGGACAGGCTTTGGGGAATCAAGAGGCAAGTTATTCACTGCATGGGTCCTGGGCTTTGACCTGCTCTTGGAGCCATTACATTTATATAACTAGTCCAGTTCAGATTCTGGTCAATGGCAAACCAGATTGGAGATGTTGATTGTTGAACATATTGCAAATGGTGGATAAGAAGGAAAGTGGATGTGTAGGTATTAATGCAAGGAGTAATGCTGAATGGGGCTACTGATAAATCGATAAGCAAGGCAGTGAGCGAGATTAGGTTTTATTGCAGAGAAATGGGCAAGGACAATGGTGAAAAGATTTGAGATCTGTGTTGTATTTCCTTCATTTATTTAACCAAGTGACTTTATATTACATTTACTTAGAACAACCTATCCTACCTAATCAACCTGTTCAGAGATGTTATTACACATCTCTAGAACAGGTGGGATTTGAACCCAGGCCTTCTGGTCTAAGGATAGGAACACTGCCACTGTGCCACAAGGGGGCTCCTCAAAGATGGCCTATTAAAGTGGGATTTGAACTCACATGCATGATCCATGCCATAGATGTTATCAGCATCACGCTCAAAACATTTTCGCATCATGGAAATTAGTGAAATTATATCATCAGCAATTTGCACTTATGCAGCACCTTTGTAACAAGAAATAGGAGTAGACCTATCAATCCTCCCCTGCTATTTCAACAAGATCACAGCTGATTAGCCCCAGGCCTTGACTCCTCTTTCACCCCAATTCCTCCTCACTCTCAACTTCCTGATTCTTTAACAACAATCAATCTGCCCTGTAATTAAATACAGTACTTGCAGTGATCTATCACTCCCAACTCCATACATTCACTGTCCTCTGGGAACAGAAATTCCTCCACGTTTCCATTTTAAATAAGTGTCCCTTTGCTCTGTAACTACATCTCCAAGTTCAAGATTTTCCCACTAGCGGAAACATCTTCTCCACATCTATCCTGGTAAGCCACTTCAGAATCTCGTATGTTTCAAACTGATTATCTGCACTGATTGATTGATTTCATGGTGTCACATGTACTAAGATACATTGATAAATGTTGCTTTCCGTGCTCTACAGGCAGATTGTACCGCACAAAGTGCCTCAGGGTAGCAGAGCAGAGTGCAATGTTACAGCCGCAGAGAAGGTGGGGAGAGAGAGAGAGACAAAGAGAGAGAGAGTAAGAGAGAGAAAGAGAGAGAGAGAGAGATCAGAATTACTATTTGAAATGTCTGTTCAAAAGTCTGATATTACCGGGAAGAAGCTATTCTTGAATCTATTTCCACATGTATCCAAACTTTTGTATCTTCTACCTGATGGAAGAGGGTGGAAGAGAGTACAGTCGGGGTGGGAGGGGTCTTTGATTATGTTGTTTGCTTTCCCGAGGCGGTAGGAATTACAGATGGAGTTAATGGATGGAAGGCTCGTTTTCAGATGGAGTGGGCTGTGTTTGCAATTCTCTGTAGTTTCTTGCCATCTTGCCATCAGTTGGCAAACTATGTCATTCTTCCAAATCTAATGAGCAAAGTCATAGCCTAATTAGGCTCTTATTGAGTGAACCCCTTGAACCCAGAAACCAGTGACCTCTTTAACAGTGGAGAAACCATCAAGGTGACTGACAGATTGGAAAGTTTGAAGGAGCAGGGCTACTGGCAATCAGTAGATCATCCTGAAACCATCACCTTGCACCCCCAACCCTTCCCCAAATCCCAAGCCTTCAATTCATAATATAGCACAGCGTGGCCATTTTTTGCGGCATGCCTTGCCAGCAGGATTGGCTCAGATGTCAACCTGAGATGAGTGCAGGCTGGGAGAGGGGTTTTGATACTCAGTGACAAGGCCCACAAATTGCTGGTCAGGGATCATAGGAAGGAGCCTGCTTTGTATACGCAGAAAACATCCGACATCCTCTTACCGCCAAGCCAATGTGACAAGCTTCAGCCAATGATCTCAGAGTACTCATCTGGCCGGAAGGGGCAGAGCAATTCGAGAGAGAGGGTAATGAGGGATGGTGGGTGTCAGTAAATAAGGATGACCCACCACCCAACCCCAGTAACCATGCATTTCCCACAGCAAATTCACCTTGCTGTCACATATTTGGACTGTGGGAGGGAACTGGAGCAACAGAGGGAACCCCACAGACATAGGGAGAACATGCAAACTCCACAGAGGCAGTAGCCCGATGGGTGGAATTGAACCTGGATCCCTGGCACTATCACTAACTATTGAGCCACCACGCCACCCAGTAGTTGAGATAGACCCTGCTGTACATTGCAATATTGTCATATAAGTATTATTGTAATATTATTATTGTTTCTGTTGATCGTCCAGTTGGCATGACAGCAGACTAAGCAGCTAATTGCAGCAGGGTGGAGTATAGTTTTTGGCAAGCATCTTTGTGGTAAACAGGCCCCTGGTTGCCAGTCTAGCTTTATTTTCGACTGAATCTTCAGCAAAATGGGAAAGAATAGCTCTTTTCCCTATCCCTTCCACCTAACCAGCCTATCTTAGCCCCTCATCTATCCAAAGACCACCACCCAATCCACTCCTTGCACTGACTGATCAATATGAACGCGCAGGAGGTCAGAACCAGAGAGTTCCCGGACAATCATTGTGCAGGAGGAGGTCACAGGAAACTGTGTTCCTTCACAATGGCAGCCCCACCAGGGCCAACTCCCCAACCCTTCCTCTGCTTCAGCGTTTGCTGGAAACATCAACTCCATTCTCTCTTGACACATGATGCCTGACCTGCTGAGTGCTTCCAGGCAATGTCAACTTATATTATAGCAGTGGAAATTAGTCAATACTATTCTGAATAGTTGCAAAAGGGCCCCACCATCCTTCACTTGGTGAGTATTAGCAGCTGGGCATGTCCAAAATTAGTAAAGGGATGACATCTAGAAGGATAAGGCAACAGTTACAAGGGAACACACCACTTGCGAGTTCCCCTCCAAGCCACTCACCATCCTGACTTGGAAATATGTCAAAATCCTGGGGCTTCCACCCCATTTGATGTTCCTAAACAAAATGGACTACAGCAATTCCTGATGATGGCTCATCACCACTTTCTCAAGGGCAACTAGGGAGATGCAGTGAATGCCTCTCATCCCATGAATGAATTCAAAATAATCTTCTGGTCAGATAACAATACAGAAGGGCTGTAGTTTACTGCATTCAGAGAAAAAAAAGTTTATAGTAAATAGGGCCTTTCACAACCTCAAGACATCACAAAGGGCTTTGTAGGCAATCAAATACTTCTGAAGTGTAACTGCTGTAAAAACATAACTTATTATAATTGATGAATAGCAAACATTTTGTGGTGTTTCTCCCTTTCTGTCTCTTAGAAACATGCAAACATCGAAAATAGGAGCAGGAGTAGGCCATTCAGCCCCTCAGGTCGGCCCCACCATTTAATTTGATCAGAGATGATCTTCCAACTCAGTTCCCTGTTCCTACCCTTTGATCTCTTCAGCCTAAGAACGATCTCTAATTCCTTCTTCAGAACATTTAATATTTTGGCCTGAACTGCTTTCCATGGCAGAGAATTCCACAGGCTGACCATTCTCTGGGCTGAAGAAATTTCTCCTCATCTCAGTACCAAAGGGCGTACCTCGTATCTTTAAAGTGGTGATCATCCTTAATCAGTATCCGCTCCCTGCCTTATCTCCATAACCCTTGAGAGCTCTATCCAACTCTTTCTTAAATGAATCCAGAGACTGGGCCTCCACTGCCCTCTGGGACAGAGCAATCCACACAGTCACCACTCTCTGGGTGAAGGAGTTTCTCCTCATCTCTGTCCTAAATGGTCTACTACGTATTTTTAAGCTGTGTCCTCTGGTTCGGCATTCACCCATCAGCGGAAACATGTTTCCTGCCTCCAGAGTGTCCAATCCTTTAATAATCATATATGTCTCAATCATATCCCCTCTCAGTCTTCTAAACTCAAGGGTATACAAGCCCAGTCGCTCCAGTCTTTCAGTGTAAGGTAATCCCGCCATTCCATGAATTGACCTCGTGAACCTATGCTGCACTCCCTCAATAGCCAGAATGTCTTTCCTCAAATTTGGAGACCAGAACTGCACACAATACTCCAGGTGTGGTCTCACCAGGGCCCTGTACAGCTGCAGAAGAACCTCTTTGTTTCTATACTCAAACTCTCTTGTTATGAAGGCCAGCATGCTATTAGCCTTCTTCACTACCTGCTGTACCTGCATACTTACCTTCATTGACTGGTGTACAAGAACCCCCAGATCTCTCTGTACTGCCCCTTTACCTAAATTGATTCTATTGAGGTAGTAATCTGTCTTCCTGTTCTTGCCACCAAAGTAGATAACCATACATTTTTCCCCATTAAACTGCATCTGCCATGCATCTGACCACTCACCTAACTTGTTCCAGGTCACCCTGTAATCTCCTAACATCCTCATCACATTTCACCCTGCCACCCAGCTTAGTATCAACAGCAAATTTGCTAATGTTATTACTAATACCATCTTCTATATCATTAACATATATTGTAAAAAGCTGCAGTCCCAGCACTGATCCCTGCGGTAGCCCAATGGTCACTGCCTGCCATTCTGAAATGGAGCCGTTTATCACTACTCTTTGTTTCCTATCAGCCAACCAACTTTCAATCCAAGTTAGTACTTTGCCCCCAATACCATGCACCCTAATTTTGCTCACTAACCTCCTATGTGGGACATTATCAAAAGCTTTCTGAAAGTCCAGGTACACTACATCTACTGGATCTCCCTCATCCATCTTCAGAGTTACATCCTCAAAAAATTCCAGAAGATTAGTCAAGCATGATTTCCCCTTCATAAATTCATGCTGACTCTGACCTATCCTGTTACTACTATCCAGATGTGTCATAATTTCATCCTTTACAATAGACTCCAGCATCTTTCCCACCACTGAGGTCAGACTAACTGGTCTATAATTTCCTGCTTTCTCTCTCCCACCTTTCTTAAAAAGTGATATAACATTCGCCACCCTCCAATCCACAGGAACTGATCCCGAATCTATCGAACTCTGGAAAATAATCACCAACGCATCCACGATTTCTCGAGCCACTTCATTCAATACCCTGGGATGTAGACCATCAGGCCCCGGGGACTTATCAACCTTTAGACCTAACAGTCTCTCCAACACCAATTCCTGGCAAATATAAATTCCCTTCAGTTCAGGTCCTTCAGCCACTGTTACCTCAGGGAGATTGCTTGTGGCTTCCCCAGTGAACACAGATCTGAAGTACCAATTCAATTCTTCTGCCATTTCTTTGTTCCCCGTAATATATTCCCCTGTTTCTGTCTTCAAGGGCCCAATTTTAGTCTTAACCATTTTTTTGTCTTTCACATACCTAAAAAAACTTTTACTATCCTCCTTTATATTATTGGCCAGTTTACCTTCGTACCTCATTTTTTCTCTGCGTATTTCCTTCTTAGTAATCCTCTGTTGTTCTTTAAAAGCTTTCTAGCCCTCCATTTTCCCACTTATCTTTGCTATGTTATATTTTTTCTCTTTTAACTTTATATGTTTCTTAACTTCCCTCATCAGCCAAGGCCACCCATGCCTCCTCCTAGGATCTTTCTTCCTTTTTGGAATGAACTAATCCTGCAACTTCTGCATTATACACAGAAATATCCGCCATTGTTCCTCCACTGTCATCCTTGCTAAGGTATTGCACCATTGAACTTTGGCCAGCTCCTCCCTCATAGCTCCATAGTTCCCTTTATTCAACTGAAAAATTGTCACTTCCGATTGTACCCTCTCCCTCTCAAATTGCAGATTGAAGCATACTGTATTATGGTCACTACTTCCCAACGGCTCCTTCACTTCGAGGTCCCTGACCAATTCTGGTTCGTTGCACAATACCAGATCTAGAATTGCCTTCTCCCTGGTCGGCTCCAGCACCAGCTGTTATAAGAATCCATCTCTGAGGCACTCCACAAAGTCTCTTTCTTGAGGTCCAATACCATCCTGATTCTCCCAATCTACCTGCATGTCGAAATCCCCCATAACAACTGTAGTAACATCTTTGCGACAGGCCAATTTCAGCACCTGATTCAACTTACATCCGACATCCAGACTACTGTTTGGGGGCCTGTAGATAATTCCCAAGAGGGTCTTTTTACCCTTAGTATTTCTCAGCTCTATCCACACTGACTCTACATCCCCTGATTCTAGGTCCCCCGTGTGCAAGCGACTGAATATCATTCCTCACCAACATGGTCATCCCACCCCCTCTGCCCGTCAGTCTGCCCTTACGATAGCACGTGTAACCTTGAATATTCATTTCTCAGGTCCTGTCCACTTGAAGCCACGTCTCAGTTATCCCCACAATATCGTATCTGCCAATTTCCAAAAGAGCCTCAAGCTCATCCATTTTATTTCTAATGCATCGTGCATTCATGTATAGTATTTTTAATTTTTTACTGCCCTCACCTTTCCCATCAACTCCTGTTTCACTCAACCTTACAGCATGATCCAAATTTGGAAGCAAATTTGGTAACTTTGAAAGAGGATAAAGATTAGCACATGGTAGAATCCTGACAGTGTAGAAAGAGGCTATTCGGACCATCGAGTCTGCATCAATGTTTCAAACAGCATCCCACCCAGCCCCAGCCCCTATCCTATCCCTGAAACCCTGCATCAATCATAGCCAATCCACCCAACTCGCACATCCCTGCACACTATGGGCCAATTTAGCATGACCAATCCGTCTAACCTGCATATCTTTGGACTGTGGGAGGAAACCAGAGCACCCGGAGGAAACCCATGCAGACACAAGGAGAATGTGCAAACTCCACACAGACAGTCACCCGAGGCTGGAATCAAACTCTGGCCCTGGGTGCTGTGAGGTAGCAGCACTGTGCCACCATGCCACCCATATGAAATAATTGCAGGCGTGATGCAGGATTAGTTAGAATATCTGGTTGGCACGGACGAGTTGGACCGAAGGGTCTGTTTCCTCGCTGTACACCTCCATGACTATTCAAACAGCTGGCAGGCTCAGGAGGGGTTGAACAGCCTGCTTCAACACTGTACGATTTGGCATTTAACTTGCCGCAAATAGATTATTCCCGAGAGTCTTTGTTTTTTGCCAAAAGTGCCCTGTTTTAAAAGGCCTGGTATTAATCAGTGAGACACCCATCTCCGAATCCAGTCATCCTCAGGATCCCAATTATGAGCTGAGCAGCCAAACCAAGGATTTTGAGGACAGCATTACCCCAGTGCTCCTAAAAGCTGCTAAATATAGCTCTTATTGGCAAACATAAGGAAACTGTCTTCACTAGCAGGCTCTGTTCCTCTGCTATCAAATTACTGAAAGCTGCATGTTGTTTATATGTACACAAACATATTTTTAAAAACCGGACTCTGCAGCCAAAACTATCCATATTTTCACTTGTCGAGAGTCGGATTTGGCTGTACTTTCTATATTTTTCAGCCTCTCAGGAGGTTGATGAGACACAAAAGTGGATTAATGCTTCTATTCCCTCCTGCCTTCCATCACTGACTGGCACCATCCATCTGTGGGGCACAGTGCTGGGGTGCGGCCTACAATTGTGGAAACTTGGCAGGTTGGCACGGTATTGGATTGCATTCGCAGCCCAGAATGCAGGGGAGGATCAGCTCTAACCCTCTCAAGGATTCCTGGATACGCTGGCTTGATTGTGTGAGGGTTGTAAATCTGCTACACTTTATTAAAAGTTTGTAAATCAGTCGGGCCGGGTGGTGGGGGTAAGCTGTAGTGCTGTGCAGGCATCTCAGTTTTGAAGTGTTTCATCTCCTTCTCCTGATTACATTCATTACCCAGTACAATTTCCCAAAAACGTTTTGAAATACTCAATAAAACTGCTATGTTTATCTTCATTTTAGAACACACTTCACTTAGACAATGATGAATCTTTAATCTCTATATGCAAACCAATAAAGGAAATTACTGGCTTTTTAGATTTATTAGCGAACATTTTCTCAAAATTTGCCTTTCCCAACCTACGTCTTGTCCACTCAGCACATCACTCCTCTTGCCTCCTCAGCTGTGCCTCACTCTTGTTCATCTCACATCTCCTCAACCATTCCTCATTCTGTCAGTAAGGCCTCGTGCCCCCATCAGCCCTCAACCTGTCAGGGAGACCTCACTCCCTCACTCATCCCTCACCTGTCCCTTAACCCTCCCCATCCTTCACACCCTCTCCATGCTCCCATTCCCCTCACCCCTTTGCTGCTTGTCAGCCCAAGCCCGGATATTGTCCAGATCTTGTTGCATTTGAACATGGACTGCTTCAGTACCTGAGGAGTGCCGAACGGTGCTGAACATTGTACAATCATCGGTGAACATCCCCACTTCTGATCTTATGGGTGGAGGGAAGGTCATTGATGAAGCAGTTGAAGATGGTTGGGCTGAGGACACTACCCTGAGGAACTCCTGCAGAGATGTCCTGGAGCTGAGATGACTGACCTCCAACTACCACAACTATCTTTCCGTGTGCCAGATATGACTCCAACCGGCAGATCAGATGCAATATGGAGAAATGAGTCAGATGTGAAAAGGCTCCTAGCTCTGTAACTGTGTTTGCCTCCTTGCTGCTAGCCCAGGCTAAACAAGTGCCTGTTTGAGCCCGAGCTGATGCTGGGGTCTGTGTAATTCTCTCCATCACATACGGTGCAGGGACTCACTTTCACACCATCACTCTGCATCACTCAGGGTCATCCTTACATCATTCCCAACACAGTCCCTCACCAGGTCTCCCCTCACCCCCACCCACCTTACCAGCTCTTCGACCGTAGATGTGGTTGTAAAGTTCCTTACCTTTCCTACTCTCTCCCTTATTCGTTTGAAGGCCTGTGGCATTATTATGCCATTGAGCAAAGGAGAAGGAACAGGGGACTGACATGCACAAGGGTGCCAAAGACCAAATAATCATGCTTTATCTCAATAGAGTTGCCTTCAGGTAAACCCCCAGGTCACAGCTGCTCCTTGCACCTTGGTAAGGGGTCAAATTCTTCCCATGCTTTAGAGTGAATGGGAAAGTTTGGAGGAAATCATACTCATAGCTGCACAAACCCCCGCTGTGACAGTGAGGGTCATTTTCCTTTGTCATTGGGTTTTCCAGTTTGGAGCAGCGCACCAGCACTAGGACACTGATGAGGTGCCCAAAACTGGGCCATCTCCATGTTGCAGCCTGATTGCTTCTGGTAGCTAATAGGTTGTTTCTAATCTGTGTCATTAAGGAAATATTAGAAATAGCCACAAAAGTTCTTTGATGGAGGTATCATGGGGATGCTCTGTACTGATGCTGGCAAAGCCAAGAGGAAAAGGACTTGGGTCAGAAGGCTTCAGTGCCTTGCAATGGGATATCCATTGGGTTGCAGCCCACCCCCGCATTGCTGCAGCTGTACGGGCTTATCTAAAGGACAGTAATGAAAGAGTCTGGCCTGTAATCATTCACTTCAACATGGCTTCCTTCCAGTAAGCGGGGCATGTTTTATTAAATTAAAGTCAGGCTGTGAGCTGATGCTACCCAGAGTTCAGACCATTAAAGCTGCACCCAAGATTATGTCAAAAAAGTTTTACTGAATTGGCAGCGAGTGTGAGAAGCGGACAGAATCTCTACTGTGCTTAAAATGAATTAACCATGATGCCAATTTTCTTAAAGCTGCCATCGGTTCACCCTCAGCTTTGGTTGTCACTCAAAATCGTCTCTCCTCGCTGGTCAGATGTTGCACGTTGTTAGCCGAGTGAAAAGAAATCTTATTTGTCTTCTTATCAACTTGCTGAGCAGTGTGATTTCCTTTTGGACCATATTTGCAGATTTGCAACATAACGTAGCTCCTTCTTTTAACTTTTACAGCATGCACCATTGCTAATGCCCACAAACTCTCACCCACTCCACACCGATCTCTCAACGGCACTCCAACAGAACCTGATCTTCTATTCCTTACAGCCTCCAGGACGCAATGATGAGTTTAACAATTTCAGGGCATGAACATCTCTTTCTGTGTCCATCACCCATCTCCACAACCTCAGGTCCTAAAATGAATTGTATTGCTGTCAACTCATTTTTAACTATTCATTCTCCTCATTATCACTTATCTTGCTTCTCTCCTTCCCTGCCTTAATATCTGCAATCCCTCCATCTTCCTACCCTTTTGTTCTCCCTTCTCTTTCTCTGGACTCCACCTCAACCTCCTTGTTTGCGTCTCTAACCCCTCCCATCCCCCAGTCACCAGAATAAACCTCACTTTTTTTTAGCTGCTTCTAAGTTCTGAACACTGGACTTGAAACATTAACTCTGCTGCCTTCTGTTGCCAGACTGTACATCTCTATGACTCTATGGCCTGTTGAGTTCCTCCAGCAATGCCTGCTTGCATCAATTCCACCCACATCTCTCATTGTGTGACAAACTGCTAGGGTCTAAGTTAAAATTCACTAGGAAAAGGAGTCAAGTGGTGAGATGGAAGTAATCTCAGGCCTAGCCTTAGAAGGACCATATTTACCTCAAGAAAGAGACTGTCATTTTAAAAAAGCACTTCAGCTAATTTTTCTTTCATTGCAAGGAGCTTACATGTGGATTTAGCAAACAGGTACCACAATGGGAACTGTGGGCAGATCTGCAAGTTAACTTCGCCTGTTTTTTAACCTGTTTGATTTTCCCAAGCTATTTAGGGCGCCCAGTTAAATTCTGCTGTATCACAGACAAACTTTGTATAACTGCTCTTTGTGCCATCAGTTTAACATGCTCCCCTGAAGTTTATTGAGAAATAATGACTGTCACTTGGTCAAAGGGGAGGTAATGGCCTGGTGGTATTTTCACTGAACTGTTGTGTCAGACACTTGGGTAATGTTCTGATCACCTGCGGTTCAAAGGTTGGTGGATTTTGAATGCATTAAAAGTCTAATGATGATTGGGAAACTATTGTGGATTTTATTTTAGAGGGGGGAAACCCATCTGGTTCACTAATGTCTTTTAAGGAAGGAAAGTGCCTTCCTCACCTGGTTTAGACTACATCTGACGCCCGACCCACAGCAACATGATTGACTCTTAAGTGCTCTCTGGGACGGGTGATAAATGCTAGCCGAGCTAGTGGCATTGTCATCCTATAAATGAATAATGAAAAGAAATTCCTGGCACATCCTCCTTGACCAAGTTAGATTCAAAGACAGTGGTTTATTGTTGAATTTCCACCAGTGAGAGGAGATTAAGTATACACAATGGAGTTGAAGGTATTTTATTAGTTCAATAGTTTAATAAGTTGACTCACATATTAAAATATTGAGGCATGCAATAGAGATACAAATATTGACTTTGGAACATTGTGTGCATGTGTTTATTACTGCAACATTTTGTGGCTGTTGTGAGGCACCCTCAGACATGTGCAGCTTGCTAACACATTGAGACTGCATGAGTTGTCGGATGAGGGGAACTAGCTATGTGTTGCCATCTTATCAGAGCAGTTTGCAAACCAATCACTCCTCAGTCTGAAATTTGGCGTTAATCCAAGAGGAAGTAAAGCTATATGCTGCTATCAAACAGGGTGGCTCACTCTGGCCTCTGGTTCAAAAGATGAGGAGCTTTTAAGTCCTGAAATGTGAACTCATACCAACCAGGTCAGTGGTTCCCAGAGCCATACTGAGGCAGGGCTGTTCTGCCGAAGGCGACATTGCGCTGAGGACCCATCTTCTTTCCTCAAGTTACTATTTTGGAAAAGAGAAGAGGAGTCATCCTCATATTTAACCCTCAGCCAGCACCACAGACAGAAAAAGATCCAATTACTGACCACATGCTGAAGATGGCAGCCCCATTTTATCACTACCTTGTCACATCCTGCTCCACTAGTTGTCACTGTTGAAGCTCTAAGAACTACAGATCCCAGCACCTCCTCGACTGGACTCATGAGGCAGAGCAAGGCCTTGGGTGATTCCCACTGCACATCTCTGAGGGAAATACAACAGAGCAAAACCAAAATATTGTCAAAGTCACACTTCTCACTCCTTTAACTGAATGGAATCAATAATGCAATAAAAATAAGAAAGATTTCTTGTTGCTCCCCTGTCATCAGTAAGCGTATAAATGCAAATCAGCTTTTTATGGGATTTGTTTAGTCCTGATGGCATATTGATCCTTGGGCTGGGTGAGTGATTATGAATGGAAAACGCAATGCGATGTGCGGACCTGGCATTCCACTGCTGCCCTCACCGAGTAACCCACCCAGGCTTGACTGACTCAATAATTTTGTAGTGTTTTGATTGCACCACTAATGTGGAGCTCTAAAACCAAAAGGTCATAAAGCAGAACTAAATCTAAATGGCCATAAATCTCCGGATCATGCAGGATAGAAGGAGGCCTATTGTGGCTCTATGGAAAGTGTTAGCATGAGTCCCACAGATGGAAGGTATTCAGTGAAGACTTCAGGAGGGATTTCTTTATTTGGAGAGCGGTAAGAATGCATCCTAGGACTAGAAATATTGATATCCAGGTAATCCTCTGGGGACTTGGGTTTGAATCCCACCACAGCAGATGGTGGAATTTGAATTCAACAAGAATCAGGAATTAACAAGTCTAATGGTTACAATGAAACCAATGTCGATTTTCTGGAAAATCCTATCTGGTTCAGTAATGTCATTTAGGGAAGGAAACTATTATCCTTACCTGGTCTGGCCTACATTTGACTCCCGAGGTACTGACTCTCAACTGGCCTCTGGGTAATGAATACAGGCCTAGCATAAATGTGAATGCATAATTTTTTTTAAAAATCTGCACTCAAATCTCCCAAGTGGGTTTCTGACAGAGGGAGAGTGCAATCAGTGATAGCAGGACAATCACCAGTAAAACAATCATTTATGCATCATAAACACATACTGAACATTGGTAGGCCACAGGTGGGACACTGTGCACAGTTCAGGTCGCCACACTATTGGAAGGACGACACTGCAATGGAGAGGGTGCAGAGGTGATTCACCAGGATATTGCCTTGGATGGAAAATCTCAGTTGTGAGGAGGATTGGATAGGCTGTTTGTTTTGTTTGGAGCAAAGGAGGCTGAGGGAGGGATCTGACTGGGATGCTCAAAATTACGAGAAGCATAGATAGGGTAG
Source organism: Hemiscyllium ocellatum (assembly GCF_020745735.1). Lineage (NCBI taxonomy): Eukaryota > Metazoa > Chordata > Chondrichthyes > Orectolobiformes > Hemiscylliidae > Hemiscyllium > Hemiscyllium ocellatum. The sequence goes on along the minus strand of NC_083403.1, from coordinate 24,241,135 downwards.
ATCATGAGTACCTTTTCCCCATAGCATAACAGCAGAAGGCATACGTTTAAGGTGAGAAGTAAACAAGTTATTGGGGATCTCAGGAAAGATTTTTTTCACCCAGAAATATGGAATGTGCTGCCTGAGAGGATGATAGAGGCAGGTACCCTCATAATGTTTAAGAAGCATATGGACAAGCTCTTAAAATGTCGGGTATACTGGGCTATGGACCATGCACAGGTAAATAGGTTTACAGGTCATTCTGCCAAGATGCACATTTCATCAGCGTGAAATGACTATAAGACAATTGACGAATTGTAGATGTTATTTGGACAACACAACCTTCCTACTGAATGGGTATAGCGATTTTCTATTAACATTCTTCTACCACGCAGATTTCTATAGTGTGATTTTCTATAATGTGAGTGTACAGAGGAATATAACGGTTGCGTTATAGCAGAATGACCTATAGTGTAGTTTGGTGTTTGTTGGTAAGCCAAAGGATCTTTTTCTATGCTGTAGGACTCTGCGACTCAATTAAACAGATTTATGCAAGTGGCATTTTCCTAATGCTTTGACTGTTAAAAATATGTATTCGAGGTATGTTTGTGCTATCATTGTGATCTTTCTTCAGGAATAGAGATAGGGGAAGTTACAAGAAAATGGGGGGGGAAGGATTATGGGTGGGGAGAGTGGTGGAGTGGTAAGGTGGTGATATGTCAATCCAGGTGGTGGGTATGACCTGGTAAGTACTCACCTACCACCACCTCACTACTCAACCCATCTCCCCACTCATAACCCTGACTCCCCCCCCCCCCCTTTATCTGCAACACCTCCTACCCCCATATCCAATCTTGAAGAAGTTCAAAGTTTGTGAGAAGATTTGTAACTCGGGTGCTCGTTGTTGTGGTTCTGTTCGCCGAGCTGGGAATTTGTGTGGCAGACGTTTCGTCCCCTGTCTGGGTGATATCCTCAGTGCTTGGGACCCTCCTGTGAAGCGCTTCTGTGATGTTTTCTCCTGCATTTATAGTGATTTATACCTGCCACTTCCGGTTGTCAGTTCCAGCTGTCCGCTGCAGTGGCCGGTATATTGGGTCCAGGTCGATGTGCTTATTGATTGAATCTGTGGATGAGTGCCATGCCTCTAGGAATTCCCTGGCTGTTCTCTGTTTGGCTTGTCCTATAATAGTAGTGTTGTCCCAGTCAAATTCATGTTGCTTGTCATCTGCGTGTGTGGCTACTCAGGATAGCTGGTCGTGTCGTTTCGTGGGCTAGTTGGTGTTCATGGATGCGGGTCGTTAGCTGTCTTCCTGTTTGTCCTATGTAGTGTTTTGTGCAGTCCTTGCATGGGGTTTTGTACACTACATTGGTTTCGCTTATGCTGGGTATCGGGTCCTTCATTCTGGTGAGTTGTTGTCTGAGAGTGGCTGTTGGTTTGTGTGCTGTTATGAGTCCTAGTGGTCGCAATAGTCTGGCTGTCAGTTCAGAAATGCTCTTGATGTATGGTAGTGTGGCTAGTCCTTTGGGTTGCGGCATGTCCTCATTCCGTTGTCTTTCCCTTAGGCATCTGTTGATGAAATTGCGGGGTATCCAATTTTGGCAAATACATTGTATAGGTGTTCTTCTTCCTCTTTTTTCAGTTCTGGTGTACTGCAGTGTGTTGTGGCCCTTTTGAACAGTGTCTTGATGCAACTTATTTTGTGTGTGTTGGGGTGGTTCAGGACTTGGTCTGTGTGTGTGGCTTTCCTGTATACCTTTGTGGTGAATTCTCCGTTCGGTGTTTTCTGTACCATCACGTCTAGGAATGGGAGTTGGTTGTCCTTTTCTTCCTCTCTAGTGAATCGGATTCCTGTGAATGTGGCATTGATGATTCGGTGTGTGTTCTCTATTTCTGTGTTTTTAATGATTACAAAGGTGTCATCCACATATCTGACCCAGAGTTTGGGTTCAATTTGTGGTAAGACTGTTTGTTCTAATCTTCGCATTACAGCTTCTGCTATGAGTCCAGAGACAGGTGAGCCCCATGGGTGTGCCATTGATTTGTTCATACATTTCGTAGTTGAATGTGAAGTGTGTTGTGAGGCACAGGTCCAGTAGTTTGAGTATGCTGTCTTTGTTGATAGGTTCCTAGTCTTGTTGTCTGATCTGTATGTCCAGCAGGTTGGCTATTGTTTCTCTGGCTAGGGTTTTGTCAATAGAGGTGAACAGTGCCATTACATGGAATGAGACCATGGCTTCCTCCTTTGTGTATTTTTCTGATGATGTCCAAGAATTCCTGTGTTGACTGTATAGAGTGTCTGGATCCGCTGATCAGGTGTTTCAGTTTCTGCTATAGTTCTTTAGCCAGTTTGTGTGATGGTGTCCCTGGTAGTGATACTATGGGTCTGAGTGGGATGTCTGGTTTGTGCACTTTAGGTAGTCCATAGAATCTGGGGGTGTTGTTGCTTTCAGGTTTCATTCTTTGTAGGTCCGACCTGGTTATCTGTCTGTTTTTTTGTAGGTTCCTCAGTGTGTTGTTTATCCTATTGGTGAGCTGTGGGGTGGGGTCAAACTCCCTCTTTTGGTAGGTGTTGGTATCTGCAAGTAATTGTTGCGCTTTTTGGATGTAGTCTGCTTTGTCCAGTATGACCGTCATTCTGCCTTTGTCTGCTGGTAGTATGAGTATGTTCTTATCATTTCTTAGTGATTTTAGTGCTTCCCTCTCCTTGGTGTTGAGGTTGTGTGTTTGTCTTTTCCTTGTTATCAGAGGTACAATACTTTGTCTCACTGTTGTGTCTCTTCTGTCAGTCCATTGTTCCGGAGTGTGCATTCTAGTACTGCTAGGAAGTCTGCTGTCTTGGAGTCCCTGTGGTTGTAGTTGAGTTCCTTGGCCAGTATTGTTCTTTCCGTGTCTGTGAGCTGTCTGTGGGAGAGGTTTCTAACCCAGATGTGTGTTGTGGTGTCCTCTCTGTTGTGTGTTAGTTTGGCCATTTTTTCTTTGAGTGTCATTTTTTTGCGGTGTGTGGTCCTGTTCTGTCCTATGGTGACGGCCTGTCCTATGGTCCGGATCCATTCCTGATTGGTAGTTTTTGAAATTAATGATTTTTGGCGCGCAATTTCTTGTCTGTATTTGTGTAGTCTGTTGTAAGCATCTGTAATCATTACCTGGGTTATCCTGAATCCGTTCTGTCTGACTGTGTCCGTGGCTTGTGGGTTGTTGACTGGTGGTCTGTATCTGACACATGGTGGAAGGATTCGATTCTTTCGGTATTCATGCAGGAACTGGAGTTGTTCAGATGTGGTGCTTAGGCAGTTGGCACAGGATTCCCATTTCCTGGCTTGTCTTAGCGTCTCTCGCCCGTAGGTGTTCAAAGTTTGGGTTTGAAGAAGGGTTATACCTGAAACGTCAACTTCTTCACCTCCTGATGCTGCCTGGTTTGCTATGCTCTTCCAGCCTCCTGCCTGTCTCCTTTGGATTCCAGCATCTGCAGTTTGTTTTTGTCTCTAAGATTATTGTGATCTTGTTTCTGATTGGCTTTGTGTTCTTTGCTTCCAGGAACACATCCAACCTATGGATTTACAAGCATCAGGAAAGGTAATGCGGAGCTAGTCCAAAAAAATCTCCTTCCAGCATTGAACAGTGCCACTTTATTCCCACTTTCTCCAGTCACTAACAAAGCCAACTTCCAGGGAAATTCATTGAAACCCTAAGTTGAACACACTGTCAGGAAAACTCAGGAAGATCCCACTTGTCTCCCTAATGCCATCAAACAAGCTCTAAGAAAGTCATTGTTTACTTGGGACAAACTCTTTGAAGAACCTCAGTGTTGCTGTGGACACAGTACACCCCCCCACCCCCACCCAACACCTGCAAGAAGGCAGCTCACCACCTGCATCAAGGCAGTTAGGGATGGGGCAATAAATGCTGACCCAGCCAAAGATGCCAGCACACCATGATTGAAGAAACAGAACGAGAGAAACAAACCTCAATCAATATATCAATGCATTAAGATTTGGAGGTGCTGGTGTTAGACTGGTTGGACTATAACCTGGTGTGTGATTTTTTTTTAACTCAGTGCGGTAAGTGAGGGTTTACCTTCCATTACACAGGTTACTGACTTTGTGAAGTCTGGCACTGACGCCCGGCAAGAAAGGCTCAGACGCATCTTAAATGATATCTCCCAACATAGAAGCTTGCGGGTTCAAAGCCTTACTCTTGGAGTTTGAGAGGGTAATGCAGACTGGCACTGGGGCAGAGCACTGAAGGAATGCTACATTGCCTGAGATTTTCAAGTGCAACTTGAATTAGATATGCGCTTGCCCTCTCCAAGTGGATATTAGTCTCATGAAACTATTCAATTGAGGGTAGTACCGCAAATAAGAAATGGGATATGGGATCTTGCTGTGCCTAACGTCGCCACTGCATTGGCTCGTACAATATCAATCTTTCTACTGCAAAGTAAGTCCTTGTGTTTGGAAGCCTCTGAGGTACATTTGAGATGCAAGAAGCCGTGTTGGTTTACACTTTGTGGTGTGGTGTTTGAGCTGCGCTTAATTGTCATAGCACCACTTCAACATGAGGTGGCCATCTTTCCTTTCCATTCTAAAGAAAACAGTTCTGATGCACCTTAGCAGTGAGTTGTTTGATGTTAAGTATCAAGAGTTAAGTGAAACACTGTTCAAGAGGATGCAGCGTAACCACCTCTGAAACAATGTTCTGCAAAATCAAAGGTGGAGACGGCAAAAAGTAGCTCCCAGCGGAAATGACAACTGTAGAGAATTCAGTCAAAATAATCGACCGATACTTGAACAGATTCAAGTTTCCCTCAGCAATGAAGCGAAACTCGTTGCCATGACAGCACAGTATGTGGGGTAAAATGGCTCTTTTTGTTTTCCTGTAAATACAAACAGAATTATGAAAGTAGCTAAATTTACCATGACCGGACCAATTCATTTGGTTAGGCTCCTTGAACAGGCAAAGGGCTATTGGCCCGAATTAAAAGTCCACAAGATTCATTTTTACTTCGAACATCTTAAATTCACCAAATAATTGCTCACATTCGAAAGTTTTTTAAAAATAAATAATTATCAGGCAAGGCAAAAGGAAAACCTGATTTTCCCGTCTTAATGTGTCTCTGGCTTCATTGTATTGCACTTGGCAGAATTTCTGTCACAAACTGTTGGTATGATTATACCCTGAGTTGCCAGGGCAGGAAAGGCCTGTTTGGTCAGTCATACTACACTTCATCCAACACGAAGCAGTATTTTTCTAAGGCAGAGTTGTTTTTTTCCTGTCTGTGCCTAATCCTGCACTTAACCACCCACTTGTGCTGGGGGTCTCAGCTTCTCACCCCACCAGTAAAAGAGGGTCTATGGGGTCGTGCAAGGAAGTTGTCTGAAACTTTGATGAAAAAAACAAAAAGGTCGATGCAGATTTCTGGGGCCAACACATTGTAAGATTCCAAGACATACTCCAAACTTTCCTCGGGGATTGTTTGCACTCCATCTACTGGTCAAACTAATATTGCAGTGAATGTGATATTGGCACCAAACTTGACAAGGGCCTCAAACTAAAGTTTACTTTGTTATACACATTTGAAGACTTTCGGTTGGATTCAGCTACCTGTTTTGTTGCCCCAACAGCCTCTTGGTGGTGTACATTTTTATGAAGAAGTTTTGTTTTGTTGAAGAGTGAGCTGTGGCAGTTTTGTACCCTGCTCATTCTGATGAAAAGTTGGCTGGAGTAAATGTTTAATTTAAATAAAAACAGCATGGATCATAACTCATCATGGCCATGTCATGCTTGCAGTTCCTCTAATCACTACTTTAGCTGCAATGTTAATTCACTTATTTTAAACTAGTCAGATCTTTCCTCAAATAAATTAAAAATGCTAATGATCATAGAATTCCTACAGTGTGGAAAGAGGCCATTTGGCCCATCAATTCTGCACTGATCCAGCCTTCCATCCTACTCCCATAACCCACATTTCCCATCGCCAACCCACATAGCCTGCACATCTCTGGACACTAAGGGGCAATTCAGCATGGCCAATCCAACTAACCTGCACATCGTTGGAGGAAATCAAAACAACTGGAGGAATCTCGGGATGCTGGAAATCTTAAACAAACACAGAGAAAGCTGGAGAAACTCAGCAGGTCTGGCAACATCCCTGGAGACAGAAACAGAGTTAATGGCTCAAGTCCAACACGACTCTTCTTCGGAATCCGAGACATTTCAGACTGGCAGCGTAAGAGGGACAGAAAAATCCCTGGTGGCATCAGGCTTTGTTTTAGGGTCTAGGAATGTCCAGTGTTTGCACCAGCCAAGGAGGAAACAAAAATTGTAAGGGTTAAGATGAATTTTGCAGGAAGTTTCATTCTTTTGTGGAATATTTTATTATGACTTTATTATTATTGGAATTTCTGTTATCAACATTCATGACAGTGCTTTGGCTGTTTCTTCGATTAGGATTCATGGATGTGGTTTGTCACTGATTGCCACTACCAGCACCTCATGGTAACTGCCACCACTGCAACTCTGAGGCCCACAAGTTCTCTGACCACACTTTGTCGAGGCACTGTATAATGGTCAGCGGTAGAGGACACCCTATCACTGAATGTGTACAGAAAAGGCACTGTTCTTAGATAACAAGATGGCTCATTTCATGACACCCGTATGTTCAAGACATTGAGATGCAGGACCAGGAGCAGACCATCTAATCTGCTCTGCGTCACAATGAGATCATGGCTGTTTTGATATTGCTCAACCCCAATTCCCTGAGCTTTCCACATTACCCTTGATTCCCTTACTGATTAAAAGTTTATCTCAGATTTGAAAATGCTTCACCACCATCGACTGCCCACTGCAGCAAAGAATCTGCCAAATTCATGACTTTCTCAAAGAAGAAATTCACATTCATCTCTGTCTTAAATAGGTGACCCACCACCCTAACCCAGCACCCTAACCCTGATCCAGAACACGAACACTGACCCACCACCCTAACCCAGCACCCTAACCCTGATCCAGAACACGAACATTGACACAGCACCCTAACCCTGACCCAGAAAATTAACGCTGACCCAGCACCCTAACACTAACACTAACCCTAACCCTAATCCTGACCCTAACCCTAACCAAGACCCAGCACCCTAACCCAAAACCAGCACCCTAACTCTGACCCAGCACCCTAAATCTAACCCAGCACCATAATCCTGATCCTAACCCTAACACGGACCCAGCACCCTAACTCTGATTCAGCACTGTAATCCTAAACCAGCACCCTAACTCTAACCCACCTCCCTAATCCAGCACCCTAATCCTGATCCAGCACCCTAACACTGACCCAGCACCCTAACTCTGACCCAGCACCCTAACCCTGAACCAGCACCCTAAACCAGCATTCTAACCCTGATCCAGCACCCTAACACTGACCAAACACTCTAACCCTGACCCAGCTCGTGAAACTGAACCAGCACCCTAACCCTGACCCAGCACCCTAAACTGACCCTGCACCCTAACCCTAACCCAGCACCCTAACCCTGGCCCAGCACTCTATCTCTAACCCAGCACCCTAACCCTGACCCAGCACCCTAAACTGACCCAGCACCCTACCCTGGCCCAGCACTCTAACCCAGCACCCTAACCCTGATCCAGCACCCTAACCCTGATCCAGCACCCTAAACTGACCCTGCACCCTAACTCTAACCCTAACCCAGCACCATAACCCTGACCCAGCATCCCAAACTGACCCAGCATCCTAACCCTGACCCAGCACCCTAACTCTGATTCAGCACTGCAATCCTAACCCAGCACCCTAACTTTAATCCAGCACCCTAATCCTTACCCAGCACCCACCTCTAACCCAGCACCCTAACACTCACCCAGCATCCTATCTCTAACCCAGCTCCATAAGCCTAACCAGCACCCCAACATTGACCCAGCACCGTAATCCTGACCCAGCACCCTAATCCTGACCCAGCACCTGAACTCTGACCCAGCACCCTGACCCTGACCCAGCACCCTATCCCTGACCCAGCACCTGAACCCTGATCCAGCACCCTAACACTGACCCAGCACCTGAACCCTGATCCAGCACCCTAACCCTGACCCAGCACCCTAACCTGATCCAGCATCCTATCCCTGACCCAACACCCTTGCCCTGATCCAGCACCCTAACCTTGACCCAGCACTCTAACACTAACCGAGCACGCTAACTCTGATCCAGCATCCTAGCACCCTAACCTTAATCCAGCCCCCTAACTCTGACCCAGTACCCTCACTCTAACCCAGCACCATAACCCTGATCCAACAACCTAACCCTAACCCTAACACTGACCCAGCACCCTATCCTTGACCCAGCATCCTAACCTTGATCCAGCACCCTATCCCTGACCAAGCACTCTAAATCTGATCCGGCATCCTAACTCAAAGCCAGCAACCTAAATTTAACCCAGCACCCTAACCCTGACCCAGCACCCTAACTCTGACCCAGCACCCTAACTCTGACCCAGCACACTAACCTCAACCCAGCATCTTAACCCTTTTCCAGCACCCTAACCCTGACCCAGCATCTTAACCATTTTCCAGCACTCTAACCCTGAACCAACACCATAACCCTAATCCTGACCCAGCACCCTTACCTTGACCCAGCACTCTAACTCTGAACCAGCACCCTAACTCTGACCCAGCACCCTAACCCTGACCCAGAACCCTAACTCTGATTCAGCGCCGTAATCCTAAACCAGCACCCTAACTCTAATCCAGCACCCTAACCCTGAAACTTGAAGTAGGGCTAGAATCCATGGCCTTCAAATTTCAGCCTGTGTGTGCTACAGTACAACCAAAATGACATAAAGCTGCAGTCCTTTGGCTGTCTTCTTAGGCTGCCCTCCGAATCAAGGATGATTTTATTCCACTCCAGTGTTATAGGTCCTCAGCTAACTAAACAATACAACACTGGATCCTTACACCTTGGCACGGTGTTATGAAGATGTGGATGTACATTTAAGAGAGTGAAGGACTTAGCAAGTGCACGGAGTGCTGGAGAATTCACAAAGTAATATTTGATTCAGAACTGACAGCACTCGCTGAGACAAAAACACAAATTCAAATTTGGCCAATCAGTTTAAATTATACCCCAAAAAATATCAAACTCCAATCCAGTTTGAATTGATCATAAAGCCAATGACACAATCCGATGCTTTGGGGAATAAGACCAGGGAAAATTGAAGAGTTGAAAGGAGAACTGCCAAGCCCAGGGAAAATTGAAAGAGTTGGGAGGAGAACTGCCAAGCCCAGACTGCCTGAAAAATAGCCACTGTTAAAAGATATCTTTTCAATCAGTAATCTGTGACGCCAAAATTTCTGAAAAGAAAAAAAGAAGACACAGGAAGATCTGAATAGAAGCATGAAAGCTGCCTGGTTTGGGGATAAGAAGTCTTGATCTGTAAATCTTAATTGGGAGTTTTATCAGACTAGTATTTGGAAGGGAAGGTAAAAGATAGGTTAGAGTAAGGAATTGTAAATAATGGTTCGTTAATTATTCTCCAGTATACTTTAAGAAATAAGGTTAATTTTTACTTTAAATAGTTTTTGGTCACTCAGATTTTTACAGATTACTGTATTGTATAAATCTTTTCTGTGTTGCCGGTTTTAAATTAAGCAGGAGGGTTTACCCCATGTCATAACACACAGGTAATGAAGGGGGTGGGGATCAGGTGGTATTAAGGTCCTGAGCTAGACCGGGTCCAGTTTCAGCCCTGATCAATCAAGAATAAAATCTCTTGCTGATTGTTCCTTTCTGGCACAAAACTGTTACACTACATCACTGCCAATCCCTGGCCACTACACCAGGATGGACCGGGGAACATGTCTGAGGCTCTGCCTACCTCATCAGTTTGCTTTGTATACCCAAAGTTTTGCAGATGACTCCATGTTTTAATTTTGTCCCCTGCAAGCCCTCTCAAAGCCTTCAATTCCTGAAGATGTCTACAATTAAACCAGTTTATGACATGAAAATTAGTGGAGTTATGGATCACGAACAAGGCTATCAAAGGATATGGTATGATGTGGATCAGTTGAAACGTTGGGTGGAGAAATGGCAATTGGAGTTTAATCTGAACAAGTGTGCAGTGATGCATTGTGGGAGGTCAAAGCAAGAGGAAAGTATACAGTAAATGGCAGGAACATAAGGAGCATTGGTATTCAGAGGCATCCTGGGATGTAAGTCTGCAGACCCCTGATAGTGGCAGCACAAGTGAAAAAGGTGATAAGGAAAGTGAAAAACATGCTTGACTTAATCGGTAGGAGCACTGGCAAGTCATGATATAGCTGTGTAAAACTTTAGTTAGGTCACATTTGGAATATTCTTTGTAGTTTTGGCTGCCACACTACAGGAAGGATGTGGAAGCTTTGGAAAGGGGTGCAAAAAGGTGGACCAGGATGCTGCATGGATTGGAGTGTATTCGTTGTAAGGAGAAATTGGTCAAACTTGGATTGTTTACACTAGAGCATCAGAGCCTGAGGAGCGAATTGATAGAAGTATATAAATTTATGAGAGGCATGGATAGGGTGGATAGTTGGGTCCCTTTGCCAGGGTGGAAATGTCAAATACTAGGGGCTTAACTTTCAGGTAGGAGGGGGTAAATTTAAAGGAGATGTGCAGGGAAGGTTTTACACAGAGAGTGGTAGGCATTTGGAATATGCTGCTATGGAAGGTGGTAGAAGCAGATACAAGAGACATTTAAACAGATACATGAACAAGTAGGAAACAGGGGGATATGGACCATGTTCAGGCAGATGGGATTAGTTTAGAATGGCATCATGGTCAGCACAGACATGGTGGGCTGAAGGGCTTGTTTCTGTGCTGTACAGATTTATGTTCTCTTTTATCACACGGTACAGTGCACAGTCTAAGCATCTGTCATAAAAAAGGTGAACAATAAAGGAACAGTCAGTCTGATAAATGCAATGACATTATAAACATGTCTCGCTTCAGTGCAATGTGAGGAAGTTCAGCTCTCAAAAAAAGCATCATAGACGAGTCAGAGAAGTGAAACAACTTTGAAGTGCATTTTCACTCTCAGAATGTGGGTAAAAGTGGTACTTCTTGCCTATCCTTCCTTACCTGAGGATGTGGTGGTAGGCCTTAGTGCACTGCTTATATGTTTTCTTTATTCATTCACGGGGTGTGAGCATGGCATGAAGATGGCATTCTCTGCCCATGCCAGCTCCCCTTGAGAAAGTGATTGCCATCTGCTTCTCATGGTAAAATGCCCATTCTTATTGTGTTTTATGTTTCAGAATTTTAAGGGTCAACTAGGTAATGTGGAACCAAAGCCATAGTTAGGTCAGGCTGGACAGCTGAGGCAGTTTCTCTTACAAGAACACTCACTGCCCATTACACAAAAAACAGACATCTTTAGAATGTGCCATTTTATTTTACTCAATCATAGTATGCAAACAGACTTGTTACCTGCTTCAGGACTTACACACCAGACAATTCCTGCATCCCAAGTGAGCCTTGACCCCACCAACCCAGATTGGTGTGAACTGCACATGGTTCAAAGTGCCCAACCGGAAATGTGGTAAATTCCAAAATATAGCAGGGCCTTTGTCCTGAGGCTGTGGGTTTAGAGAGTGTGTGTCTGTAACTAAAGAACATTGGTCTGGTTTTTAACAACAATCTGGCTGTTTTTACAGCCTTTTTCCCTGGTGCCTGCAAATCATAACATTAATTTGACTACATTTTACTACCTGCCACTCAGAGGTTTGAACACTCTACCATCAATATCATGTACAATATTAACCATTGTTAATGACTGTGCATCCAGGATAGATTGCTTGGAGCAGTTACTGCGAAGGGATGCCTGGTAGAGGTTTTCAAAATGATGTGCAGTTTTGAGACAGTATGCAATGAGAACCTGGTTCCACTGGCAACTAAGTCAATAACCAAAGATTGGGAGATTTAACATATTGCTGATAAAGTCACATTTTATCGAAGATTTTATCTCACATCCATCAGGACAATTCACAAGAAATACTAAATTTAAAGGGAAAACCACCATGTATAGCCTCTAGCAGGTCAAGTACCTATTTAAAATTTTGGCAAAACCTGGCAGTTAACTATCAACTAGTCTGGGACACCGGCACCAACACGGCCCCTTGGCTGAACATTTCAACTCCCCCTCCCACTCTGCCGAGGACATAAGGGTCCTGGGCCTCCTCCATCGCTGCTCCCTCACCACCCAATGCCTAGAGGAAGAATGCTTCATCTTCCATCTCGGAACCCTTCAACCCCATGACATCAATATGGATTTCACCAGTTTCCTCATTTCCCCTCCCCCCACTTTATCCCAGTTGCAACCTTCCAGCTCAGCACCGTCCTAATGACCTGTCCCATCTGTCAAATTTCCTTCCCACCTATTTGCTCCACTCTTCTCTCCAACCTAACATCTTTACCCCCACCTCCATTCACCTATCGCACTTTCAGCTACTCTCTCCATCCCTGAGGCTCCCAGACTCATTCCTGATGAAGGGTTCCTGCCCAAAACGTCAATTTTCCTGCTCCTCAGATGCTGCCTGACCTGCTGTTCTTTTCCAGTACTGCTCTAATCTTGACTCTAATCTCCAGCATCTGCAGTACCCACTTTCGCCCTGTCAACTACTGTTAACTGGTGCATTCCCTATGTAGTCCACTTGCCAACCAATCAGCACTCTCCTCTCCTCAGTGTAAATGTTAGTTTTCCCCTTAAATTGGTATTCTTGCAATTTGTCCTGAGTGAAAGACAAAAACTTACTTTGTTTTCAGAAATGCTCAAACTCTGCATTACCTGAAAATTTAAAATAATTGGCTGAAGAACCAGAGGGGAAATAAGGAAGAATTATTTCACAAGATGGTTAAAATCTGAAAGGTACCTTGTAAAAATGTGATGAAATCAGAGTCCATGAGATCTTTTAGAAAGCAATTGGTAAGCAGCTGAAGAGAATTAGTTTGCAGAATTCAGTGGAAAAGCTGTGGGTCTAAATTGGATAATAAATTTTTCTAAAAGATGGCAAATACACAATTGCCCACATCGCCTCCTCATGCTCCGAGATTCCATAATTCTTTCTATTAGTGTTTGCTTTGGGCCAAACTGTCATCAGTGAGTAACCTTCTCATGGAGATGTAGTGGACAGCGAAGAAGGTTACCTCAGATTACAACAAGATCATGATCAGATAAGCTGAGAATTGGCAGATGGAGTTTAATTTAGATAAGGCTGAGGTGCTGCATTTTGGGAAAGCAAATCTTAGCAGACTTATACACTTAATGGTGAGGTCCTCAGGAGTGTTGCTTAATAAAGAGACCTTGAAGTGCAGGTTCATAGCTCCTTGAAAGTGGAGTCGCAGGTAGATAGGATAGTGAAGAAGGCATTTGGTATGCTTTCCTTTATTGGTCAGGGTATTTAGTACTGGAGTTGGGAGGTCATGTTGCAGCCGTACAGGACATTGGTTAGGCCACTGTTGGAATATTGTGTGCAATTCTTGTCTCCTTCCTATCGGAAAGATATTGTGAAACTTGAAAGGGTTCAGAAAAGATTTACAAGGATGTTGCCAGGGTTGGAGAGGCTGAACAGGCTGGGGCTGTTTTCCCTGGAGCATCGGAGGCTGAGAGGTGACCTTATAGAGGTTTATGAAATCATGAGGGACATGGATCAGATAAATAGATGGGGTGGGGGAGTCCAGAACTAGAGGGCATAGGTTTAGGGGGAGAGGGGAAAGATATAAAAGCGATAAGGGGCAATGTTTCCATGTAGAGGGTGGTATGTGTATGGAATGAGCTACCAGAGGAAGTGTGGAGGCTGGTACAATTGCAACGTTTAAAAGGCATCTGGATGGGTATATGAATAGGAAGGGTTTGGAGGGATATGGGTCAGGTGCTGGCAGGTGGGACTAGATTGGGTTGGTATATCTGGTCGGCATGGACGGGTTGGACCGAAGGATCTGTTTTCATGCTGTACTCTATGACTCTAAGTTGGAATTATATTCCAAAAGCCAAATATTCAATGATATCGCACAGATGAGATCATTCTGTCCATCATGACTGTGTCAATTGTCTAGAAATAAAAAGTGTCCAACTAGTCTCTTCACCCATAGTTATGTTAATTTATCAAATTGCCTCTCAAAACTTGTTCTCAGACAAAAGTCAACATGTACTGCATTAAAAAAATCCTTATTTTGCAACCGGTTCCTTCGCCTGCCCTGGGGATGGAGTGCTGCACTGTTGGAGATGCTAGGTAGACAAGCAGGAGGCTGGAAGATCACAGCAAGCCAGGCAGCATCAGGAGGTGAGGAAGTCAACATTTCAGGTGTAACCCTTCTTTAGGTCTTGGGGTGGGTGTAATGGGAGCTGCAGATAAAGGGGCTGGGGGGCAGGGTTTTGAGGTTGGGATAGGTGAAGACAGGTAGAGGGTGCATCGTGGTTGTTCGATGGGAGGAATGAATCTGGTAGGTGGCTAGAAGGAAGGGTCGATGAGAGGAATGGAAGCGAGGGGGAGAGGCTGGGAAGGGAGGTTATTTGAAATTGAAGAACTCAGTGTTGAGTCCACCAGGCTAGAGCTGCCCAGGCGGAAGATGAGGTGTTGTTCCTCTAACTTGCGCTCTGATTCATAGTGGCCGAGAATGGTCATGTTGGAAAGTGAGTGGGAAGGGGAATTAAAATGGACGGTGACTGGGAGGTTAGATTAGATTCCATACAGTGTGAAAACAGGCCCTTCAGCCCAACCAGTCCACACCGACCCTCCGAAGAGTAACCCACCCCCACCCATTTCCCTCTGACTAACACACATAACACTATGGGCAATTTAACATGGCCAATTCACCAGGCCTGCACATCTTTGGACTGTGGGAGGAAACCAGAGCACCTGGAGGAAACCCACACAGACACGGGGAGAATGTGCAAACTCCACACAGTCACCCAAAGCTGGAATCGAACCTGGTACCGTAATGCTGAAGGGCTAACCACTGAGCCACTGTGCCACCCCTTGGCTCCTGTGGGCTCGGCTGAGATACTCAACAAAACATGCCCTGAGTCTACATTTGGTCTCCCCGATGTAGAGAAGACCACACATCGGGAACACCAGATACAGTAAACTACGTTGGAGGAGAGGCAGGTGAACCTTTGTCTTTCAGGCAAAATACTAAACCAAGGCTACAGATACCCTCTGTAGTGCATTTAATTGGATTTGTGGCTCTATATTACAACTGCAATATTTAACACTCAGTAAACATCCATAAAGTTCTGCCTGTGGGATCTAGCTGTTGCATGTTTTGACAGTAACATTTGCAAAGTACCTGTATTTCACTGACTATAAAGCATTTCAGGATATCCTGAGTTTTTGAAAAGTGCTGAATAAATCCACACTATTTCTTTTGACTGCTCTTGCATGTGGTACCATTTTCCTCTCTTTCCTTCGCACTTGTACTTTAGGGCATAGACTGATATCAGTATACAATACAATCCCACAAAGCCACTTAGGAGAGACTAATATGACTCACTCACATTTATTTTTGAATGCGATCACTGACAGTGAAGGTTGATGTACAGTTAAATACATGAGGGAATGTCAGACTAATGCATTATATACCTGTAGGGTCAGTAAGCACACCAGGGTGCATTAGAATCTCCAAAGAATGACGGAAAATTCATCTTCTTGGAGGTTTTGCTTTGTAATGAATATGTTTGTGTAAGATTCTTCTCTACTGCTTTAACTAAAATTGTAAATATTTAAAATAAGCAGGTCACATCCTTTGCGTGCAAAGGAAGTTTGTATGGTTTTGATTCCCAAATGTGACCCAAGCTAAGCAGCATCAGGATATGAGAGAATTGGAGTTTCATTCCTAAACTGGACTGAATTCGAGGTCTGTGAAGAAACACATCAGGATGAGCTAGCAGATTGTAAGCTCAGCTGGCACACGTGGCACAGTCAAACATTTTGCACACGCTACAGTGTCCTATCGCTGAAGATTACGGAACGAGTCGCAGCAACTGCAGAAGGGAGTTTTTCATTATATTTCTATAAATCAAGACATCTGGCTCTCTCAGTCAAGCGGTGGAGCATGCATCCGTTTCCTATGTGGTTGTGAACATGTGTGTGTGAATTCTTTCTATGCTTGCGAGTCTGTGTATGCATGTCTGTTTGTGTGTGTGTGTGTGTGTGTTGTGAACATGCCTGTTTGTGAGAGGGAATTCTTATTTTGAGGTGTCTGTGCATAGGAAGGTGTGTGAAGAGTTTCATGCTGGACTTGTAGGCACCTCCTAAAAGATAGAGGTGAAAATCAGCTATATAGCTCCAAACTTCAAATACCCAGGGGAAGTGGTTTCGAGAGACAGCGACAGGCCCGAAGAGCAAGTTGGTTACCAGTGACTGACCTCGGTTCACTCTTCATCAGTGAACTCCACCTGCTCCACCAGGCTGACATGAATCAGGCTCAATATCTGTCCCTCTTTAGACCCGATCATTTAGGTGTAGGGATTGTATCTGCATCCAATGTCCCATTCCCACGCTCAGAGCTAAACACCCCTTAATTTCCAGGGTGGGGACTCCAGTCGAATTTTTAATTGCTTCTTGTTCTTAGAAGTAATGTTGTTGCAATTATAAGAATCAGTATGACTGGGGGCAGTCTGCCTAACAACATACCAGAGAAAGAGCTCCTGCAAGGTTTTAAGGCTGCAGTCTAAGAACTGGAGTTCCAAGATAAGGCCCTTGTTTAAGGAGGACAGCAACACTGTTGAGAGGAATAAGTGTCAGAATAAGGGGTTCTGCTGATTGAAATACAGAAAGGCTTGTATTCATAAAGGAGTGCATCTTCAAACTATCACCTCATGGATCCAATCAGGGTACTCCTCACAGGTCCTTGTTTTACACCTACTTACTGTTCACCTATTCAGACTCTCACAGCATCTCTGCCTTGCCCGATTTTTTTATGCTTTGTTCCCTCAGCCAGAGCTTAAAGGCTCACCAATCATATCTGTCTTGCCTTGCTGTTTAATATAGACACAAAGCCAGGCAGCTAGTCATGACTGTCAGCAGTGATCAATTAATGGCACAGTCAGTTCTATATCACAGTGGAACCACGTGCCAAAACTGTACGCCTCAATCGTGTTGTCTATACTTCAAGCAATGCCTTCAAGTCTGAAGGGAGTAATCCTCAGTCAGGCCACAGCAGATACTATTCAGTGAAAGGGTCTCAACAGAGTAACAAAGAAGGGCTCATGCCCGAAACGTTGATTCTCCTGCTCCTTGGATGCTGCCTGACCTGCTGCATTTTTCCAGCAAGATATTTTCAGCTCTGATCTCCAGCATTTGCAGTCCTCACCTTCTCCCAACAGAGTATGTTAAGGGCATCACCTGGCTAACAGTCCAGAGGTTTGGACATGGTCAGTTGGCTACTTGCGCTGATCAAGGTGAGGGCCCTCATACCTCTACAGCCTGGGCAGTGGTTCACGGTTAGTCCTACAAGCCTACAGTGCATGCAGACACGGTCTGAGAGTTCCCCAGAGATCAGTCGGGGGTGGGGGGGGGGGTCTAGCTACTCATCAGTCGGCCTCTCCATCCAAGTCAGTCAGAGGGGTGGCCATGATCTGTCCTGGGCATCAGCTTAATAAAAGTCATTAGAGGGAGGTTATTGCAGCTACTGCTGCGTTCGGTAAGTTGGGGAAGTCAACTGTGGGGATTGAAGGACAGTATGCTGGGATGCTTTGGGCGGGGAGCAATAATTATGAGAGGAGGGAGACAAGTGTAATGGAGGGCATAGGTTATTGCAGGAAGGAGAATCATTGATGGTCACAACCATTGCACAGGGTGGGGGACAGAGTAGCATGACTAAGCTATGGAATAGCTGGGCATTGGCGGGGGGGGGAATGTTGCCCTCGCTGAGTCAGTGTTCTAAGATAGAATGAGGCTAGGGTCAAGTAGTCTGTATAGCTTGGCTCTTAAATAGCAGTAGATGTACTAATGGGCTTATGCATTTGCAATGACGTGTCGTCTGTCCTATTTTATTTTGGCTCCCCTCTCACTACCTGTACAGTGAACGGTAACTCCTGGTTGCCAGCATTTGACTGGGAACCATGGCTGGTCATTAAAACTAGCTTCAGTACCCAGAATTCAGGGGGTCCCGTCAGTGGTGAGAACACTTCCCCTCAGGCGAGGGGGAAGACAGCAACGAGCATAGCACCATAGGGGCATGGAACCTGACCAATGAGACAGGTTTCGGAGAACAGCCTGAGAAAGTTCACTGGGGCTCACAATGATTGGTGAGTTTCTGGGAGGGCTCACCAAAGCTGACACTTGGTTGATTTCTGGTCAAATCCAGCCCACTATTCCACTCACATCATCCATCCATCAGCAACTCCGGCTCCATCCCACAGGACGCTTTGCACTCGCTAATTGAACACAATGAAATCAGTGAGAATCTGAGGCTGAACAGAAGAATTAGGAGCTGGAGGAGGTACAGCCATTGACATTGGGCTAAAGGTGATCGGAAATGCACTGGAGGCCAGAATTGGAGCTTGCAGAGGGAAGGGTCAAAATTGGAGATTGTTGGTGGTTGTAGGTCTGGAAGAGGTTACGGAGATAGTGGATGGAAGATACAGCTAAAAGGTTAAGTATAGGTGGGGATGGGAGGTGGGGAGGGGTAAGAGAACAGATCTCACCTTCCTGACACTCCCACCTCCGCAAAAATGTTGGCAGACAGACATCAGGTCTGGAGGATGATGCCTACCCTGCAACCATATCAAACTGAGAGCCAGCTGGGGAGTAATCAACCACCACTGCTGTGGGGAGAAAGTTAAATGCAAGAATCATCCCTGTTTAGCACCATTATCTTGGTAACAGAAACCCTATATATTAATGATTTAGATGAGATAACTAAACATCTCAATCTTCAGATGATGCAAAGCTGGGTGGGATTGTGAACTGTGTCATGGATACAATGTGACTTGGAAAATTTGGGTGAGTGGGCAAGTGCATGGCAGGTGAAGTATAATGTGGATAATAGTGAGCTAATCTATATTTTGGTCGCAAAAACAGGAAGGCAGATTATTATGTGAATGTCGATAGTTTGGGGAAAGGGGAGATGCAACGAGACATGGGTGTCCCTGTACACCACTGACAAGTGTGTAGGTGCAACAGGCAATGAAGAAGGCAAGTAGAATGTTGGTCTTCATAGTGAGAGGATTTGAGTACAAGAGCAGGGATGTCTTACTGCAATTGTACAGGTGAGAACACAGCTAGAGGATCGTGTGCAGTTTTAGTCTCCTTTCCTGAGGAAGGATGTTCTGGCTATGGAGGGAGTGCAATGAAAATTTACCAGATTTATTCGAATGATGGCAGGACTGGTGTATAAAGACAGACTGAATCGGTTATGACTATATTCATTGGAGTTTGGAATAATGGGGAGGGGGAGAAAGAGTCTCAATAAAGCAGATATAATTCTAACAGAACTAGCCAGGGTAAACACAGGAAAGATGTTCCAGGTGACGGCAGTCCAGATCCAGAGGTCATAGTCTAAGGACCCTGAGATGAGGAGAAAGTTCTTCACCCAGAGAGTGGTGAGCCTGTGAAATTCTCGGCCACAAAAAATGCTGAATGTTTTCATAGATTTAGATATAGTTCTTAGAACTAAAGGGATCAAAGGATATGGGGAGAAAGGTGGGATCAGGATAGTGAGTTGGAGGATCAGCCATGATTATATTGAAAGGTGGAGCAGGCTCGAAGGACCAGTTGGCCTACTCCTCTTTCCTACGTTTCTGTGTTGATCCGCTGAAGCAGCCAGTTGAGTACACAGACATAAATATATACAAAGGTGTTCCTTTATTTAATATAACTATTTATACAAGGGTAGAAATTTCAATGTCCATCATCCACTGTTCTTTAATAGCTCCAGCACAGACCTAGGAATGTTACAAAGCCCCTCCTAGCAATAAAGTTTCATACTTTTGATCACATTAATCTGTCAAAAATAATCAGTTCTTACGGACTGCTCCAATAGGCAGGCACAAGCCTGGCAGTGCCCACGAGGGAGTCCCAGTCCTGCTCCTCTGTCACAACTCGCCTCCCAGGCAGCTCTCTGCAGAAAAGGGTCAGCACATCCTTCAGTAGGCACATGGTGGTTCTTCAACTGGAGCCATTGAACTCACGGGGGTCAAGGTGCTCAGCGGGCGAAACGTAAAGCTCGACGGGTTGTACAAGTATCGCGGTGGGGGGCAGCTGCCACTGATGCTCTGGGGGGGGGGGGGGGGGGGGGGGGAAAGACAAGGTGAAGACATCGTTAGCAATCGAATCCTAGCTAATACCAGATTCATGAAAACTAAGAGGCTTTCACCTCCCAGATCCTCACAGGCTAGGAGTTATTTTGAAGAACAGCTACCTCTGTGGAGTAAATGCAGCCGCCATTCTACAGACAGTAATTACCCCCCCCGATGGTGTCATTTGAGTGAGGCAGACGGGGAACACTTTCATTTATCCGGAGCTTCTCATGACCACCTGAAGTGCTGGGGCAGAGATGAGGAAAACTTCTTCACTCAAAGCGTTATGAATCTTTGGATTTGCTCTATCCCGGTGGATGTACCATCACTGAATAAACTCAAGGCTGAGAAAGGCTGAGTTTTGCACCCCCAGAGAATCCCAGGATTTGGAGAAATGGACTTGATCTCCAAGCTGACCATATGGAATGAGAGAGCAGGATCAAGGGGCCATTTGATCTATTGCTGCTCCTATTTCCTACATTCCCACATTGGAAGTTAGGTTTTCAGGTAGAATTCCCTCCCTAAACATTTCCTCCTTGCTTCTTAAATCATTTTAATATCTATCATTTACTCAACCCTTGACATTATCTGACAATGTCCCCATGATAGGCTTGGACATGTTTCACTGCATTTTCAGCAGATTTACATACACTCAAGCCGTCGCACTCAATCGTTTAATGATCTCCTCAGGACAGAATTTACACTCAGCTTTCAACCCATAAAAAAATATGGAGCATTAAAGGGAAATGTCCTGGCATTCAGACTGGCCACAATATTGACAGTGAGAAGTGGAGAGTTCAATGTCACTAATTCCAGACTTACTATTTTAAAAGAAGATTTGAGCCTGACACAGGCCAGTTCACTAAAGCTTTCTACCCGTTTAACCTTGTCAACTGGATCACAATCATTTCTTTAAAAATGGGCTTACAAACCATGGGACTTGCAAATCTCAATAATGTTGCAGTGTTGGACTCGGTTGTTAGGCTAGGAATACTGGAACAGGAGAAGACCATACAGTTAAACTCACTGAGCAACAATAAAAAAAACTCTTAAAAGCAAAATAAAAACCGGAATGCTGGAAATCAGAAAGAAAAGCAGAAATTGTGGGAAAAGCTCAGCAAAACGGAGGAAGGGTCACTGGACCCGAAACATTAACTCTGATTCCTCTCCACAAGTGCCAGCCAGATCTGCTGAGCTTTTCTAGCAATTTCTCTTTTATTTTGTGAAAAGCAAAAGATGTTGAAATGCAAGACACAAGATGCTAGAAAGACTATATTTGCTGTTACCCACATTGACTAATTTTAAACGAGGTGCCTCTCTTTGGCAGCTCCCATCACCACCACTCACCCTCAACAATCCCTCCACCAAAGGAAATTGTTTCTCTCTATCTACCCCACTGCCGCCTTTAATCATCGTAAGCGCTTTAATTACATCTCCCCTTGGGAGTTGAGGCATGCTGGAGGGGCCAACAGAACTTCACATTGCAGCTGACCTCCCCCTTCCACACAATGGTGTCAGAATGGGAAGGTGTTTCATTCCTCACCACCCTCGCGTCTTGTAACCTTCATTCAGTAAAGAAAATGCTGTACTGTTGCTGAGCTATGTATTGCAGGGTCTACATTAATGCCTGGACTATAGCGTTGCACAACCAAACATGGAACCCGCCTCCCCCCTCCACCCCCCACCTCGATTAAACAATAAAAAGAGCAAAATTCTCTGTCTCAGCTCAGAGCCCGAACAAAATTAAATTTCACCAGCCTAAGTCTTAGTGAAGCAGAGGAAAGGCCTTTCATTTTTTTTTAATTTGGCTTTTGTGCTAATAGTTTACAAATGTTAAAAGATTTGGTCAGCAGCCATTCCAGGCTTATTCACACGGTGATTTGATTACCAGGGTTATTGTGGCACGGGAAGGGAGGGTGTAGAATTTAATCTTAAAGCTACAGTATCACGGCTTATACCAATTTATTTATTTTAGCAAAAATCTCTCTAGTGTTTTCAGGAACTAGGTGCCATCAGTGTTATTCAGTGACACATGCACCTGAGGTCAAAAAAACATGGAGTCGAGCCCTACTCTTGAGACAGAAGCAGAAAATCCACATGACAGTCCAATGAAGGTGCTGCGTTGTTCTGCACTACAAACATCACTGAAGACGATGAGAAAAATAGAGACTAAGAGGAAGCAGGGAAAATGTGCTTGTAGTTGATGTCAGGTGGGAAATGTAATTGAGAATCAGGCTAACTATAGAGGCTCAAAAGGGAATTGAAAGCGCAAGTAAGAGAAGCAAAGAGAGAGTATGAGAAGCAACAAGCAGCTAACATAAAAGAGATCTCAATTAAGGGACCAAACAGGGAATTACACATAGAAGCAAGGGGCAGCCTACGGTGTGAAATGAATACTTTACATCAGTTTTCAACAAGAACAAAGCTACTGTCCAGATCACAGTGAAACAGGAGATAGCTCAAACTCTTGGAAGGTTTAAAATTGATAACGAGGAAGTATCGGATATGTTGCCTGTATTTAAAAAGTTGATTAACACACCAGGACTGGATGGGTTGCATCCATGGAAACTGAGGGAAGTTAGTCTAGAAATCGCAAATTCACAATTCATAATTTTCTCAGCTTGCTTAGCTTGGTGCCAGACACCCAGTGAGAGTTATAAGACATTACACCCTTGTTCAAAAAAAAGGCATAATAATGATAAGACCAACAATTCAAGGTCAGACAGTTTAAATATAGTGGCAGAGAAACTTTTAGAGATAATTACTCAAGACAAGATTAAGAGTATCTTGGAAAAATGTGGGTTAATGAAGGGTAACCAGCACAATTCTGTTCAGGAAAAATCATTCTTGATAAAACCAATGAGGCTATTGTTGACGTATGTACGTAACACCAAGAGGCATTTCATAACATTTCTAAAAACATTGAATTGAAACTTCACCATCTCCTATGGTGGGATTTGAACCACACTCCCAGAATGTGAGCCTGCAGACTTGTTCAATGACATTATTACAGCACTACAATCTCCCAGAAAGGATCTGCAATGACTGAAAGTGTAGTGGTGACAGGGTCAATCAAAAGCACTCAAAAGGAAATTGGATTGTTCCCAAAAAGGAAACCATGCAAGAGTACAGAGAATAGACAGTAGAGTGACACTGTGTGAACTGCTCCTGCAGAAGGACACACAGGCACAAATGGAAATCATCCGGACCATCATGCTGTAACAACTCTATGAAGAGCAATTCTGTTCATCCCTTTTCATGCTCTTCAGATAATATCCAATTTACTCTGAAATCTATAATTGATTCTGACCCCACCACATGCTCTATGACAGTGACAGTTATGATGACAGAAAAATTGAAACCTGATACACTTAAAATGAGAAAAATCTAAAGAGAAATTCCTGCCCTTTCCCTTGTTGCTCACATCCATTAATCCCAGAATGTTATTATCCATGTTTTTACCTTAAAAGTTATGTTGTGTGTACATGTGCATATGTGTGGGTGTGAGGGTATGTGCATGCATGTCTGTGCAGGCATGTGCATATGTACATATGTGCATTATATGTGTATATGTGCCTGCACGTGTGGTGTATGTGCGCGTGTGTGTGTGTGTGTGTGTGTGTGTTGTACACGCACGTGCAGGGCAAGAGCAGGATTGGGAGATCATGACAGTGGCTTGAGATAGGGGATTAGCAAAACATTGGAGAGACAGGAAGGCAGAGATAGGAATTAAGAAAGATTGAAAGATATTGAGAAATGTAAGTGAGAGAGGGGATGGGGAAAGGCACACTAAAACAAAAAGTTGAAAAAGAGAGATGTATAAGAAGATAGGAAGAAATATAAGATATGCAGGCAGATAAAATTATAAAATTAAGGTTAAAAAAATTTGAAATTCGAAAAAAGAAGAGCTATCAAAAGACTTAATCTACTTGAGAATTTAGCTACAAAAGGAACTTTGAGAAGCTCCAAGAAAGTACTGATTGGAATGAAAGATGATATCAAGCAGTGTTCAGCCGTGCAAAGCTAAAAAAATCAAGCTCCATCTGGCCAGTTATCGAATGTTTGCTTAAAGCTGCAATGCGCGCCTGGTGAATTTAAGGTCATTAACCCACAGACGTTCTCTTTAAACTCATTGTACTTTCCAGACAGCTCTCCAATTTTGAAAGTGAGGGAGGAAGAATTATCACATCAGAGATTTATCCCCAGGGGAGGACAAATAGGAATAGCAATCATCAAGGAAAGAGAAGTGGGGAGACAATGATACAGTGTACCTTTTCACCCTGAGAGAGAGAGAGAGAGAGAGAGAGAGAAAATGATAGACTGGCATAAAGAGATGCAGTGAGGGTGTGCAATTGGGAAATGTGGGGGGGAAGAGAAACAAGAGAAATTCAGCAGGGTGAGACTGCACAAAGGGAAAATTGAGAGGCTGGATGTAAAAGATAAAACAAGCAGATAGGACAGTCAAGAGCTGGAAGGAAAGAGAGAGAAGAAAAAGAGGAAGACGTTAGAGAAAAAGGGTACACAGTTGGGACACAAAAATGAAGAGGGAAAAAGTAACAGGAGCCATGTTTAGAGAGAGAAGAGGATAATGTTAGGACAGAAAGGTCTGGGAAAATGACTAAAGAGGCAAAGAGAAAAACTGCAGGATAACTAAACTACAGGAAGTGGAATATAATTATAAATAGAAATGTTAACTCTGCTTTGTCTCCACAGATGCTGCCAGACCTGCTGAGTTTCTCCAGCAATTTCTGCTTATATTTAAGATATTATTAATCTGTCTACACCAATTATACAGATTAAGGCTTTCCTCCATTTAATCAAGGCCATCTTTAGAATTTAATTTGCCTTTTATAAATAGATTTAAAAGTGGTAAACACTTGAGTGACTCTTAAATCTAATGATAAAATCAAAGTTTTTTTTAGATATAAGCCAATTATATACAATACCTCAGTGTTATTAATTTGAAACTTGCTAACTCCCAATTACAGCTTTGCACTATATCAAACACTTGTAATTATTTTTCACTATAATATCTCAATCAAGCTTTATTCAGACAATCCTCCTTTCCTCCATACATTGAGATCATCCAAACCTCTGCTGCCCATAACCAAACTTACACCACACTGCATTCATCCACTTGGTTCTTTGGTAATCATTGGGTTTATTTTAAGCTTCTTATTCTGGTCTTCCAAACACCTCCATGATCTCATGCTTTCTCATCTCTTTAACCTCTTCTGATCCTTCGAGACACATGCTCTTCCAATTCTGGTCTGGAGCAGCTTCAATTTCCATTGGTCCATCATTGGTAGCCATGCCTTCAGCTACTCAAGCATGCTCTGCATTCCTTCCTGAAAACCCCAAACTTCCTTCCCTCTTTTAAAGCTGCACCTCAAATGTTAACTCTTGCACTAAGTTTTGAGCCATCCACTCTAATGCCTCTTCGTAAACAATATTTGGCACAGAGTCGCATATTGCAGAGTGCAGCACCTTTGGTTCCTTCCGTGACAAAGAGGCTGTATGAATTTGAGTTGTTGTTGATGCTGACTAGTGGTAACTCTTCCTGTTTTTTACATTTCTTGTCATGTAATTAATTATGTGATAAACAGGCAGACAGCGAGAAAAGTCATTGTGGTACATAGTGCAATTTATCCGAAATTTGTAAACTAGAAACAGAAGTACTTTGAGCCTACTCCACTATTCGCAATAATGATGGGTGATCATCCAATGCAGCGCCTTGTTCTTGCTTTCACCCCATACCCTTTAGACATAGTTCTTAGGGCTATCTCCTTCTTAAAAACCATTTAATATTTTGGCCTTACTTGCCTTCTGTGGTAGTGAATTCCACTAGTTCACCACTCTGAGTCAAGAAATTTCTCCTCATCTCATCTGACCCATTTAAGACTAATGATTTGCCCCTGCTTTCCCCAAATGACTTAGATAAGATTTACAAGTGCAGAATAATGGCAAATGAAATTCACTAGAGATTAATTCTAGAGATAGAGTTTGGAGGAAATAATAGCAAAGAATGTCAGGGCTCATTATTCAACTGAGCAGGTTTTCACAAAAACAAAATGGCATCAATCCAGCCAGACAAAAGGCTGGAAGGGGAGGGTGACATTGTGCAAAATAGGAAAAGGTTAATCTGGACAAGTAATTCAAGTTAAAGCACAACTCACTGAAAAAGGTAATCTAAGCACAGGTGGAATGTTCAGATATTTGCATTATTTGAAGATATCTAGTGCACTGGCCAACATTCTTCCCACAGCCAGTACTTCCAAAAACAACATTATTAATGACATGTTGTTAAAGAGAACTAGCCATAATAATTTGGTTGCCCCATTACCTACACAAAAAAAAACAATGACTGCAATACAGAGTAACTCATCTGATGTAAAACATTTTGGAGATGTTCTCAGGATGCAATAATCTACAATTTGAAATATTTTCTCTATCGTCCTGGACATCTGCTTAAAGTTTCTGTGTTTGATGGTGGAAAAGTTCTGTTCCTCAGCATTACAGTTGCCCTGAAGGTTTAGCTCAATTGGCTGGCTGGTTTGTGATGCAGAGTGATATCAAGAGTAAGGGTTCAATTCCCACACTGGCTGAGACTATCATGAAGGACTCTCCTCAACCTCTCCCTTTATCAGAGGTGTGGTGACCTTCAGGTTAAATCACCACCAGTTATCATTGCTAATGACAGAGCAGCCCAATGGTCTGGCAGGACTATGGCAACTTTACCTTCTACTTAATACTCTAGCTGAGGTCTAACAAGTGTCTTGTACCAGTTCAACATCAATTCCTTGCTCTTATACACTATTCCTCTTAAGAAACTGAGAACATTGGTTATGTTAAGTGTTGTCTCCTCCTGTCCTGTCACTTTCATTGACCTGTTCATTTGTTCACCCAAGTTCCTGTCTGCTCCTGCACTCCTTTTAGAATTGTACCATCTTCTTTCTGTTGACCTTCCATGTTCTCCCGATCAATGTACATCATCTCATACTTCTCTGCATTGAACCTCTTCTGTTGCCTGTCCACCCTCTCCATCAGCATGTTAATGACTTTATGGAGTTTCATATTGTCTTCCTCACAGATTACAACAATTCCAAGTTAAATACCACCTGTAAACCCCAAGATCCACATAATTAAGATATATCTAGAAAAGCAAGGGCCCCAATTCTAACTCCTGGGACATCCTTACGATAGTGATCCAAATTGTAGAATTTTAACATAACATCTTTTGGCTTGCATTGCAATCATTTCACAGTGTAATTCAAAAGCTGTTTAATTTGTTGGTTACAGCTCAGCAGCAACTGGAGGTCTATGAACACCTCAGAATACCTGATCATTTGTCGTTTGAGAGACTTTCCAGGGTGGGCTTTATGATACACCTCTGGGTCAGGGTGGGACTTGAACCCAGGCCTTGCAGTCCAAATGTATAGCCACTAACACTGCACCACAAGACCCCCAGTACAGGAGACTATGTAAACCCTATCCATTTATTGTTCCCATATGTAAATTCTTACGTTTGGTATTGAATTTTATTTGCCAGTTTAACCCATGTTACTCACCAGGTTTTTATTTTTTACCCATTGATGAGGTGCAGATACTGCTGGGAGGATCAGCATTTTTTGACCATCTGAAACTGTGCTAAAGAAGGTAGTGGTGCTGAGCCCTCAACTCTTGATCATTTGTCTGTTCTCATCTGCCAAATTAACTTGACCATACCCAATGGTTTCTCATCCGTGAAGCTTAACAACATTTAAATTAGAAACATCCACTTGGGATGCTGGCATATCCCAGTTGTCACAACCTCATTCCCTTTTCGGCTTCATTCCCTTCAGCGATCTTTTTAGCTGGTGTTCACCTCCAGTCTCCAATATTCCAAGCAAAATAACACAAAAGTATTGGAAGTCTAGATCTCATCAGGGTTTCTATAATCCGCTCACTCAAAAACACATCTCGGAGTTCATCGACATTATCTGAATCTTTGTTAATTTCTATTTACAATGACACTTTCAATAGAGGTTCCTCAAGTTTTCACCTGAAAATTAATTCTATTATTTCATCTGATATTCATGACAGCAGCTGCTCATGTCTGTTTCTTTTTATGACTTTTGTTTTAATGTAAGCACAATTAGGTCTTGCCACTGATCTAGTAGAGACCTCTCAACATTTTGCAAATAGCCCACAGTGATCATCAGAACTTCATAAATCCGATCTTAAATCTTCATTCATTTTGAAGGATTTGTTCATTTTAAGCCCCCTTATCTGGACCGGCACCTCATTAGTGGGCTGTTATTAAAACTACTTAGATTATCTGACTTAATAAAGGATATGCTAAGTGAATATTTGAAGGAAATATTCAATGAGTACATTAACCTACTACATTTACCCTTGGTTCTAGTCCTGTTGGCATCCTCTAAGCTTCTCAAATCATCTTCAACAGCTTTCTCATGTGAAAATAGCTTTTAGAAAATAGTTTGGTCAGGTTCAACATCTTCAGATGTGTTCTTTTCAAATTCATCTTCTTCTCTCTTAGCATCTTTTACTCAACTGGCTTCTCTTGCTTTCCCCAAGAGGTTCAAGAGTTTGTGTTAATGTGTTCTGTTGATTGATTGAGAATATTTCTTGCTGAGGCTTCACCAATCATGTTAGCTGCTATTCTCACTTTTTCTGGAACAGGCCACTTCTTTATTCACACTGACTCAGAAAACAAGCAAAAGACAGAATGCACCCACCCAAAAAAAAATGCTAAAAGCTTAAAAGTAGTTGATAGTTTGTTCCTAAAGCTTTCTTGACCATAAGCTCTGGAGAATTCACCCAAAACAGCTCACACCACTGGTTTGGATGCTCCTTAAATTCAATTTGTTATAGCAAGCTTTTTCTTGCTTGTTCTAATATCTCCTTTCCTGGCTCACTGTCAGATTTGATTTAATTACACCAGATCAGGACATCCCTTTAAGCTAAAGGCGTTATAATAACAGATTGTATCTAGCTGCTTTTGTAGTTGTTTCATCCTAGGTCTAACCAATAATGACCACCTTCATTGAATCCAAATTTCCAAACTGACCGGCCTTGAAATCTCAAACCTGCGCTTTGCTGGTTCACCAGAATGGGCACTGTATTACTGAGCCCATTGCTGAAAGCATTGTTCATACCAAGCCTTACATGCACAACATAAGGCTGCATCAGTGACCAGAACAACTTTATTTCCAAGGATGGTAATGCAGCAAGCCCAGTGAATGGGATAGCCTGTTTCTAGGGCACCTTGAGGGGGTTCAAGACTAGGAAGCATATTATTAAGGTGACAGGAGAAGGATTTAAAAGGGGCCTGAGGGGCAACGTTTTCAGATAGAGTGTGGCTCATGTGTGGAATGAACTGCCAGAGGAGGTGGTACATGCAGGTACAGTTACAATATTTAAAAGGTATTTGGATAGGTACAAGAATAGGATAGATTTAGATCATTGGCCAAATGCAGGCAAGTAACATTAGTTAATTTGGGAAACTTGGTCAGCATGGACGAGTTGGACCAAAGGATCTGTTTCCATGTCGTATGGCTCTATGATTCTAAGTCCTTCCCCATTTTGGGGGAGTAGAGGATATCTTGAAGAAGACTGCTTAGTGACCAATGCAACTTCCAATGACACTTCTTTCCCAACAGAGGGATCCAATGACTTGAATACAGTACATCTGTCACCAGTGTGCAGATCCTTCATTTAGTACTCCCAGACTTCACCGCTCTTACCCTGTCATCAATCTCCATCTCCACAGGGGCCTGGAAGAAGCCAGCGTGATTCTGTCTCACAAGAGGTCCCTGGAGCATTCTCCCCACTCTGATGGGTTGGACGTCAGACTTCAGCGAGATGTTAAGCCACAATGACTGGGACCACCTTGTAGCAGCAAACTTTTTCCACCTTTACAACTGCTGAGACCCTTCACCTGTTCTAACATTGAGGACCTATGGACCATCTGGCACCTTGCCCTAAACCTTGCCGCCATAGACAGCCCAACCAGATGCAAGGAGCTCCCAATCATCCACAGCTCTCCACCAGCTCAAGGTGCTATTCATGGAACCAAATCTCTACCAACTTCTTCAATTACATGGCGTTAAGTCAACTATTTCCCCATGGATGCTGTGCAGCAGATCAGACTTTACGGAGTAGGGATGCCTTGCTGTGATTTACAGAACCTCAATCACACCTGGAATATTGTGTGGAGGTTTGGCATCTTTATCTGCAGAAGAATGTTCTGGCCATAGAGGGAGTGGGGTGAAGGTTGACAAAACTGATTGCAGGGATGACAGAATGGATCCATTAGGTGTGTGTGTGTCTGTGTCTGTGTCTGTGATCTCATTGAAACCTATAAAATTCTAACAGGATCAGATTGGCTAAATGCAGGAAAGATGTTTCCAATATCAGGGAGTCCAGAACGTGGAGTCACTGTCTAAAGCCTACAGGATGTACCATGTAGGACAGAGGAGAAACCGCTTCACCCAGACAATAGTGGGCCTGTGGAATTCGCTACCAATAAAAGCAGATAATGCCCAAACATTGCATGATTTCAAGTAGTCAGATAGAGCACTTGGGGTTAAAAGGGTCACAAGATATAGGGGGGGAAAATGGGAAAAGGCTACTGAGTTTGATAATCAGCCATGATCATGAATGGTGGAGCAGGTTCAAAGGGGCGAATGGCCTACTTCTGCTTTTCTGTGTTTCTGTTTCCTCTGTGGAAAATACCTGAACTAAGGGACTGTTGTGGTGTATACGATGACAATGTTTAACCTGTATGCTGAGCAATATGCATTCAGACTTGTTCCATTTGTCATCAACTCCAATGTTACCGAAATATTTTAAATGTATGTAATCTCACACCTACAATAATTAGGATATTGTCAGCTAGGCATACAGGATAGAATGGGGATAAACACTAAATTTGAAAAGAGGACTAATTGTTTAACACAAGAAAGTATTTTTTTTCTCTCTTGTGCAGGATGCAGGCCGGACACAGCTATTTTCTCAAGTGATTGACACAAGCTTACACACTTGCAAGCCATTAGGTCAATGCATCAGATAAAGTACTCTTTGTGTTTAACACCCTCCACTCCAGCAGTATCCTCATGGTGTTCGAAAATAACCGAGCCCTATTATCTACTGCTTGTAACTACTCCTGCAGGAAGTTCCCCGGGTTTTTGCTGCAAATTAAACTTGACCAGAAGTTAACAACTTGCAGCTGTTGTATCAGAAATTTATGGCCGTATTCTTTAAATTGCTCCATTTCTTAAGGATCCATTCTCAGGATTTGAGAAACTCACTCAAGGTACATCTATAGCTGTCCTTGATAAGATTTCAGTGAGTCCATCTTCTTGAGCCCATCACAGATGTCAGCCCACCCACCGTTAGGATGGGAGGTTCAGGATTTCGGCCCAGTGACATTGAAGAGATGGTAATATGGTGAGCGGCTGGGAAGGGCACTTGAAGGTGGTGGTATTTCCCTATGACTGCTGCCCTTAATATTACAAATGGTAGGGGTCACAGGTTTGAAGCTGCTGTGGATTCTACAGCCTTGGAGTGATGCTGATGTGTATTTTGTAGATGGTACACACTGTTGCCACTTTGCATTGGTGGTGTGGGGAAGGGATGGTTAAGATGGCAGATTGCCTGATTGTTGAAAGCCAATTAGACACACCTTCCTTTACGCCAGGCATGACTCCAGCCACTGTGGAGATCACTCCCTGATCCTCATGGAGGTGCATTCTACATTTGGTTAACAGCGCAAACCTAATTCAAAGGACTTTTATCTAACATCCCTCTTCAAAGACCTGTGCCCTTTTGTCACTCCTGCTTACTGTATTAAACTGCTGGCTTGATATTGTACAAGCCAACACTTGTCTCCTCTTGGAAACAAGGATCAGAAGACAATAAGACCACAGGAGCAGAAATTAAACCATTCTGCTCATTGAGTATGATCTGCTATTCAATCATGGCTGACAGTGGGAAAATGGGATTAAAAAACCTTTCTCCCCATAACCTTTAATCTGAAGAGTGTGGAGCTGGAAAAGCACAGCTGGTCAGGCAGCATCTGAGGAGCAGGACAACAGGATCGAGCATAAGCCCTTCATCCAGAAGGTGGGAGGAAGGGGAGGCACAGGGGGAAGTAAGAGATAAATGGGAGGGGTGTGGGGAGGCAACTGCATATGCGATAGGTAGATGGGCCTCATCCATGGCTGAACACTTAGCCACCCACCGCCTGGAGGAAGAATACCCCCATCTTCCATCTTGGGACACTCCTACCACACAGGATCAATGTGGATTTCACCAGTTTCCTCATTTCCTCTTCCCCTGTCTTATCTCAGATCCAAACTTCCAATTCAGTACCGCCCTCTTGAACTGTCCTACATGTCCATCTTCTTTCCTACCTATCCGTTCCACCCTTCTCTCCAACCCTTCTCCCATTTATCTCTCAGCCCTCTTGGGCCTCTTCCCACATTCCTGATGAAAAGCTTATGCTTGAACCATCAACTCTCCTGATCCTCGGATGCTGCCTGACCGGCTGTGCTTTTCCAGCACCACACTCTTCAACTCTGACCTCCAGCATCTGCAGTCCTCATTTTTTCCCTCCATAATCTTTGATCTCCCTGGCAACCACGAATTTGTCTATCTCAATGACCTGGCCTCCACAACATTCTGTGGCAATGAATTCCACAGATCGACCACTTTCTGGCTAAAGAAGTTTCTCTCTGTCTAAAGGGTCTTCCCTTTACTCTAAAGCTGTGCCCTTGAGTCTTCATCTCTCCTGCCAATGGAAACATCTTCCCAACATCCACTCTGTCCAGGCCATTCAATATTCTGTAAGTTTCAATCAGATCCCCCTTCAGCCGTCTAATCTCCATCGAGTATAGTCCTACAGTCCTCAAATGTTCCTCATATGTTAAGCTTTTCATTCCTGGGATCAGTCTTGTGAACCTCCTCTGGACCTGTGATATGTGGCCCAAATTCGCTCACAAATCTCTAAATATGGTCTGACCAGAGCCTTATAAAGCCTCAGAAGTACATCATATTCTGGTCCTCCCAAGACATATGACATGATTTTTGCCTTCCTAGTTACCAACTCAACCTGCAGGCTTACCTTAAGAGAATCCTGGAATTGGATTCCCAAGTCCCTTTGCACTCCAGATTTCTGAATTTTCTCCCTATTAAGAAAATAGGTCATGCCCCTATTCTTCCTACCACAGTGCATGACCTCACACTTTCCCACACTGTACTTCATCGTCACTTCTTAGCCCACTCCTGGGTATGTACAGGACTGGTAGAAACCATTGCAGTCCATTTGCTCAGACACTGAGCGAATATGTTTTTCGGTGATTATACATAATTTGGGAACACCCAGCTGCTTTGTTGACCCAAGACTCAAACATTTCAGTTTTACAATAAGTTGGTGATGGGGCAGGAGAGAAGGTAGAGAGTGTAAAGACTCTGTCCCTTCCCACCTCCACCCCAATTACGCCAAAGGTTAGCCTTCCCATGCTGGCTCAATGAAAGCTCTTACCCACTGTAGGGTTTAATCCCAACACAAACCCTTTTGGAAGTTTCTTACTGGCCCCAAAAGACCAACCCAACCCATTCAAAGAGAGTCAGTACCTGAGTGAGGGACACAGCATTCGGAAAGGGGGTATCACACGCCTGCCCTTGCTGCTACATGTGCTCCCCTCCCCTTTTACATTCTCTCCTCCCCCTGCCACAGTCAATCACCCACTTTAGCCTGGTTTTTTTCATCTGGGATGGATGCAATAGCAGCAGTGACCAGCACTGATTTGCCAGCAGCTTTTAGTGAGCGGTATGTCCATCACCAAGGTCCTAGGTCCTGGGAAAGGCCTCATGATGGCCCAGTGGCACTTAATCTGGCAGACCTTCCTCGATCGGGATTGACTCACCAGGCTCCTGTCACCCCATAACCCCTCAGCTTAGCTGTTCTGCTATCGTGGGAGTGTCGACTCCAACATCATCACATTGAATGAGGCCTGTTGCCAAATGCAAGCTCAGAATTTGGCAGGCTCATCCACATACTCTGGCAAGTGCGTGGAGTTTGTCACAAAACAAAAGGTCAAAGTCTGCCAGGCAGTGATTCTCGCATCACTTCTCTACAGTTACAAGTCGTGGACAGTCTGTTGGTGTTACACAATCAGATGCATTTCACCTTCGCTGCTCAAGATTAACATCAAATGGAAGGACAGACTCCCTAACACTGAATATTGACAGCAGATTCAAACCAATTCAGATCCAGGTTGTTCATTTACATCACATAGAGGCTTCCCACAGACCAAATTAAAGAAGTATTTTACAGTCAACAGAACACAAGTACCTTCAGCACTGGAACTCCTTAACCTCAATAATAAAAACATTCTGAAAGTCAATCTTGGTGCAAGAAACCGAAGATCCAAATAGAATGGACTCTGTTGCCGAGCGAGCACAACATTTGAGGGGGGTGGAGTCAGACAGGGTGA
The DNA here is from genome assembly GCF_020745735.1 of Hemiscyllium ocellatum. Lineage (NCBI taxonomy): Eukaryota > Metazoa > Chordata > Chondrichthyes > Orectolobiformes > Hemiscylliidae > Hemiscyllium > Hemiscyllium ocellatum. Next base: position 24,206,390 of record NC_083403.1, on the reverse strand, counting down.
GTGGCAATGTCACAAAGCCAGTACCCTCTTTCACTTCTCCAGTGGCACCACACATAACACTTGGGCTCTGATTTGTAAATCAAGATTTGGTTTAAGTGTGAATATTGGAAGCATGGTTACTGGATTTGCAAATGACACCAGATTGGTGGTGTAGTGGACAGTGAAGGTGGTTACCTCACAATACAACGGGATCTCCAGCAGATTGGCCATTGGGCTGACGAGTGGCAGATGGAGTTTAATTTAGATAAGTGTAAGATGTTACATTTTGTTAAGGCAAATCAGGGCAGGACTTATACAATTAATGGTAGGACCCTAGAGAATGTTGCCAAACAATGAGACATTGGGGTGCAGGTTCATAGTTCGTTGAAGGTGGTGTCACAGGTAGACAGGGTAATGAAGAAGTAATTTGGTACACTTGCCTTTATTGGTAATGACCATGTCCTGTACAGTACAACATGACCTCCTGCGTTGAGTATAGGAGTTGGGAGGACATGTTGCAGCTGTACAGGACATTGTTTGGGCCACTTTTGGAATGCTGCATTCAATTCTAGTCTCCTGCTATAGGGAAGATATTGTTAAACTTGAAAGAGTTCAGAAAAGATTTTGCCAGGATTGGAGGGTTTAAGCTATGGGGAGAGACTGAATAGGCTGAGGCTATTTTCCCTGGAGCATTGGAGGTTGAGGGATGACCTTATAAACCATGAGGGGCTTGGGTAAGATGAATAGCCAAGGTCTTTTTCCCAGGATAGGGGAGTCAAAAACTAGAAGCCATTGGTCTAAGGTGAGAAGGGAAAGCTATAAAAGGAACCTAGGGAGTGACATTTTCACATGGTGCACATAAGGAATGAGCTGCCAGAGGAAGTGGTGGAGGCTGGTGCAATTACAATATTTAAAAGGCATCTGGATGGGTATACAAATAGAAAGGGTTTAGAGGGACAAAGGCAAGATGTTGGTAAATGGGTCTTGATTAATTTAGGATAATTGGTCAGCAAAAAGGAGTTGGACCAAGAGTCTCTTTTCGTGCTGTGCAACTCTATAATACATAAAATGGCACCAACCTAGACAGTGAACAATGGTTTTATTTCTGAACCTTCATCCGTCAAAGCAAAGGGAGAATCAGTTCATTCTATCTGTCCAATCCCGAAACGTAAACATTCCCAAATGCTATCTCCCACTTATCATTTACACTCTGTTTGACAATCTTCTTTTCCCTCTTGAATGTTGCCACATTCCCTACTTAACTGGCAGTCCATTGCATACAGTTAACAACCTCTGTGCAAAGTTAAAAATGTTTTCTACCCGGACTCCCCCTCATTTGACACATCCATACTAAACTACCGAAGTGGAAAACGAACATCGAACAGTACAGGCCCTTCAGCCCACAACATCTTCATCAACCATGATGCTATTCTAAACTCATGCCATCTGCCAACACATGGTCTGTATCCCTATGTTCTCTGCCTGGTCATGTGTCTGCTTAAGTGCCTCTTGAAATTCTGTTATTCTATCTGCTTCTACCACCTTCATTGGCAATATGTTCCAGGCATCCACCACCCTCTGCGTAAAAAACTTAAATTGCACACGTCCTTTAAACTTTCACCCTCTCATCTTAAACCTATGCCCCCTTGTATTTGACATTCCAACTCTAAGAAAAAGGCTCCAACTATTCACCCTATCCAAGCCTCTCAATTTTATACACTTCCATCAAGTCACCCCTTTGCCTCCAACGCTCTGCAATTCTGGTCTCCTTCCTGTTGGAAAGATGTTGTGAAACTTGGAAGGATTCAGAAAAGATTTACAAGGATGTTGCCAGGGTTGGAGGATTTGAGCTATAGGGTGGGGCTGTACAGGCTGGAGCTGTTTTCCCTGGAGCGTCGGAGGCTGAAGGGTGACCTTCTAGAGGTTGACAAAATTATGAGGGGCATGGATAGGGTAAATAGGCAAAGTCTTTTCCCTGGGGTCAGGGAGTCCAAAACTAGAGGGCATAGGTTTAGGGTGAAAGGGGAAAGATATAAAGAGATCTAAGGGGCAACCTTTTCACACAGAGGGTGGTAGGGGTATGGAATGAGATGCCAGAGGAAGTGGTGGAGGCTGGTACAATTGCAACATTTAAGAGGCATTTGGGTGGGTTTATGAATAGGAAGGGTTTGGTGGGATATGGGCCGGGTGCTGGCAGGTGGGACTAAATTGGGTTGGGATATCTGGTCGGCATGGACAGGTTGGACCGAAAGGTCTGATTCCATGCTGTACACCTCTATGACTCTAACCCAAGTTTGTCCAACCTCTTAAAACTGAAACAGTCCAATCCTGGTCACATCCCAGCAAACCTCTTTTGCCCCATCTCCAACGGCCTCCACATCCGTCCTATAGTTCAGTGACGAGAACTGCACACCATACTCCAAATGTGGCCTAAGGTTTTAAACAGCGACAATGTGATTTGCCAATTTTTATACTTTTATAAACTATTTCAGATCCAAAGTGATAGCTTTGTAGTGAGCTGTGGGCATTTTTATCAACCCAACCGATGAAGGCAAGCATGCCATACCACTTAATTCCCACCTTTTCCAATCGAGTCCTACTTTCAGGGGCTGTGGACTTGCATGATATTTAGATCCCTCTGAATATCAATGCTCCTTATATTCCTCTCATTTATTGTAACAATTTTCTTGCATTTGATCTCTCTAAATGCAGCACCCAGCAAGTTGTCTGGATTAAACCCCATCTGGAGCTGGCTAATAACTTCAAAAGAGATTTTGTGGACTACACTCTCCTTGGCCCTTGTTTCCATGTGTTATATCCGTACCTTTTGCATGATCCAGTCTCTGTCTAGGTCAGGAACTACTCCAGCTCTCTCTGGGAAACCTACAGTAAGTCAAGACCCACCACGTCAGCATACAATGTCATGCAGAAGCTCATTACTGTCCAGGCGAAGGAAGAACAATCTCCAGACTGTCCCTAGTCCAAGTGCATGCTCCTGAACCAGCCCAGACTGTCACACTGGAATAATCTGTTAAAAAAATCGGTGTAGGATCCAGTCTTTTCATTACTGTAGAAAACTCTATGAGCTCATCTCCAAGTTTGCACTGTCTACAATAACAGATCTGTTCTTTAATCTTATCTTACTAATTTAATTTCTTTAAGCATTGCTCTGCTCTGAATCTTTCCCAAGGTAATTACATCAACCGGCAATTATAGTCACTATCCAGATTCCAATTTCCTGTGGGGAAGTAGAGTTACATCAGCATTGGGTGTTGGCAAAATCAGGCTCAGATATAAGACCCACTCCTGTCATGTAAACATCCACATACATGGTTAGAAAGCACCAGAGGACAACTGGGGAAACCCCAACAGAGTCCGTTTCCAATTCGGAATCTCTGAGGGCATCAGGAGAAGAGTGGGAGAAGAGGGAAAAGAGATTTGTAATTTGCAAAATTAACTTGTGAAGGCTAACCTTGCCTCCATATCTGTGTGTCATGGTAGCTCAGTGGTTAGCGCTGCTCCCTCACAGCAGCAGGGAATCAGGTTCAATTCCACCCTCTGGCCACTATCCGTGCGGAGTTTGCACATTCTCCCCGAATCTGCAGGAGTTTCTTCCGGGTGCTCTGGTTTCCTCCCTGTAAGGCTGTACAGGTTAGGTGGGTTGGCCATGCTAAATTGCTTATAGTGTCCAGGGATGTGTGGGTAGGTTGGATTTGCCATGGGCAATGCAGGGACAGAGTTTAGGGCTTGGATCTGGGTGGGATACTCTTGGGAAAGTCGGTGTAGACTTGATGGGATGAATGACCTGCTTCCACACTGTAGGGATTCTATGAAAGACTGAGAAAGATATCATGAGGATCAGACCACTGGGATTTACTCACCTTCGCAGCTGAATATCAAATGAATGGACAAATCAACAAAGATGTTTCAGAGTAAAAAGTGAGGTCTGCAGATGCTGGAGATCAGAGCTGAAAATGTGTTGCTGGTTAAAGCACAGCAGGTCAGGCAGCATCCAAGGAACAGGAAATTCGACGTTTCGGGCCAGAGGATCTGATGAAGGGCTCTGGCCCGAAACGTCGAATTTCCTGTTCCTTGGATGCTGCCTGACCTGCTGTGCTTTAACCAGCAACACATTTTCAGCAAAGATGTTTCAGATCCAAAGTGATAACATTGCTATAAGCTGTGGGCATTCATACACAAAAAAAAACACTACATTCCTTTTCCAAAGGTAAAACAATGTTTAAAATAAACCAAAGGACAGGATTGTGTTGTAACATATATTTCTGAGTAAATGCTGGCAAGGCCAATAAAACCTATGCCATGTTTACATCTTCCGATTCCTACTTACTCTTTCATTTCTTTTGCATTCTGATCTGCTCCAATTAAGTCACAAATCTGTTGCCTGATCACTCTTTAATTGCTCAAAACTCAAATACTTAAATATTTGGGTACTGTTGGAAAAAGATAACTAGTCAAAGCATTTCATCTTGTACACATCTGGATAATTTGCAAGAATACTAATTCAGGGCAGAAATCCATCCGTTTTACTGAATGTGAGGAGAGTGCAGATTAGTTTGCTATGAAACGCACTATCTAACCAAGCTGGAAACAACCTGCGTTCACTCAATTAGCCGTCCCTGACCTACTTCTTTATAGCCGATTAGCTTTAACAAGAGATGAATGCTCAATTAAACTCAAGAAATACTTAAACCTTTCCACTCTCTTACTGATAGATACCCCTTGAGCAGATTGACAATTTACATATTCCCGCACAGATGTGCCTTGTCATTGAACTTGTATTACAAGCAGCCAGAAAGCAAACTGAAAAGAAAGGAAAAACAAAACCCTCTCCCTCTATAAGCAGGTGTGTAGGAGTTCCTTCAAATCTAAAATGATCTCGTATGGATTCAGGATATTCACCTTTCTGGTCCAACTGGAAAAACCTTGTTGAATGAAGAGTTTGGAACTTATTGTATTATTGCAACTAATTACAGCTGACATGAATACGTGACTACAGAGGTTATTAGTAACAGAGTGGATAGTGTCCCTGCCTCTGAACCAGGAGACCTGGGTCCAAGCCTTACCTGCTCCAGGGGTGTGTCATAACATCTCCTAGCAAATTTATTAGAAAATACGAAAAGAAAACACCAGGAGTAATTAGAAGCGCCCCAGCCTCCTACAAGCTCCCTCTTTACTCCACCACAGCTCCCCTCTGCCTAATGCACTCACTCAATCACTTATTAACCCTTTCAGACCTTTCTACAGCACAACCCTGATGCATTAACAGCATATGTGACTGGTCCTCACTAAACAAGATGCATGGCAGGAAAGTTTTTGATTGAAAACAAAAAGAAATGCTGGAAATCACAGCAGGTCAGGCAGCATCCATGCAGAGAAAGCAAGCTAATGTTTTGAGTTTAGATGACCCTTCATCAAAGCTGAAGTGATGGACAAAAGTGAGGACTGCAGATGCTGGAAATCAGAGTCCTGCTGGAAATCAGGACTTATGAAGGGCTTTTGCCCGAAACGTCGATTTTCCTGCTCCTCGGATGCTGCCTGACCTGTGGTTTTTCAGCACCACTCTAATCTAGAGCTGAAGTGATGAAGAGTCAGCTAGACTCAAAACATTAGCTAACTTTCTTTCCATGGATGCTGCTTGACCTGCTGTGACCTTCAGCATTTTTTGTTTTCAGTTCCGATTCCAGCACCTGCAGTAATTTATTCCTGCAGTAGAGTTTTTGCCTTGTACCCACATAAATACTATGTTACTTCTGTACAAAATGGAGTCAGGAGTCAGTCCACTCTGACAGGTGGAGGTCTATTTAAAATGCAGAAGACATCTATCAATGAGACTGATCACACTAGCACCACTGGAACATGAAGAGACCATTTAGTTCCTTGATGCAGTTCCACCCCTCTTCATAAGATCATGGTTCATCTGTGACTTAACTCCACATTTGCTAGGTATCACACAATACTTTCCGTTAACACAAACCTAACAATGTCAATTTTAAGATTATTTGTTGATCTAACATCAAGTGCTCTTTGCAAAAGTAAGCTCCAAACTTCTACTAACTTTGTGACCTTTGAGTGCAGGTTCATAGCTCCTTGAAAGTGGAGTCACAGGTAGATAGGATAGTGAAGAAGGCGTTTGGTATGCTTTCCTTTGTTGGTCAGAGTATTGAGTACAGGAGTTGGTAGGTCATGTTGCGGCTCTACAGGAGACATTGGTTAGGCCACTATTGGAATATTACGTTCAATTCTGGTCTCCTTCCTATCGGAAAGATGTTGTGAAACTTGAAAGGGTTCAGAAAAGATTTACAAGGATTTTGCCAGGGTTGAAGGATTTGAGCTATCGGGAGAGGCTGAACAGGCTGGGGCTGTTTTCCCTGGAGCGTCAGAGGCTGAGAGGTGACCTTATAGAGGTTTACAAAATCATGAGGGACATGGGTAGAATAAATAAAAAAGTCTTTTCCCTGGGGTCGGGGAGTCCAGAACTAAAGGGCACGGGTTTAGGGCGAGAGGGGAAAGATATAGAAGAGACCTATGGGGCAACTTTTCACACAGAGGGTGGTACGTGTATGGAATGAGCTGCTAGAGGAAGTGGTGGAGGCTGGTACATTTGCAACATTTAAGAGGCATTTGGGGATGGGTATATGAATAGGAAGGGTTTGGATGGATATGGGCCAGGTGCTGGCAGGTGGGACTAGATTGGGTTGGGATATCTGGTCGGCATGGACAGGTTGGACCGAAAGGTCTGTTTCCATGCTGTACATCTCTATGACTCTAAGTGTTGTTGACTGAAGGTCCAGCTACAAGGTTTAGATCGTGGATGCTTGTCCTAGAATCACAATTCAGAAGATAGAATTTCTTTTTATCTGTTCCCCTCAATATCATGCAAACTTCAATCCAACTGTCAATTAAATTGCAACAGTATAATCCAAGTTTGTGTGATTTGGGTGTGTTATATTGATTAGTGCTCAAGGATTAAAGTGACCCAGAGAGTCACATTGAAAATCTTTAAATGGGGTTTTTTGTGCGCCATAATGACACCCAAAATGAAGGGCTTTTACCAGAAACTATTTTTCCTGCTCCTCAGATGCTGCCTGACCTGCTGTGCTTTTCCAGCGCCACTCTAATCTTTGTCCATAGTTAAAGTCATGCCTAGAGTGAGATACAAAAGGTTGAGAATGGGGAAGGTAAGAGCTGGTACAGATGAAGCATGACTTGATATACTCACTCGAATTTTAATAATTCTTGTTTTAGCTTCACAGCTTTTCTTCAGCAACATCTTCTAAGAAAAATAAAATTAGATATTAAAAACTGAACTTTTAAAAAAGAAATCTACCTAGATTAGTTTCAGCTATATAAACCATAAGCCAGCACAGAATGGCAAAGTGCCTAACAGTATAACACATCATACTGATGGACTTCAGCTAGGCATTTGATAAGGTTCCCCATGGTAGGGTCATTCAGAAGGTCAGGAGGAATGGATACAGAGGAACTTAGCTGTCTGGATACAGAATTGGCTGGCCAACAGAAGACAGCGAGTGAACATAGAACAATACAGCACAGAACAAGCCCTTCGGCCCACGATGTTGTGCCGAACATTTGTCCTAGTTTAAGCACCTATCCATGTACATATCCAATTGCCGCTTAAAGGTCACCAATGACTCTAACTCTGCCACTCCCACAGGCAACGCATTCCATGCCCCCACCACTCTCTGGGTAAAGAACCTACCCCTGACATCCCCCCGATACCTTCCACCCTTCACCTTAAACTTATGTCCCCTTGTAACACTCTGTTGTACCTGGGGAAAAAGTCTCTGACTGTCTACTCTATCTATTCCCCTGATCATCTTATAAACCTCTATCAAGTCACCCCTCATCCTTCGCCGTTCCAATGAGAAAAGGCCTAGCACTCTCAACCTATCCTCGTACGACCTATTCTCCATTCCAGGCAACATCCTGGTAAATCTCCTCTGCACCCTCTCCAAAGCTTCCACATCTTTCCTAAAGTGAGGCGACCAGAACTGCACACAGTATTCTAAATGTGGCCTTACCAAGGTCCTGTACAGCTGCAACATCACCTCACGACTCTTGAATTCAATCCCTCTGCTAATGAACGCTAATATACCATAGGCCTTCTTACAAGCTCTATCCACCTGAGTGGCAACTTTCAAACAGCTATGAACATAGACCCCAAGATCCCTCTGCTCCTCCATCTTACTAAGAACCCTATCATTAACCCTGTATTCCGCTATAGTGGTAGTAGAAGGAAAATATTCTGCCTGGAAGTCTGTGGTGTGTGGTGTTCCACAGGGCTCTGTCCTTGGGCCTCTACTGTTTGTAATTTTTATGAATGACTTGGATGAGGGGATTGAAGGATGGGTCAGCAAGTTTGCAGATGACTCAAAGGTTGGTGGTGTCGTTGACAGTATAGAGGGCTGCTGTAGGCTGCAGCAGGACATTGACAGGATGCAGAGAGGTGCTGAGAGGTGGCAGATGGAGTTCAACCTGGATAAATGCGAGGTGATGCATTTTGGAAGGTCAAATTTGAAAGCTGAGTACAGGATTAAGAATAGGATTCTTGGCAGTCTGGAGGAACAGAGGGATCTTGGTGTGCAGGTACATAGATCCCTTAAAATGGCCACCCAAGTGGACAGGGTTGTTAAGAAAGCTTATGGTGTTGTGGCTTTCATTAACAGGGGGATTGAGTTTAAGAGTCGTGAGATCTTGTTGCAGATCTATAAAACTTTGGTTAGACCGCACTTGGAATACTGCGTCGAGTTCTGGTTGCCCTATTATAGGAAAGATGTGGATGCTTTGGAGGGGGTTCAGAGGAAGTTAACCAGGATGCTGCCTGGACTGGAGGGCTTATCTTATGAAGAGAGGTTGACTGAGTGTGGACTTTTTTCATTGGAGAAAAGGAGAAGGAGAGGGAGCCTAATTGAGGTATACAAGATAATGAGAGGCATAGATAGAGTCGATAGCCAGAGTCTATTTCCCACGGTAGAAATGACTAACACAAGGGGTCATAGTTTTAAGCTGGTTGGAGGAAAGTATAGAGGGGATGTCAGAGGCAGGTTCTTTACACAGAGTTGTGAGAGCATTGTATGCGTTGCCAGCAGCAGTTGTAGAAGCAAGATCTTTGGGGACATTTAAGAGACTGCTGGACATGCAAATGGTCACAGAAATTTGAGGGTGCATACATGAGGATCAGTAGTCAGCACAACATCGTGGGCTGAAGGGCCTGTTCTGTGCTGTACTGTTCTATGTTCTATAACTCTGTCACATATTGGATATAGCTGCATATAGCACATTAAGAACAAACATAAGGAAATAAATTGCATTTATATAGGACCTTTCACAACTTCATGAGGTTAAAAAATACTTTACAAAGAAATGTGTTTGAAGTGTCTTTATAGGAACGATAGTAGCCAATTTGCACAGAGCAAGCCTCCCACAGGCAGCAATGTGATAATAGCCAAATAATCTATTTTAGTAATATTCCAGATTGGATGAATGTTGACCAGGATACCAGGGGTACCACACGACCAAAGGACCTGGAACATTCATTAAGACAGCAGATGAAGCCCCTGTTTAATATCTCAACTCAGAGTTTTTTCACTTTTCAGGGTGTGGAATTCCAGAAAATTAAATCAGAATGGAAAAAAAATAGGAGGCTGGATAGAACCAGGAAAGGTAAATAGATAATTGGAGACAGAGACCTAGAGGAGAAGATGGTTTTATGGAGTACAGGAACAGAATAGGAATGTGTGAGAGAGAGAGAGAGAGGGAGAGAGAGAGAGAGAGAGAGAGAGAGAGAGAGAGAGAGAGAAGGGTTACACCTACTAATATTAGTAGGTTTATCATATTATATCTTCTGTCTGTACAGACACACACCGACCACTAACACTATAGAAAAAAAAACACATAACTGGTGCTTGTAATAAAAGCCAAGATATTTATGGCCCACTTCCCCTAATGTTGTGCCCTTAATCATTTTACTTCTCCTGTAGTTCCAAGTATTGATCGTAGAATAGAATCATAGAATCCCTACAGTCTGGCAGCAGGCCATTTGGCCCATCGAGTCCACACCCACCCTCTGAAGAGCATCCCACCCAGACCCATTCCCCCTACCATATCCCTGTAACCCGACATTTCCCATGGCTAATCTCTGGACATTATGGGCAATTTAGCATGGCCAATCCACCTAGCCTGTACATCGTTGAACTATGGGAGAAAATCTGAGCACCCAGAGGAAACGCAGAGAGATACAAGGAGGATGTCGGTGTGGACTTTGCACAGTCACCCAAAGGCGGAATCGAACCCAAGTCCCTGGCATTGTGAGGCAGCAGCGCTAACCACTAAGCACCATGCCACCTGAAGGTTTGGACTCCATGGCATTCCTGACATTTTGGATTCAAAAGATTCCTAATTTAGCAGTCTTGATGAAACATCAACAATTAATTCTCTCTCTATTATCAAGGATGCTGCCAAAGCTTTGCATCTTTCCAGTACATTCTATTTTAGCTTTTCCAGCATCTGCAAAATTCTGCTATTCATCTTAACCTCAACTCACTGAGAATAGAAGATGGCAAGAGGAATGCTGCTAGTTACCAGGGATGCTCTCCCCACTCATAAAAATACAGTCAAAATGCAACTATTTTCAAAGAAGTGATATTATATTTTGCCTCTTCATGCTTGAATATCTAACCAGCACTTTAAACTGCCCATGATGAGATTATCAAAATCATATGGTCACTGTCCTTGAGGGAGGCATTGAAAACAGTTCAGACTAGATTCACAAGAGTATAGAATGGTCAGCATTGGAACAGTCCCTTCAGCCCACCATGTTATTAGCAATTCACTGTATAATGGAGGTTGATTGATGAAAGGATGACAAGATTTGGCCTTAATATATTGGAGTTCAGATGCATCTTAGAAAAATAGAAGATTCTGAAAAGTCTTGACAATGTAAATGCTGAGATCTTGCATTTCCCCACATGAGGAAATCTAGAATGAGAAGCCACAGTTTAAAAATAATAAGTCTCCCATTTAAGATAGGGAGGAGCAAGAATTTCTACAATCAAAGCTCATTAGTATTTGAAATTCTCTTCCCCAGAGATCCGTGGAAGTAGAGTTATTGACTATCTTCAAGTCAGACTTGGACAGATTTATGATCAATGAGAGAGTCAATGGTTGTGGGAGGGTCAGAAAGGAAAGTGATCACAATCAAATCAGCCATAACATTATTGAATGGCGGAGCATGTTCAACAAGTGGTATAACTTACTCCTGCTCCTGGTTTGATGGTGACAGATGCAGGCCCCCCACCCCAGTTCCTGACATACCCTTGAAGAATAACTCAAGAGATTGATTGTTTGCAGCCCTCAACAGCGTGTGAGTATCGCGATGGGATGGGAGGGGGCAAATCTTTACGATAACCAGTGGTGAGTGGCCTGAATTTGTAAGTCCTGCTCCTGAACATAGCACCTCCACTTCCTCAGGGGGGGAGGAGAATAGAGTTGATCTGCTCTTAACATGTCTACTCTGTACATGTTTGATGGAACCAGTTGGCCTTTTAAATCACCAGCTGCCTCCCCAGAAGTGTACAAAGTTAAAAATCACACATCACCACATTATAGTCCAACAGGTTTATTTGGAAGCACTAGTGTTCAGAGCACTGCTCCTTCATCCGGTGGATGTCCATCTGATGAAGGAGCAGCACTCCAAAAGCTAGTGCCTCCAAATAAATCTGTTGGACTAAAACATGGTGTTGTGTGATTTTTTTTAAAAACTTTGTCCACCCCAGTCCAACACCAGCACCTCCAAATCATATCCTTGTCTTCCCTATAATCCAGAGAGTTGACATGTTAAGAGCAGGTCTGAGCTTTTTAAGACTTGTTTGGATAGCCAAGATATCCCTTTGGATTTGGTTCCAGAAAACCTTTCTTTGGGAGGTAGGGAAAGGGTCAAGTACTCTTTGGGATTATTAACAAAGACAATTTTATGTAGAAGGTGCATAAAACCTTGGAATTATCAAACTATGCATTTTTGATCGAGTGTGTTATTTCTCCACTACCAGAATTTTTCCTTTATATGCCAGTGGATAACGGTTGGTACCAGTGGATAACAGTTGGTACCAGTGGATAACGGTTGGTACCAGTGGATAACGGTTGGTACCAGTGGATAATAGATGATTTGGCACAGAAAATGAAAGACAGTGGCTAAATTTGAGTTAGTATGAGATGGCACTAAATTGGCATAGGGTAAAAGGGTCTGTGGGGATGGGTAGAGGGCATCAGGTGACATGCATGCAGCTGGGTGAGTATGGAGTTGGCAGAGGGTGGCAGGAATGTTTACATTCTATTCTTCTGTTCAAAAATTAAAATACTGCACTAGAATCTGAAAGCAGGCTTGCTTTTCCACCTCTTCTGAGCCAGCAACACTTTCAGGTCCTGCCAGGTAGCGTGGACCGACCTGTAATCCAGCCTATCTCCAGATGGAAAATGGGGATTAGAGGCTGCCATTTTTAAACGGTGAACTTATGGAGCGGGGAATTGTCCCAGTTCTGTGCACCCGACTTGGGAGCGACTAGTGTGTTGCCAAAACAAGTATCGTTGAGGGCAGCCTCCTCAAGGAATGGCTCATCTCATGCTAGTGTGCAATCCGAATTGGACAGTGCAAGAAGAGATCACTTGATTCAACATTCCTTAATGTCTCTTTGAAAGAGCTAGCCAGTTATCCCCCTGATCTTTCTCACCAGCAATTCTCTTCCTTGTTTAACTCTTTGTCTAACAGGGTGGTGTAGCGGGAGTAGATTCAAAAATAACTTCATTCAGGGGAGATTGCAGAGTGCATTCCAGATTATGAAAACACAATGCATTAAAAAATAATCCTCACCTCACCTACAGTTCTTTTAACAATTACCTTTAAATTTATGAAATGAAAATAATCCAGAGGCATCTTCATCAAGTGTTCAGAAACAATGGCATTTGAATATTCCTGACAAAATTCCCGTTTGCATGCTGTAAAAACTCTATCATTCTATTTTGTCAGAGCTTTCCATCTTATACTCACTCACAGGGCAATTTCAAAGAATGTCAATTTATTGGGAAAGCCAACATTCATGACGTTATGAGGGGAAAAGTGCTGATTGCTTGGCAAGTAGACTTTGTAAAAGTCTTGCCATGGAGAATGCACTCATTCAAGCTGATTGGCAGTTAACTGTCAGACGGTGAAGCACACAATGCAACTACCTCAGTTCAGTCAACCTAATTACTCTGAAAGGGTATCTCAATTTATGAAAGGTAAAGTTTGTGAATCACATTGCAACGATGCAGTAGCAAAACACTAATGATGCTCACCTCTAGCAGGATACCACCATGAGACAAAAGAGTATTGTAGTGCATGCATTTCATGACCAGTGTGATACCAGATATATGGGTTGTACCTCACAAAGATTGGTGGATCATATCAAACAGTGAATCTCTTTGGCTAGTTACAACAAGCAATGTACTGACTATACCCAAATCAGCCCAAGCTTGCAAAATCAATAAATAACCAACATTAGATATGTTGCCACAACTGGACAACATTTACTGGATAATCCCAAGTATGGAAAGAATTATGACAACCAAATGATAATTGTCAGACAGGCTCATATTGTAGCATACTGCCATACCCTGGAAGTTAAATACATTGATAACAATATTCTTTGTAGTTAGAAAAAGTATATGCACACACTGCACCCATTCAACTTGACAAAATAAGTAACAACCATTTGCTGGCTTATTTCATAGCACAATGCCCTAACCATTAAGGGACAACTTCTAATTTAAAATTTAAATAAAGACTGATAGTGAACTGTCAATCACCATTCACTAGTGTATTCTCCATGACGATGCATCTAACAATCAGAGACAACTCGCCAATCAATCAGCACTGTCTTCTCATAAAGCATAAAATCCTGGTTTTCCTCTTAAATTGGTATTCTTGCCCTGATAATTATAGGTTTTGACGAAACATGTTTATGTTTCACCAAATGTTCTGTTCTACCAAATGACTATTAATCACAAATTAACTGTCCAAACATGCCACACAATTTGGATTGTGCGAAGTGCTAGTGCTTTCAACAGGCCACAGAATACAGTTTTTCCATTTTCCTAATGCTCCTTTTCCCACTTTCTGACTCCTCCTGCTGCATTAAAAAAAACAAATCATCGCGTCACTCCTAAATAAAATGCTCTCTCTTTAATTCATTTACTCTGCAACAGAATAGTTTGGGGGTTCAAAGAACCCATGCTGTTCTCGAGTGGGATGATAGTTAGAGGGGTGAGGGGGTGGATATATTTATAGTTTTATTGACCCTTAGAGAGAGAGAGAGACAAAGAGGTTGATTTAAAATCTCAAGATCTCAGCAGTCGTGTTTTCACTTTCTGTCATTTTTCTTTTTTTTTGTAAATAACCACCTCAACATTTTATGGGGTTCTGTTAGCAAATACATTGGTCAGATCCTTGGCCTGGAATTAGCCATGCCCCCAGTTACTACAGTAACTGAATCACAAAAGTGATCTATCTAGAATCAGTATATAGGTCACAAACGGGTTAAAAAGTGTGTTTTTTTTTACTCTCAAACATCTTTGAGTAAAACAGAAGTGTTGATGCAGATTCTGAAGAGAGAGCTGGACAGGCTAAATGACCTACTTTGACACAATAGAGTCTCGAGTACCCGAGGCAGGACGCTTTCTGTGAATGAGAAACACCAACAGAGTGATGTCTGGGCCATTGTTGTACGTTTTCACCTTTACAGAAGAACATTTTCCATCAATTAAATGATATTATATGTCTGGAGGAGTGCGGGGAGAGAGAGAGAGAGAGAGAGAGAGAGGGAGGCCATCTCTTTCAGCTGTTTGTTCTACACATCACTTAGGATCCTGACACCACAATAGCTGGAAACAATACAGAAACTGTTACACACGTTCTCCATTACATTTTCCAATAGCTCCTGATGTTGTTTCTCCATGACCTGCAATCGCACTGAAATCTAAATAAGAAAGAAGAGGGGCTCTTGCAAGGTTGCGTTTACAGAGCACAGCCTTCGATCCATCCTGAATAGTCTCCCATTCCCCACCTGCCTGTTGTTCCTCACACATCATCATCCATGGGCACCTTAGGCAGCTTAGCCAGGTACGCTATCAATTCAAAAAGCTACTGCTCAAATTCCTACCAGCCTCTGCATTATTTTGCTCTTGACAGAACACCTACTTTATTAAGACCATAAGACCATAAGTCTTAGGAGTGGAAGTAAGGCCATTCGGCCCATCGAGTCCATTCCGCCATTCAATCATGGCTGATGGGCATTTCAACTCCACTTACCAGCGTTCTCCCCGTAGCCCTTAATTCCTCGAGACAACAAGAATCTATCAATCTCTGCCTTGCAGACATTTAGCGTCCCGGCCTCCAGTGCACTCCGTGGCAATGAATTCCACAGGCCCACCACCCTCTGGCTGAAATGTCTCCGCATTTATTCACGTGAGCCAAAATTTATTTGTATTCACTCAAGCAATGTGGGTGTCATTGGCTGGGCCAGCATTTATTTGTTATGCCTTATCACCCAGAGGTCATTAAGAATCAACTAAACCAGGTAAGGATGACAGATTTCCTTCCCTAAAGGGCATTAGAGAACCAGATGGGTTTTTCTGACAATCAGCAATGGTCATCGTTAGACCTTTAAATCCAGATTCTTGACTGAATTCAAATTCCACCATCCGCCATTGCAGGATTTGAACCCGGGTCCCCAGAACATTGCCCGGCTTTCTGGATTAATAGTCCAGCGTTAATCCTACAAGGCTTTCACTTCCCCAAAAGGCCGAAGATATCGTCGATGATCTCCTGCCGTAAATTTCATGTCTATGCCACATGATTACAGCTTCTGTCAGACAGAGAGTCTCGCCAAACTAGACCATTCACTATCCTGGAGCTCCATCCAACATGCAGTTTTAAATGTCACCATCTCACTGGGAGACACATGCTTCGCACCATTGCGATACTGACCTTGCTTCTGCCACCAAGGCACTTGCACGCACCTACAACAAAAGCTAAATACTACAGATACTGGAGATCTGAAATTTAAATAAGAAACCCAGCAGTCTAGTGGCATCTGGGAAGAGACAAAAGCAGTTAATGTTTTGAGTCGAATATGACTCTTCTTCTGCCAAATCTTCTTCGTATATGCGCCACACAAACCCAATGAGCATTATCAACAATTAAAACTGAAATTGCTGGAAAAACTTAGCAGGTCTGACAGTATCTTTGGTGAGAAATCAGAGTTAACATTTCGGATCCAGTGACCCTTCTTCAGAACTGGTAGCATTAGGGTCACGCTAATATCTTCCTCAAATCCCAAAACTCCATCATGTGCAATCATCCCTCGACTATGCTGCATTCTCCTGGATGGTGCCAGGCTTCTCGAGTGTTGTTGGAGCTACACTCATCCAGACAAGTGGAGAGTATTTCATCACACTGCTGATTTCTAAAATATAGTCTGAAAATGGCCAAAAACATGAGTGTAAAATTGATCCAGTGTTTGAAAACTGTGAACTTAGATTCCATATTAACATTATTTATAGAGATGTACAGCATGGAAACGGAGCCTTCAGTCCAACTTCTCCATGTCCACCAGATATCCCAACCCAATCTAGTCCCACCTACCAGCACCCGGCCCATATCCCTCCAAACCCTTCCTATTCATATACTCATCCAGACGCCTCTTAAAATGTTGTAATTGTACCAGCCTCCACCACATCCTCTGGCAGCTCATTCCATACATGTACCACCCTCTGTGTGAAAAGGTTGCTTCGTAGGTCTCTTATATCTTTCCCCTCTCACCCTAAACCTATGCCCTCTAGTTCTGGACTCCCCGACCCCAGGGAAAAGACTTTGTCTATTTATCCTATCCAGGCCCCTCATGATTTTAAAAAACCTAGAACAGAGGAGCCAAGTAGGTAGAAATATTTCTGTCAGGAAGAGGTATTAGAACACCATGATTAACTACAGACTGTGGGAAAAAAAAACTTTTAAAAACAAAAAGGAAATTGAAAACTTTTGAAAGAGGATAGAAAGAAAAGTAAATGAAAGACAGGATGTATTTGTCTCTGCATTATACAAACGACCCTTCTATTTCATCCAGCCTATAGTCAATTTCTAAACTCAGCACAGCGCTAGAGTCATGACTATCCACCCCTTCAATATGGCACATGAGTAGAAGACTCAGATCTAAGACCGGCCTCAATGTTTTAGACTTAGGTTTTTGAGCAGCGTTAATCCCAGGAGTAGACTCTCCTCCTGTTTCTCGGACAGAGCTTGGCAGAGAGAGGGCAAAGCCAACAAAAAGTAAAAATGTCTGACTGTCTCTGAAAAGGGTTTCAATCCCACTCCTTAATAACAATTGCCAGCAAGGGGCAGGGGATAATGCACAAGGTTCCAGAAAAATAATAACATGTTTTACCCTTTGAAAGACAAATCATACACAATTACGGGTGAGAGAAAAATAAAGCATAATTAACTTCACGTCTTGTCAACTCGACTTAAAGCCAATCCAGTCTGACAGGGTTGCAATATCTGAAGGTTTTGAACTAGTTAATGACAGCCTGCTGGAAAATAGGGCAGAGGGGAACATCTGATGCAGCAGATGACAGGAGGACCAGGGTGGGGGGATGCTGTGATGGGATTGAGGGGTCAGGGTGAGGGAGGGAGGGGGTTGTGGGTTTGGTTTCTTGTCCGAGTTAAGTTCAGCCACATTGAAACAGTAAGTGGTTGCTTGTGAAGGGGAGGCTCAAACTTTAGCAAAGACATCTGCTCTCCAGTTAATTGTTTTTTTTTCCTTCTCTCACTCTTTCTCTTTCAATCTCAAGCCTTGCCCCCCTTTCTAATCAGCAGTGGTTGGCAGAGCCTCACAAATCAGCAGTAATCCTTCTGAGCTACAGCTGAACATAATAGCTGCTCTGTGACTAGACAGGCCGCACAGAAAGCAGCCACACCGTGTAAAGATGCTGAGGCAACTGTGTTAATCTGTATAATCCACACGTTAAAACTCTTAATTCTGTCTCTCGGGCCTTCTATTTCAAAAAAACAATACATAGACAAAAGAGGCAGCAAACAGTTTTAAGACACAAATACTTTACAATTCCCCATGGTGGTGCCTAGTGTCTGATGGACTTGATCAAAAGAGACAACATGATAGATCTCTCAACAAAGTTTACGTTTGTTTCCTCTCATCATTCTGCTGCTGTCCCAAAAGACATTGAATCAGCAACTCCGCAAGGGGTCAAAGCCAGTGAAAAGGTTACACTCTGTCTCAGAAGTAGAGATTATTTGCCTCCAATATGATGCCAGAAGTTTTATTCCTGCACCGATTCTCACCTCACTTCCAGCAGACTGAAAGACTCTTGGGAACAATCCTCTTCATAACCCAGGAGATTTCAGCTAAACCCAGCATACAGTTCTGTTAACTCATCACAGCTCCCTATTCCCAGGATGGAGTCCCTTCTACCCCACCTTGCTCAGCGCCTGGTTACAGAACACCCTCACAAACCCTCTCAGGGTACATCAACTCGCTCAAGGGTTTGAGGGTGGGGACGTATTACGTATATTTTGAACACCCAATTGGTACTGTTCTGCCCTCATGCTCAATGTGGTCTCCTTCCTTCCTGTTCATGAAGGTACAGATTCTCAGAAGGCTACAATTAAAGAGGCGCACAGCATAGCAATATGCTACCCAGTTTTCACAACTAAACTAGGTCTATGTGCCTGCATTTGGTCCATATCCCTCTATACCTATCCCATTTATAAACCTGTCCAAATGTTTCTTAAATATTTAAAAATTGTACACACCTTCACCAGTACCTTTCGCAACCCATTCCAGATACTCACCACCCTGTGTGTGAAAATATTACTCCTCCGGATTCTCTCCTCTGACCTTTAACCTATGCCCTCTAGTTTTAGACTGCCCCACCCTGGGGAAAAGCTGTTGGCTATCTGCCTTATTTATGCTGCTCGTGATTTTATACACCCCCATAAAGGTCAATTTCCTACACTCTAAGGAAAAAGTCCCAGCCTACCTAACCTCTCCTCATAACTCAAACCTTCCAGTCAAGGTAGCATGCTAGTAAATATTTTCTGCACCCTTCCTAGTTTTATGATATCCTTTCGATAATAGGTGACCAGAGTTGTATCCAGTGACCAATGTTGCTCCCCAGATTTATGGAGTGCTTCTAGTCTAACAGCAGAATTTGCTCATTTATCTCCAAGGCCATCCAGACAAGGGAGAGAAAAGGGTATCCGAGCTGGAAATAACCCATGGTCCCTCACTTCCACTGGGAATGAAAATCAAGGAGAATGCAGTTCATAACTGGGGTTCCTGTGCAGCCAGGAACAGATGGGACAGTTAAGAGGGGAGCTGGGCAACAAACAATCCACCCTAAAGCTTGCAGTTATATAGTGCCTCTATGATGGCCTCAGAGTATCCAAAAAAAAAATCTTTTACACTGAACAGCAAAACAAAACAGTTCTGAAGAAGGGTCACTTGACTCTGAAACCTCTCCACAGATGCTGCCAGACCTACTGTGTTTTTTTCCAGCAATTTCTGTTTTTATTCCTGCAGTCTTCCACAGATTAGATTAGATTAGATTACTTAGTGTGGGAACAGACCCTTTGGCCCAACAAATCCACACTGACCCTCTGAAGACCAACCCACCCAGACCCATTCCCCTACATTTACCCCTTCACCTAACACTAGGCAATTTAGCATGGCCAATTCACCTAACCTGCACATATAGGAAATACATTTACATAAAAGAGCAATGCGATAATAACCAAATAAGGTGGTTACTGATGTCAGTTCTGGGATGCTCCAGTGTGCAGAAATTTGCATGGCAAGGAAAGGTACACATTTCCATTGAAGTCTCCTGTTTGTCTTTGAGAAACAGCCAGGAGAGCTTTTAGAACCACCTTGGGACCTTGGTTTAACCCTCTTCGAAAGATGCATGTTTAGAAGTGAGTAGGGTAAGGCACTGGAATTGGAAAGGGCATATAAGCACGCAGTTTAGAACTACTTGAGGAGGTTACCACGGAGGCAATCAACGTGTGTTTACAATGTTGAGCACAAAAACAAAGCTCAGTCTTCAATAGATTAAAGTCATTGATCCGAAGGGGTTCAGTACGTCGCAGATGACCCATTATTATGGAGGGAGGTTGGCACCTTTGCACGTTTGTCAATCTCTTTAACAGGCATTTGTTGCCATGGGATTAGATGCTCAATCCCTGTAAACAGGGATTTGCTGTTGTCAAATACATGTTCAATCCCTATAAACAGGGATGCTGTTCTGGAATTAGGATCTCAATCGCTGTAAACAGGAATTAGCAGCTTAGTGGGTTAGTGCCTTGAAATCCACTTTTACACCCCGGTAGACATTGGAGCTTCTTTGTCAGCACTTCTCAGACAATGTATTAAAGATCCGAGCAGACATCTGAGCTGAGATGTCACCTATTTTTATAAAATCTTAAGTTATTTCGAGAATGCGACTTAAAAGAAGTTCTGGGATTCACATCTTAATGAACCAAAAGCTGCAACCCATTCTAAAAGATGAAAGACTTAACAGCAATCTAGGTTTGTTCAATATATCATTTCAGTTTCATGACACTGTAATCTTTTGCTATAAATTCTATGTCTTATGGTCCTGCTCCACAGCTACCTGATGAAGCAGCAGCGCACCAATGGCTAATATCTGCAAATAAAGCTGTTGGACTATTACCTGATGTTGTGTGATTTTAAACTTTGTGCACATAGATAGTAGCTGTTTACAAGGCTGGCTTGCCAGTGCCTACTCAGGGGCATCTAGACGTGACAAGTCTTACCAGCCATGCCCAGATCCCAAAAATATTTTCAAACCCTGTTGTTAACATGGAGGGGGAATATGCGCTGTGTAGAAAATAGCACACAGTGCACAGTTAAACTTCACAATCCAAGCATCGCACCCTCAACCAAACAGGGACAGACAAATCCCCTCCCCCAGCTGCAGGTTGACCAACATCACCCAAACAAACCAGGACCCAGACACTGGAGGACTGATCCCTGAATCTGCAGCCTGGATGATGATGATGATGATGAAAACAGCATCTGTTTGAAACGATCATTAAGTATCCACAGGACTCTCTGGCCTCGATCCTTCCACAACAATAGAGCTGTTGTTTTGGGGCCACAGCAACAGGCTTGTGGTATTTTTTTTTAAAAAAAGGGCCAGTGACAGTGAACAATGGATTCTTGAGACAGGGACACGTTTGCAACATTACGTTAACCCAACCCAGCACTTGCCTTACTATCCTGAGGGGATCTAATTTTGTGGAAGCTGCCAACGCATTCACACACTTTGCACTGACATGATTACAAGGAACCCATGATAAAGAAGACAATTTACGCAGCACTGTTCACAACTTCCAAATACAGCCAAAGTAGTGAAGTATTGTCACTGCTGTAATGTAGAAAAGGTAGCAGCCAATTTGTACAATGTGAGCCTTCATAAACAAAGATGCGATAATGACCAAAAAACATAATATTGGTTGGGGGACAACAAGATCTTCCTTGATCTTTTCAAGTGCCATTTTAATTCCAGCTAAAAAAAGAGACCTCGGTTTAATGTCACATCTGATCAAAAGTTCCTACTGACAGAGGAGCAGAACAGGTCTTGAATAGTCTGACTCAGAGATAACATGGAAATGATAGAAAATAGGTTATGTGAAAGAAGGCTATTTGGCCTATCATGTCAAAGTCAATCGTCAACAAGGTACACAAATTAACCATCCCAATACCCCTCCCCCAATCTTCACTGAGTTTGTAGTCAGCGTGAGTAAGCCATGAATTTTGAAGGAATAAATAAAGTTTCATCCACTGATTTCATTCCAAGTTCAAAATGTTTGCCACCATTTGTGCAGGTTGCTCTGGATCATTCAGTGTATTCCTGCCTCAAGAATGGAATATGTGGAGGGATATATATTTTCTTTTAAAAATCATGTGGAAACACAGTCAACATTTCAGGTCAATCCTGAAATGCTGTTCCTCCCTTCAGTGAAATCTGATGTAGGCCAGCAAGCCCAAATAGGATTCAGGGAACACCTTTAACAATTTCCATATTCAGAGATATAGGAACAGGAAGAGACTTAACCAGCCTGTCCTTCCATTCAATGAAATTGTTGCTGACTTGCATGTTAATCATTAAGCACTTCAGATAACACTACCAATCTCCAATTTAAAGTTATGTCAACATGAGGTTTTTTGTTAAGAAAAAGAAGAAAGCATATGTAAGGTATACAAAGTGAAAAATCACATAACTCCAGGATATAGTCCAACAGGTTTAATTGGAAGCACACTAGCTTTCGGAGCAATGCTCCTTCATCAGGTGATTGTGGAGGGCTCGATCGTAACACAGAATTTATAGCAAAAATTTGCAGTGTGATGTAACTGAAATTATACATTGAAAAATTGATTGTCTGTTAAGCCTTTCATCTGTTCGAATACAGTGATAGTTTCATTTTTTCATGTGTAAATCACTAAACCCTTCTTTTTAAAATTGCATTTTCGGGTTAGCTGTTAACAATGGTGATAGCTAGACAATATGTTGAAGGTGTTAGCCCCGTGTCCTCTGTCTATGACCTGATGTTTAGGTTGATTCTAATCTAATAAGTGAGATAACATAAATTCCTGCAGTTTTTGAGCTCAGAGTGTGGATATAGATACCACAATTACGCGTGGGAACACCTCCCACCTTGTACATGGAGGTACTCATGTGACTCAGCCAACGTTGTCTATCATATACGTTGCAGGCAAGGATGCCCGGAGGCATGGTACATTGGGGAAACCGAGCAAAGGCTACAACAATGTTGTGCGGTGCCCATTCAGCCATTGTCGTGTCTCACAAACTTGATTGAGTTTTTCGAATTGATGAGGACAGAACAGTGGGTATGATCTATATGGACTTCAGTAAGGCATTTGACAAGGTTGCCCATGAAAGACTGGTTAGCAAGGTTAGATCTCATAGAATACAGGGAGAACTAGCCATTTGGATACAGAACTGGCTCAAAGGTAGAAGACAGAGACTGGTGGTGGAGGGTTGTTTTCAGACCGGAGGTCTGTGACCAGTGGAGTGCCACAAGGACCGGTGCTGGGTCCACTACTTTTCATCATTTATATAAATGATTTGGATGTGAGCATAAGAGAGGTAGCATTAGTAGGTTTGTAGATGACACCAAAATTGGAGGCGTAGTGGACAATGAAGAAGGTTATCTCAGATTACAACAGGATCTTGATCAGATGAACCAATGGGCTGAAAAGTGGCAGATGGAGTTTAGCTTAGATAAATACGAGGTGCTACATTTTGGGAAAGCAAATCAGTGAAGAAGGTGTTTGGTATGCTTTCCTTTATTGGTCGGAGTATTGAGTACAGGAGTTGGGAGGTCATGTTGCGGCTGTACAGGACATTAGTTAGGCCACTGTTGGAATATTGCTTGCAATTCTGGACTCCTTCCTATTGGAAAGATGTTGTGAAACTTGGAAGAGTTGAGAAAAGATTTACAAGGATGTTGCCAGGGTTGGAGGATTTGAGCTATAGGGAGAGGCTGAACAAGCTGGGGCTGTTTTCCCTGGAGCATCGGAGGCTGAGGGATGACCTTATAGAGGTTTACAAAATCATGAGGGGCATGGATAGGATAAATAGACAAAGTCTTTTCCCTGCGTTAGGGGAGTCCAGAACTAGAGGGCATAGGTTTCGGGTGAGAGGAGAAAGATATAAAAGACACCTAAGGGCAATGTTTTCATGTAGAGGATGGTATGTGTATGGAATGAGCTGCCAGAGGAATTGGTGGAGGCTGGTACAATTGCAACATTTAAAAGGCATCTGGATGGGTATATGAATAGGAAGGGTTTGGAGGGATATGGGCCAGGTGCTGGCAGGTAGGATTAGATTGGGTTGGGATATCTGGTCAGCATGGATGGTTTGGAACAAAGGGTCTGTTTGTGTTCTGTACATCTCTACGACTCTATAAGCGTTTGAGTAACAATTCACATTTACGAGAGACAGTTCCACATATCTACATATTTGCATGGAGAAATGGGTTTTCAGACTTCATTCCTGAAAAAGAAACAGGAATTGCTCGAAAAACACAGCAGACCTGGCAGCACCTGTGGACAGGAAGCAGAGATAACATTTCACAACCAGTGAGCCCTCTTTAGAACTCCAGTTCTATGTTTTTCCAGCAATTTCTGGTTTTGTTTCCAATTTCCAGCATCCACAGTCCTTTTGTTCAGTGCATCATTCCTGAAAGCAATGGCTCTAAGTTTTAGGCCATGCCCTCAACATCACATGGGCGGCACCGTGGCTCTTCGGAGGGTCAGTGTGGACTTGTTGGGCCGAAGGGCCTGTTTCCACACTGTAGGGAATCTAATATAATCTTCACACTCCCCATCCAGGAAAATATTGGGCTGAATTTTTCCCATAATTTTCATGACCTAAAAAGGTCAGCATCCCTAGGAGCTATAATCAATCATTCTGGAAGATTGGGAATTGGAAGGTTGCCTCATCCTTGTACACCTTGGATTCAAGGTGAAAAAATATTATTGAGCAGAAGATTGTTCATTCCTTCAAGTGGAGGGAGACTGTTCTGGGTGGATCTCTTGGCTGAGAGTACGGCCTTACATGATGCTGGTCACTCTTTGACCAACCCCACATCCTGTGCAGGGAAATAAGCCTCCACAAATGGTGATGGACATCACCTCAGATGCTCCCACAAGATTAGTTGTGAATAGATCCAAGATCACCTCATTTAGTTGCCTGCCTGCTTCTGGGCAAGTGATCCAGGTCCGCATCCACCCAGTGATGGAAACACACCTACAGTCACATCTAGACCTGTCATTACAGATTGAGGAAAAAGAAAAATCAGCCCACTTTCCCTTCATGCACTCTACCTCCTGCTGCCTAATACCTTGAAAACTTTGATCAAATCACTCCTTCACCCTTTGAATTGTGAGAAATACAACCCAGGGTTTTTTTTAAATCTCTCCTGGTAAATTTAATCTTTACAATCACCCCCTCCAAGGCCAAAATATTCTTCCAAAAGGTTATGGTATATGGAAACACTCGCAAGACATGGTCTGATAAAGGCTAAAACATGAACAGAAATGGGCAGGGAAGAACTGACCAAAATGTATTTTCTTTAAAAACAACTTAATTTGATTCTAGCCTGCCTCGCCGACAACTGCCCAAGAAAACTGAAGCGAAACACTTGTCGAGGGATTTGATCTGAATGTGCAACTGATTTGTTACAGTCACTTTAAAGCTCCAAGTGGCCTTAGTGATGTTCTTGGGTAACTGGAGCTGCCATGGTGCTAATCCTTCTCACTCAATGGTAACCTCATTCACAAGACGACAGATCCAATAGCTCATCGGAAATCTCGATGCCTGGTTCTCACAGCTGGGTGGCTTAGACTTTAAGCAGCATACCCAGCACGTGGACAGACATGGACAGAACAATAAATGAAAACTTTTGAATTGCACAAACTCATCTGTTGCTCTAAATAGTACCGGATTAGAACCCAACGATCGCTCATCTCATTGCCAATTTCCTCTGCTTTCCTGATGGCATTGGCTCCTTGTTAGGGCTTAATTCCACAGATGTCAAGCACTCTTTGCTTATTGCAGGCCAATAATAATCAGCCCTGGAATATCTCTACAGGTGTTTCTCGGGGAAATTTCCTACGCCCAAACATCTTAGCTGCTTCATCAGTGACCTTCAATCAAACATAAAGCCACAGCAGAGGTGTTGGCTAATGATTAGTGTTCTTTATCATTCATGATACTGAAGCAGTCCAAGTCTGCATACAGCAAATCCTGTGGAACATGCTCACTTACACTGATAAGACACTGTATCATTATTTGTCTCAAAGATGTCAGGCAATGACTGTCTCCAAAACAGCAGAATCTAACTGACCCGCCTTGATATTCAATGGCATTACCATTGCTGAAGCTCCCACTTCCAACTTCCTGAGGATTACCGTTGGTCAGAAACTGAACTGGACTTGCCATTAAAAGTAACTGTGGCTACGAGAGCAGATAAGAGACTGAGAATTCTCCTCTCTCCACAATGCCGGTCACAAATCTACAATGACATAAGTCAGGGATGTGATAGAATACTCTCCATATACCTGAGTGAACGTAGCTTCAACAACGCTCAAAAAACTCAACACCATCCAGGACAAGCCAACTTTTTAAAAAAATTCAGTCATAGGGCATGGGCATTACTGGCTAGCCAGCATTTTATTGGCTGTCCTTATTTGCCCTTGGGAAGGTGATAATGATTTACTGTGTTGATCCGCTACTGTCTATGTGCTACCCGCTGATCAGCATCCCATCCGTAAATATAAACATTAATTTCCTCCACCATTGCAAGCAGTGGCAGCAGTGTGCTCTACCTATGGGCTGCATTGCAGCAACTCTTCAATGCTCCTTCAGGAAACCTCCCAGGTCCAAAACCCAGGACTTCTGCCACCTAGAACAGTAAGGCAGCAAATACATGGGAACCACCTGCAAGTTGCCTTACAATTCATACACTATCATGGTTTGGAAATTCATCATTGATCCTTCATCACTTTGTCAAAATTCTACAAATCTTTCTCTACACCTTCTCCGTAGCTGCAATTGCATATTCTGCATTCTGTTTTATTACCTCGATTTTTTAATGTAAGGTACGATTTGTCTGGTTAGCATGGAAAACAATACTTTTCACCGTATCTCAGTACAGTAAATTAAATCAAATCTCTATCCAACAGCGTTATAACTCAATATCTCCACATGCAAAGTAGTGATTCAAGGACTGTCAGCAGTTTCTCAAGGGTGACTAGGGTTAGACAGTGAATGTTAGCTTCACTATCAACACCACTACTTGCAAAAGTAAAGTGTTGTGTACTAGTGGGAGAACCTTACTATCTGGCACATGGCCCCTAACCTAGAGAGGCCTGGACAAAGGCCAATGTTGCTCAAACAACGACTTTGAGGGGAAAAGTAGAGAAACATAGCTTTGTAAGTTTTATGAGTAATGTAATATATATGACAATGTTCTTAAAGCAGCTGTTCCCCTTCATTGTTCTCTCTCTCTATATATCTCTCAATCTCATCTCAATGCACACACTGGCCTGCCTTGAACACTTCTTTCATTCACACCAACCTCCCTCCTGCTGCATCTTCTCTAGCACCAGCCACCCACCCTGTCCCTCAGCACTGACTGACTGATTTGCTCGGGATGCTCTTTCCAGCATTATCTTCAAGCACCTTAGGGGAGATTGGCTGTAAAATTTCAGCTGCCAGTAGGAGAAGGGCAAGAGAGCAGACATCAAAGAAAGTGAAAGCAGAATCCCTTCTCTGCAAGGAGAAGGCGTAATTCTTGGTGAAAATGCAAAACGTCTTGACTTCCGTGATATATAACTTCTCCTGTACAAGTCAAGGTTCGAAAAATATACTTGGATCCTGCAAATGATTTTCCCAAGGGGAGAGCCCTTAAATTAGAACTCTTATGCACAAAAAGACATTTCCATTGAAAACAAGAGCAGGAAACACCAGGAAAGGGAAGAATCAGATTAACTTATTGGGTGGATGCCTTTGTCAAACCAGATAGATTAAGAATGAAAGCTTTTTTTTTCCCTGATAGTTTAGTAGTCTACCTTTATCATCTGTCCACATTGGTATAATTGTGTGGCTCTCAGCACCCTCTGAGCTAACTCACCCAAGATTCCAAATATCAGACCATGCAGTAGAAATTGCATAAAAGTCACAAGACGGGCCGATGCTCCCAAGAGAACTACATGTTTCCTGACTGACCTCTGATACCTGGAATGGGAGCATCCCATGATCCCTGCTGGCAACTTGCAAAGAGTTGGAAAACAACATGACCACTTTGACAGAACTGCAGATGCTGGAAATCTGAAACAAAAACAGAAATTGCTGGAAAAACTCAGCAGGTCTGGCACAAAACATTAATTCCGTTTTCTCTCCACCTCCTGAGTATAAGGTGGGAGTTGCAGAATTCCTTTCTATTTTGTCGTACCCGACTGGGGCAACACTGCCACTCACACTGACCAGAAAAAAAGATATCCAAAAGTCATCCAACCTGGCTTGCACATGAACTTTCCATGGGATAGAGTTCCAGAAACATTTTCTCCATCACCTCCCTATACCACTAAAGACAAAGAGCTTATTTTCTCATTATCTTTTTACAGATTATGGGAGATTGCTGTGTGCCTATTTGACCGTCGCCTTTTCTACATTACAACAGTAACCATACTTTGAGATAGCTCATTCGTTGAAGATACAGGCTTAGTAATGTCAACTGAGAGAGCAAAAGGAGTCAACATTGGAGCAATATAAAAGGACTTGAGGATTGAGGGGTATTAGGAAGGTGGTGAGGCTATAGAAGGTTTCAGAAACTGTGCCTAAGCACTAGAATTCACTGGCTGAATGTGTGGTGGAGGTAGATTGAATCATGGCTTTCAGCATGGGACTAGCTCTTAGATGGAGCCATAGATTCATACAGTGCAGAAAAGGCCCTTCAACCCATTGGGTCTGCACCCACATAACTACCACTAAAGAAATGCTAATCCCAATTTCCTGCACTTTTCCCACATTTTAATGATATTTGAAATGCTCATCCAAATATGTTTTAATGGTTGTAAGGTTTCTAGCCTCCACTACCTTCCCAGGAAGTGCATTCCAGCTTCCTTCTACCTGCCTCATGAAAAGGTTCTTCCCAAATCTCCACTGAATCTCCTGTCCCTTACCCTAAAACTATGCTCTCTCGTGACTGACCCCTCAACCATGGGGAATAGCTGCTCTCTATTCAACCTGTCCAACTTCCTCATAACCTTGGTAAAAACAATGACTGCAGATGCTGGAAACCAGATTTTGGATTAGTGGTGCTGGAAGAGCACAGCAGTTCAGGCAGCATCCAAAGTGCAGCGAAATCGGCGTTTCGGGCAAAAGCCCTTCATCAGGAATAAAGGCAGTGAGCCTGAAACGTGGAGAGATAAGCTCGAGGAAGGTGGGGGTGGAGAGAAAGTAGCATTGAGCACAATGGGTGGGTGGGGGAGGGGATGAAGGTGATAGGTCAGGGAGGGGAGGGTGGAGTGGATAGGTGGAAAAGGAGACAGGCAGGTAGGGCAAGTCCGGACAAGTCATGGGGACAGCTCAGCATGGGAACTGCTGTGCTCTTCCAGCACCACTAATCCAGAATTCCTCATAACCTTGTATGCTTCAGTCATGTTCTCCCTCAGTCTGCTCTGCTCTGCTCTGATGAAAACAATTCAAGCCTATCTTGTCTCTCATCACTCAATTTCTCCATCCCAGGCAATATTCTGGTGAACCTCCTCTATCCCCCTTCATATGTGCTGTCACATCCTTCCTGTAGCAAGGCAACCAGAACTACACACAGCACTCCAGCTGTGGCCTGATCAATGCTCTGTACAAGCCGAACATTACCTCCTTGCTCTTACACTGTATGCCACGACTGGCGAAAGCAAGAGTCCCATATTCCGCCTTAGTTATCCTATTCACATACTCTGCCATCTTCAGGGATCTGTAAACAATTACCCCAGAATCCCTCAGTTCCTCTAAGCTACCCTGTGTCCTGCCATTTATTAAATACTCCCTCATCTTGTTTCTTCATCCAAAGTGTATCACCTCACACTTATCAGGGTTAAATATCATCTGTTACTAGTATGCCCATCTGACCAAACCATCAATATCTTCTTAGCCACTAAACAGCACAGTGGCTCAGTGGTTACCACTGCTGCCTCACAGCACCACGGACCCAAGTTTGAACCCAGCCTCGGACAACTGTCTGTGTGGAGTTTGTACATTCTCCCCGTATCTGCGTGGGTTCCCTCCGGGTGCTCCAGTTTCCTCCCACAATCCAAAGATGTGCACATTAGGTGAATTGGCCGTGCTAAATTGACCATAAAGTTCAGGGATGTGTAAGTTAGGTGCATTAGTTAGGGTAAATATCGGAGAAGGGGTCTGGATGGGTTACTCTTCGGAGGGTCAGTGTGGACTTGTTGGGCCAAAGGCGAGAGCGTGTTGCTGAAAAAGCACAGCAGGTTAGGCAGCATCCAAGGAACAGGAAATTCAACGTTTCGGACCAGAGTCCTTCATCAGGAAGGGCTCTGGCCCGAAACGTCGAATTTCCTGTTCCTTGGATGCTGCCTAACCTGCTGTGCTTTAACCAGCAACACATTTTCAGCTCTGATCCCCAGCATCTGCAGACCTCACTTTTTATCCGAGGAGCATCGGCAGACCTCACTTTCTCCTTGTTGGGCTAAAAGGCCTGTTTCCACACAGTAGGGATTCTATAGGTTCTAAATGCCACGTCCAGCTGTCCCTACTAGCCATGCACACAGATGACAGGGACCACAAATTCGACTGGGACAACACAATGATCATAGGACAAACTAAACAGAGGACAGCCAGAGAATTACCAACACTCGGGACTGGCAATTGGGAGCAGCAGGAACAAAACCAAATAAATTCCAGAAGACACAGTACAGCAGCGCTTCATAGGAGGCTCCACAGCACTGAGGATGTCACCAAGAAAGAGGATGAAATGTCTGCAGATCAACTTCCCAGCTCAGTGAACACAACCACAACTATAGCATTGGTATCCAATCTACAAATCTTCACATAAACAGAAAGTGAGTGATGCACAAGAGTTGGCCAGAGTTGCAGAGTTCTCTCAAAATTATCGGGTCACAGAGATGGTGATGGACATGGGGGTGAGAATTTTAATATTGTGGTATTCTTAAGTAGACCTGAATGCACAGAAGGACAAATTACTGTATTTAACAAAGACAGCAGGGACATTAGCGCTCTTATAAGGAGCAGTTGGGAAATCCAAACAAAAGTCCGATGTGGGCTAGACTGTTGTTGAAAATGCTGAAAATGTGTTGCTGGAAATGCGCAGCAGGTCAGGCAGCATCCAAGGAACAGGAAATTCGACGTTTCATCAGGGCTTATGCCTGAAACGTCGAATTTCCTGTTCCTTGGATGCTGCCTGACCTGCTGCGCTTTTCCAGCAACACATTTTCAGCTCTGATACTCCAGCATCTGCAGACCTCACTTTCTCCTGTTGTTGAAAATGGCCATGTTTGTAGTGCCTCTGGCAGAAACAGGGCTCAGTCCCGTTGGTATCTCCTTTAAGGCTTGCTACTTAGTTACCCTTATTTTAATAAAATTTTCTCCCTTTCTTTACCAAGTTTCACCCACTGCTGTTTTGACTGCAGCCAAAGTATCCCAAAAGCACAAAAAGAAACAGATGCGTAGAGAAACAAAGGCAGGCAAGCACATACAAAAACAAGAAAGGACTGAAGAAACAACATATCAAAATGATTCATCTGAAACTCAAATGAATTCTGAACACTCAGTCACCCATTGAAAATAAATTACATACTTTTCCTGTCGTTGTTTGAGCAATCCTTGCTGCAACAGATCCCTGAAATGATTTATGGTCAAAACTTGCTCTTACAGACTCTTAGAAAGCAAAAGCAAAGGCAAGGAGAGGTGGAAAGTCAGGGTTGGCGGGGGCGGGGGAGGGGGGGCAGTGGTGGTGGACAAGGATTGAAGATTTGGGAGGGTGGGAAGATCCATTCTCCCCCAACAGACAAGCCTTGAACATGGGATTATTCAAGGGGGACTAAAAGAAACAGGTGATATCTTGATACACCCATCGTCCTAGATAACAAAATTATATTCATTCAGTGCCTTTAATGTAATGAAAATCAGAAGGTCCTCTCAGGAGCATTATGGAACAAATCCGGAGGTATTTGAGAAGATATTAGAATAGATGTCCAAAAGCTGAATCAAAGAGCTGCTTGTCAGAAGGAAAGCAAGTGGGGAGGTGCAGGGAGAGAATCTGTGACAAAAGGCAACTGAAGACATGGCCACCAATATAGGAGCAATGATGATAGGAATGCTCATAAACAGGCAGTTAGAAGAAGGTAGATATCTCAGAAAGTAAAAACAATGACTGCAGATGCTGGAAACCAGATTCTGGATTAGAGTGGTGCTGGAAAAGCACAGCAGTTCAGGCAGCATCCGAGGAGCAGGGAAGGGTGAGGAGCTGGAACAGTTTACAGAAATAGGGAGGGGTAAAATCCAAGAAGGGACTGGAAACAAGGGTGAGAATGTTAAGATCAAGATGATGTTTGAACAAAAGACAATATAGGACAGCAAGCATAGGGTTAACAGTGGAACTTGCTTCAAATTAAGACATGGGCAGAGTTTTGATTAACCTTAAGCCTGCAGAAGGTAAAATGTTGGAGACCAGCCAGCAATGGCTTGGAGAAATTGAGTCGGAGGCTTGAATAAAGGTTTCAGCAGCACATGAGCAAAGACGGATGTAAAGTTAGTTCATTCTGGGGGCGGGAAGGCAGTCTTAGAGGTGGCATGATCACGTGGTCTGAAAAACTTCTCAGGATTAAATATGACACCAGAATAAAAGTAAAACACTGCAGATTCTGGGAACCTGACATGTAGAATGCTGGAGAAACCCAGCAGGTCAGGCAGCATATGCAGAGGCAGAAACAGAAGTAACATTTCAAATCTGGTATGACTCTTCTTTAGACCATTAAATATGTTTAGATTAGAATGGTGCTGGAAAAGCAAAGCAGGTCAGGCAGCATCCGAGGGGCAGGAAAATTGACATTTCAGGCAAAAGTCCTTTCTAGTTTCCAGCGTCTGCAGTCCTCACTTTTGCCCAAGAAATATGTTACCTATTTTGTGACAGACAGAATTTCAGACTGTTGATCCGGAAACCTGAGAAAGGAACATCTGTAATCTCTTTAAAATGTTTGGCGTACCTGGTATTGATTTTAACAATGCTTGAAAATGACTTTAAAGAATTTGCATCACTAAAGGATGAATTACACTTTTCTTAGATAATAAATACTGATCCACGTAGCCTGCAATCCCTTGACCTGGAAGCAGTACCAGCAGGACTGATGGTCAGGTAGCAGCTGTGTGAACTGGCAAACCCAAAGGTGGGCTGCCAACACAATGTCTGCAGCAGGGCACACAGACAAGGCAAACAAAAAGAAGCTGCTATTGTAAAGTGGCAAAAAAGTGATTGCCACAGAGATGCAGACAAAGGAATGCAGCAAAAGAACTGGAGAGGGCTGGAGATGGGAAAGAGGTGTACCATAAAGGGAGGATTGCATGGGAAGAGCCCTATTTATATGGAAGCAGTAGAAAATGACCAAGTCCTTGAATAAAAAGCATGGGCATGTCAGTTGGATGAATTGAGACTGAAGGGGCTATGCAGGAAGAGTGGGGCAACTAGAAAAAGATAGTTTGTCATAACTGTTATGACAGGAGGTAAATCCCTCTGATAATTTAAACCAGCGACACAGAAAAAATTCACCTCGTGTGTAATCTGTTAAAATTCGAGAGGCAAGGAACTATCCCAGAGGTCACTATTTAAAGTAAAACTTAACAGCTTTATTAAGTCCAATAGAGAATATTAACTCCTTTCTCTTAAACCAACCTTTTACCTCCCACTCTACAATACTAGTCCAATAAAAATACCCAATTAAGATCCACAAAAAATAATTCAACTTTCAAAACCAAGCAGCTGTCAAATCTGCTCTTTGTATCTTCCTCTGCAGATTTTCTTCTGTCATCTTTTCGATGTTCTTCTGCGCAAACTTCTTATAGACTGGTACCTTTCAGAGAGAGATGTTCTGATGGTAGTCTGTACTTGTTGATGGCTTGGCAGTTCTCCCCTTAATTGTTCAAAATGTCCTGTTTTATACCCCAAAAACATCAGGTAATTTCATTGGTTTTAATATCAAAATTACTAAATTCATATTTGACTGGATTTTGGTATCTTGGGGTATAATTTAAACTGATTGGACGAATTTGAATTTGTACATTAATTTTGTATCATGGCAACACAGCTGCAGTATTGGTTTTACAAATGTTACATTTTAATTTCTTTCAGTACTCTGTACCTCTCTAAGTCCATGCCAGCTTCCAGTCTCTCTTAAAGGTACAGTACACACTTACACCTTCATAACATAGCTCTAATTTATTGATCACATTGACTATAATTTGTGATTTGGTTTATATTGTTTCTTATTAGTGTTGAAATAAAACTTGCAGCAGGTGAAACCTTGTTCATAATTTCTTCCTTTGGGGATCAATCAGTAAATCGGATTGTTTAGGTTACAGTTTGCCCAATGGCACTGCAACATCAGGAATAAGCAAATAGGGAATGGAGCTTTGGATGTGAACCAAGGCTTCATATTTCAATAAGGTCAGACTTCATTCCTTTAACGATAATGGGTCAAGGTCTAACCTGATTATCTGCTCCTGATAATGCAATGCCTTCATCCCAGGAATCTGCCTGGTGAATCTCTTTTGCACAGTCTCCAGTGCCAGTCTATCCTTTCTTAGATACAGAAACCAAAACTTACACAGTACTCCTGATGTATCTTCACAAACATCTTTTCCAGTTGTAACAAGATTCGCTGCTTGTAAACTCTAAACTCCTGGCAATGAAAATCAAAATTTCATTTGCTTTCTCTATTACTTGTTGCACTTACACATTAATTTTGTGTTTCATGGACAAGAACATTCCGACCCCTATTTGCTGTGATTTTTGGAGTGCATGTTTTCTCATATTAAACACAATTAGCCAGATTCCTAGCTACTCACTATCTATAATCCTCATCTCATGCACCTCCCCACCTATTTTTGTATTGTCAGCAAGTGTCCTCCTGTAAGTCATTAACATAGATTGTAAATAAAGGACGCCAAGACTCGACCCCTGTGGAACTCCATTAATTACGTCTTCCTGACCCAATAAAGACCCTTTAATCCAGAAATAAAACACTGACCTGCGGATGCTGGATAACTGAATTTTTTTGCCATTTTTACAAGCTCTGGTTCTCATTCGCTGCATGCTTTTGTGTATATTTTCCAACCTTTACTGTCACCTGGGGTTGGGAAACACATCGGCCATGATCAAATGGGGGGAGCAGAATGGCCTAATTCTGCTCCTATATCTTTGGCCTTATTATTGTTGTTCACCTTTTTCTACCCTGCACCTCAGGTCCCACATTTACTTTTGCATTTTTAAACTTCCCATCAATTGAACCCTCACCGTCACAAATCAGTCTAAATTCCCAACTACAACTCTAGTACTACAATTTTCCAAGACATTGGTACAAGCATGGTTCAAATGAAACCCATCCTAATGGAGTAGCTCTTCCTTTGCCCAGTATTGGTAATAGGGTCCTATTCATCGTAATGCATTTCTCCCACATCAACCCTTGAGCTACACATTTACTTCTCTCATTTTATTTACCCCATGCCAATTTGCACATGGTTCAGGTAGTAATCTGGAACTATCACCATTGTGGTTTGCTTTTAAATTTAACCCCACGCTGTTCGCAATCTCTGTACAGAACCTCTTTCTTAGGCCAACCAATTAGTACCCTGCAGACTATCACAATTTGATCTATCCCCTTCAGGCCAAAAGAGCTATCCTGAACTTGGGCAAAAACAACTCTTGTAGCCTCATTATAATGCAGCAAACAGAATGGTTTTCAGTATTTCAAGTGTAGTCAACCCAAGTTGGATACATGTTCAACAGAAGGTTTTTTTTGGTTATGACCTCCTGCAATCAGTGTGTGCTGCTGCTCCTCCCTTGCACCCTAACCTGCTGACTTCAGAGGGGAGGGCAAGGAAGAGAGAGAGGGAGAGGAAAGAGAGGGAAAAGAGAGGGAAAGGAGAGAAAGAGAGAGAAAAGACAAAGAGAGAAAACAGATAGAAAAGAGTGAACTAGAATGAGAAGTGACAGAAAGAGAGAGAGAGAGAAAACGAGCGCGAGAGAACAAACGAGAAAGTGAAAGGAGAGAGAAAGAGAGAGAAAAAGAGAGGAAAGACAGAGTTAGAAATTGTGACTGTTTTATTACATTAAGATGGAGCAGAGTAGCAATCTCTGCGTGATTGCCTTTCCTTCAAAATCTGATCTTCCCTTTCTAGCTTCCACAAACAGTTAGATCAGTTGCCTGGATGGCTGGATTGTTATGCAAAGTAATGCCAATGTAGGTTCAATTCCCACATCAGCCGCGGTTACCATGAAGACCTCTCCTTCTCAACCTCTCCACTCAACTGAGGCACGTTGACTCACAGGTTAAACCACCACCAGTCATCTCTCACTACTGAGGGAGCAGCCCTATGATGTGATAGGACAATGTTGACTTTACATTCTTTACTGTACTGGTTACATGCAGCAGTCCCATAACCTAGTGTCAGCTGATATGTCGTGTCCAATTTTGTTCCACAGTAACTCCTGTGAAGTGCTGGTGACATTTTACCATGTTAACGTTGCCATGTCAGCCATGGCCCTATTGAAAGAACTCTTGCCTCTGAGTCAGAAGCTGAGAGTTCAAGTCCCACTCCAGAGGACTTGAGGACAAACATTAAGGCCTACATCGGAATGCAATACTGAGCCAGGAATGTGTCATCTGGAAGCAATGCAACTCAAGGTCAGATATTAAATGAGAGCCTATATACCCCCTCAGCTAAACATAAAACATCTCAATGATGCTATTCTGATGTTGACTAAAGGAGTTATTCACCTTGAGTTATTTATCCCTCCAACATGACAAAAGTCGATTAATCTGGTCATTATTACAACCTGTCTACGGTGCAACAAAGTATCCCTAGAACATGGTGGATCATCAAGGCAAAATATAAAAAGGCACTTCTTTCTTTGTGTAACTACTAATCATTGGTATCGAGTCATCTTTGGCCAAGAAATTTCTATTCAGCCATTTTTGGATTAACCACCTTCTTTTACTTAAAATGCAAACTCCACAAATGCGAGCACCTTTTATCATAAATCACTATTCGAATTAATACTTTTACCAGTTTGGATGCCAGCTGAGACAAGCGACAGCATTAAGTAAGAAAGATGGACAGATTCAAATGCCAGCCAGCATTGGCATTCACAAGACTCAGATACAGTATAGGTGTCTGAAGCCCTCTGGCAGCTAGATTTCACATTCCTAACATACCTTTCTATATTAATTTTCCCATACAGGATAGCAGAATATGAGAAATTGTAGGGTCATTGCCATAGGAATTGTTAATCCATAAATCTTGAATTCGTGCATCAAGCTGACAATGTCATCGGGTTAAGCTTCAGGAGGAGGAACAGTCTCAATTACCAACTCTGAGACACAACACTCACTTGATAGGCACCTTAAACTCTTGGCAATGATAACACTCCAAAAATTCCTTGCTCTTCTGTCCTCCCACAGACAGCAGGAGACGATTGAGGTGGTAAAGATTGATGAATCCAGTTTAAACAACTTTGATGATTTACTGCTGATGTCAATATAATCATAGCAACCCATAATAATGCAGACAATTTTAAAGAAAACATCTCGAGGAAAAGCAGGAGGCGCAGGGTAAACAATGATACCAAAGCAAAGAACACATTAAATAGGGGACCAAAAATATAGGTGGCTTTTAAGGGCGTTCTTAAACACATGAGGTAGAGATGGATGGATTGCGAGAAGGAATTCCAAGATTTATAGGAAGGAT
Source organism: Hemiscyllium ocellatum (assembly GCF_020745735.1). NCBI lineage: Eukaryota > Metazoa > Chordata > Chondrichthyes > Orectolobiformes > Hemiscylliidae > Hemiscyllium > Hemiscyllium ocellatum. Next base: position 24,168,707 of record NC_083403.1, on the reverse strand, counting down.
GTGATTGTACTCGAGAGGAGATTTACTGGGATGCTGCTGGGGCTGAAGGGTCTGAGCCATAAGGGAAAGTTTGGATAGGCTCAGGGTATCTTCATTGGAATAGTAAAGGTTGAAAGGGAAACTAACAGAGGTGTATGAGATTGTAAAAGACACAGACAGGTGTGAATAGTGTGATGATGCTGTGGCTTTAAGAGGTTATATTGTCCTGTTCTTTCTTTGGAGAAACTGAACGAGAGGTGTGGAGTGGTCTGTAAGATAGTAAACAGCTTGTGTGGCCTTTGGTTTTTTTTTTAAGTTGGAATAATGGAGGCAGCTGGATGGGTGTGGCCAGCTCTCAGACCAGGAATATTAGGTTTAGTTTTAGGCAGTTGCTGTTGCGAGCTTGAAGTAGTAGAAGTGATCTTCTCCTTCTCTCAGTTCCAGCTAGAAGCTGGGGTTTTTCTCTGATGCTGGATCATTTGCGAAACAAATCTATTTTTCAGAATTTTCCTTCTTGCCAAAGCATGTGATACCATACTGGATCAGTTAATTAGTAACGGTTACTCTATTATTTGATTAAGTTTTCCAATAGAGTTGTCATTCTATGTTTTTCTTTTTGTTTGTACTTTAACAATAGTGTTTAAATAAATAGTGTTTTCTTGCTTAATGTCGAGGAATTTAATGAGTCATCTTGCATCTGGAACAAGGCATTTTACATTAGTTTTAAAAAATAAGTCAGGGACTAGGCTGCCATCTTATAATATTTTGAGGGGGTCCATAACAATAGGAAGGCATTTTTTTCTACTAATAGAGGAGTCAACAAACAAAGGGCATAGACTTAAGGTCAAAGGTAGAAGGCTAAGGGGAGAGTTGAGAAGAATTTTTTTTACTGAAAGGTTGAGGGGTGCTTGAAAGGGTGGGGAAGTCAGAAACTCTCATAACATTAAAGCAGTATTTAGTTGTTCACTTGCATTGCCTCCAGGACTTTGGGCCTGGTGTGGTCAGATCTTGACTTCTAGTAGATATGATGGGCCAAACAGCCTTTCCTGTGCTGTAAATAGTGGCATCTACAATCGAAGTTGAGGGAACTGAAGATAGAGCTATGTACAGATGGTAAAAAGAGGGGCTTTGCACAGGTAGCACAGGTTACAGGAACAATGAGAATTGTGAGGTGGGGGAAACGTATTGATTAACGGGTTTGTAGAGTGTGGAAGGAGATAATTATTAAAATTTATGGACAGGTGGTGTACCAGGAGCCAAATGTACATCTACAAGCACAGGAATGATGATTGAAAGACACTTGCTGCTAAAGAGAGTGTCAGATGCAGTAGCACTCTTGCCTCAGAATCATACAGTACCAGGGTTAAGGCCTATTTCAAAACTAGAGCATGAAAGTCAAGTTTGGCACTTGGATGTTAAACAGATGCCCCATTGTGCTACTCAGGTGACGTAGGGAGTCCCTTTGTATTATTCCAGGGGAGTTAACCCTGGTGAATAAGATAATATTTTTCCTCCGTTAACATCACAAATAAAATCGTTATTATCACTATTTAGCATAGAAATATCATCTTGCCCTTTTGGTTTGCAGTAGTTGTATGTGCCCAACCATGGAGCACTCAACATACATTTCCATCTTACAGCTGGTTCAACAAAAACTACACAAGCAAGACTGTGATCAGTAACACGTCAGGTTGAAGCTGGGTTTGAGAGTTGTAGAGCTATATAGAACCACAGTTACTAAGAGTCACGTCTAGAGCTATTGAAAGCTGCTGAAAGCCAAAGAAAGTCATGGTAAAGGATAAATAATATGGCAACAGTTGAAAGCACTGGGTAAGCTGAGATGTCTGCAAATTTCCCTCCCCTGATAGGGTGGCATGGTGGCTCTGTGGTTAGCACTGCTGCCTCACAGTGCCAGAGACCTGGGTTCGATTCCAACCTCAGGTAACTTCCGTGTGGGAGTTTCATGTCTGTGTGGGTTACCTCCGGGTGCTCCTGTTTCCTCCCACAGTCCAAAGACATGCAGGATAGGCGGATTGGCCATGCTAAATTGCCCATACTGCAGGTTTACAGGGACAGGGTAGGATGCCCTTCAACAGGGTGGTGTGGACTTGATGGGCCAAATGGCCTGTTTCCATACTGTAGGGATTCTGTGATCTATGGCGTCAAATGATATGAAAGAGAACTGGCAGATCTTTCAATTGCAATTGCAAGAGACTGAAATTAACAAGCCAGAACAGCTATGAATAGTGACACTCTCAACAATTTAGGAGAGGCAGTTACAAAGTATGTTCTACCCTAAATCTCTCTAAAGACCAATAAAGCAGAAATTTTGAATATTTTAATATCCTTAACAGATCAATATCAATGCGGCTTCATTAAAACAACTCTCTGAATTCTTTGCATTTTACTTGTTCAAATTCAATCTAATTAAATATAGGACCATATTAAGCACAAAGATCCTGCAGTGAGGCAATGTTGACTGAGAGAGAATAAACATACTCTCAGGAGCATACTCAACACGTGCAGATGCACCAGATGCTGTAAATCAACAGTCATAGCATTTTCAGGGCAGATCAGTCTTGTATTATGCTGAAGGACATTCCAAGCTAAAGGACAGGAGACTGACAAAGAGCAGGATGTGAATAGTATGTTGTACACACAAATGGAAAAAAGACATGTCCAGCACAGGGGAAAACAGGGTTCTTATTTAGGTGCAAGAGTAGGCCTTTTGGCTCTTCGAGCCTGCACCTCCATTCATTATGATCATGGCTGATCATCCACAATCAGTATCCTGTTCCTGCCTTATCCCCATAACCCTTGATTCCACCAACTCTAAGAGCTCTTTCCATTTCTTTCTTGAAAGTATCCAGAGACTTTGTCTCCACTGCCTTCTGGGACAGTGCATTCCATATATCCATTACTCTCTGGGTAAAGAAGTTTCTCCTCAACTCTGTTTTAAATGGCCTACCCATTATTTTTAAACTGTGTCTTCTGGTTCAGGACTCACCCATCAGCGGAAACATGCTTCCTGCCTCCAGAGTGTCTAATCCTTTAATAATTTTATACGACTCAATCAGATCCCCTCTCATCCTTCTAAACTCAAGTGTATTACAAGCCCAATCGTTCCAATCTTTCAACATATGATAGGCCTGCCATTCCAGGAATTGACCTTGTGAACCTATGCTGCACTCCCTCAATAGCCAGAATGTCCTTCCTCAAATTTGGAGACCAATTTCTTGTGGCCAACCATTTTGGACAGAAGCACACGCAATAATGTAGGCACAGTTAACCATTGAATAATTATCAGTTAAAAACAACTCTGATGAATCACTCGACACCTTATAGCAGGCTTGTTCAGTCAGATCACTAGGTGTGGCTGCTAGGATAAAGCCTGCAGAAGGAGATCATTGGGTCAACATACAGAATTGGATAAACACCATTATGTCATGCAACCTTCCTACTGTCACAGGTTTATACAAATTGGCTTAACATAGCGATCCAAAAATATATCACTGGAAAGTGAGGTCAAGGCTATACTATGACACCAAGTTCATGCTGAGGGCACAAATTGTTCAGAGCCCAATGCTATGAGAAGAATGAAGATTTGGAGTTCCAGATCATACCCAGCAAGTCAAAATCACAGCTGGACAGAGTCCAAAGCTTGATAACTCACATTGTGCCAATAAAGAGATTTGAAACACATCACAGCACACGAAACCATTGAGCATGGAACTGTTCCTAGAGAAGTACAACAATTGGCTTACAGATTTAGGTATCTTCTTGGAAAATACATTCCCACCCATTTTGACCAATTCGACATCTGCTGAGCAAAGTTCCAGCAAGCTCAAGGCCAAGAGAGAAAGGTTGGAAAGAAGAGAGTAATCAATAAAGTGACAATTCCACAGTAGATTTGCAGCACAGTAGCATTGAGACAATCTGGAATGCTGAGAGGACGCATTGTCACTAAGGATTTAAACAGGGCTCTGAAGAGATCACGCGGCCTTACACCAACAATCAAAGGAACTAATCCTGTAAATCACAAAGACAAACATCTTCTCTATCCCAGAAGCAAAGGATAGTTATAGGGTTGGCGTCATACAGCACAGAAAAAGGCCCTTCAACCCATTAAGTAGGCACCAAACACAAACAATCTAATTATTCTAATCCCATTTTGTCCATAACCTTGCATGCCTTGGCATTGCAAAGTTAAAAACCACACAACACCAGGTTATAGTCAACAGGCGTTTTTGGAAGCACTAGCTTTCGGAGCACTGTTCCTTCATCGGGTGGACAACATGGACAACCACCTGATGAAGGAGCAACGGTCCAAAAGCACGTGCTTCCAAAAAAACCTGTTGGACTATAACCTGATGTTGTATGATTTTTAACTTTGTACACCCCAATTCAACACCGGCACCTCCAAATGCTGGCATCGTAAGTATACATCTAAATACTCTTTAAACGTCATGAGGGTTTCTGCCTCACATTGCTGTTAGTGAGAGAGTTTAAGATGTACAAAATATGCTGCTGGGTTTCCTCAATTGTTGCAGTGTCTAGATTTCAGAAGTATTTCATCAGTTGTAAAGTGCTTTTAGACATATAGTGGCTGTGAAAAGCATATTATAAATGCAAGTCTTTTTTAATCCAACATTGGAGAAAAAAGAAGTGTTAAAAATATCCAATGTCTATAGTGCTTTATGTATGGAAAGCAAGCCAGGAAAAAAAGTGTTGCAATAGTCAAGTTGGGTGCCACAAAAGGTACAGTCTAGAGTTTCAGTAGCAGATGGGAAGAGTGGGTCGGGTGGATGTGGCCCATGTTACAAAGGCTGTTGTGGAATTGAAAGTACACAATCTTTCTGATCAAGAGCATTAGGGGACAAAAGCTCAGTTAAACTCAAATAGGGAACAGAGTCTACAAATTGTGGACTTCAGTCCAAGACATTGACCAAGATGAAAATGGTACCAGTGTCAACGGCAAGATGTTTCTAGTGGGAAACAAAGGAGATATTACGCAAGGAAACAACCTGATTTATCCATTTTTAATGATACACCATATGATTACGTTAAAATTTGCCTTAAAATTCAAGGCTGCAAAAACAATAAAACAAAGGTTTGCACATATATAAAATATCCTTCATGACTTCAGGACATAAAGCCCTTTACAGCCAAATGGAGTTCTTCTGAAATGTAGTTGCTGTTGTAAAAGGAAATACAACTGTCAATTTAAACACAGTAAGCTCCCACCAACAACAATGCAACTGTATCTACATAATCTATTGTTCTTGCTGCTGGTAGTGGAATAACCATTAAATCAAGCTAACAGAGACAACACTTCTGCTTATTTTCAAAACATCACCACGGAAATCTTTCAACCAATAGGGAAGGCAGGGTCTCAGTTTAAGCTGTTTTTGGCAAGAGGCTGCTTAAACAATGCACCACTCCATCAGTATGGCATTAGAACACCAACCCGGATTGAGTCTCTGGACTCGGGCTCGTATGCACAAATGACCAGATTTCACTGTCACCAACTGAGTCATGGTTGAAACAGCAACTCAGAACTATCTATTGTAAGGGTTTGAACAAGTTAATGTACAAAGGCCTTATTAAAATTCCAGCTTGGACTTCTTGACTTGTACAGTTTGCATCTAACTAGTTGTGTAAATGATAAACCAGATTGTTCACAGATTGTTTACATATGCTTTTCCCAGGCTGATATGTAAAAAGGAGTAAGCCATTCAGCCCTTTGAGCCTGCTTTCCCATTCAATATGATCACACCTGATCATCTAACTTTACCCTGTCCCTGCTTTCGCCCTGAACTCTTTGAACCTTTAGCCCAAAGAACTGTATCTTCTTTTTCTTGAAAACATTCATTGGCCTCAATGTTTTCTGTAGCAAAGAAGCTCGCCCATTCCCTAGATAAAGCAACTTCTCCTCATGTCAGTCCTAAATGGCCTACCCTGCATCCTTAGATGATGACCCCTGATTCTGTACCACCCAGTCACCAGGAACAGCCTTCCTGCGTTCACACGATCTAGTCCTGTTAAAATTGTATAGGATTTTGAGAGATTCCCCTCCACCTCATTCTTCTAAACTCCAGTGAATATAGTCTTAACTAATCCAGTCTCTCATCATACATTAGTGCTGCCATCCCAGGAATCGGTCTGGTAAACCTTTGTTGCACACCCTCTATATCCAAAACACTATTCCTTAGAAAAGGAAAACTGCATACAACATTCCACGTGTGGTCTCACCAATGCTCTGCACAAGTACAGCAAGATGTTACCACACCTGTACTCGAATCCTCTCACTATGAAGGCCAACATACCATTTTGCCTTCTTCACCACCTACTGCACCTGCCTGCTTACTTCCAGCAACTAGTGTACAAAGCACCGAGATCTCACTGCACCTCTCCCCTTTCCAATCTATTGCCATTCAGATAATCATCTGCCTTTCTGTCTTTGCTACTAGAGTGAATAACCTCACATTTATCCACATTATACTTCATGTACTATGCATATGCCCATTCACTCAAGATTTCCAAATCACAGCAAAGCTTCGTCCTGCATTCTCCTCACAGTCCAACCTCCCACCCAGTGTTGTGGCATCTGTATGCCTGGAGATAGTACTGTATTCCAAGTGCTCTGCTATTAAATCTTTTATAAATGGTCTCTCGCATTTTCCCTATTACTGACTTCAAGCTAACTGGCCTATAATATTATGTTTTATCTCAGCCTTTTTTAAAAAAAAATCTAGTGAGGTTACATTTGCCATTCTCCAATCCATACAAACTGTTACAGAGTTTATAGAATCTTGAAAAGGTGACCACCAACATATCCACAATTTCTAGGGCCACTTTCTTAAGTACGCTCAGTTGTGGATTATCCTTTGAGGATTAAAGGCTGACAAATCCACAAAGTTGTTTCCCTACTGATGCTAACATCCTCTCTTTCACTAGACCATGTTTTCTACATTAAACAATAATATGACTTAAGAATCGAGAAATATCTGTAAAATGCTCAAGTCATACTTCAAGTGTTTTAGAGAGAAAATAAAAACTGGGGAGGGGAGCAAGCAAAAAAGACAGGATGAAAATGTCTAAACCAGCAAAGTGTGTAAGCAGGTTAGGGGGACTGGGGACTCCTTATTCCAGAAGTATTAAGCCAGCTGCTGTCATCTATTGGACCACAATTTTAAATGATAAAGACCAGAAATTACAATATGGATGATTCTTGTAGTAAGTCACATCATCCAGCCTAGCATTCAATTACTTTTTGAGAACATTTCATTTTATTAAACTCCAATTCACATTTGGTAAACTAGATCACATATTATATTGAATTATTGTTACTAAAGGAACTTAAGATATTTTCACGGATTCTATAATAAACATAACCTGCATCTTCTTCTATTGAATTACCCTGAAAAGGGTGTGGGGCAGGGAGGAAAGGTTGTGTGTGGGGTGTGGGGGGAAGGAGGTGAGACAGGCAGGCCCTGATAGATCCTTCCAATTGCCTTAACTGCAGCATTTAAAACTTGATCAAGGCCTGCTTTCAGCCTCAATTCAATGCCAGTTCCAGAGCTTCTTTCACCTTCCTTTTCACCTTCTCTCATCTGTTTTTGAGATCAGGCATGCTTCGCCTCTCTAACCAGAGAAACATTTAGAATTGTGGCGACCAAAATTGTGCACAGCATAAAGTCTCAAGTAGCTTTGATGGACCAAAACTCTTTGTTATAAAGCACTACATTTCACTGTATTGTTTGACAGTGAAAGTAACCAGTGCACTATATATTCTTATCACTTTCAGAGTTTCCACAAGTCCATTCCAGTTGTTTTCACTTAATTTACAACACTTTCTACCCATCATTATTAAAGTTAGTGCAATCTGTCACTTCCTGATTGCACAGTGATCTAAATCCTTCTGTAGACTGCAAGTTCTACCCAAACTGCACTCCCATCTTTAGGGATATCATTGTGGATTTGCAAACAGCAGGGATCCAAGCACTGTGCTATCTAGTCCTCCAGTCGACATTTCCCTGCCCAGTCTGACAACAGATTCCCCACACACACACACACACACACACACACACACACACACACACACACACACACACACACACACACACACACACACACACCTCTTTTTGGAAACTACCTCTCCAAATAATGACTTCATTGGCTCAGTGCCAATTTTTACCTTGACTGGATACCCATGAAATGCTTTGGGACTTCTTCAAACATTAAAAAGATATTTTACAACAGCAGCTGTTGTTCAACATGTAAATACTCTGTGCAGTACCCATCTTAAGGGACAAAACCTACAGTAATTAGAAATGTTTGCCTTCATGTATTTATCCATTATAGTTAGAGAGATCATTTTGAATTTTGAAACACTAGACTGTAGTAGTTGTTACAGTCCTCGAACCAAATGTGGGAGCAATTTAACATTAATTATGGCAGTCACTCCAGGGAGATTTCTTCCATATAATACTTCTAAAGCAATTAATAAAAGGCAGTAATAGGTTAAGCAAAGTGTAAACACTATTCTAGCCAGGAACACCCACATCCCATACATGAATTAAAAAACTATTTTAAGAGCATATGCGTAAGGAATTCAATTATAGCGATGTCAGATCACATGGAGCTGGAGCCCAAGTCTGTAAAGATGGATCCAATGTCCTTTCTCATCATCTCTTGCATATAACTAAGTTTAATAAAATTTGTTGCAGTTCATTTACAAGAGTACATATCTCACCTGACAGAAAATCTGGTCTACAACTGTCGATGCACCAAAGAACCAAGAGGCATTCTTCCCAAGGGACACGGTAGTTTAACAACGGTAAATAACTAACAAAATAAAACCATTAGGGAAAAGGATAGTCATAAATCCAAATTGGACAATGCCAACATTTATATTCCAGAAATTCTTATCTGCATAAATAACAGCTGGAGGTTCATCAGAAACGCTGGAGGATCCACTCAGCAAACTACAGAGCTTCAAACAAGCTCTTAGTGAACATCAAAAACAAGGTTCAAGGTTAAACAAGAAAAAGAGTCACCTAGTTACCTCAAGGGAGATGAATGACCTAAAGCCAAGCTATTATAGCAGTGACTCAGTGCAATCATGCCTTGGAAGCCCAGAAAAGAACAGGTTTAAAATATTTCTAAACATCCTGTGCCAACATTCACATTCAAGTGACAACATTGACAAAGGAAAAGCTCTGTCACACTCTAATACTCAGAGCTCTGAGATTCCTGTGAACTATTAGCTGATGGAAACATTCCTGTACAAGTAATGACTCATCAGTGGTTAGCACTCCTGCCTCACCGCGCCAAGGGCCCGGGCTAGAATCCAGCCTCGGGTGACTGTGTGTGAAATTTGCACATTCTCCCCGTGTCTACATGGGTTTCCTCTGGGTACTTCAGTTTCCTCCCACAGTCCAAAGATGTGCCTGTTAGGTGGATTGAACATGCTAAGTTGCTCTTAGGATCCAGGGATGTATAGGTTAGGTGGATTAGCCATCGGAGATGCAGGGTTAAAGGTCTGGATGGGATGCTCTTCTGAGAGTCAGTGTGGACTCGATGGGTCAAACAGCCTTCTTCCACACTGTAGGGATTCTATGATCAATGTTCTTATGTTTTAAGGAAAATCTTCTGCGACAAAGAAAATACATTTTTGCTTGAGTTTATGCAAGATTATCATAGAAGAGCAACTATTGAGCAATGATGGCGATCATCTCAGATGAAAGATAATCATTTGAAAAAGGCTTAGAAATACATGGGGGAAGCAAACCAATTTTCCATCCAGTTTGCAGACTTCAATGCTACACAAGAACTTCTTAGAGACCCTCATATAAAATTTATTTCTGTATAGCAATGATACACTTCTGCTTTCTGACAGAGTTCTAGAAGTGTTCTTGTCTACAAAAGATGCTGCCGCTCTAAACCTTTCAGCTGGACAGGCAATAAGAAGACAGCACATACATTCTATGTCTCCAAAGAGAGCTGAGAACACTGCTGGACACTAATGCCTGTGGTAAGTGAGACTTGCAGGGGTAGGGTTGGTGAGGGGATGGTTTGGGGGGATATGGACCCTCCCCCAAACACTCTGCCAATTGCCATGTTCAAGTTTATGTTTTAAATACAAAACTGAACACAACTCTTGCAAAGATTTTTATCCAAAGGTCAGAATTTAAAACATACTTTGCAAAGGCTATCTACTATAATGAGAAATAAATGGCAGTCTGACCTCTTAAAGAATTCTATTGTGTTTTAAACTTAAATGAGCCCAGTTTATCACAATGACTTCAAGTTCTATGCCAGGGCTAGCATGTGATATGCTTTATTTACCAAATACTAAAACATTATGACATTAAACGAGCTCTACCCCAGATATCACGTATGCATGAGTGTACGTGAAATCAACATAGATGGATAAACTACTGTTAATACGCTTAGTAACTGTCTTCCATTCTCCACATACTGAGAGGCACTGTTCATCAGTCCTCCAAATACTTAAAGCTCAGGATATATCTCCCTATTCCCAAGTCCTCCTCCCTTATTGTAAACTCCACCACACAGTTGACTTAACAATGTTCATTTATATAGCGCCTTTAATAGAGAAGAATGTCTAAAGATTTCACCATTCAATAGTTTCATAGAATAGTCCAATGCCATCTTGTATTGATTGTTACATCTCGGGAGAATGGCCCAAAAATTCTGGAGGGAGAAAAGTAGCTGTTACATTGCTAAACTGAGTCAAGAATGTAGTGGACCAGAAGAGGCAGGCTCATGTTATACTAGTTTCGGTCAGAACATGTCATAGCTACAGTATTCTTGCCCACATAGTTTAATTTGCAGTACAAAAGTGTAACATAGCTCACCCTCCAACCTTCAAATATAAAAATGACAATTATTGCCAAGAACAAGCCTGTCTTAACAACGACTATGGAATATAGTGAAGTAATTTCAAATAGTAAATCTCAGTATCTTCCTGATAATACACAGGGGAGTTGAGAAGTGCCAACAATATAATCATGAGAACTACTAAACTCATAATGATCTACAAGTGATAAGGTGGATAGCCAAGGTCTTTTTTTCAAGGGTAAGGGTGTCCAAAACGAGAGGGCATAAACTTTAAGGAGGGGAAAGGTTTAAAAGGGACTTGAGTAGCAACCTTTACACACAGAGGGTGATGTGTGTATGAAATGGGTTTCCAGAGGATTGTGATAGAGGCAGGTATATGTCCAACATTTAAAAGACATTTAGACAGGTATGTAAATAGGAAAGGTTTAAGAGGAATATGGGCCAAATACAAGCAAATGGGACTAGTTCAGTTTAGAAAATCTGGTCTGCATGGACAAGTTGGAACGAAGGGTCTGTTTCTGTTCTATAGGAGTCCATGACTCTCTACAGGTTTAAGGGTAAAAAATGAGGTCTGCAGATGCTGGAGATCACAGCTGAAAATGTGTCGCTGGTTAAAGCACAGCAGGTTATGCAGCATCCAAGGAATAGGAAATTCGACGTTTCGGGCATAAGCCCTTCATCAGGAATCTCTACAGGTTTAAATAAATTAGGAAGTTTCCTTGATCTTAGAGGACACCTTTGAGTAAACTGGAACTGAGAAGAGGAGCAATCTATGAGAATTGCTTGCAGACACCTTCAGGTTTTGCAACTCTTCAAAGACCATCCAAGCGAGCCCATGCTAGAGGCAGAATCACTACAGCACAGAGGAGGGCCATTCAGCCCATTATTCAAACACCAGCACTCCTGGTGATCTCTGTGTATAATGCCATTCCCCTGCCTTCTCACATAACTCTACATATTCCTCTTTTTTCAGATACCAGTCCAATTCAGCTTTGGATGCCTCACTTAAATCTGCCTCCATCATAAACTCAGATAGCAGATTAAAGCATGAGGTGGCACTGTGGCTAAGTGGTTAGCACTGCTGCTTCACAGCACCAGAGACCCAGATTCGATTCCCACCTTGGGCGACTGTCCGTGTGGAGTTTGCACATTCTCCCTGTGCTTGCGTGGGTTTCCTCCGGGTGCTCTGGTTTCCTCCCACAATCCAAAGATGTGCAGGTCAGGTGAATTGGCTATGCTAATGTTAGGTGCATTAGTCAGGGGTAAATATAGAGGACAGGAATGGGTCTGGTTGGGTTACTCTTTAGATTAATCAAGTCCATGCCAACCATCTAATCTAAACAATGCAGCACAGTAAAAATTTCGTTTTGAATTATTTTAAATTTGTACCCTCTTGTTCATGATCCCTTCGTGACTGGGCATACAGTTTGTGACTTCATCCATTCTGGCCAGAATCCTCACAGCCTTGAGTAGCTCTATTTATTCTCCTCTCAATCGTCAGCAGCAAGGTCAATGTCCTGGGAATGAAGCCTGCGTTGTTCTCCTTAAAGCAAAGGAAGCTCCAGAGGGTATAGAGAAAAAGAGGCAGACAAGACTGCGATATGTTGGAGAAAGGCTGTTCACAGAACACCTCAGGTATAGGGAGAGAATGTTTGACATTTTGAGCAAGTGGATGGGTTTGTGGCCTTTTTTCCCCAATGCAGCAAGTACACACAACTTGGAACTTGCTAATGGAGAAGTTAAAAGATTTCTAAAAGAAATTAAGAGGGCCTTTGAAAAAAAGATATTGGAGACCAGGGTTGACTGAATTGTTCCACAGAGAAGCTGGCTTACAGTCAGTGGGCTAAATGGCTTCACTGTGTGTGAAAAATAGTTGAGCCATGCCACATCAGAATTAGTATGGATGTGCTATGTGCAAATTTTCTTCTGTCAATTTCACACACTAATATTCTGTCCCTCATATCGAGCACCGCCAACTCATTTTCAGCAAAACTTAGTAAAATAGCACCACTCTAAGCATCTTTGGCCCTTGAACATCTGGATAAATATTAGTCTGGATGGTGGCCGGAGATATACTAATATCCAGTTTGCTTAGAAGCAGTTGATATTCATTGGACTGGCCTCAATCTCCGTTATAATTCCTGATCAAGAGTTCCATCTGGGAGAAAGTGAGGACTGCAGATGCTGGAGATCAGAGTCGAAAAGTATGGTGCTGGAAAAGCACAGCAAGTCACGCAGCATCCAAGCAGAATCGATGTTTCGAGATAAGCTCTTCATCAAGAATGAGGGAGTAACCCAAGGGGGCTGAGAGATACATGGGAGTGGGGTGGGGCTGTGGGGGAAGGGAGCTGAGGATGTAATATGTAGATGAAGGTGAGGGTGAAGGTGATAGATCGGGGGGTGGAGGTGGAGCAGATAGGTGGGAAGGAAAATGGACAGGTAGGATCGGTCAAGAGTTGGAAGGTTGGATCTGGGATAAGATGGGGGAGGGGAAATGAGGAAACTGATGAAATCCACATTGATCCAGTGTCGTTGGAGGGTCCCAAGGCAGAAGATGAAGCATTCTTCATTTAGGCAGGGATGGTTAGGGAGTGGCGATGGAAGAGGCCCAGGACTTGCATGCCCTTGGCGGAGTGGGAAGGGAGTTAAAGTGTTCGGCCACGGGCAGAGGGATTGTTTGGTGCATGTCCAGGAGATATGCTCTGAAGTGGTCCGCAATTAGGTGTCATGACCTGCCCCATCTGTCCATCTTCCTTCCCACCTATCTGCTACACCCTCCTCTCTGTCCTATCACCTTCACCCCCTACTTCATCTATCTAGTGCATCTTCAGCTCCCTTCCCACCAGCCCCACCGCCCTTCCATTTATGTCTCAGCCCCTTTGGACCACCCAGTCATTCCTGATGAATAGCTTATCCTCGAAACATTGATTCGTCTGCCTCTTAGATGCTGCCTGACTGGCTGTGCTTTTCCAGCATCACGCTCTTCACCTAAGTGCTCTGCCCATCCAGCCATAGACCATCTTCCACCAACATCATCTTTTGTGCCATTTTTTTTTAAAAAATCAACAACCTACATCTCATTTCTCTCTTATAGCTTGAGGGGTGTTGTCCTGGTGGATGGACAAATGTGGGGATGCCAGGCAAAGAATAGGTTTGGATTAGTTATGGTGCCACCATTCGGGTTCCCATGTAAAGAACATGTTACAGAATAAAAAGGTACAAAACATGCACTGGTTGTCCTACTACGGGTCCAGCAGACCCAGGGACAATGAAATCAAGGCCCACAATGGCAAGTTGTGAAATGAAACTCAATAGGTTTGAGCTTCAGAGTTAGAAGTAGCAGTCAAAAGTGTCAATGCCGACCCTCCCCTGGGTCTACACAAATCAGTCCTGACACCTGAATAGAATGGGTAAAAACTCCATCAACAAACACATCGACCTGGACCCAATATACCAACCACTACAGCGGACAGCTGAAACTGAAACCCGGAAGCGGCAAGGACAGACCACTATAAATACCGGAAGAAACATCAAAGAAGCGCTTCGCAGGAGGCTCCAGAGCACTGATGATGTCTCCTAGCCAGGGGACGAAACATTTGCAACAAAAACTTCCAGCTCGGCGAACAGAACCACAACAACGAGCTCCCGAGCTACAAATCTTCGCACAACCCTAGAATGGGTAAAAACAATGACTGCAGATGCTGGAAACCAGATTCTGGAGTAGAGTGGTGTTGGAAAAGCACAGCAGTCCAGGCAGCATCCGAGGAGCAGGAAAATCGACGTTTCGGGCAAAAGCCTTCATCAGGCAGAGTGCCTGAAGGGTGGAGAGATAAATGAGAGGAGGGTGGGGGTGGGGAGAAAGTAGCATAGAGTACAATAGGTGAGTGGGGGTGACGATGAAGGTAATAGGTCAGGGAGGAGAGGGTGGAGTGGATAGGTGGAAAAGAAGATAGGCAGGTAGGACAGGTCATGGGGACAGTGCTGAGCTGGAAGTTTGGAACTGGGGTATGGTGGGGGAAGGGGAAATGAGGAAACTGTTGCCCTGGGGCAACACATTGATGCCCTGGGGTTGAAGTGTTCCGAAGCGGAAGAGGAGGTGTTCTTCCTCCAGGCGTCTGGTGGTGAGGGAGCGGCGGTGAAGGAGGCCCAGGACCTGCATGTCCTTGACAGAGTGGGAGGGGGAGTTGAAATTGAATTGTTGGGCCACAGGGTGGTGGGGTTGATTGGTATGGGTGTCCCAGAGATGTTCCCTAAAGCGCTCTGCCAGGAGGCGTCCAGTCTCCCCAATGTAGAGGAGACCGCATCGGGAGCAACAGATACAATAAATGATATTGGTGGGTGTGCGGGTAAAACTTCGAGGGATGTGGAAGGCTCCTTTAGGGCCTTGGATGGATGTGAGGGAGGAGGTGTGGGCACAGGTTTTGCAATTCCTGCAGTGGCAGAAGAAGGCGCCAGGACGGGAAGGTGTCCCACTCAGCCGAGGACATGGAGATCCTGGACCTCCATCACCGCCACTCCCTCACCACCCGACGCCTGGAGGAGGAGCGCCTCATCTTCCACCTCGGAACACTACAACCCCAGGGCATCAGTGTGGACTTCACCAGTTTCCTCATTTCCCCCACCTCACCCCAGTTCCAAACTTCCAGCTCAGCACTGTCCCCATGACCTGTCCTACCAGCCTATCTTTTTTTCCACCTATCCACTCCACCCTCCTCTCTGACCTATCACCTTCATCCCACTCCCATCCACCTATTGTACTCTTTGCAACCTTCCCCCACCCTCCTCCCTGATCTATCACCCTCGTCCTCACCCCCACTCACCTATTGTACGCTATGCTACTTTCTCCCAACCCCCACTCTCCTCTCATTTCTCTCTCCACCCTTCAGGCACTCTGCCTGTATTCCTGATGAAGGGCTTTTGCCCAAAACATCAATTTTCCTGCTCCTCGGATGCTGCCTGAACTGCTGTGCTTTTCCAGGACCACTCTACTGCAGAACCGGAATAGAATGAAACAGCCACTCGGATATCCAGTACCTGAAACAAGATGAAAAGGCAAGAAGGACATCCAGCCTTTATTGCATTGTACTGGATGTTAATAACCATTAACTTTGTGTGATAGACAATCAGCTAACATGTGCATTTCCCCTTACAACTCTAGAGTACAACCAAAAGAAAGCTCTCCCTTCCAACTCCTCCAACAGAACCTACTCAAGTCCACATGTTGGCTCTTCCTGTATAGGCTGGTGGTGAAATTGTATAATCATTATAGCATAGAAGGTGGCGTTCAGTCTACTGTGACCCTGCTGCCCTCCCCCCCAACAAGTTGCAATTCAAGCACAGCTACTTCAATGTGCCCTTCCCCAAAGTCCCTCCACATTTCTCCTCTTCAGATATTTAGAATTTTTTAAAAACTACACAAAATATATATTAGCATGTATTCATCTTGACGAATCTGTTGAATACAACTACATTGGTGGGATTTGATCTCAAGGTCTGCTAGACTATTGCTACACTAAAACAAAACACCATTTTACTGTTGCTGGCTCATAAAATTAGTGTAGCTTGACATGTTTGAAAGGAGTCAGCTATCAGGCTCACACTTTTAGATCATAAAACCTCCCCTAACCTTGTCAGCTCCTCCCCAGTTTTGTTTCTTTGTTGCATACGTGGAGAAAAAGGAGAAAAGGAAAGAGATTGATAGCAATATTAGAGGTTGTTCAATCAGTAAATTAGTTCCCCACGAGCGTAAAAGATATGTTCAACAACCAGTTAATATAGTATTTACCGCAATTTATTTCCATCCAACCCAATTATCCATCGTCCAGTCTTATCCAACAAAATGTTAAAAAGTGGAAGGAAAGCAAAATTGACCAAAGAAACAGAATCCCAAAGGGCAGTAAATCTTTGGTTTACCACTGGAGCTATATTCTAATGAGGGATGAAATAAAGGGATAGGGCAGATCAATCAATGGCAGAGCAGAGCTTGTGGGCAGCACTGCTGCCTCACAGCACCAGAGACCTGGGTTCGATTCCCGCCTCAGGCAACTGACTGTGCAAACTCCACACATTCTCCCAGTGTCGGCGTGGGTTTCCTCCGGGTGCTCCGGTTTCCTCCCACAGTCCAAAAATGTGCAGGTTAGATGAATTGGCCATGCTAAATTGCCCGTAGTGTTAGGTGAAGGGGAATGGGTCTGGGTGGGTTGTGCTTCGACAGGTCGGTGTGGACTTGTTGGGCTGAAGGGCCTGTTTCCACACTAAGTAATCTAATCTAAGATGGTGCAACATGCAGGAATTCAGATTCCGAGATCATTGGGGCAGAAAAGTCCTGCTCAAAATAAGTGGATTTCATCTGAACTGGTAAAGTGACCAATATCACGGCAGAGATTTGCTGGTTCTGTTTTGGGAGACTTTAAACCAATAGGGAGGTGGGGTCAGGGATTCCAAAATAACAGTGAACAAAGAAAGACAGATGACAATGGTTCTGAATCAGAAAAAAGTTAATTAGAAAAGCCAGACAAGAGCAAGTCAGAGAACAAGGTAACCTTGAAGAATTAAACTGCATTTATTTCAACACTGGGGGTCTTACAGATAAGGCTGTTGAACTCAGAGCATGAATAGGAACATTAAACTGGGACATCAAAGCTGTTACATAAACTTGGCTGAGGGAAGGACAGGACTCGCAGCTTAATCTTCTGGTTCTTGGATGCTATAGGAAGGATAGAAAGAGAGGCGCAAGAGAGAAGGGGGGAGTAGCATTTTTGATTAAGGAAAATGTTACAGCGGCAGAAAGGATATTTCCGAGGGAATGTCCAATGAAACCATACAGATAAAGATTAGAAATAAGAAAGAGATGATCACCTTGACAGGCTCCCAGTAGTCAGGGGGGATATTGAGGAGCAAATATGTAGAGATCTCAAATATAAGATTATAATAGCCAGGGATTTTAATTTTCCAAACATTGACTGGGACTACCATAGTGTTCGAGGTTTGAATGGTGAGGGATTTGTAAAATGTTTTCAAGAAAATTTTCTTTATCAATATGAAAATGTACCCACTAGAGAAGGAGCAAAACCTGACATTCTCTTGGGAAATAAGGCAGGGCAAGTGACTGAAGTGTGACTAGGAGAACACTTTGGGACTAGTGATCATAATTCTGTTAGCTTTAAAATAGTTATTAGATTACTTACAGTGTGGAAACAGGCCCTTCGGCCCAACAAGTCCACACTGACCCGCCGAAGCGCAACCCACCCATACCCCTACATATACCCCTTACCTAACACTACGGGCAATTTAGCATGGCCAATTCACCTGACCCGCACATCTTTGGACTGTGGGAGGAAACCGGAGCACCCGGAGGAAACCCACGCAGACACAGGGAGAACGTGCAAACTCCACACAGTCAGTCGCCTGAGGCGGGAATTGAACCCAGGTCCCTGGTGCTGTGAGGCAGCAGTGCTAACCACTGTGCCACTGTGCCGCCCAATTTCCAAAATAGGAATTTATAAAATGCCACATTGATTGACTGTCTACAGATAGTTATGGAAAAGGACAAGCCTTCCATAAAAGCTAAAGTTCTCAACTGGACTAAGACAAATAGCATGAGACAAGAACTTTCAAAGTTGGTTGGCATAAACTGTTCACAGGTAAAAGGATGACTGACAAATGGGAGGCTTTCAAAAGTGCGACAATGAGAGTTCAGAGGCATTACATTCCTGTGAGAGTGAAAGGTACAGCTTTAGGGAACAATGGATGAATAAAGATATTGAGGTACTAGTCACAAATAAAAAAAAGAATCATATATCACATATAGAAACTGAACCAAACAAATCTCTTGAAGAATATAAAGAAAGTAAGGGCATTCTTCTAAAGGAAATCAGGAGGCCAAAGAGAGGATATGAGATAGCCTTATCTGCCAAGGCTAAGTCTCATCCAAAAAGATTCTAAAAGAACATTAAGAGCAAAAGAGAAACTAGAGAGAAGGGCCCTTAAAGATCAACAAGGTCATCTATGTGTTGAACCTCAGGAGATGGGAGAGATGCTAAATGAATGTTTCATGTCAGTTTTTACTGTGGAGAAAGAAATGGAGAAAACTTGGGGGAAAAACTCTGATGTTTTGAAAGCAGTTCACATTAGAGAAGAGAAAGTGCTGGAGGTCTTAGAAACATAGAAAGTAGGAGCAGGAGGAAGCCATTCAACCCTTCCAGCCTGTTCCACCATTCATTGTGGTCATTGCTGATCATCCAATTCAATAGGCTAATCCTGCTTTTTCCCATAACTTTTGATCCCCTTTGCCCCAAATGCTATATCTAGCTGCCTCTTGAATACATTCAATGCTTTGGCATCAACCACCTCCTGTGGTAATGAACTCCACAGGCTCACCACTCTTTGGGTGAAGAAATGTCTCATCTCCACCCTAAATGGTCCACCCCGAATCCTCAAACTGTGACACCTGGCTCTGGATACACCAACCATCGGGAGCATCCTCCCTGCACCTACCCTGTCTAGTCCTGTTAGAATTTTATAAATCTCTATGACATCCTCCCTCACTCATCTGAACTCCAGCAAAAACAATCCTAACCTAGTCAGTCAATCTCTCGACATATGTCAGCCTCGCCATCTCTAGAAGCAGCCTGGTTAATCTTCCCTTGAGAGCAAGAGCATCCTCCCTCAGAAAAGTAGACAAAAACTGCACACAATATTCTAGGTGCGGTCTCACCAAGGCCCTGTATAACTACAACAACATATCCCTGCTCCAGTACTCAAAAACAAAAGGTGGATAAATCTCCAGGACTGATCAAGTATATGTTAGGTTGTTAGGGAAGAAAATACGGGTCTCTGGCAGAGAAAAAATGTATCATTTATAACTATAGGCGAGGTGCTGGAGGACTGGAGGGTGGCTAATGTTGTGCCATTATTTAAGAAGGGCTGTTAGGAGAAGCCCAGGAACTATAGACCTGTGAGTCTGACATCAGTTGTAGGTAGGTTGTTGGAGAAGAATCTGAAAGATAGGTTTTACATGCAATTGGAGAGGCAAGTATTGATTAGGGATAGACAGCATAGCTTTGTGTGTGAAAGTTATGTCTCACAAACTTGAGTTTTGTGAAGAAGTAACCAAAAGGATTAATGAGGGTAGAGCTGTAGACATTGTTTAAAGGTACTTTAGTAAAGCCTCTAATAAAGTTCTGCAAGGTTGACAAATTTGTAATGTTAGTTCACATGGGATTCAGGGGGAGCTTGGTAATTAGTTACAAAATTAGCTTGACAGCAGGTGAAAAGGTTGGTGCTAGTGGAAGGTTGTTTTTCAGACTGGAGGTCTGTGATCAGCGGTGTTCCACAGGGATTGTTACTGGGTCCACTTTTGTTTGACATTTATATTTCAGTTTGGATGACAATATAGCAGGCATGGTTAATAAACTTGTGGATGACACCAAAGTTGGTGAAGAATACTATCTAAGATTACAAACAGATCTTGATTGATTGAGTCAATGGGTTGATGGAGTTTAATTTTGGATAAATTGGATTTTGGTAATACAAACAAGGACAGGACTTAGGAGAAAGTGAGGACTGCAGATGCTGGAGATCAGAGTCGAAACATAACAGCCGGTCTGGCAGCATCTGAGGAGCAGGAGAGTTGATGTTTTGAGAATGAGCTCTTCATCCAAAAGACAGGACTTATACAATTAATGGCAGTGCTCTGGGTTGTGTTGTAGAACAAACAGACCTAGGAGTTCAGGTACATAATTCTTTGAAATATGCATCACAGGTAGAGTGGTTACGAAGGCATTTCACACGTTCCTTCACTGCCCAGACTGTTGAGTACAAGAGTCATGACATCATGTTGAGGTTAAACAGGACATTGGAGAGACCTCTTTTGGAATGCTGTGTGTGTAATTGTTTGCCCTGTTATAGAAGGGATATTATTAAACTGGAAAGGGTTCAGAAAATATTTACCAGGATGTTGCTGGGAATGGAGGGTTTAAGATATTTAAAAAAATGTAGAGGCTGGGACTTTTTTTTAAACTGGAGCATATGAGGTTGATGGGTTACATTATTAAGGTTTATAAAATCATGAGGGGCATAGGTAAGGTGAATAGAAAGGGGCTTTTCCCCCCTCAGGTAGTGGAGTTCAAAAATAGGGGACGTATTTTTAAGGTGAGAGGAGAAAGATTTAAAACGGACATGAGGGACAACGTTTGTTTTATTTAAAACAGAGAGTGGTTTGTGTGTAGAATGACTTGTCAGAGGAAGTGATAGCCGCAGGTACAGTTACAATGTTTAAAATACATTTAGATAAGTATGTGAATAGGAAAGGTTTGGAAGGATACAGGCCAAAAACAGACGGATGGAACTAGTTTAGTTTGGGAACACAGTCGGTGTGGACTAGTTGGACCAAAAAGGTCTGTTTCCATGCTTTATGATTTGATGACTCTAAATGCTAAATGGAAAATCCATCTCAGCCTTTTCCAGAGGTTCCCAGAATCACAGGTGATCGTCTTTAGCTAATTCGATTCATTCCATATTATTTCAAAACACAGTTGGAGGCACAAAGGCTACGGGCCCTGACAATATTCCAGCTTATAGCAGCAAAGATGTGTGTACCAGAACTTGCCGCTCCCCTAACCAAACTGTTCCAATACTGCTACAACATTGTCATCTGCCTATCAGTGGAAATCTGCCCAGGTATGTCCAGTATACGAGAAACAGGGCAAAATAAAACCAAACAATTTCGGCTCCATCAATGTACTCTTGGTCATCAGTAAAGTAGTGGAAGTGATGGAAGTTCCCATCACAGTGCAGTCTTTTGCACCTGCTCAGCAATAATCTGCTCAGGAACACCCAGTTTAGGTTCTGCTCCTGACCTCATTGCAGCCTTGATTCAAACACGGACAAAAGTGTTGAATTCCAGAGGTGAAGTGACTGAGTTTGGCTTCAAGGAGCCTTGGCAAAACTAGAGCCAATAAGAACCAGGAGAGAACTCTCCGTTGGTTGGAGTTATATGTAGCACACAGAAAGATGGCTGTGATTGCTGAAGATCAATCATCTCAGCTCCAGGACATCCCACAGGATAGTGTCCTGGGAGAAAGTAAGGACTGCATATGCTGGAGATCAGAGTCATGAGTATTGTGCTGGAAAAGCACAGCAGGTCAGGCAACATCAGAGGAGCTGGAGAATTGATGTTTCAGGCATAAGTTCTTCATAAGCCATTCGCCATTCCTGATGAAGGGCTTATGCCCGGAACGTCAATTCTCCAGCTCCTCTGATGCTGCCTGACCTGCTGTGTTTTTCCAGCACCACTCTCTCAACTCTAGTGTCCTAGGTCCAAACATCTTCAGCTGCTTTATCAATGACCCTCCCTCCTTCATAAGGTTAGATAATCACGATGTTCAGTGTCAGATTTGATTCCTCAGATACTGAACATCTAAATTTACAAATGTGGAGTTAGTAAAACATTCAGCCTCTCAAGCTTGCCCTGTTATTCATTAAGATAATAGCTGATCTATTTTTAAAGCAGACCATAGCCAAATGCATCTAAACCTGAACCTATTTGGTGGCAAGTAATATTCATGGCACACAAGTGGTATGTGCATCTCAAACAGGAGATGATCTGAACATCACCCCTTGGCATCCAATGGCATTACTGTTGTAGAATCTCCAAGAACCAAACAACAACTTGAGGGTTACCATTGACCAGAATCTGAACTGGGCTGGCCATATAAATACAATGGCTAAACAAGCAAGTCAGAGCTTAGAAATTCTGTATTGAGTAACTCATCACCTGAATCCCTAAACCTGTCTGCTACCTACAAGGCAAAAGTGAGGAGTGCAATGGAACCCCACTCATTTGGGTGGGTGTAGTTCCAACAGCACTCAAAAAGTTTGACATCATCCAGAACAAAGCAATCAATTTGATTGGCTCCACATCCATTCTCTCCCCCATCAATGCTCAGTAGCAGCAGCAGTGTGGACTATCATCTGGATATGCTGCAGAAATTCACCAGAGATCCTCATACAGCACCTTCCTAATCCACACCACTTTCATCTCAAAGGACAAGGGGCAATAGATATCTGGGAAGCCACTCACTATCCTGACTTGGAAATATATTGCCCATTCCTTCAGTGACATTGGGTCAAAATCCTGGAATTTGCTCCCAACCTACATGGACTGCAGTGATGTAGATCACCATCACCTGAGTTTGGTGGTGGTTAGAGAGGGAATTTCAGAAGAGAGCAGGATATCCACACAGTGCTTGATGTAAAAATTAGGAAAAGGCACGGACTGCAGATGCTAGAGAGTCAGAGTCAAATAGTGTGGCACTGGAAACGCACAAATCAGGCAGTGTGCGAGGAGCCAGAGAGGGCTTATGCCCGAAACATTGACTCTCCTGTTCCTCGGATGCTGCCTGACCTGCTGTGCTTTTCCATTGCCACACTTTGACTTCGATATCAAAATTGCCCAAGGGCTCTCGCAGTTTGTTTGATTTAGTCAGTTCACAGAAGTCGCTTGCAATTCTTATATTTGTTTTTTTTTAAATGTCCAATTTTGGCTATTTTCCTGCACGTGCAGATGCATGCGTGCTCTTCAGTTTGAATGTGCTCATGCATGTCAGTGAGTGTGATACTGCGTGCAGCTTTAATGCGAACTCAGAAACCCACAGAAACCGATCAGCAGTTTCGCTGAGACAGAGGACTCTCAAACTCAGTATCACGTTGCCATTTGGTTAACACTGAACAGCACTGGATCTGTTCCAGCTCCCTATTTGATGCTGTTCATGTACCCAATTTATAAATGCAGTCCTCTGCCCATTCGCACCATTTCAATGCTATCATGTCTCTCCTTGTCCAATTCAGATGACTTATCACTACGTCAACAACTGAATCAGCATGCAGCATGGGATCATAATAAATAACTTGCAGGCACTAAACATGCTGTTGGTTACAGCTCATTTGATATCGGGACACTTGCTATGATAACTGGCCTCATAAGCAATGTTATACTTCACATCCAAGGTAAATAAACCAAGGATCACAATCTATGTTGCCCTTATGAATAACAGCTAGATGCATCACCTCTCCATTACAGTGTGGTGTGGGCTACAATATAATATGGTACAAAATGTGCTCCTCTGGTTTCAGTGATATTTATATTTCCCTGGGACATACAACTCTGCTGGGGCCATGGATCCCAGATCATGCAAAACCTTTAGTAGAATTCCTAGCCAAAAAGAAGTCCATCCTGACATTGTAGCATTCTACTTAAACCAGGAGTGAATCAATATGCAAAGTTAGTACCTTGGCTGACATTGACAACACAAACCCTGGTTCAGCCATTGCACCCTTGCTTACAAGACAGAAGTTTAAGAGCTCAAACCCCACCCTAGAACACAAGCATGCTATCTATGTTGGCCCCATTAATAGAGGGCTGTATTGGCAGGAGTGCCATATTGCTAATGAGATGCTGAAATGAAAACTCTACTAGCCCCCTGAGTTGGACAATTAAAATTCTATACTACCACATAAAAGAACAAGAGAGTTTTGGAAACAAAAATCACTCATGGATTGTGGGTTTCATTTGCTCAGCCAGCATTTATTTCTCATCTCTACATGTTCTTAAGGTGGTGGTGGTGTGTGTTGTGTCACCTCATCTCTGGAACGAGTTCCTTTGTCCATGTTTGAACCAATTTGTCATGGAGTCAGGAGCTGAAGTGGCCCTGGTCAAACCCAAACTGGGCATCAGTGAGTGGGTTATTGCTGTGCAGGTGCTGTTTTTATACTGATGTTGATGACATCTTCCATAACCTTACTGACGTTCGAGAGTAGACTGATAGGGCAATTGGCCAGGTAGGATTTGTCCTGTCTGGGCAATTTTCCACATATTTGGGTACATGTCAATGTTGTAACCATACTGGAACAATTTGGCTAGAAACACTGCAAGCTCTGAAGCACAAATCTTCAGTGCAATGACTGGAATATTGTCAGGGTCCATAGCCTTTGCAGTATCCAGGACGTCAAACTGTTTCTTGATATCACATGGAGTGAATCAAATTGGCTGAAGGTATTAGTGATGCAGAGGACCTCTGGAGGAGGCTGCAAAAGGACTGTGTAGTGGTTACTCTTACCAATACCAGTCATGGATAGAAACATCTACAGCCTGCAGATTGGTAAGGATGAGGTCAAGTATGTTTTTCCCTCTTGTTGGTTCCCTCACCACCTGCCGGTCACCAAGTCCAGAAGCTATGTCCTTTAGGACTGGGCCAACTCAATCAGTAGTGCTGCTGCCAAACTACTGTTGTTAGTGACCATTGAAATCCCCTTCCAGAGTGCATTCTGTGCCCTTGCCACCCTTCCAGTTTTGTAGGGACAACTAATTTATCAGAGGGAGGACAGTACACGGTAATCAGCAGGAGACTTTCTAACCCATATTGACCTGATACCCATGACATTTCATGGGGTCAGGAGTCGATGTTGAGGAATCCAAGGATTCGATATTACCTCTCCTGGGTCTGACCTGCCGGCAGGACAGAACATATCCAGGGATAGTGATGGTGGTGTCTGGGACACCGATTATAAAGGAAAAATTCAGTGAGTATGACTGTGTCAGGCTATTGCTTGACTAGTCTGTGAGACAGCTCTTCCAATTTTGGTACTAGCTCCCAGATGTTAGTAAGAAGGACTTTTCAGGGTTGACAGGGTTGTTTTTACTATTGTTATTTCCGGTGCCAGGTGGTCTATTCAGTTTTTTTAAAAAAGACTTTCTGTCAGTTGTTACAGCTGAATGGCTTGCTTTCTAATTAAGAGTCAGCTAAATTGCTGAGGGTGTAGAGTCACATTTGGTCAGACAGCAATTCCTCCCTGATGGACGTGAGCGATCCAAATGGGCTTTCCCAACAATCAACAATGGCGTCATGATCATCATTGGACTCCTCATTCCAAACTCTTTTATTGAATTCAAATTCCACCCTCTGCCAAGATGGGATTTGAATCCAGATCATACCACCACCGCCTTCTCAGGGGCTATTGAGGAAGGGAAAAAAGGTGTTGGCCAGCCAGTGACACACATATCCCATGAAAGAATGGAAAAAAAAACCTAGATCTATGGATTAATAATCCATCTCAGATTCCAGATTCCAGCATCTGCAATTTTTTTGTCTCTAAATAATATCACTGGCACGACAGGCCCGGCAGAGTGCAGCACTCATTGGTATACACTGGCGGGGGAGAGGATTGCCCTTAACATTGATTTTGGACACCAAGATGTCTCATGGTGCCAGAATAGTACCATTAAGCCATCACCTCGACCTTAAACTTAATGTTACAAATTAGACTGATGCACTTGGCAAGCTCATGAACACTTTTTGCCACCAATGAAGAAATACATAAACACAATAGCAAAATTCATAAATATCTCTTCAAACCCAAGGTCCTGCTTGTCATGACAAATGCTTTCCCCTTCAATCATTCGGACAGTATCCCACTGTGTAGTGCCCTACATGGGGAAAATCAATAGCTCCAAGCACCTCTCCATTCATATACCATACCACATATTGCCATTCCATGAAAATCCAGTGGACCCATTATGACACCTTTAACTGACTGACGTTCAATTCCTATGCACCCATTCAAGTCCACTATTTGGAACTAAATGCCATTATAATCACATGCCGGGTAACTCATGGCAAAAGGAAAGCTGCAGAAACTTCCCCAGATGATGACTTGGATTCCTTTGATATACAAGTAAAAAATACACCAAGTAATTCACTCTCCTGGTCCCACTCTATAACTCAGGCTACTCCGTGGATGTTTGCACTTGGGTGAAGTGGGTAAGAAACGACTGTGTGCTACTCAGTTTGCAAAGCCTGTTTTGTATGATGGGTTCTCAACCATCAAACTATTGCATGTATTCAGCAAATTTAAAATGAAATAAAATGACTGGTTTGTAGTAGACATTGATGTTTACTCACATGACTTTAAATAAAGTCTCGACTTGCATAACTGATTGCAAATACTCAAAACCTGCCAAATACAATTGGAGAGTGAAGATAAACAGAAGCTATTTGTAATCATGATCAGATTTTAAAAAGGTTACATTATATATTCTGTAGCAAAAGACCCAGAACAAGACAATGTACATCAAACCACCTGCTGAAGTAGACTGAACCAATAGCATCGAGAGGAAGTGGTATGAATTATAAAAGCACAAACAGGATCCCCCCCCCCCCACAACTTACCCTTCCTCTTTCTTCTTTCCCCCACTCACGACAATGAAGCAAAGTTGGACAGATCATTGTGCATGCATGATAGCTCCCACTCAGCAATATACAGGCAACCACTGCAGTTTTAATCTTCATTCAAAACTGACAGAACAGTCAGTCCTTTGTGAATGATAAAACGTGTTAAAGGTTTTCCAACAGAATGTGGTGCTGTGAAAAGGGGCCAATGTATGATGCCCAGCTTCCATGTGGAGCCATTGCGGAGTCACCCATTTATCAAAGTCACTCTTCCAGCTACGCTGCAGTCAACGTGGAGGCAACTTAGCTTGGCTAATCCAGTTAACCTGCACATCTTTGGACTGCGAGAGGAAACTGGAGTAGCTAGTGGAAACCCACACAGACACAGGGAGAACGTGCAAACCCCACACTGTCACCCAAGGCTGGAATCGAACCCTGATCCCTGATGCTGCTGTGAGCAGTGTTGACCACTGTTCTAACGTGATACCCCAAGTTCGCTTACATTCTAGCCCATCTCTTCCCCAGCATTTCTCCCCGCACCCCCCCCTTTTGAATTTATTCTGCTTCCTTCTCTTGTCCATAAAACTGCATGCATTCAGAATTCCAAATAACCACATGTGTGTATACTGCATCCTTCAGGCAAGATTAGTGGTTTACAAGAATGGCAGGAGACAAAATCGCATTATTAGAGATGCCCAAAAGGACCATTCAATTTTTACTCAATTTTTAATGAGATGTAAAGTGATTTTGCCAGTGTGCCAACACTGATCACAGAAGGTTTCCAATATTACAATCGCGGTTACGGGTGGAATTCTAACAGTGGTGCGCCTTTCACAACAGTGTAATCATAACCATGGATAGCCACTCTCATCCCCCTTTCCCCGCATGATTCTAAATGCAAATCAAAGTACTTGCTGCATGCATGGATGACAGTTGTGATTCTACAGTGAAGAAATTTTACATTGTCAGTTGATAGTGAGTTGACAATGCTGCAGCTCCTGGTAGGTGATAAAGAATTTCTTGGACAAAACTAGGAGGCTGTGCAGCATGATCACTTCACTTCCAAATGCTCTCTTCTATGGCAGCTTCCCTAGATGACTGTGTCCTTACCAGCCTCCCATGCGGACATGGCTGGAATTGAGGCTTCTGCTTTTGACTGGGGAGAACCATCCTCCACTGCATTCTCTCCTCTTAGTCCTAAAGTAGCAGGAATATTGGGTGCATGGAGACTCTTAGATGTTCTAGCAGTGGAGTTGAGTGAACAAGACAGACTGCGTTACAGGTTGTGTGTCCACAGATCTCATCCAGAGAAGAGCTGAACTGTGAGAAGTACAATTTCACACATACAAAAACTACATTGTCTCTCTTTCGCTATCACAGATTCCTAATGACATGCTGGGTGCCCCCTACACAATAAGGACTGCAGCAGTTCAAGAAGACAGCCCATCACCAACTTCTCCAGGGTAAATAGGGATAGGCATTAGATGAAGGGCTCTGGCCCGAAACGTCGAATTTCCTGTTCCTTGGATGCTGCCTGACCTGCTGTGCTTTAACCAGCAACACATTTTTAGCATAGGCATTAGTTACCATTACATCTTCAGGGGATGCATTCACTGCACATGCAGTCACAATTCTTGCAACATTGCCAGTGAAACTGCAGAACACTTCCCTTGTATGTCAATCCAGTTTATCTAAAAACCTCTTTGCCTGATCAGACTCACTACATTGGAAAGTTTCATAAAATTGCATTTTTTAAATCTCCCTTTTATAAAAGTGCATGCAAAACCATAGAGATACTATTTTAAAAAATAATGTATATTTCCTTTCATAATGTATGCCCCTAGTTATAAAACTTAAAAAGATCTTGTATGTCTTCAAAACTACATTACGAACTCCCTTTCCACTTTTAAAATTTCAGTCAATGCCAGAATTTTTCAGTGCAATGTTGTACAGAGTCTGGCAAGGAGAAGGAATGCTATCTTTCTAGTTAGGCCTTAGGTCGAGATCTGTTTACTTGTAACGCAACCATGCTTCTGAAGATAAATTTGAACTTTCAATTGCCCACATTAACAAGTAAACTTCCATAGTCAACAGTTAGAAAAGCTGCAAATGGTCATGTTTACCAAAGCTCAAATAAGAATTTGACTGAATTCAGCCATTGCTGACTGTTGGCCGACAGCTTTTCTGAAGTGTGTGTGCGCTGATGTGCGCCGATGTGCGCCAAGGTACTCTATTCTTCAAAAGCCTTTTACCTAAATGTTTTCTCTGCCCCTTTGCTGCCCCTCACAATACCCCCTTCGCCTTGTCCCTCCTGGGTCTTGTTAAAGGAAACCTTTAATACTGAACACGGTGTCCAGACCCACAGTTCTCCACCATTACCGCCAAGTTAATGGCTATAAGTAGTGAGAGTCAGTAGTTTGCTCAGGAGTCCATACCTTCACCAGCTTGAATTTAAAAAGCACCTTGTTATAGTCAGCCTGTTTATCATAAATCACCATCACTATGGTTTCCAGTGTTATGAGCAAACAGACTGCTGTTATTGCAGCAATTTTTCATCTACACTGTCACCACAGACTTACCTGGTACTCTCTGATCATCAGACTTAGCACTCACAACAATCGTTATACTCATGTGCAGTACTGAGAAAATCCTGCAATGGCAAAGGTGCCGCCTTTTGAATCTCTTCTCAGGCATAAAACACTACTGCCCCACTTTGTAGATGACCAGGGCCATTGTTTCCCTGATATCCTGGTCAATCTTTATCCCACAATGAATGTCGTCAAAAATAAGATATGGTCATTATCACATTAAAAACCAAAAGAACTGCAGGTGCTGTAAATCAGAAACAAAAGGGCTCGAGGAAGGGTCGATTTCTCTTTACAACTGTTGCCAGACCTGCTGAGCTTTTCCAGCAACTTCTGGTTTTGTTCATTATTACATTGCCATTTATGGAAACTTGCCGTATAGAAATTGGCTGCCCTATTTCCGGCATTACAAGCGACAATCCTTTAATGGGACATCATTTGTTGCAAAGCATTTTGGGGTATCTGAGTCATGAAAGTTATGAGCTGACTTCAATACGAAGAAGTGGATAGTGGACTATCCAATGGACTAGCAACTGGGAGGCATGGACTAATACTTTGGAGTTACAAGTTCAAATACCATCATTGCAGCTGAAGCATATTTTATTCAATTTTAATGATGAATCTTGAATAAAATACCACTCATCAATAACGATCATCACGAAATTACTGGGTTTTCATGAAAAGCCAATGTACTTCAGGGAAAGCAATCTGCTGTCACTACCTGGTCTGCAGATCTACACCTACGTGGTTGATATTTAACTTTCCTCTGAAATAGCCCAAAGAGCATCTCGGTTGTATCAAATTGCAACAAATAAAAATAACATTGTGGGTGTATCTATACCAGATTGCATGCAGTGGTTTAAGGCAACAGCTCATTACCACAATCTCAAGGCTAATTAGGAGTTGGCAATAAATTTTGGCTTTGGCTGCATTATTCATGCTCCAAGGTCAACTAAACCAATCATTCAGCTAGCTTTGAAATCTGTATTAAGTTCAGATCACTGGTCTTTTTTGTGTAAGTACACTGGGCACTGAGGAACTAAAACGTGAAACTTATTAACCCCATTAATTTTCCCAAGTAGAGCCTACTGATCCTCAAGAGTTATGAAGAGCAGAGTTCAGCACCTGGAGCCTTATTTTAATGCATTTCCTCAGAACAACAGGCCACGTTTAACAGGAACTGCAATTGATCAGGCCCACCTGTCATCAGGGACTGCATTTTATGATTTCTTTTCCAGATGGTGGATGCATGACTCACTTCTGTTAGATTCACTGTCAACTTTGCACCAACCTGTTGCATTTTCTCCAAATCCAGGCTTGGCCTGCTGAAGTCTTGGCCCTGTCGGTGCCGTTTGCAGGGTGTCGCCTGGTCAACTGAGGTGCCGACACTATGCAGTATGATCTGTCCGGATGGCCTCTGGACCAAGGGATGGAGTCTTTTAGGAGGGGTGGCACTGAATGGCACAGGGCTGCTGTGGATATATTTCTGATCGGCTTGTGGCACAGGCTTGAAAGACATACCACACAAGTCTTTGACCTCTTCATCGCTGGACGACGCACTGTCGCTATAGCAACTGAGTCGGTTCACCTGCGACCACTTGCGCTTCTCCCCTCCAAATTCTCTGTTGATGCGTTCAAGCTCTTCCTCGGAGCTCTCGCAGTCCAGTGGATCAAATACAGTCCGTACTTTGCAGAGATGCTTCTGACTTTCTCGACATATCGGCGACAATGACGACAAGCGACAATTCCTTTGACTTTCTGCAAAGAGTTGAGAAAACAAGATCCTGTTTCATGAAGCCTTTCATAACTACATTTTTGGAAAAATAAGCCACACAATGATACAGCACAAACAGAGGCCATTCAGCCCATCACGCCAAACATTGTAGGCGGAGTCAAGATTCAGATTTGATGTAGACCACAAACTTTAATAAAAAAAGATTACCACGGCTTGTGAAAAACTCTTAACTAGCTGATTCTCAAAAGGTACCACTACATATTTTCAGGATAATGAGATAATGTACTTAGTTTGCTTATAGTAGCAACTGAATAAAAGCTGAAAATTAATTTATTTTAATCAAAACACATCACATTGATTTAAAGTTGAAGTCATTCTATTGCAACAGGATCGAATCCCAGCCAGCAGTGTTGCGGTTCTCTTACTGGACTGGTAATCTGAATTTAATTATCCAGAAACAAGAGTTCAAATAGTAGCTGGGGATTTTACATCAAATGAATCTGAAAACAAAACTAGTCATCATTAAGTGACCCTGAGGCAGCCAGGATGGTTGCAAAAACTCTCCGGGTTTGCCAATGTCCCTCATGGAAGGAAATCTGCCAGCTTCACCTTGGTCTGGGCTACACATGACTCCAGAGTCTCAGCAAGGTCATCAGCTGTTAACTGAAATGGCCCAGTAAGCCACTCATTTATTCAGGTGACAGGTTACTACCACCTTTTCAGGGACAATTGGGGATGGAAAACAT
Source organism: Hemiscyllium ocellatum (assembly GCF_020745735.1). Lineage (NCBI taxonomy): Eukaryota > Metazoa > Chordata > Chondrichthyes > Orectolobiformes > Hemiscylliidae > Hemiscyllium > Hemiscyllium ocellatum. Next base: position 24,136,570 of record NC_083403.1, on the reverse strand, counting down.
ATGCCAGACTTAATAGGGACACTCACATCCCATGAATAAATCATAGGCCAAGATCTCCCACACTCTTCATTCAACAGTCGCATTGTTTTGCTCTTCATCTCAAATGTTGTTCATTTGGCAACAATTTACTATAGCAGCTCTAGGTCCCTAATCAACACAGAAAATAGGTGCAGGAGTAGGCCCATCAGCAAGCTAGCTCCACCACTCAATACGATCGTACCCGAGCATTCAAGTCAGTATCCTGTCCCTGGGCTTGCTCCCCTTGCCTTTCAATCCCTTCAGCCCTAAGAAATATACCTAACTCCTTCTTGAAAGGATTCAATGTTTTGGTCTCAACCACTTCCTGCAGGAGAGAATTCCACCGGCTCACTCTCTGATGGTGAAGAAATTTCTCTTCATCTCTGTCCTGAATGGCCCAGCCCATATCCTTCGATTGTAGCCCCTGGATCCCGACTACTCATCATCAGGGATATTCTTCTTGCATACATACAGAGTCATGTTAGAATTTTATATTTTTCTGAGATCCTCCTCCTCATTCTTCGAAACTCCAGTGAATATCATCTTAACCAATTCAGTTTATCCTCAGATGTCAGCCCTGCCATCCCAGGAATCAGTCTAGTAAATCTTTGTTGCACTCCCTCCATAGCCGGAACATCTTTCCTCAGATAAGGAAACTAAAACTGCACACAATACTCCAGGTATAGTTTCACCTGTACAGATGCAGTAAGATATCCCTACTCCTGTATTTGAATCCTCTCACTATAATGGCCAACATACCACTTGCCTCCTTTGCCACCTGCTGTACCTGGGTGCTTACTTTCAATGACTGATGTACAAGGACATCCAGGTCTCTGTGCCTTCCTCCTTTCTCAACCTCCATTCAGATAATCCCCACTTGCATGTTTTTATTACCAAAGTGAACAACGTCTCATTTATCCACATTATACTTCATCTGTCTTACATTTGGCTGCATTCTAACCTGTATAAATCACAGTGAAGCATATCTGCATCCTCCTCACGGTTCACCCTCCTACCTGCCATCTGCAAACTTGGAGATATTACATTTAGTTCCCTCATCTAAATCGTTAACATATATTGCGAATAGCTGGGGTTCAAGCACGGATCCCTGCAGTACCCCACTTGTCACTGGCTGCCACTCCAAAGAAAGATCCATTTATTCTTAATCTCTATTTTCTACCTGCCTACCAGTTCTCTATCTATGTCAGTACATAACCCCAACTCCCACTTGCTCTAATTTTACATGCCCATCTCTTTTGTGGGACCTTATTGGAAGCCTTCTGAAAATTCAACTAAATCACAAGCACTGGTTCTCTCATATCAACTCTATTAGTTACACAACCTAGAAAAATTCCAGCAGTTTTAACAAGAATGCTTTCCCTTTTGTGAATCCAGGTTGACTCAATGCAATCCTGTGGGAGAAAGTGAAGACTGCAGATGCTGGAGACCGTCCAACCATATGGGTCAATATGGATTTCACCAATTTCCTCATTTCCCCTCCTCCCACCTTACCCCAGATCCCTTCCAACTTGGCACCACCCTTTTGACCTGCCCACCTTCCTTCCCACCTATCCACTCCAACTTATATTCACCTTCACCCCTGCCCCACCTACCTAGCACATTCTCAGCCACCTCCCCGCCTCTCCCCCTCCCCCCACACCAGCCCCACCCCACCCCCCTTCCTAGTTATCTCTCAGCCCCCTTGGCCCACAAACCTCATTCCTGGAGAGGTGCTTATGCTCAAAGTGTTGATTCTTCTGCTCCTCGGATGTTGCCTGACAGGCTGTGCTTTTCCAGCACCATACTCAACTTGGAAAACAGTGACAGGTTTGAATCAAGTGCTCCGCTATTAAATCTTTTGTAATGAACTCTAGCATTTTCCCTACTATTGGTTTCAGGTTAACTTGTCTATGATTCCCTGTTTTATCTCCACCTCCTTTTTAAAATAGTGGGATTACATTACCCTCCATCAGAACCTTACAGAGTTTAGAATCATGGAAGACGATGACCAATATATCTATTATTTCTAGGCTCACTTCTTTAAGTATTTGGAGATGTGAATTACTGAGCCCTATAATCCCATCAATTTCCCCAGTGCCATTTTCCTACTAATACTGATTTTGTTTAGTTCCTCTCTCTCACTAGACCACGGTTTGCCAAACATTTTTGTGATGTTATTTGTGTCTGCCTTTTCGATGACAGAATCAAAAATATGTATTTAATTAGTCTACCCTGTTATAATGTTTCCATTTCTGATTGCAAGGAACCAACATTTATCTTCACTCACCTTTTTTTCTTCATTTTTCCATAGAAGCTTTTGCAATCAGTTTTTATGTTCCCTGTAAGTTTATCTCATTGTCTTTTTTTCTTCTTTCAATCAATACTTTTTATCCTCCTTTGTTGAAATCTAAACTGCTTTTGCTGTTTGCTACTATTTTTAGCCAATTTGTATGCTCTTTCCTTGCACCGAAGACCTACTTTCTCTTGTCGGTCATGGCAGACCACCTTACCGATTTTATTTATACCACACAGGAATGAACTATTGTTGCCGTTCTCTTTATGCACTCTTTAAATATTTTCCATTGCCTACCCACCATCGTCCTTTTAAGTAACATTCACCAATCTATTGTAGCCAGCTCAAGCCTGATACCATCATAGTTTCCTTCATTTAGAATCAGGATCCTGATCTCAGAGTGATCAACCACTTCACTCACCATTGTAATAAATAATTCTATCTTATTATGGTCACTCTTCCCCAAGGAGCCTCACACAGCTAGATTGCCAATTATTCCTTTCTCATTACAGAATACCCAGTCTGGAAAGACCTGTTCTCCGGTTGGTTTGACTTAGTGATCCAGAAAGCCATCTCATACACCCTCCAGGAATTCCTTCCCTATGGCATTGTTATTCATTGGATTTGCCTAACTAAGTGCAGATTTAAGCATCCCATAGTCTCAGCTGTACTTTCACTGCTTGCAACTCTAACTTCCTATGCAATGCCTTCTCCAATGTTACCACTACAGTCTAGGGACCAATGCACAATCCCCATCATTGTTTGCTGCTCCCTTGATGTTTCTAAGCTCTACCCATAGACTGCACTTCACCAGAACCAATATCCTTCCTGACTATAGTATTAAGTAGCTCTTTAACCAGCAATGCTACCCCATCAACGTTTCTTCTTTGCCCTCCCTAAAACTGAACAACCCTGGATATTCCTTTTCCATCCCTGCTCTCTCTGGTTACTTTCACCACAATTAATTGGCAATTTGTTCATACATTGGCAGTCACAGGGTTATTCATCAGCAACAGGAGGGGAGTACACCAAGCTAGAGTTAATGGAGAAACCGTGAGATAGAGGAAGAGAAGAGAAGTGTCCTTCTGAAACAAAAAGAGAGACTGGAGAAAAGGTTCGAACCCATAAAGAAGAAAATTAATACAGCTGAAAGCATAGTCATCAATGGCACAAGGGAGGAAGTGAAGAATGTGCAAGAGGAATGCAGAGATCTTGCAGGGTTGGAAGGGTCTCTGAACTGCTCCCCTGTCTTGTGCCATACTATTGAACATCTTCAAGAGTGGCCTGGGAACTGACCAGGGAGGGGCTGCAACTTGACAAAAACTTATCGGCAGACACTGGTGGAAACAGTCCATTGCTAAATTCTACATGATGACTGGAACAAAGGGAGATGATACAGATAAAATAGCCTCAGGCAACAACGATGTATCAATGAAACCTGGAGGTGAGACATGAATTCTCAACATAGAAAGGAAACATGCTTAACTAAAATGTAACCTTAGCCCCAATACTGTGAAAGGGATCGCCTTGTCATTGCCTAGGTTCATAGAACATAGAACATAGAAAAATACAGCGCAGTACAGGCCCTTCGGCCCTCGATGTTGCGCCGACCAAATCCTACCTAACCTACACTAGCCCAATAACTTCCATATGCCTATCCAATGCCTGCTTAAATGACCATAAAGAGGGAGAGTTCACCACTGCTACTGGCAGGGCATTCCATGAACTCACAACCCGCTGCGTGAAGAATCTACCCCTAACATCTGTCCTATACATACCACCCCTTAATTTAAAGCTGTGTCCCCTAGTAACAGCTGACTCCATTAGCGGTAAAAGGTTCTCAGTGTCTACCCTATCTAAACCCCTAATCATCTTATACACCTCTATCAAATCTCCCCTAAATCTTCTTATCTCCAATGAGAACAGGCCCAAGTGCCTCAGCCTTTCCTCATACGATCTTCCTACCATGCCAGGCAACATCCTGGTAAACCTCCTCTGCACTCGTTCCAATGCCTCCACATCCTTCCTATAGTATGGCGACCAAAACTGCACACAATACTCCAGATGAGGCCGCACCAGAGTCTTATACAACTGCAACATGACCTCAGGACTCCGGAACTCAATTCCTCTACCAATAAAGCCCAGTACACCATATGCCTTCCTCACAGCACTATTTACCTGGGTGGCAACTTTCAGAGATCTGTGTACATGGACACCAAGATCCCTCTGCTCATCCACACTACCAAGTAGCCTACCATTAGCCCAGTAATCCATCTTCTTGTTACTCCTACCAAAGTGAATGACTTCACACTTAGCTACATTGAATTCCATCTGCCACCTTTCTGCCCAGCTCTGCAACCTATCTATATCCCGCTGTAACCTGCCACATCCTTCTTCACTGTCCACAACTCCACCAACCTTTGTGTCATCCGCAAACTTGCTCACCCAGCTTTCAAGCCCCTCCTCTAGATCATTTATAAAGATGACAAACAGCAACGGTCCCAAAACAGAATCCTGTGGTACACCGCTAGTAACTGCACTCCAAGATGAACCTAGTCCATCAACTACTACCCTCTGTCTCCTTCCAGCCAGCCAATTCCTAATCCAAACCTCTAATGCACCCTCAATGCCATACCTCCGTAGTTTTTGCATTAGCCTACCATGGGGTACCTTATCGAACGCCTTGCTAAAATCCATATACACCACATCTACTGCTTTACCCTCATCCACCTCCTTAGTCACCTTCTCAAAGAACTCAATAAGGTTTGTGAGGCATGACCTGCCCTTCACAAAACCATGCTGACTATCCTTGATCACATTATTCCTATCCAGATGTTCATAAATCTTATCCCTTACAATTCTCTCTAAGACTTTGCCCACAACAGAAGTGAGACTCACTGGCCTATAGTTACTCGGGCTGTCCCTACTCCCCTTCTTGAACAAGGGGACCACATTCGCTATCCTCCAGTCTTCTGGTACTATTCCCGTTGACAATGACGAGATAAAAATCAAGGCCAATGGCTCTGCTATCTCCTCCCTAGCTTCCCAGAGGATCCTAGGGTAAATGCCATCAGGCCCAGGAGACTTGTCTATTTTCATCCTTTCCAGTATTCCCAAAACCTCCTCCCTACATACTTCAAGGCCATCCATTCTAATCACTTGTGACTCAATATTCACACCAGCAACAGAGTCCCGTTCCTGAGTGAATATTGACGAAAAGTATTGATTTAATGTCTCACCAATCTCCTCCGCCTCCACGCACAACTTCCCACTACTATCCTTGACTGGACCGATACCGACCCTAGTCATCCTTTTATTCCTGACATACCTATAGAAAGCCTTTGGGTTTTCCCTAATCCTACCAACTAAGGACTTTTCATGTCCCCTTCTCGCTGCTCTTAGCTCTCTCTTCAGATCCTTCCTGGCTACCTTATAACTCTCAATCGCCCCAACTGAACCTTCACACCTCATCCTTACATAGGCCGCCCTCTTCCCTTTCACAAGGGATTCCAATTCCCTATTAAACCACGGCTCCCTCACAAGACCCTTTACTCCCTACCTGACTGGTACATACTTATCAAGGACACTCAATAGGTGTTCCTTGAACAATCTCCACATACCGTTAGTGTTCTTTTCCTGAAGCCTGTTTTTCCAATCCACGCATCCTAAGTCATGCCTCACCGCATCATAATTTCCCTGCCCCCAGCTATAGCTCTTGCCCTGCAGTGCACACTTATCCCTCTCCATCACTAAAGTAAAAGTCACCGAGTTGTGGTCACTGTCCCCGAAGTGCTCACCTACCTCCAAGTCTAACACCTGGCCTGGTTCATTACCTAGAACCAAATCCAGTATAGCCTCACCTCTTGTTGGCCTGTCTACATATTGTGTCAGGAAACCCTCCTGCACACATTGGACAAACACCAACCCATCTAACGAACTCGAGCTATAGCTTTCCCAGTCAATATCTGGGAAGTTAAAGTCTCCCATAACAACCACCCTGCTACTTTCACTCTTCTCCTGAATCATCCTCGCAATACTATCCTCTACTTCTCTCGGACTATTGGGAGGCCTGTAGAAAACACCTAACAGGGTGACCTCACCTTTCCTATTTCTAACCTCAGCCCAAACGACCTCATATGGCAAATCTTCCTCCATCGTCCTTTCCACCGCTGTAATGCTATCCTTGACAAGCAATGCCACACCTCCCCCTCTTTTACCCCCATGTCTGACCCTACTAAAACATTTAAAGCCTGGAACCTGCAACAGCCATTCCTGCCCCTGTTCTACCCACGTCTCTGTAATGGCCACAACATCGAAGTCCCAGGTACCAACCCACGCTGCAAGTTCACCTACCTTATTTCTTATACTTCTGGCATTGAAGTATACACACTTCAAGCCACCTTCCTGTTTACAGGCACCCTCCTTCGAGATCGATGCCTTGTTCCTAACCTCCCTACACTCAAGGTCCTGTACCCTGAAGCTACAGTCCAGGTTCCCATGCCCCTGCAGAGTTAGTTTAAACCCTCCCAAAGAGCACTAGCAAACCTCCCCCCAAGGATACTGGTGCCCCTCAGGTTCAGGTGTAGACCATCCTGTTTATAGAGGTCCCACCTTCCCCAGAAAGAACCCCAGTTGTCCAGAAACCGGAATCCCTCCCTCCTGCACCATGCCTGTAGCCACGCATTTAACTGCTCTCTCCCTATTCCTCGACTCTCTATCACGTGGCACGGGTAACAAACCAGAGACAACAACTCTGTTTGTTCTAGCTCTGAGCTTCCAACCTAGCTCCCTGAAAGCCTGCCTGACATCCTCACCCCTCTTCCTACCTATGTCATTGGTGCCAACGTGGACCACGATCTGGGGCTGCTCCCCCTCCCCCTTAAGGACCCGGAAAACACGATCAGAGACATCACGTACCCTTGCACCTGGGAGGCAACATACCAATCGTGAGTCTCTGTCGCCCCCACAAAACCACCTATCTGTACCCCTCACTATTGAGTCCCCAAGAACTATCGCTCTAACTTTCTCCACCCTTCCCTTCTGAGCAACGGGGCCTGAACCTCGTTGCTTACCCCTGATAAGCCATCCCCCCCACAAGTATCCAAAACGGTATACTTGTTCTTGAGGGGAATGACCGCAAGGGGTCCCTGCACTGGCTGGTTCCTCCCACTCCCCCTCACTGTCACCCATCTGTCTATAACTTTCGGTGTAACTACTTCCCTAAAGCTCTGATCTATGACCACCTCTGCTTCCCGAATGATCCGTAGTTCATCCAACTCCAGCTCCAGTTCCCTAACACGGTCTTGGAGGAGCTGGAGATGGATGCACTTCTTGCAAGTGTAATCAGCAGGGATGCTAATGGCTTCTCTCACCTCATACATGTTGCAAGAGGAACATTGCACTGCCTGCACTGCCATCCCTCTAAAAAGTAAGCTTTAAAACTAAATCTAAAGAAACAAACAAGCAAAATGCAGCACTTACCTGCTTGCCACAACGGGTCTTATTATTAGGTTAGAGGAGGAGGGCGGGTGGGAGGCTCTACCCCTGTAGTGCCTCGGGTTCCTCCCCTGCGCGCTTATATAAGAAAAAAACCCTACCCAGGTTACCTAGCGCGGCACCAGCTTCCGGGTCCTCTAGGCGCTTAAAAAAACTTTAAAACTTTTAGCTGTTTGAAAAAAAACACGAACTGGACTTACCCCGCGACTTCAAAAACACCACCAGACAGCCGTTACTTGGTCCGCCAAGAGAGTGTTCCTAAGCAGTTATCTGGTTATAGAAATGCACAGCATCCTCAGTGTCAGGTGAGGTGCAATTCACTTGCCGTTGTCCAAGCACACACTGTATATGAGCTCAAACAGGCCTGTGGTCGGAGTAGTGGGTTGGACAATCAATGGAGGTGGTGTAATGGTGGTCACTCTATTATCAACTGATAGGATGAAATTGGATGGAATGAAAGAAATGGGAAAAATCCATCAAGGCTCACACTCAATGACCAGTAAGTCCAAATAGGAAAAGTGTGAAATTATGATGAGTGGGTGGGAAAAGAGAGGCAGGTCAGAGGCTAGGTGAAGACTATGATGCACTCTTCAATGAAATAATGTAATCCTGACTATTTTTCCTCACAATCATTAATTACCTCTCAAGCAAGGTAACAGAGGTTCCACTAGCCCCCGTAGAAACAATGACAACAGAAAGGTTGGAATGCATGGGAACACTTAGTAACAGAGTCATACAGATCTATATCTCAGAATAAGACCCTTTGGACCATCACACTCACGTTGGTCAAAAATAAGCACCTGACTATTCTAATCCCATTTTCAAGCACTTGGTCCATAGCCTTGGTGTCTCAACTGCATATCTAAATACTTCTCAAATGTTAGAGGGTCTCTGCCTCTACCACAGAGAGTTCCAGATGTCACCTCCCTCAGAGTGAAAACATTTTTCTCACTCACCCTCTAAACCACCTGCTCCTTACTATAAATCTGTGCCTTCAATCCCTCCCTCAATGGGAAAAGCTTTCCTGTCTATCCTATCTATGCCCCTCATCATTTCAGGCATCTCAATCACCAACTCTCAGTCTTCTCGGTTCTAAAGGATAACAACCTCAGGCTTTCTAATCTTTCTAACTGAAACACTCAGTCCTGACAATGTCTTCAAGTCTAAAGCTCCCAAATACAGCACTTTTTCCCTAATTGAAGTGGATGGGTCTGCAGTCAAAAGACAGCCTAGGTTAGAGCCAAAGGATGAACAAATTGCCCACCACATCCATATTTACATTTGCTTAAAGTCATTTCCTTGACAGTTTACATATTTTAGGTTAAATTGCACCCTCATACAATCTATACCAATTTCCTCAAGCATAGTCAACAACATACAGGACAAACCAGTCATTCATTCCTTATTTACCTTGGTCAATCAGTGCCAATTCTTGATTCTCCCCTTCCGAATCGTCACTGTCATCCTCATTTCTTGGCGAGTAGGATATCTACCGAGACAAGTCAGGAAGATAAAGCACATCATTGAAAGGAATCAAAGGAGGACTAGGCAATGCAGAGAGAGTTAGGGTTTCCAAGCCATATCAGTCTTTAGAAACATAGAGAGGTAAGATTGGCACCAAGGGTTCAATGAGGGGCTCTGCAGTATTATCAACCCTGTTTGGACACATGTCACTGAATAACGTCCCACTTCCAAGCACCTTGCCATTACGGATCCCATTAATTGTTTCAGAAGGCCATCCTCAGTTAACCACATTCCCCACCAACTGGATGCAAACAATCTCAACTTGACCTTAATGAGTAAGCAGATAAGAACACAGGATGTGATCTTTTCCAGTGCTTCAGTCACTCCAGACTGAATGGAGTTCTCACATGCATACAAATTCACCTACAGGCCAAAATCTTCTTTTGAAAAGAGTACAGACTTTATTTTCGAACCCTACCTTTGTTTAACAAATCCATTCATGGATCTCCTCCTTGTAAATGATTCAGTCAAATGTACTCCAGTCTCACACTTGCTCGAGAGTGACCTTTGTTATAACCCTCTTGCATATTGATCCTGAAATAGACTGTAAATACACGAGGGCCAAGTCTAACCTTCACAAAATATGCATCCTACTATGAACGTTTTTTCTTAAACTGACACGAAGGTAGTTGCTATCACACACTGAGACACATTTAAGACAGAGGAGTAACAACAGGTAATTCAGCCCATTCAGAGAGATTATGGCTGATGTGACAATACTCAGCTCCACTTTCCTGCCTTTCCTCCATAACCTTCCATTCTTTCACGGACAAAAAAAAACATCTAGCAACCTCACTTTTGAATATACATAATGACCAAGCCTTTACAGTCTTTTGCACTAAACAATTCCACAGATTTACTAACCTCACAAGAAATTCAACCTCATCTCTGTCTAAGGGTGTCCACTTAGTCAGAGATTACACCCTTTGGTCTTAGACATTGCCAAAAAGGAAACAACCTTTCAACATCTAACCTGTCAAGTCCCAAAAGAATTTTGCACATTTCAATTAAATTGCCTCTCATTCTTAAGTTCCAATGAGTACACGGCAAATCTACTCAAACTCTCCTCATAAGACATTCCTTCCTTACCTGAAATCAGCCTAGTGAACCTTCCCTGGACAGTCTGCAATGCCAATATACCTGTCTTTAGATAACAGGCTGAAAACTGCACACAATATTTCAGTTGTAGTCTGATTATTTCCTTATGTAGTTTTAGCAAGAGCTAACTATTTTATATATTCCCTTTCCTTAGAAATAGAAGTCAACATTACATTTATCTTCCTTATAACCTGAACGTGGATGTTAGCTTTTTGTGGTTTATGCACAATGATCCATGAATCTCTACGTTTTATAGTTTTCAGTTGGTCTTTCTCCATTTAAATAATATTCAGCTCCTCCAGTCTTAACATAGTAAGTAATACTGTGGAGACTCTACCATAGTGTCTCTCTCTACCACTAATCCTCAGACAGACCCAAGACAAGATTCAACACGGTAGGCTGCTCTGAAAAGGTCAAATTGCATGGAATCCAGGGAGAGCTCACAATTGGATGCACCATTGGCTTCTTGGTAGGAAGCAGAGGTAATAATGGAAGGTATGCTTGTTAGATTAGAGGCCTGTGACCAGTGGAATGTCTCAGGGGTCGGTGTTGGGCCCATTCATGTTTGTTATCAAATGAATGATTTGGAATAGAATGTACAAGGCATGATTAGTAAGTTTGCAGATGACTCTAAAATAGGTGGTATCATGAACAGTGAAGAAGGTTGTCAGAAATTGCAGCAGGACAACTTTCAGCTGCAAAAGTGGCCCGAGAAATAGGAAATGAAGCTTAATATAGATAAGTGTGGTCTTGTATTTTGAAAAGTCTAATAAAGGTAGGAGTTTCATGATGATTGGTAGGGCTTTGAAGGAGTATAGTGGAACAGAGGTACCTTGGCATCCAGGAGCACTGTTCTCTGAAAGTGGAGTCACTGGTAGACAGGGCAGTAAAGAGGGCTTTTGGCCTTGCATTGTTTTTTCATTAAGAAAATATATTGATGTTAAAAACTACAGGAACTTCAGAATGCTTCAGAAGGAGGGTCACTGGACCTGGAATTCTCTTCACAGATGCTGCCAGACATGCTGAGTTTTTCCAGCAATTTCTGCTTTTGTTTCTGAACATACATAAATTATTCAGCTGTTCGGAAATAATTCCATGTGCTTTTTTTAATCAAATAATGCTTTACTTGACTTAAAATCTAAAAAAAAAGCCAACATCATGTCGATCATTCTGAATTAACCAATTCCTTCTACCCATTTATCTCTCTATAGTTGTTTATTTTTAAAAAAAGTTTTTTGCCCAGAGAAAGAACAAGACTAGCATGGATTGTGTGTACCTATTTGTCACTGAGAATGTAGTGGAGCGTCGTTGTCAGCAGCTTCCCAGGCTGCATGTTGAAAATACAACCTCATTAACAATTGCTCGCCCATTTCAGAATCTGAACTCCGCTACGATGAAGGAATAGTGATATACCAAAGGTAGGGTGGGGCTTGGCTTTGACAGATACATAAAGATGGTGGATTTCACCATGTCTGCAGGTTCTGTCCTTCTCAGTGGTGGAGGTCAGAATGTTGAGTGGTGCTTGAGAAAAATGGCACAGAAATTGCCAATGTAACAACAGTCACTGCCTTTCAGAAATTACTTGTGTGAAGCTGTTTTAAATGATTCAATGACCCTAATCTTTCTTCTATTGCCTGGCAACCAGTTATTCATACCAAACACTGAGCAAAGAAGGTCATCCTCAAGCACAGTTTAAATTTACCTTCCACTAATTGTAATTCAGCCTAGAAGAATTAGCCTGGATTTACCTCATCTACATATAAATACCACTTAGCATATTATGTGTTATTAATGTTGTACTTATCACATAACTCTTTACTCGAGTTGTACATTATCAATGCAAGGCAAGACAACAGGTTAGACCAAAACATTTATAAAGTATCACTGGTGACACATCACACCTCTCAAAAATCTCAAAGTATTCTGAATACAAAGGGTTACTTTGAAAACACTGACCCACTCTGTTTGCCAGTAGGCAAATGCAGCAGCTATTTTACATACAGCAACACCCCACAAAGAACAGAAATATGAACACAGTCCTTCTGTTTTCTTTTAAACTCAGTGTTAGTTAAAAGGATAAATTTTGACCAGACAATTTTAATTTAAAATAAACGTGCTTATGCCTTAAAACTATGATTTCTAACCCTCATCAATGGCCCTGGGGTCTCCTAAAATTAAAACATTCAACCACTCATTTATTACTGCACAACCAAATCATTGGACTACAAGAAAAAAAAACCTGTGGATTTTCCACTTTCTTTTGGTTACAGAAATAGTGGAGATGGGATAAGGAAATGGCAAGTTGAGTGGGAGAAATACTTGCAGACAGGAGTTCATGTGATAAAACCTTCAGGAATACATTTAAATAAAAGTAAATTTATCTAAAGAAATCAATCAAATCAAATCTCACAGACTGGCTCCGTATCTACTATAGCATTGACTGACTGGCAATTTGTGGGACATAACACTGATAAGTATTGATCAAGTAAAACACAACACAGCCAATGGCTGCAAAGACTTGCCATCACTGATTTCTTAGAATTGAGAGCAGTAAAAGAAATGTGCCTTTATACAGCACCTTTCATGACCACTGGATACCTTAAAGTACTTTTTAAAATCAAATAAGGAATCAGTGTTGCAATCTTGCTTAACATAATAGCCCAATATGCACACAGCAAACTCTCACAAACAGCAACGTGCTAATGAACCATCTAATTCTTTTTGTGATCAGGACCTCACCACAGGATCAGTTACGTCAACCTGAGAGGATAGACACAGCTTTTGGTTTAGCATCTGATCCGAAAGAAGTACATTCAACATGAAAGAACTCCCTCAGTACTAGACTGGGACATCAGTCAAGGTTTATCTGCTTAATGTTCGGAGTGGGAACTTGAACCCACAGCCTCTGACTTCAGGATCTATTTGTACAAAGTTATGAGAGAATTTCAAAGTGTAAATCAGAAGAAACATTATCAAATGAAAAGAGGGTTGGTAACCAAAAGATAGATATTAAGATGTCGCAAAAGAAGCAGATGGCGATGCGAAGAAAATTCTTCTAAAATAATGCAGTGATGCTTTATAATCTGGAATGCATTGCCTGGTAGGTTGTGGAAAAATGTTTAATCATGATTTTAAAAGAGAACAGATAAATATTTATAAAGTAGAACTATATTAAAAAGAATGGGACTAATTTTTTTTAATTCTAGCTGGCTAAGCCAGCATTTATAGTGCATCCCTAATTGCCCAGAGGGCAGTTAAGAGTCAACCAGTGCTGTAGGTCTGGAGTCACATGTAAGCCAGACCAGTAAGATGGCAGTTTCCTTCCCTAAAGGACAATAGCGAACCAATGGGTCTTTCCAACAATCGATATTGGCTCATGATTCAGATTTTTAAAATGGAATTCAAATTCCACCATTTGCCATGATGGGATTCAAACGCAGGTCCCCCAGAACATCATTGGGACTCTGGATTAACAGCCCAGCAATAATACGAACAGGTCATTGCCTCCCTTGAGCACTAGCACAGGCACAGGCACAGGCACAATGTGCTGAATAGCTTATCAAAACGATCTACAATTGAATACCTTATAAAAGGATCTACAATTTTTCACCAGATTGTAAATTTTTAATGAGAGGAGGAAAGCTTCAGGCAGCCATGTTGAAGAAATGGCTTATTTACACCCAGCACAAAATGACAGTATGGCACAAAGAAGTTCAATATTAGCATATCTGCACGTCAGCATTCCTCCCCAGGAACAAATCACCAGGTGCAATCACCTCACATGAAAGTAGGTAGGGAGGACTATTTTTTTTTATTCGTGGTGAGATTGTCCAGAATCTGAACTCAAAATTGGAGCTAGGCTACTCAGTAGTGAAATCAGGAATGACATGTTCACACAAACAACACAGAAAATCTAGCATCTATATATAATTGGTGTGTGGTTGTTTGGTGATTATGTCCGGACTGGTCAAAAACAAAGGGCTGTTTGCCTTTTTCTATACTGTAGATCTCCAGGATTATACATCTTTGTACAACTAAGAATTTATGAAAAACTAACAGGATGAGAACAGGCTACTTGTCTCAACTACTTTATGCCTGTGTCAACACTCAACCACTCTGTCCCATGCATGCATCAAACATTTCACTCCTGTTGCCATGAATCACCAAGTTACCATAAGAAGTAGAACCAGGAGTTGACCATAAAGTCTATAAAGCTCCTGCTCCATAATTCATGATGGCTGAATTTCTACCTCAACCCCATCTTCCCAAATCCCTCAATTTCTCAACTCTGGAAAATCTATAGATCTCAGACTTAAATATCCACAACAACTGAACATTTAAGGCTCTCTGAGTGCAGAAATTTCTCCTCTTCTCAGCCCTAAATTCCAAATATCATGTCAGAAATTATGACTCCACCAACTGATTGTAGATTCTCCAGCCTCAGGCATTTGACAAGTTTTACACTATTCAATGGGATCAACCAACACCTTTCTAAACTGCGGAGAATACAAATCCAATTGACTCAATGTACCCTCAAAAAAAAGGACCCTCAAATCTTCCAACTAACCTTCCATCTGAGGAATCTTCATAAACATTACTGTACCCACTTTTGGCAAATACTTCCTTCCTAAGGTTCAGAGGCTATATGCATATTGATTTTACACTCCCTTGCAACAAAGGACAACACTTACTTTGCCACTGTAAATTGTTTTTTGAACGTGTATGTTTACTTTCTGTGATTTGTGTACAAGAACATCCAAATCTCTCTAAATACCGAAATCTAAGACTCCACCTACTAGTTTCCATTCTACTTTCAGTTTCCAGCCATGGCTTAGTCAGTACTTTGTGTCTTGGAGTTAGAGCATTATCCCCGTTCCAGGCCCAGATCCTAAAGACTAGTTTGACAATCCAGTGCAATACAGGGGAAGTGCTGGGTTGTTAAACTTGTGCCATATTTTAGATGAAATGTTAAACTGTCCTCTAAGTTATCCATAGCATTTTGAAGAACAAGGTTATTCTCAATGCCTCGGCCAATATTTTACCCTCAACGAACATCACAAAAAAACCCCATATTTTTGGGCCATTATCATATTGGTGTTTGTGAAGGTTTCCTTGCACAAATTCACTGATATTTTCTACAACATTGCAAAGTGCTTTGGAGTCTCATGAAAGGTGCTATATAATGTAAGTTTTTCTTTTAAGAGTGAAGGATCTCTTAAATGTCACCTATTATACTACCTTGCAAGTTCTATTGGTCATGTATATTTTTATTTACAATCATCAGCATCATTCTCACTGCTTAATTTGGATTGATTCAACTACACATAATTACCATTCTCAGACTAAATACTTCATTCAAGTTGATCATACAAGACAGACAAGGAAAAATATAGAAATGGACTTTCATATCTATGAAGGTTCTCTCTTGATTAGAGCTGATTGAATTAAAAAGAGCACTGGACATTCTTAGGTGTGAATTTATTATTCAACCATTCCATTCGAGGGGTTTCTTAGCAACTGAGTGTCAATCAATTTGATGTAAAATTAGACTCGCACAAAAATCAGACCAGGTAAGGTTAGCTGTCGGGAGTGTGGTGCTGAAAAAGCACAGCAGGTTCAGACAGCATCCGAGGAGCAGGAGAATTGATATTTCGGGCACAAGCCCTCAGGTAAGGATAGCTGTATTCTTTTCACAAAAACTGAACTCAAAAAACGAAATACTAAACGAGACAATACTTTTTTTGCAAAAATCTTACAAATTACCTTTACAGTAGTGAGTTTTTTGTAACCTGCAGATCTTTTAAAAATAATAAAATTCTCAAAACGCGATACCACGGCTTTATTCGAACCCCCTGTCGAGAGAGTAAAGACCTGTCAATTACTAACTCCGTAAAAACAAAACACAAGTAAATTTCAATCTGCACAGTGCTTCGTCCTTTGGGTTTAACGAGAAAAGGTCATGACGATTACCAGCAAGTTCACAAAACAATACCGAATACAGTTTGTCTCGAAAACAGGACAATTTCTGTTCTGCTGCGCGGGAGGGATAAAAACGCCTTTTCATTCTGTCAATCTCCAGCATTTTGCTGTACAACGGAGTGGGCAACAGAAAATAAAACTTCTTTATTCTCATCTAACTGCAGGTCAGAAAAAGTCAGACCAACGCCCAGCCTGAGCGTGAACTTGGGTGGCATGGTGGTTAGCACTACTGCCTGCCAGAGACCTGGGTTCAATTCCCGGCTCAGACAACTGTCTGTGTGGAGTTTACACATTCTCCCCGTGTCTGCGTGTTGTTTGCTCCGGTTTCCTCCCGCAGGCCAGGTGAATTGGCCATGCTAAATTGCCCGTAGTGTTAGTGGGGTAGATTGCTCTTCGGAGGGTCGGTGTGGACTTATTGGGCCGAAGGGCCTGTGTCCACGCTGTAAGTAATCTAATTTCTTCGCATTGTGACGGTTATTTCAGATTTTATCTTGCATTTTGTTGTCAGAAACAAAAAGCCGGCATGAAGGCCGATATATCCCAGAATCCACTGCGGGCCTGAAAGCCCTGTATTCGAACCAAGACGCTGTACATTTAATTGGAGGTATTCACCGTCGCTTGGAATGCTGGGATATTTCACGTCCATGAACAGGTTTGGTTTCTTTTCCCTTTTTTAAATCCCGTAATATACCTTCAGGTGGCAGTTAAACAAACTGACAAATATTCACAAAAAATGGAGAAACAGACACAACGAGGATTAAAAAGACAAACATTTTAATAACATTTAAAAATAAAAAAAACAAAATATTGCAATTATTGGAAATCTAAACAGGAAAAGCAGAAAGTAACCCATGGGGATGGGGATTTGTGAGATAGCATCTGCAATGAGAGACGTACAGAGGTATGATCTGAAACGCAATCTACTGAAAGGTGCTCAACCTGGAGAAGGTTTTTCTTCCCACTGAAATTTCCTGGCCCGCTGAGTGTTTTCAGAAGGTTCTATTCTCACTCTGTCCAATTCTTACTCTTCAGGCCTACCTAACAGACTCAGTGTCTCAATGGGCTGTACATTTTCTCCCAAAGGAAGACGCTGACTGCTTGTTGCAAAACAGCTCCAGGGAATCCTGATGCCTTCACAGGTGTAACCCAGAAGCTATTACTCAGTCTGAACATTAACAGGTTCTCCTAGTGTAAAGGAAAGGAATAAAGAGGGGGTGTGAGGCATAATGAGCATAATTGAAGTCTATTCTGTGCTAGAAGGCTCAGGTTCAAGTCGCACTTGCTCCACAGTGTGGGCAATAGCATCTATGAACAGATTGATTCACAATCCACAAATATAAAGGGCTTTTGTAGCACAGTGGCAGTGCTCCTAACTCTATGATTCATGTCCCAACAGCTCGAGATCCATGTAATAACATCTCAAACAATTCCTAATCAGCCTATCTGCCGGAGAATGTTCTGCAGTTGAGATGACTGACTGGCAACATCTACGGTTCTAGTGGTAGTGCCCCTATCTCAAGCCCAACTCTGACCAGTATAATAACACATCTGAACTGACTGATACATATCCAACCATGTATATGGCAACAAAAAGGACACTGAATAACAAACAAGAGGATGGAATAACCAGCTATTCTTTTCTGTAAGCCAGCAGCACTCCGAATAAGGCATTGGACAATAACAACAGAAAAAGGCCCTTGCATTGAGATTATATCTGGACTGTCTCTTTGAAAAGTGTAAGTACAGTGTCAACCACCGATGAAACTGCAACTGGAGTATTATGCACAGTTCTGGATCCCTTGCCTAAGAAAAGATATACTTTCTGCAGTTGGAATGAGCAGAAATTGATTGATTCCTGACTGGGTGGAAATGTTCTATGAAGAGATATTGAAGAGATAGTAGGAGTTTCTCCAGAGTTTTCTATTTTTATTTCAGTACTGCAGATTCTGTAGTACTTTATTTTTATTTAAGAAAGAGGATATTCCCCCTTGCTGTGGAATCTACAACAAGTGGGTGCAGTTATCAAATACGACTAGGACTTTCTGGGAACTGAAGTGAGAGGAATGCCTTCACTCAGAGGGTGTGAATTTTGGGAATACTCTACTCTGAGGGCTGTGGAAGTTCAGTCATTAAACAAGTTCAAAACTGAGACTGATTGATGTAATTAGTAGGAACACATCTAAAAGGATAGATGTACGATGTGGAAATATGGCACTGGGATAGATGTTCAGCCACAATCTAGAATAGTGGAGCAGGCTTGAATGATCTATTTATGTTCTGATGTTTCTATCTAACTGATGATACTCACCCCACCCCACACCACACCCACAAACCATATGCACATTCTCCCCTATGCGCATTATATCCAGGTGTTGCACAATTACAACTGTGTGACCAAAATCAGCTAAGATCTAGAACAGATCTGGTAACATAATAAAAAATAACCTTCCACTATTCTTTCATTATTTTTCAGGCCTCAGAGTTAGAGCAGAAAAATAATATTTATATCAGTGCGATATTGACTGCGTGCAGGTTTAATGTATTGTTTCGCAGTTGGTGCAATGATGCTCACAGTATGTTAACAAGGCCAATTCTTGTACTGTCAAACACAATCTGCTTGCAGTTGCTCTCACATTGTCAGGCTCTGTCATCTTGACAGCCTCCCAAGCCCAGCCAGTGCAACTATTACACTTCACAGTCCCACAAGCAATCCCAAACTATTCTGTTACTGTACAGAGACATGACTGACTTTGCACAATTAAGCTGCATTTTCATTGATGTATAACATATGCACATTCTCCTGTTCACAGCTATGAGGTTGGAGGAATAGCAATATGACAGCTCTTCTCATTCACTTGATATCATCCTTTGTGAAACCATCGACAAGGAGAAGAGATCAAAGTCACACCTGAACAGAATACCAGCTCTGCAGTTTCAATATATGGGAAAGAATAACAACAACAACAACTTAAATCTATCTCGCTCCTTTAACGTTAAGACAAAATCTTAAGACAGGAGCAAAAAAACAAAATTGCTCATGGAGTCACTTAAAAGAAACATCAAATTATATTGAATTTAAGGAGTATTTTATAAAGGATGACAAATAGAAATTGTACTTTAAAGGTCATTAAGTGCAGGATTTTTTTTCATTCCATCTCACCCTTTAAAGTTAACAATTCCCTTTAATGCTATACCATTTCTGATTAGATCTAATGCTAACAGAAAATAGTCTGTTCCACAGCATCTGTTTCTGCCACTCTAACTTCTGAGCATCTTGGATTCACTTGGCCTCTGGCCTTCCTTTCCTCAGCCAGCTTTGTTGAGATTTGGAGTTCAGCTTGTGACCCAGAGGATTTTTTTTTTGGTTTGTTTTTGAAACTTCAGTTTCTTGCCATTTCTCGCTGCAGAGCAAAATGAGTTAGTTGGTCAAACATCTGTAGACTCCAGCAACGCTGCCATCTGGAGTAGGGACCAATCAATCACTGGCAGACTTGTAAAATGTGTCAGACTTTGTGCAACACTCAGGGAACATATGTGATCATTTATTTACTTATTCTTTATAGAGCTTGTTGTGAGCAAATTGGCTGCTGAATTTCCTATATTATAACAGTCACTACATTCCAAATGGTATTTAACTGGCTGTAATGCACTTTTGGAATTGAGACATTCTGAGATCATGATATACAAATGCATATAGTTGTTTAAAAAAAAGTAGATTAAACAACCACATCCATTTACAGAGACAGAAAGATAACATATAATTTGGGCAGAGAATTGGCAAATGGAGTTTAATCCAGACAAATGTGAGATAATGCATTTTGGAAGATCAAATTCAGGCAAATTATACAATAAATGGAAGATGCTTAAGAGCATTAACACAGAAATCTGGTGTAGAGGTACACAGATCCCTGAAAGGGGCAACACAGGTGGTCAAGAAAGTGTACAGCACATTTGCCTTAATCAGCCAAGGCATCACATATAAAAAGTTGGCAAGTTATGTTACAGTTGTACAAAACTTTAGTTAGGCCACATTTAAAATTTTGAGTGCAGTCATGGGTGCAGAAGGATATGGATGCTTTGAAGAGGGTGCAGAGAAGGTTTACCAGATTGTTGCCTGGTCTGGAGGGTTTTAGTCATGAGGAGAGATTGGATAAACATGGATTGTTTTCACTGGAAAGACGGAGGCTGAGGGGTGACCTGATAGAGGTCTCCAAACTTTTTGAGAGGAATAGATAGGGTGGATTGTCAGAGGCTTTTTCCCAGGTTGAAAGGTCAAGTATAAAGAGGGCACAGGTTCAAGGTGAGAGGAGGAAAGTTTAGGGAAGAAGTGTGAGGAGAAGTGTCGGGAAAATTTTTCACACATAGGTTGACGGGTGCCTGGAATGCACTGCTGGTGGAGGCGGTGGAATCAGGCATGTTCGCAACATTTAAGGTGTACCTTAATAGACATATGAATGGGAGAAGAACATAGAAACAGCATATGGACAATAAGTAACTGTTCTAAATAAGGATTAGAATTGGTGCAGGCTTGGTAAGCCAAAGGGCCTGTTCCTGTGCTAATTGTATAACATGAAAAATAGGTTCATGACTGACATTTGTGTTCCACCTTTTATGTATTAGAACATCATAAAACACAGAGGGATGTGCAAGAAGGCAAAGGTGATTACTGAGGGGACGGAATGGAGAGGGGAAAATGAGGCCATGAAGGAATCGGAAAGCAAGGATGCAAGTTTTTTTTTAAATTGAGGGCTCTTTAAAAATGAGAAAAACATGGATCAGAGGTAATGGGTGTACTGGACAGGGAACTAGTTTACACAGAAGCAGCAGGTACTAGAGAGCTGCCGGCTCCCAGAATATGTGCCCCAGTCAATCTTTTCAGGAACAAAAAGGAGAAATTTGCATGAGAGGAGGAGTGATCGTAAGTTTACAAGGCTGGATGCAATCACCAATTTGTTGACACAAGTGTGCCCCTGTCACATTATATCTGATGAAGCTTAACAGAATTCCTTTGCACCACAAATATGCTGGTGGGCCCCTCTTGTCAGAGCACTGCATTTGTTGCTTCTGCACCAACATTTAGAAAGTGTGAAATCGTATTTCATTCAACAAGCAACAAATCAGACAATGGCACAATGTATTGGCTGGAGCAATATTACTCTCTGAAGGCTCAGTCCATCAACTTTGCTCAGGGTTGCTGATGATTCAGCTTATTTTTTTTCCTCCAGATTAATATTAATCTTAGAAACAGATATACAAAATGCACTGCAACAATTTGCCAAGGTCTTTCAAACTGCATCTCCCAAACCCATGACTTCTGCCACCCAGAACTAGGCAGCAGGTCATATCATCTGCAAATCAGAATATGATTGTTTGGCCAAATTCTGGACTTCACTCTACATCACCCCTATGGGTATACCTACCCTGCACTGACTACCACACTTCACAATGGCAGCTCACGCCACCTTCAAGGGCAATGAGGGATGGAAAAACACCAGTCTTGCCAGTTAGGCTCACATGAATGGAAATAAACTCAGACATAGGAAGCTTTTTTCTCCCATGGGAGTGGTATAAGTTCATAATCATTCACGCACAAACACCGAACATTTATAAACTGAGATAATCCATCATGAAAGGATCTGGAAATCAAGGTGGTGTGACTAAACTCTTCATTTAAAATGTTTAGTAGGGCATTAGGCTATGAGGGGGAATGGGCAATCAGAAAATACAGAAATCAGAAAGACCTAAACAATTCATGGCAGGGTTCAGGGTACTGTTGTAGAATAGAGAGACGTAGGAGTTCAAGTACATCGTTCTTTGAAATGTGTGTCATAGGTAGACAGGGCGGTTAAGAAGACATTTAGCACACTTGCCCTCATTGCTCAGATGTTAGAGTATAGGAGTTGGGACGTCATGTTGAAGTTGTACAGGGCGTTGGTGGTGCCTCTTCTGGAATACTGCTTGGCCTGTACAGGAAGGATATTATTAAACTGGAGAAGGTTCAGAAGAGATTTACTAGAATGTTGCTGGAAATATAAAGTTTGGGATAGAAAAATAGACTGGAAAGGCTGGAACATTTTTCACTGCAGCACAGGAGGTTGAGGGGTGAACTTATTGAGGTTTATAAAATCATGACGAGCATAGATAAGATAAATGACAAGGGTCTTTTCCCTATGGTGGAGGAGTTCAAAACTAAGAGGCATATTTTTCAGGTGAGAGGAGAAAAATTTAAAAAGGACATGGGGCAACCTTTTTTTTTTACACACAGAGTTTGTGTGGAATGAACTGTCAGAGAAAATGGTGGATGCAGGTACAGTTACAATGTTTAAAAGTTTGGTTCATGAATAGGAAAGATTTGAGGGGTATGGGCCAAGTGCAGGTAGATGGGACTAGTTTAATTTAGGAACATATTCAGTGTGGACTGGTCAGACCAAAGGGTCTGTCTCCATGCTGCGTGACTCTACGACTCTACACCTTTGTCATGTTGTCAAATTGAGTGGGACCTGATCCAAGAGCTTTTGTCCTAGGCTCCTGTCTCTAGTCACCTCTATACACCCACCACTGGTTATCCAACTGATTGGAAAAGCAAACACTGATGAGCAGATTGATAGACAGGGATCATCCAACTCAAAAACCATTTATCATTTCTAACTTTATTTTTATCACATTTTGATTACACTTTATAAAAGTACAGTTTTGCTAAATGCTGTCAGTTATCTGATCGCTGTTCCCAGCCCTGTCTTAAAGGAAAATTCCTATTTCCGAGACCACAGAACAATCCCAGAGCTTTGGAAACATCACATCTAATGGCTAAAAACTCACATGATTGTGTCCCTTGATTGTACCAAACTAAAACTGGCTTCCAATCCAACAGTCTTCCAATGGCCAGTATTGAGAAATGTAGGTTCATCTTGTGTGTCATGCCCATTCAGACACGGAAGAAGAATAAGCAGCACAGCAACAAGTCATACATCCCAAATGTCACAGGAGCTGCCTTTCACCCCACTTCTTCTATTCCATCAACAAATCAATCTGGATCATGCTCTTGTCTTAAATGCACAAATGCTAACTCAGCTACTACGTGCAACAGCAAATCACCATGGAGTCATAAAGATATACACCACGGCAACAGACCATTCGATCCAGCCCGTCCATGCCGACCAGATATCTCAACCTAATCTAGTCCCACCTGTCAGCACCCGGCCCATATCCCTCCAAACCCTTCCTATTCATATACCCATCTAAATGCCTTTTAAATGTTGCAATTATACTAGACTGCACCACTTCCTCTGGCAGCTCATTTCATACACACACCATTCTCTGCATGAAAAACTTGCCCCTTACGTCCCTTTTATATCTTTCCCCTCTCACCCTAAACCTATGCCCTCTAGTTCTGGACTCTCCCACCCCAGGGAAAAGACTTTGCCTATTTATCCTATCCACGCCCCTCAAATTTTGTAAACCTTGATAAGGTCACCCCTCAGCCTCCGATGCTCTGGGGAAAACAGCCCAATCCTGTTCAACCTCTCCCTATAGCTCAAGAAGTCCTCCAACCCTGGCAACATCCTTGTAAATCTTTTCCGAACCCTTTCAAGTTTCACAAAAAATCCTCTGATGCCACAAGTCTTATGTTTCCAGTCATCAGACTGGTCAGCTTGGGCTACAGGATGGATGAGCACATTTGGTGCCCTAGTCCTACTGTCACTGCCCTCTGCAATCCAGTGCCAGGCTGAATCTGACAGGATCAGAAACCATGGGAGCAGTGCAGACTGGGTTATCTGCCACCCCAATCCCAGACCACTGTGCGCCCCCAACAGAATCGGCAGGCGTTTTCCTAAGGCGTTGACTTGGGGGTGAGGTTTGAAGGGTGAAGGTTGGGGTGTAAGAGTGGGGGGAGGGCCAAGTGAAGAATGGTCAATAGATGGACTTCATCCAGCCAACTAACCACTCTGTGGCACCACCAAGGGGATCCGTGTTACAGGCTGTCCAAATGCCAAGCCCTCTTCTATCCATCCCCCACTTCCCCCAATGTATTTAGCAGCCTCCAAATTGAGGTCAACACCTTCGTCACACCAGAAGGAAGCAGTGACTCACGGCTCAATCCAGGCCCTCCTTACAACTCAGGGAATAGCCATAACTGACCACCGGCACCAGGAAAAGATTATTTGACAGACACAGCAGTGAAAGGAGGTACAGGAAGGGAAAACAGAAAAAGAAAGCGGCAACTTTACACGAACTTTTCTTTTGACAATAATGGCACATTAATGAGCAAACCAATAACTGACGTGTAGTGTCCATCGACAGCTGTCTCAAAAGTTAATGTCTCATTAAACCGGAGATCAATTAAGAAATGCATTTAAGTATCACTTTTTTTTAAAAAATGCTATCTAACTTAATCGTCTGGTCTCAAGCATATTCTCGCGATCGTGCAAACTAATCGAATAATTGATAACTCGATATCTTCAGAATAGCCATGAGACTGCCTTGTTTCTCAACATGTCACATGGCCCATTCATAGATGGCAAGGTTACCCACACGCCAAACAACAAAGTTGGAAAGATACACTGCACTCCCTACTCACCTTCAGTTGAAAGGGCTGGATCTCATTCAACGTTTGTGCTCTGAGTTTTTTGGTTAGAACCTTCAACATTGTGTGAAACAAAACCTAATGGGTTGCAGAATCCGTAAAAAAATGAGTGCAGGAATGTTGGAAGTAGGTGTGCGATATCAGTCATTTAAGGCAGGGCTAGAAGGAATCCTGAGAGATACCAATAGCTACGAGGAACTTGTTGACTGCAGACGCTCCTAAAACCAGAGCAGCCTTACTCCTGACTGCCTCCTTCAGTCCGATCTCTTCAGCGATACAATGGCTGGAGCAGTGGGGGCTAACAGCGATCCGCAGCTTTAACGACAACGCAGTTCCGCTACTGAGAGGTTACAGGATCTTGCACACTCACTCACACACTCTCACTCACACACACACGCTGCTGGAGGTTGTAAATGAGGGTTGTATTGGGGGAGGGTCGATGAGGAAGCCGTCTCCCCGCACAGACAGCGTGAAACCCGTGTGATGTTAGGACGTTGCCACACGCGTTTCTCTTTCCTCATCAGCTACCGACCTTCCTCATCCACAACTTTAACGAATAAAACCGAGAGCCAACCGTGCTCCCACCCCCAGGGCCCGCTATTGGCTGACCGATTGAAAAGAAAACACATTAGAGGGGAGGAGGGAAAGGCTGGTATCACCCCTCAGGGCGGAGTTAAACCTGAAGAAGCTTATTCCTTGAAATATTGCACTTTTGACACCCCCTGTTGGTAATTGTAACACATTAGGCGCTTGGGGCTGTGTACAAGTTAAAGGTGTTAATTGTAAGAGAGATTTGTGTGTGAAGTTCCAATAAGCACAACGTTATTCTAGTTTCGACTTATCATGGTAAACCGACGGAGTAATTGCATGTGAAATAAATGCCGACATGTAAATTGACATGGATGTGCAAATACGTGCCTCTACTTACATATTGATTCAATAAAGGTGTACACTTCAGAGGAACACTATTGCAATTCTATGTATACAGTAAGGATAGTGGGACTAAAGGCCTATCACAGACAAAATGGACTGAATGGTCTACGACATAATCCTATTTCCACTTGCACACATTCAATGACATTCAGTGTCACAGAAGTGTTATGGTGCAGGAGGCTATTTGGCCCAATGTGTCTGTGCTAGCTCTCTGGATGAGTCTGAAGACTCACTGCCTTTTTTCTGCCTTTTCCATGTGACCCTGACATTATTTTTATTCAAATATTCATCCAAGCACTTTTAAATGCTTCTATTCCTCTGCCATATTTCCAAGCAGACAGCTATTCTTTGGGGATTTGTAGATGAGAATTGCGAATGTACAAACAAGGAACAAGATTTCACCATTTGGCCCATTCGGCCTTCTCTGCCATTCAGTAGATCATAGTTGATCTGATTTTAATTTTAACTCTACGTATATCCTGATAACTTTTCATCTCCGAGGTGTAGTGTTTGGAGTTAGGTCAGCCAGGTGCATCTCATGGAATATGTGTTCCCTGGTTAGGGATGTTGATCTGGTCCAATCAAGGAGTCCTGGCTGACAGATATAAACAAGTGTGATCCCTGCCCTCCCCTTCACTGTTTGTTCACACAGCATTGCCCTTTGATGTGAAGGGCACTGCTTGTCACAGGCCACTCGGGTGTTTTCCTATTTTTCCTGGTGGTGGAAATTGAATAAAGATTTGTACACCTTGTGTCTCTCACCGTGTCTCACACCTGCACACACACACCATAGGTGCTGGGGATAAAAATAATAAGCACTACCGCAGTTAGGCGGTAGTATGGGGGAAAGGAAAAAAAAGAAGAAAAAGGGAAGAAAAAGAAAAAAAATAAACAAGTGTGATCCCTGCCCTCTCCTTCACTGTTTGATCACACAGCATTGCCCTTTGATGTGAAGGGCACTGCTTGTCACTGGCCACTCGGGTGTTTCCTTTCCTCCTGGTGGTGGAAACTTGAATAAAGATTTGTGCACCTTGTGTCTTTCACTGTGACTCACACCTGCACACACACACCATGGGTACTGGGGAAAGAATAAGCACTACCACAGTTAGGTGATAGTGTGGGGGTTTAAATAAAAAAAAGAAAAATAAACAAAGAAAAAGAAAAAGATAAACAAGTTTGTCAGAAGTTCACTCCAGGATGTGAGTCTGAGCTAGTTTGGTCAGTGTCATGTACTATGCATGTGTTAAAAAAAAGGTGACTTGGTGATGGATACTGGCCTTGGTAGAGTTATTTTAGTGGCAATGAGAGAAAAACACAAGAGAAGAAAATCCATGAAGAGATTCACTCACAAAAGTCATTTCTTGTGTAAGGGTAAGCATTTCTGGCATCATGCCACTATTTGGGAAGTTTGACTCATTCAATTCTGCTGTCAAAGACTGGACCCAGTATGCGGAGAGTGTGCTTTTTTTCAGGCAAATTACCTTGGGACAGATGAAAAGCCCAAGTAATTCTCCTGACAGCTTGTGGACCTGCAGCTTTATCAGTTATTAGGAGCTTATTTTTCCGTGGGACGCCAGATTCTAAAACCTTTCGAGAGTTGATGGTTTTTGTTAAGGAATATTACGACCCCAAGTCTCCTCTAAATCTGAGATACTGTTGATTTTACACAGCAGTTCAAGACACAGGGAAATCTATATCGGAAAACTTGATGAGTTTAAGACATCTGGCAGAGATATGTCATTTTGTTTAACCATAAGTGAGATGCTGAGAGACCGTTTGGTACGTGGGTTTAATGATGTGACCATGCAAAAGCCCCACTCGTTGAAGCCCAACATGACTTCAAACAGGCACTATAACTGGCTTTGTCATTAGAAAGTAGCAAGTGGAGCTTATGAGTTACAGGGTAATCTGATGGATGTGGATAGTCTTGCCAGGCCAACTGAGTTTGGGGAACACACTTTAATGAAGGCAATTGCATAGCCTTAACACACATCCTGAACAGAGGGACTCTAGGTCAGCCCACAGCAAAACCCCAAAACAAAGCCAAACCTCAGCCAAATGGTTAAAATTTTCACGAGTTTTTAGAAGATTTGTAGCTCAGGTTGAGATTCTGGATGTATGTTTGCTCGCTGAGCTGGAAGGTTCATTTTCAGATGTTTCATCACCATACTAGGTAACGTCATCAGTGAGCCTCCGGTGAAGCACTGGTTTTAGTGACCAGCTTTCTATTTATATGTTTAGGGTTCCTTGAGTTGGTGATGCCATTTTCTGTGGTGATGTCATTTCCTGTGGTGATGCCATTTCCTGTTCTTTTTCTCAGAGGGTGGTAAATGGAGTCCAATCAATGTGCTTGTCAATAGAGTTCTGGTTGGAATGCCACGCTTCTAGGAATTCTCATGCATGTCTTTGTTTACCTTGTCCTAGGATGGATGTGTTGTCCCAGTCGATGTGGTGTCCTTCCTTATCTGCAAGTAAGGAGTCTAGTGAGAATGGGTCATGTCTTTTTGTGACTAGTTGATGTTCATGTGTCCTGATGGCTAGTTTTCTGCCTGTTTGTCCAATGTAGAGTTTGTTACAGTTCTTGCAAGGTATTTTGTAAATGACATTGGTTAGTTAAACATTTCTCAAGGATCCAGGTTGGCAGGGCATTGTAGTTGCTACCAGTATGTGGATTTAAGACAGCTAAAGAGTCCCACCACACCTAATTGAGTAAGAGAACTCATAGGTCTGTATCTAAGACGGTGCCCACCCTGGAAAGTCTACCTACAGCTGGTTTGAAATTGCTTAGCACCAAATCAAAACCAAGCAAAATATATGTCTGGTTAAATGGTCACCTAATTCTAATGGAGGTTAATGCTGGCAACAGCTGTATCAGTGACAGCAGAACCAGACTTTCCTAAAATTCATTCAGGACTCCAACTTTTAAGTTTGTGCAAGACTTCAGCCAAGCTGAGAACATATACCTCAGCTTGGTGCAATTAAGGGTACAACATCGGTTACGGTCTCATATGAGAAGTGGCTGATCCAGATATCACAAAATGTAGTAAAAGGCTCTGGCCCAAGATTGACGGGGTGAAACTATTTGAGAAAGATTCAACTTGCTTGGCTCAACCTTTTTTGATGAGAAAATTGCTGCCTGAGTGAAGTCTTAATGAAAGACCCAGAAGTTTTCAGGAAAGTCTGGGGACTATCAAAAGAGCCAAGGCCATCTTACATGTTGACCAAGAAGCAGTTCCATAATTTTGCAAGACCCAGTGCCATTTATCTTATGTGCAAAAGTAGAGGCAGAAATTAGGAGCCTGGAAAGCAAAGGAATCATCAAGCCAGTATAATTTGCAGAATGGGCTGCAATATTCGTAGCGATTCTGAAATATGATGAGTTGGTTCTCCTTTGTGGAGATTTCGAACAAACAATAAACTGCTTTTCACAGCTGGATAAATACCCAATCCCTCACACAGAGAATTTATACACAAAACAGGCAGAAGGGCTGTCCTTCACGAAGCTGGGCATGAGTCATGTGTACCTGCAATTACAGTTAGACGAGGAGTCCTAGAAGTATGCTACAATTAATACCCATAAGGGTTTGTGCCAATATACAAAGCTGCCATTTGGGGTATCATCAGCCTGTGCCATTTTCCAGCAGAAAATGGAGAACAATTTACAAGGTTTACCCAGATCACTATTCATCTGCTAATGGCCGGGAAGACCAACAAAGAGCATTTAGAGAACTTGGCATAGGGCTTAAACATTTTTCAAGGCAAGTGTATGCCTTAGGAGAGAAAAGATGTGTGTTCCAGGTCCCCCAAGTGATCTATTAAGACTGCAGAGTTGACAAGACAGGGCTACAATCATTGGAAGATAAAGTAAGTGTGATCAAAACTACCCTGGTCTCCACATCTGTACCGGAGTGTATGTCTTTCTTTTGGTTAGTAAATTATTATGGAAAATTCATATGTAACCCAGTTCCATCCTGGTACCCTTACACCTTCTATTGAAAAAGGGCCAGCCTTGGTAATGGTCTTGTAGCCAAAATATAATCTTAGGAAAGTGAAGAAGTACCTATCATCATCTAAGGTGTTGGTCCATGACAGTCCCAAGCAAGATGTGGTGCTGACATGTAATACCTCCCCGTACAGTATCATATGGCAAGGGCTAGTTAAAGAAGACAGGGCCGTGCTGCTGATAGCTTCAGGTGAAATGTAGCAGTGGGCTCTTATTCTGAATGCATACAATTATAAGTTGGAACACCATCCAGGAGGCTAAGTAGCAAATGTGGATACACTGAGCCACCTTCCTCTAGTGGATACACCACCGGTAGTGCTACCACTAGAAAAGTCCATTCTGGTTTAAACATTCTGACACTCTTCCAGTCATCACTGACAATATCAGACTTTGGACACAAAAAAAATCCCATCCTGGCAAAACTAAAACAGCTGATGGTGATGTGGGAAACAAAAGGGCCATCACAACCAGAAACATGGGGCAGCATGGTGGCTCAGTGGTTAGCACTGCTGCCTCACAGCGCAAGGGACCCAGGTTCAATTCCAGCCCCGGGTGACTGTCTGTGTGGAATTTGCACATTCGCCCTGTGTCTGCGTGGATTTTCTCTGGGTGCTCCAGTTTCCTCCCACAATCCAAAGATGTGCAGGTTAGGTGAACTGGCCATGCTAAATTGCCCATAGTGTTCAGGGATGTGTAGTTAGTTAGGGGTAAATGTAGAGGAATGGGTCTGGGCGGGTTAATCTTTGGAGGGTCAGTGTGGACTTGATGGGCCAAATGGCCTGTTTCCATACTGTAGGGATTCTTATGAAGTTCTTTCTGGACCTGGTGAACCCCGATCACAGTAGAGGATGGCATATTATTATGGGAATAAGAATGATTGTTCCGAACAAAGTTTATTGCCAGATACTGGCTGAACTACAGCAGGGGTCATCCAAAAAAATGAAGATGTTGGTGAGAAGTTATGTCTGGTGGCCAGGATTGAATGCTGACATAACTGTATTGGTGGGGCAGTGTCCAGCATACCAATAAAGACAAAAAGTACCATCAGCAGCTCCCCCACATTCATGGGAATGCCAGGTAACCCCTGGACTTGGTTACACATCAACTATGCAGGTCGTTTCATGGGCTTTATGTTCTTAGTCATTGTGGACACCCATTCAAAGTGGATAGATGTGCAGAGAGTTCATTCATCCAACATGGGGATGACAATAGAAAAGCTGCAAGCATCTGTTGCAATATACAGACTCCCAGAGGTGCTGGTCACAGACAACAAGTCATCATTTACCAGCAAGCAATTTGAGTATTTCCTGAAGTCAAGTGGCATTTAACATGTAAGGACAGTTCCATACTATCCAGCATTCAGTGGTCTGATGGAAAGAACAGTCCAAACTTTGAAGGCAGGCTTAAAGAAACAGCCTACAACTTCAATCAATACCAAACTGTCCTGGTTCCTGTTTGATTACCACATCACCCCTCGAACAACTACAAGGACAGCTCCAGGAGAGTTGCTAATGAGGGGAAGACTCTGCACAAGGTTAAACCTGATCTTCCCTGGCCTGGGAAAGGAAGGGAGGATGAAACGGCATCAGGAATGTCAATGACTCCCCTAAGCAAGAGAGGTTGTTTATTTCAGGAGAAAACGTTCAGTGTTAAAATCATAGGAATGGCCCCGCACGGGTAAGAGGCATGATCGATATGAGGTCAGGTCCCATGATATATAAAGTTCAGATAGGTGAGATATTCCTGAACAAGCACATAGACCACAAGAAAGCTGCAATTTCACAGATGGAGCAGGAATAAAATGTACCTGGCCCCTCAGACCATCTGACAAGGCTGTCGAAACCCATGGGTTCACCCCTTCTGTCTAGCATCAAAGAAACCTCTGAGAATGAGATGGACATGGCAGCCTCATCCCCTTGGTCCAGGACACATCGCCAGTCTCTGAGGTAGACTCAGAGGAACTAGACCCAGTGTAAAAATGGCCCAGGAGAAGCTACAGGAAAAAGAATGGACCAAGGTCCCAGGACATAGTTGGGGAAAGATATATTGATTGGAACAAGGCCAGCCAGGTGGACCGCACAGAATATGAGTTCCCTGTTGTGGTTGTTAACCTGGTCCAAACAGGGAGCCCTGGCTGACAGAGACAAACAGGAGTGTCAGCGGTTCTGTTCACTCTAGGGGCTGGCTCTGAGCTAGTTGGGTGGGTGTCATGCACACATAAATAATTGGTGACGAGATACTGACCTTCGTGGAATAATTTCACTTGGCAATCAAAGATTTATCTACATCTGCTTTGAAAATATTTAAAGGTCCTGTATCCACTGTATCTTGAGGAGGAGAATTTCAAAGACTCACAACCCACAGATAGAAAAATGGTTTCATCATCTCTGTATTAAATGGATGACCCTTATTTTTAAACAATGACCCCCTCCCCGTTCTAGGTTCTCCTATAAAACATTTTTTGACCTCCACACAGTTATGTCCCCTCAGAATCATATATGTTTCTATTAAATCAACACTGACTCTTTTGAACTCCAGAAATACAGGCCTACTCTGTCTAGGCTTTCCTCATAAAGAAATGGACTAGTTCCAGAAATTAGTCTAGTAAACCTTCTCTGAACTGGTTTCAGTGCATTAACATCCTTCCATACATGCAGTGACCAGTATTGTACACGTACTCCAGATGCAGTCTCACCTGTGTAACTAAAGTATAACCTTCCTACACTTGTACTCAATTCTCCTCACAATAAAACTAATACTCTATTCGCTTTCCTGATTATTTACTTTACCTGCATATCTCAGTCTTGAATATACTTTATGTGGCAACCGCAACAACCCTTTGTGATGAAGACTTACACAGATTGAATGGAAGAGGCTGTTTGCAGGTAAAGGGACATCTGGCAAGTGGGAGGCTTTCAAAAGCGAGATAACAAGAGTTCAAGGCCAGCATGTTCCTGTTAGTGTGAAGGTAAGGCTGGCACGAGTAGGGAACACTGGGTAACGAGAGATATTGAGGCTCTGATCAAGGAAAAGGAGACGTGTCAAGTATTAGGCAAGAACTTTCAAAAGCTGATTGGGGGCAGATGTTCGCAGGTAAAGGGACAGCTGAAAAATGGGAAGCCTTCAGAAATGTGATAACGAGAATCCAGAGAAAGTATATTCCCATTAGGGTGAAAGAAAAGGCTGGTAGGGAATGCTGGATGACTAAAGAAATTGAGGGTTTGGTTAAGGAAAAGAAGGAAGCATATGTCAGGTAGAAACAGGATAGATTGAGTGAATCCTTAGAAGAGTATAAAGGCAGTAGGAATATACTTAAGAGGGAAAATAGGAGGGCAAAAAAAGAACATGAGATAGCTTTGGCAAATATAATTAAGGAGAATCCAAAGGGGTTTTACAAATACATTACAGACAAAAGGGTAACTAGGGAGAGAATAGGGCGTCTCAAAGATCAGCAAAGTGGCCTTTTTGTGGAGCAGCAGAAAATGGGGTAGATACTAAATGAGTATTTTGCATCAGTCTTTCCTGTGGAAAAGGATATGAAAGATATAGAATGTAGGGAAATAGATGATGACACCTTGAAAAATGCCCATATTATAGAGGATGAAGTGGGGGATGTCTTGAGACACATAAAGGTGGATAAATCCACAGGACCAGATCAGGTGTACCCTAGAACTCTGTGGGAAACTAGAGAAGTGATTGCTGGGCCTCTTGCTGAGATATTTGTATCATCGATAGTCACAGGTGAGGTGCTGGAAGACTGGAGGTTGTCAAACGTGGTGCCACTGTTTAAGAAGGGTGGTAAGGACAAGCCAGGGAACTATAGACCAGAGAGCCTGACATCTGTGGTGGGCAAGTTGTTGGAGGGAATCCTGAGGGACTGGATGTAAATGTATTTGGAAAAGCAAGGACTAATTAGGGATAATCAACATGACGTTGTGTGTGGGAAATCACGTCTCACAAACTTGTTTGAGTTTTTTGAAGAAGTAACAAAGAGGATTGATGAGGGCAGAGCAGTAGATGTGATCTATTTGGACTTCAGTAAGGCATTTGACAAGGTTCCCCAAGGGAGACTGATTAGCAAGGTTAGATCTCACAGAATACAGGGAGAACTAGACATTTGGATACAGAATTGGCTCAAAGGTAGAAGACAGAGGGTGGTAGTGGAGGGTTGTTTTTCAGACTGGAGGCCTGTGACCAGTGGAGTGCCACAAGGATCGGTGCTGAGTCCTCTACCTTTTGTCATTTATATAAATGATTTGGATGCGAGCGTAAGAGGTACAGTTAGTAAGTTTGCAGGTGACAACAAAACTGGAGGTGTAGTGGATAGCGAAGAAGGTTACCTC
This sequence comes from Hemiscyllium ocellatum, assembly GCF_020745735.1. Taxonomy (NCBI): domain Eukaryota; kingdom Metazoa; phylum Chordata; class Chondrichthyes; order Orectolobiformes; family Hemiscylliidae; genus Hemiscyllium; species Hemiscyllium ocellatum. The sequence goes on along the minus strand of NC_083403.1, from coordinate 24,102,299 downwards.
CGATTACAACAGGATCTTGATCAGATGGGCCAATGGGCTGAGAAGTGGCAGGTGGAGTTTAATTCAGATAAATGCGAGGTGCTGCATTTTGGGAAAGCAAATCTTAGCAGGACTTATACATTTAATGGTGAGGTCCTAAGGAGTGTTGCTGAACAAAAAGACCTTGGAGTGCAGGTTCATAGTTCCTTGAAAGTGGAGTCGCAGGTAGATAGGATAGTGAAGAAGGTGTTTGGTATGCTTTCCTTTGTTGGTCAGTGTATTGAGTACAGGTGTTGGGAGGTCATGTTGTGGCTGTACGGGACATTGGTTAGGCCACTGTTGGAATATTGCATTGCAGAAAGATGTTGTGAAATTTGAAAGGGTTCAGAAAAGATTTACAAGGATGTTGCCAGGTTTGGAGGATTTGAGCTATAGGGAGAGGCTGAACAGGCTGGGGCTGTTTTCCCTGGAGTATCGGAGGCTGAGTGGTAACCATGTAGAGGTTTACAAAATTATGAGGGGCATGGATAGGATAAATAGACAAAGTCTTTTCCCTGGGGTGGGGGAGTCCAGAACAAGAGGCCATAGGTTTAGGGTGAGTGGGGAAAGATATAAAAGAATCCTAAGGGACAATGCTTTCATTCAGACGGTGGTACATGTATGGAATGAGCTGCCAGAGGAAGTGGTGGAGACTGGTACAATTGCAACATTTAAAAGGCATCAGGATGTGTATATGAATAGGAAAGGTTTGGAGGGATATAGGCCGGGTGCTGGCAGGTGGGACTAGATTGAGTTGGGATATCTGGTCGGCATGGACATATTGAACCGAATGGTCTGTTTCCATGCTGTACACCTCCATGACTCTAAGACTGTATAAATGATAGGATCAATTGAATCCCTTGAGAAGTATAGGGGGTGTTGCAGTGCACTTAAGAGGAAAATCTGAAGTCCAAAAATGGGACATGAGGTAGTTTCGGCAGATAGAGTAAAGGTGAATCCAAAGAGATTCTATGAGTATATTAAGGGCAAAATAATAACCAGTGAGAGAATAAGTTTCCTTAAAGATCAATGAGGCTGTCTATGTGTGGAGCCACAGGAGAGTGGTGAGATCCTAAATTAACATTTCGCATCTGTATTTACAATGGAGAAAGACATGGAAGCTAGGGAATTTGTGAAATAAATACTGAAGTCTTGAAAAAAGGCAACATTACAGAAGAGGAGGTGTAGGATATCTTAAAATGCATAAAACCACATAAATCTCCAGGACCTGAACAAGTGTATTCTAGGGCATTATGGGCAGCTGGGGAAGAAATTTCAAGCCCCCTAACAGAGATATTTGTAACATCAACAGCCATAAATAAGGTGCCGGAATACCGGAGGGTGGCTAATATAGTGCCATTATTTTAAAAAGGTTGCAAGGAAAGCTCGGGAACTACAAACCTGTGAGTTTGACAGCAGTGGTGGGTAAGTGGTTGGAGGGGATTCTGAAAGACGAAATTTACTTGCACTTGAAAAGGCAAGGACTGATTCGGGATAGTCCACATGGCTTTATGAGTGGGAAACCATGTCACACAAATTTAATTGAGCTTTTTGAACAGTTAACCAGGAATATAGATGAAAGATATTGTCTGCATGGACTTTAGTAATACCTTTGACAATGTTCTACATGGAAGACTGGTTGGTAGGATTAGATCACAAGGGATCCAGAGAGACCTAGTCAATTGGATACAAAAAAAATGGCTTGACGTTAGGAGACAGAGGATGATGCTCGAGGGATGCTGTCCAGACTGGAGGCCTGTGACCAGCAATGTACCACAAGGATTGGTGCTGGGCCCACTTTTCTTCATCATTCATATAAACAAATTGGATGAGAATATAGAAACATGGTTAGTAAAATTGCTGATGATATCAGAATTGGTGGTATAGTGGACCGTGAAGAAGGTTATCAAAGAGTAAAACAAGATCATGAGCAATCTTTGGAATATTGCATGCAATATCGGAAGGATATTGTGAAACATGAAAGTGTTCAGAAAAGATTTACAAGGACGATGCCAGGGTTGGAGGATTTGAGCTACAGGGAGAGGCTGAACAGGCTGGGGTTGTTTTCCCTGGAGCATCAGAGACTGAGGGGTGACCTAATTGAGGTTTATAAAATCATGAGCGACATGGATAGGATAGATGGACAAAGTCTTTTCCCTGGGGTGGGGGAGTCCAGAACTGGACGGCCTAGTTTAGGGTGAGAGGGGACAGATATAAAAGGGATCTAAGGGGTACATGTTTCACGCAGAGGGTGGTGCCTGTATGGAATGAGCTGCTAGAGGATGTGGTGAAGGCCAGTACAATTGCAGCATTTGAAAGGCATCTGGGTGGGTATATGAATAGGAAAGGATGAGAGGAATATGAGCCCAGTGCTGGCAAAGGGGACTAGATTAGGTTAGGATATCTGATCGGCATGGATGAGTTGGACAAAAGGGTCTGTTTCGATGCTGTACATCTCTATGAACTATAACTGGGCGAGTGGATGGAGGAATGGCAAATGGTGTTTAATTCAGATAATTGTGAGGTCTTGCATTTTGATAAAACAAACCGGGACAGCACTTACACAGTTAAGGATACAGACAGACCTCGGGGTACAGGTACCTAGTTCTTTGGAAGTGGCATCACAGGCAGACAAGGTGGTGAAGCAGGCTTTTGGCATGCTTGCCTTCATCAGCGTTAAGTATAGGAGTTTGGACATCATGTTGCAGTTGTACAAGACATTGGTATGGCGATATTCGGAGTACTGCATACAAATCTAGTTGCCCTGCTATAGGAAGGATGTTGTTAAATTGGAAAGGGAGGAAAAATGATTTACAAGGATATTACCAAGACCAGAACATTTGAGAGATATAAGGAGAAGCTAATAGACTGGGACTATTTTCCTTGGAGCATAGGAGGCTGAGGGGTGACCTGACATAGTTTTATAAAATCATGAGGAGCATAGATAAGGTGAATAGCCAAGGTCTTTTCCCCAGGGTAGATGAGTCCAAAACTAGAGGGCACAGGTTTAATGTGAGAGGAAAAAGATGTAAAAGGGACCTGAGGGGTAACTTGTTCACACAGAGGGTAATGTTTATGTGAAACCAGCTACCAAAGGAAGTAGTAGAGATGAGTACAATTACATTTGGACAGGTACATGGATAGGAAAGGTTTAGGGGGTTATGGGCCAAACACAGGTGAATGGAACTAGTTCAGTTGAGGAAAGCTGATTGTTATGGATGAATTGGACTAAAAGGCCTGTTTCCCTTTTGTGTGACTCCATGACTCCATTTACATTAGATAAGAGACCCAAAACTGTTCACAATATTCAAGCCATAGTCTGACTAGTGCTTTTTGTAGCTTTACCAAAGCCTCTCTACTTTTATATGTCTGCACCATTCACAACTATTCAGATACTGAACTATTTCATGTTCAAATGCAGCGAGACTTGAGAAATATCCCACTTAAGAAGTGGTAAGTATCATTAGTGCTACACAAGTTTCAGGCAACGAATCTCTCCAACAAGAGTGAAGTTTACCATTGCCCTTTGATGTTCAGGCATTCTAATTGTTAAATTCCCTAACATCCGTGGAGTCACAATTTGCCAGAAATATAACTAGATTTGCCATAGAAACACTGTGGCTATAAGAGTCAGGGAGTTTTCTGTAGTGAGCAGTTCATTTCCTGACTCCCAAATGTTTCTTTCCAACATGCAAGGCACAGATCGGGACTGTGCTGGAATACCCATACTTAGTTGGATGAACATTGCAACAACTTCCAAGGAAGCTAACATCATTTTGGAGAAAGCAGCCAACTTTATCGGTTGCTGATCTATTAGGCTTAACATCCATTTCCTCCATCACTTGATAAGTGCCTTGGGTAACAGCTGTTCTGCAAGATGCATTGTTCCTTCCACAGCACCTTCCTAACCTGTGACCTCTAATGTCTGGAAAGAAAAGGGCAGCATATCCATCACGTTAAGATTTTCTTTCAAGTCACACACCACCCTGAGGTGGAAATAGACCATCAGTCCTTCAATGATGCTGGGTCAAGATTCCATAAATGCCTGTTTAACAATAGTTTGAAAACATTATCACCAGACAGACTGCAGCAGTTCAATGAGAAAGCTTGTCATCAACTCAAGGATGGGGGGAGAGGGGTTCCGAAGAAGTGGCCATTCTGCTAGTGATGCCCATATCCAGGGAATGAACAAAACAAATATTCCCTTCAGAATTTGTACATTTCTAATGGATTCCTATTTCCCAATATTGTATTTTCCGTGTGTAGATGCTCAACAAATTCTCCTTCCCTCACATATTTGACTAAATGTGATGTTAACTGATATACCCAAGAACTGAAATTGACCATAAGTGTAACTGGGTGTTAAAATTAGCGACTTTGTCATTTAGAAAACACAGCACAGAGCTTCTGCAGTTAATTTAGATCTAATTGAAGAAGAAATGGGCTCGATCATCATACTGGAGTAAACATTTGAAGCTCAACCACCCTAGCCCTTGTTCAATGGGAAGGGGACCCATCATCAAACCTGTCATGTGAGTAGTCAAGGCACACAGCATAGGCAGATTTTGACTGGTGAAGGCATTGCCCTGAGAAGTGAACTTGAAAATGGGTGTCACAAACAAAAATAGAAATTACTGCAGTGTCTGTGGAGAGAAAACTGCATTAATACTTCAAGTCCAGTGACCCTTCCTCAGACAATCGTTGTCAGGTAAGAGCTATTCATGCACGTGGTCTTTTTGTGTGCAATGTCAATGACCATCTCCAATCACAACTTCCAATAAGAGACCATTTAAACGTTGCCACTTGTCATTCAATGGTATTACTATCACTGAATCAGGGTTAATCAAGGTATCAGGTTAGGCTTTTCTGCAGCAGTTGACTTGACTGAAGGATGGTATGCTGTGTTCCTGGTGACAGGATAAAGTATGGAACAGGGAGCTTGCAGGACTTTCTTCTGGGGAAAGATGATTAATCAGTGATTGTGATCCATGCTTACTTCAATGACTTAGATATTAATGGGGTGAGATCTTGAAAACAGATTTCAGAGAATAAGTTAGCAATTGAAAGGCAGGATCGCTAAAGCAATCTTCTCAGGATTACCCCCAGTCCCATGTGCTAGTGAGCACAGAAATAGGAGAATTGATGAATTGAACATATGTCTGGAATGTTGATGTAAGGCGGGGATACCACATTATGGTTCACAGCAAGCAGTTGTGCAGAAGGTGGGACATGTGTGAGCCAGATGGACTGCACTGAACAGGGGACTTGGATAAATATCCTCACAAAGAGATTGTTGGGAAGAGTTTTAACTAGATTTGGGGGATATCCGAGGGCAAATTCAGAGGCAGAAACTTAATGAGTAACTCTAAATGGCAGAGCAACCAGAGATCAGAAACGTACAGCACAAAAATTGGCAGGATTGAAACGTATACAAGTAAATGCAGGAATGTAATGAATAAAGCAGATAAGCTGAGGACACAGATACACATATGGCAGGATGACATCATTGCTAAAATAGAAACTTGGCTTAAAGAGGGGCAAGGATGGCAGCTCAACCTCCCAGAATATAGGGTTTTTAGACAGTATAGAGAAAGTGATAAGAAAGGTGGGGGTGTAGCATCATTAGTTAAAGGATCTGTGAGGACAGATGATATACTAAATTAAGCATAAAATGAGGCCATATGGATTGATTTTTAAAAAACAAATACTGCTAAATATCTACCATAGACTTCCAAATTGTGGGGAAGAAGTAGAGAAGCAAATATCAAGGCAAATTTCTGAATGCAAAAATGATCAGGTATTAATAGTTGGAGGTTTCAAATACTCAAAGATTAACCGAGAAACAAATAGTATGAAAGACACAGAAAGCACCATGTCGTTGAATTACTGAGATCTCTGTTAGCTAGCACCTATCAGGTCCAGTGAGAGGGGGCACAATTCTAGATTTGCTCTTAGGAGATGAAGCTGGCCAGATTGACTGATCATTTTGCAGGTAGTGATCACGATACTGTTAGATTGGACTATAGCGGGTTAAGAAGGCAGCTCTCAATAGCAACATGAGAAGAGGAGGGGAGTCGACATTTCAGGTCAGAAATTGTCATCAGGACAGGGTGAGGGGAATGAGACTGTGAAATAAATGGGAGAGGGTTGGGGCTAGGGAATGGTGAGTGGGAAGGTGATAGATATAGGTAGAATTTGGCTCTGATTGGTCAGTGGGAAGAGTGGAGAGGATAGGTGGGAAGGAAGATGGACAGGTAGGATCGGGTTAAGGTGGTGGGGTGGAGAGAGAGCACTGGACTTGGGATGAGGTGGGGGGAATGGGGAGGTTTGGAAGTTGGTGAATTCTATGTTATGGCCATATGGTTATAAGCTTCCCAGGCAGAAGATGTGATGTTCTTCCTCCAGTTTGCATGTGGCCTTGAGTTGACAGTGAAGGAGGACAAGGATGGACACGTGGTGGGCGGAGTGGGAGGGGGAGTTGAAACGGCCAGCAACCAGAAGGTGAAATTGATTGGAGCATACAGACCATAGACGTTCCCTGAACCAATTCCCGGGTATATGCTTGATCTCTCTAATGCAGATCAGAAGCAACTGATACAATAGCTCAGGTTCGAGGAAGTGCACAGGAATCTCTGCTGGGCCTCATAATGATTCTTTGGGGTCTTGGACGGAAGTGAGGAGGGGAGTTGTAGGGTCAGGTTTTGCACCTTCTACAGACACAGGGGAAGGTTCCAGGTGTGGAGGATGAGTTAGTGGGGGGTGTGAACATAAGGAGGGAGACTTGGAGGGAATGATTCCTGTGAAAAGCAGATAAGGGCGGGGAGGGGAAATATCATTTTGGTGCTGGGGTCAGATTGCAGGTGGCGGAAGTGACAGAGAATAATGCATTGGACACTGAGATTAGTGGGGTGGAATGTGAGGGCCAGAGAGACTCATCCTTGTTGTGGTTGGAGGGGAGTCAGAGGTGCGGCAAATGGAGGAGATGCAATGGAGGGCATTATTGATCACGAGAAAGGGGAAATTGTGATCCTTGAAGTAGGATGTCCTGGAATGGAATTGTTCATCTTGGAAGCAGATACAGTGGAGGAATTGAGAGTAAGAGATCGCATTTTTGTGGTGGAGTGGGGGGTGGTGGGTGCAGTGTGGGAGGAGGTGTAATCGAGGTAGCTGTGGGAATTGGTGGGTTTATAATTGATGACAGTGCTGAGTTGATTGTCAGAGATGGAGACAGAGAGGCCAGGCCGTGATTGAGGGGGTGCCTCCTCTCATCACCAAACCATCATCTCGAAGATCATCCACAATCTCATCGCCTTGGGAGATCTCCCATCCACAGCCTCCAACCTCATCATTCCTCTACCCTGCACTGCCCGTTTCTACCTTCTCCCTAAAATTCATAAACCTGACTGCCCCAGTCAACTGATCATCTTTGCCTACTCCTGCCCCAATGAACTCGTCTCTTCTTACCTCGACTCTGTCCTGTCCACTTTGATCTACGAGATCCCCACCAATGTTCAGAACATTGGGACAAGAGTAGGCAAAGATGATCAGTTGACTGGGGCAGTCAGGTTTATGAATTTTAGGGAGAAGATAGAAACAGGCAGTGCAGGGTTGAGGAATGATGAGGTTGGAGGCTGTGGATGGGAGATCTCCCAAGGAGATGAGATTGTGGATGATCTTCGAGATGATGGTTTGGTGATGAGAGGAGGCACCCCCTCAATCACGACCTGACCTCCCTGTCTCCATCTCTGACAACCAACTCAGCACTAACATCAATTATAAACCCACCAACTCCCACAGCTACCTCGATTACACATCCTCCCACACCACACCCACCACCCCCAATCCACCACAAAAATGTGATCTCTTACTCCCAATTCCTCCACCGTATCTGCTCCCAGGATGAGCATTTCCACTCCAGGACATCCCAAATGTCCTCCTGCTTCAAGGACCACAATTTCCCCTCCTCCATGATCAACAATGCCCTCAACTGCATTTCCTCCATTTCCCACATCTCTGCCCTCAAACTAACCCCACCCCTCCCAGACACAACAAGGATACAGTGCCCCTGGTCCTCACATTACACCCCACTAATCTCCGAGTACAATGTATCATTCGCTGCCACTTCCGCCACCTGCAGTCTGACCATACCGCTAAAATGGTATTTCCCTAATATCCACTTTTCCCAGGGACTGTTCCCTTTGTGACTCCCTCCTTAGGTCCACACTCCCCACCAACTCCTCCTCCACAGCTGGAACCTTGCCCTGCAGCTGTAGAAAGTGCAAAGTCTGCCCCCACACATCCTTCACCTCCCTCCAAGGCCTCAAAGAATCATTCCAAGTCCCAGCAGAGACTCCCGTGCATTCCCTCTAACCTGAGTTATTGCATCCATTGTTCCTAATGTGGTCTCCTCTCAATTGGAGAGACCAAGCACCAACTCAGGAACTGGTTCAGGGAACATCTATGGTGCACAGGCTCCAATCAACCTCACCTTCCGGTTTCCAGCTATTTCAACTCCCCCTCCCACTCCCACCCACCACGTGTCCATTCTGGTCCTCCGCCACTGTCAACACAAGGCCACACACACACACACACACCTCATCTTCTGCCTGGGGAGCTTACAACCATATAGCCTTAATGTAGAGTTCAGCAGCTTCCAAATCTCCCCACACCCTACCTCATCCTAGGCTTAGCCCTTCCTCTCTAACCCTGCCCCCTTAATCTGACCCTACCTGTCCATCATCCTTCCCACCTATCTGTTCCACCCTTCTCACTGACCAATCACAGCCAACTCCTGCCTGCATCTACCTATCGCCATCTCATCCACCATTCCCCCAGCCCCAGCCCCTTCCATCTATTTATTTCGCAGCCCCCTTCCCCTCACCCAGGCCTGATGAAAGGTTCTGATCTGAAATGACAACTCGCCCCCTCCTCTGATGCTGCTTGACCTGCTTTCTCAGCTCCACTCTTTATCCTCTCTGATTCTCCAACATCTGCAGTTCTCACTACCTCCAAGCTCAGAAGAGCAACTAGGGATAAGCAATAAATGCCAGGCAACCCACATCCCAGTAATGAATTAAAAAGAAGCATCATTATGGAAAGGGACAAAGATTGAGCAGGAGTAGGAGTTCTAACCGGGAAAGGGGAAATTTGCAAAGCTGATCCAGCAAAACAGCTGCTTAAAAAAATCAGTAGGTCACGTTTAAAAGTCAGATTCCACATGTACACTGTAGATATGTCTCAGTGATAAAGGGGATACCCCTGAAATCGTGTCTACTGTTTATCCCAAAGTATACTAGTTAAGATAAAGCAGAAAAATTGCAGTAATGACAAACTCATCACAAGTAATATTTTAAGAATATTAGAATCAGGCTTTTATTCCTGATGAAGGGCTTTTGCCCAAAACGTCGATTTTGCTGCACTTTGGATGCTGCCTGAACTGCTGTGCTCTTCCAGCACCACTAATCCAGAATAATATTTTAAGAAGCTTAGTGAAGTATAAAATCCACAGGGGTGAAGTAAGGAAGGAAGTTATGAAATCAGAGAAAGAATACAAAGGATACTGGCTCATCAAAAGAAGGAAAACTCAAGAAGAACTCATCAGGACGTTACAAACTAGAGAATGACTAGAGAGAGGATTGGAACTATCTGAGATGTATCTGGTAACTCGTGCTTGGAGGTAGAAGATGCAGGCAAGGTTCAAAATGAATATATTGTCTCTGTCTTCAGAAAGGAGAGAGCTGATAGAGATATTTTAGTTAAGGAGGAGGGATATGATTTGTGGATACATTCCCAGGTCATCCTACTAAAAGAAGCCAGAGCGGAACCAGCAGATGCTTTCAGGATCATTTCCAATCCTTATTAGGTGCAGCAGGTCCACTGACATTGAGATACCTTTTCTAAAAGGGTGAATAGTTAAGGGCCATTCTGCTTGACCTCAGTGATCAGCAAATTATTGTATTCAATGTTGAAAGGCAGTATTAACTGTTACTTGGAGAGTCATGGATTCTCCAGGATAGTCAGCATGGTTTGTAGGGATCTGGAAAAGCAAAGCAGGTCAGGCAGCATCCAAGGAACAGGAGAATCAATGTTTCGGGCATAAGCCCTTCATCAGGAATCATGACTCTGACTCTGATCTCCAGCATCCTCACTTCCTACTGTGTTGTAGGGATGTCTGATTGCAGAGTTTTCAGGCAGGTTAGAAAAAGAGACAAAAAGGTATAGTATCATTGGTTAAAGCTATGAGGAGCAATGTTATACTGAATAAAGTGTCAAATGAGACCAAATGAGCTGACTCACTAACTTAATTTAATATTTTGAGGAAGTACCAAGGAGAATTAATGAGGGTAGTGCAGTGAATATTTTCGACATGGATATCAGAAAAGCAAGGTCCCACATGGCATACTTTTAAAGGATGATTAAGGACTGTGGGATACATGAGAATGTAGCAAGGTGAATTAACATTTGGCTCAGTAACAAGGAAAAAAAGGGTAAATGTTAGTGAAGAGTGCATGCCAGGAACACACCAGGCATATCAAAACATGAGGTGCCAACCTGGTGAAACTACAACATAGGATTACTTGCATGCTAACCAGCATAAGCAGCAAATGATATACAGAGATAAGTAATTCCAAAGCCAACAATCACATCTAGGTTCTGCAATCCCAGCACAGTCATACATGCATGGTGGTGGGCCATTAAACAATACACTGGAGGAAGACAATCCACAAATGCCTCCATCATCATTGATGGGGAGTACAATACATCAGTGCACAAGATAAGGCTGAAGAATTTGCAATAACCTTCAGCCTGACGTGTTGTGTGGATGAACCATCTTGATCACATCCAAATGTCTCCAACATCACAATTGCCAGTCTTCAGCCAAATGAATTCACAGAAATCTGCAAAACCCCGAAAGCTATGGACAATAACAATACTTTACCAACTGTCCTGAAAACTAGTGCTCTAGAAATTGCCATACTCCAAGCCAAGCTCTTCCCGTACAATCGCAACATTGGCATTCACCTGACAATGTGGAATATTGACTGGATGTGTCCTATACACGAAAAGGACAAATCCAACCCAGCCAATTACTGCCACATTAATCCACTCAATCCTAAAAAAAAATGTGAGAAGGAGTCATCATTGGGACTAACAAACAGTACTTGCTTAGCAATAACCTGCTCACTGCTCTCCAGTTTGGGTTCTATCAGAGTCACTCTGTTCCTGACTTCATTATAACTTTGGCTCAAACATGGAAGAAAGAGCTGAACTCCAGAGGCAAAATGAGAGTGACAGCCCTTGGCATCAAGGCTACATTTGACAGTGTGCAGGGGTATGCTGTTTTTTGTTGGAGTTTAGTCATCTCAGCTCCAGGACATTTCTGCAGGGGTTCCTCAGGATAGTGTCCTAGCCCCACCCACCTTCAGCTACTTCATCAATGACCTGGTCTCCATTATAAGGTCAGAAGTGGTGATGATCACTGATAGTTACTCACATTTCCAGCACCATTTGCCATAGATGCCTAGTTACTAACACGGACTATGCAGAAAACCCTCCTTTGCCCTGCCAACATAAATAAGATTTACACAGACCACAGAAGTGGATCTCTCACCACCCATTACAATAGACAATAGACAATAGGTGCAGGAGTAGGCCATTCTGCCCTTCGAGCCTGCACCACCATTCAATATGATCATGGCTGATCATCCTCAATCAGTATCCTGTTCCTGCCTCGTCTCCATAACCTTTGATTCCACTATCCTTGAGAGCTCTATCCAACTCTTTCTTAAATGAATCCAGAGACTGGGCCTCCACTGCCCTCTGGGGCAGAGCATTCCACACAGCCACCACTCTCTGGGTGAAGAAGTTTCTCCTCATCTCTGTCCTAAATGGTGTACCCTGTATATTTAAGCTGTGTCCTCTGGTTCTGGCACTCACCCATCAGCGGAAACATGCCTCCAGACTGTCCAATCCTTTAATAATCTTATATGTATCAATCAGATCCCCTCTCAGTCTTCTAAACTCAAGGGTATACAAGCCCAGTCGCTCCAGTCTTTCAGCGTAAGTAGTCCAGCCATTCCAGGAATTGACCTCGTGAATCTACGCTGCACTCCCTCAATAGCCAGAATGTCTTTCCTCAAATTTGGAGACCAGAACTGCACACAATACTTCAAGTGTGGTCTCACCAGGGCCCTGTACAGCTGCAGAAGAACTCTTTGCTTCTATACTCAATCACTCTTGTTATGAAGTCCAGCATGCTATTAGCCTTCTTCACTACCTGCTGTACCTGCATACTTACCTTCATTGACTGGTGTATAAGGACACCCCAGATCTCTTTGTACTGCCCTTTTACCTTGATTCCATTTAGGTTGTAATCTACCTTCCTGTTCTTGCCACCAAAGTGGATAACCATACATTTATTCACATTAAACTGCATCTACCATGCATCTGACCACTCACCTAACCTGTCCAGGTCACCCTGTAATCTCCTAACATCCTCATCACATTTCACCCTGCCACCCAGCTTAGTATCATCAGTAAATCTGCTAATGTTATTCCCAGTACCATCTTCTATATCATTAATATATATTGTAAAAAGCTGCGGTCCCAGCACTGATCCCCTGCGGTACCCGACTGGTCACTGCCTGCTATTCCGAAATGGAGCCGTTTATCACTACTGTTTGTTTCCTCTCAGCCAATCAACTTTCAATCCAAGTTAGTACTTTGCCCCCAATACCATGCGCCTAAATTTGTTCACTAACCTCCTATGTGGGACTTCATCAAAAGCTTTCTGTAAGTCCAGGTACACTACATCTACTGGACCTCCCTCGTCTATCTTCAGAGTTACATACTCAAAAAATTCCAGAAGATTAGTCAAGCATGATTTCCCCTTCATAAATCCATGCTGACTCTGACCTATCCTGTTACTACTATCCAGATGTGTCGTAATTTCATCCTTTATAAAGGACTCCAGCATCTTTCCCACCACTGAGGTCAGACTAACTGGTCTATAATTTCCTGCTTTCTCTCTCCCACCTTTCTTAAAAAGTGGTACATCATTAGCCACCCTCCAATCCACAGGAACTGATCCCGAATCTATCAAACTCTGGAAAATAATCACCAACGCATCCACAATTTCTAGAGCCAGACCCTGGGATGTAGACCATCAGGCCCCAGGGACTTATCAACCTTCAGACTTAACAATCTCTCCAACACCAATTCCTGGCAAATATAAATTCCCTTAAGTTCAGGTCCTTCAGCCACTGTTACCTCAGGGAGATTGCTTGTGGCTTCCCCAGTGAGCACAGATCTGAAGTACCAAATCAATTCTTCTGCCATTTCTTTATTCCCCATAATATATTCCCCTGTTTCTGTCTTCTAGGGCCCAATTTTGGTCTTAACCATTTTTTTGCCTTTCACATATCTAAAAAAGCTTTTACTATCCTCCTTTATATTTTTGGCCAGTTTACCTTTGTACCTCATTTTTTCTCTGCATATTTCCTTCTTAGTTCCTCTCCAGCCCTGAGCAGACATCCCAATCCCTGGCACCTGGTGTGCAACAGTCCCTGCAATCTCATTGGCTCCTGCAGAGAAAAAAATGTCAATAACCTTCATTGTACTGTCCCATTCTATGACTTTGCTCTGTTTTCACACCCCTCCATCAAAGATTGAATGGCCTCCTGTACAATGTTGGAGAAAGTGAGGACTGCAGGTGCTGGAGATCAGAGTCGAATGTGATGCTGGAAAAGCATAGCAGGTCAAGGAACATCCGAGGAGCAGTAGAATCGATGTTTTGGGCATAAGCCCTTCATCAGGAAAGAAGCCTGATGAAGGGCTTATGCCCAAACTGTCGATTCTCCTGCTCCTCGGATGCTGTCTGACCTGTTGTGCTTTTCCAGCACTGCACTCTCAACTCCTGTACAATGTTGACATAGTCAGTTAACTCATCCACCCTGTGACTCTCCGTCTCATCCAGACTAAACTGAAAGAACCTCAAACCAGTTACAAAAATTCAGGCTCCTGCACTCTGACCTTCACAGAATCTCAGAATCATTGCAGTGCGGCAGGAGACCATTTGGCCCATTGTGTCTGAACTTAAAACATAGAACATAAAACAGTACAGGCCATTCAGCCCTCAATGTTTTTTTTAACCATTCATCCTACTCTAAGATCAGACTAATCTACATACCCTTTATTGTACTATTTTCCATGTGCCTATCCAAGAGTTGTTTAAATGTCCCCAATGTATCTGACTCTACTACCACTGCTGGCAGTGCATTCCACACACCCACCACTCTCTGTACGAAGAACCTACTTCTGACATCTGTCCTCAACCTTCCTCCAAGCTGCAGAGTATTCCCTAGTGGCAATCTACTACATTTTCCACATGTCTCTGCATACCATTACTATCCAAAAACAACATCTAATGCTCACTTGCATATCTGAATTGAACATGTATCCACCACATTTCCAGGTAGTGCAATTCATTACCTAACAATACACTGTTTGAAACATTTTTTCTCATATCTCCCTTGCTTCATTTGCACATCACTTTAAATAGACTTTCTGTGACTTCAGAGCTGAAAATGTGTTGCTGGAAAAGCACAGCAGGACAGGCAGCATCCAAAGAGCAGGAGAATCGATGTTTCGGGCATGAGCCCTTCTTCAGGAAAATGGGCTCATTCCCGAAACGTCGATTCTCCTGCTCTTTGGATGCTGCCTGACTTGCTGCGCTTTTCCAGCAACACATTTTCAGCTCTGATCTCCAGCATCTGCAGTCCTCACTTTCTCCTTTTCTGTGACTTCACCCATTCTTTTTCAACAAGAATTGCTTTTCATTTTACCACTTTGTTTAGTACAAGAGGAACAACAGCCACTCTTCCCAGTCTGCCTCATTGTGAAGCCTACTACAGACCACTCTTTCCAGTAGGCCTCACTGTAACACTGATTGCAGGCCACTTTTCCCAGTCTACTGGCCTTCTGAATCCCTTCAGTTTCTCTCCTTTAAGCAGCTCATCCTTTTACTGACTAGTGACCAAATCATAAGACCCTACTCTGTCTCCTGGGCTAAAGTGTCCAGGTAAGTAACCCACTCTCTGATGTGTCATAGCATTATGAACTCTGAATCAAAGCTGTCTGAGCTGTAATAGCTTACTGCAGAATTCTGACAGATTAGTCAGGCATGACCTCCCCATGACGAAGCCGTGCTGACCTCCAAGTACTCTGCAATCACCACCAATTCTTCCACAATGTCAACAGCTTTCTCCATCAGAACTCTGGGATGTACTGCCTCTGGTCTGGTTGATTTATCCACTTTCAGACCGATCAGCTTCCCCAGCACCATCTCTTTAATGATGGTCACTGCACCCACCTCCGCCCCTGTCACTCTTGAAGTTCTGGTATGCTGCATGTGTCTTCCACTATGGAAATTGATGCGAAGTACCTATTCAGTGCCTCCGCCATTTCTTTGTTCTCCATTACCACTTCTTCAGCCTCATGTTCCAGCTGTCCAATTCCAATTTTGCATCACTCTTACCTTTTTTATATCAAGAAAAACTCCTGCAATCTTCTGTTATATTACTAGCTAGCTGGCTCTCATATTTCATCTTCTTCCCATAACCCACCCACTTATATTGCTTTTTTGTTGGTTTTTAAAGGCATCTGATTCTTCTGGCTTCCCATAATATTCACAAGATTGTAGGTTTTCTCTCCTGCTTTTATGCTGTCCCTGACTTCCCTTGCCAGCCATAGTTTCTGCATTCTCCACTTCGTATGTTTCTTCTGCTTTGGAACAAGTTTCTGTTGTGCCTCTGGATTTCCTTGAGCAACTCCTGCATTATTGCTCCACCATTTTCCATGCTAGGCTCCCTCTCCAATCATCTCTGGCCAGCCCCTCACTCAGGTCTTTGTAGTTACCTTCATTCAATTGTCATACTATTACATCTGACTCCAGCTTCTTCCTCTCAAGCTGCCGAGTGAATTCTATCATTTTATGTTCACCTACCCCTCAGGGTTTATCTCACCTTAAGCTCCCTAATCAAGTGTACCTCATTACATGTCACCAAATCCAGAATTGCCTGTTTCCTAGTAGCTATACCATAAGTTGCTCCAAAAAAACCATCTTGTAGATATTCCACAAATTCCTTTTCTTGGGATCTGCTACCACCCTGATTTTCCCAGTCCACCTGCATCTTGAAAGCCTCATGGTTATTGTAATCGTGCCTTGCTTGAATACCTTTTCCATGACTTGATTTATTTTCTGTCCCAAATCCTAGCACACAACTCCCATCAGGGTCTTTTTCCCTTTGCGGTTCGTCAAATCTGCACCTTCCAACCCTATAAATCTGTATCAATTTTGCTTTCGATGTAATTTCATTCTTACTGACAAGGCAGCCCTGTCTCCTATGTCCATCTGCCTGTCCTTTTGATAGGACGTGTATCCTTGGATATTTAGTTTCCTTCCCTGATTCCCTTGCAGCCACATCTTTACAATGCCTGAATGAGGTGGAGCCCATCTTATTGGAACAGCTTCCCCCCAGTTCCCAGCACTGGTGCCAATGTTACATGAATTCAAACCCCATTTCTCCCATGTCTATCTTTGATCCATGTCTTTACATCTGTAATCTTATTGAGCCTGTGCCAACTAGCTCATGACACATCTAGTAGGGCCATGGAGTCATAGAGATGTACAACACAGAAAAAGACCCTTTAGTCCAATTCGTCCATGCCAACCACATATCCCAACCTAACCTAGTCTCACATGTCATCACCCAGCCCATATCCCTCCAAACCCTTCCTATTCATATACCCATTCAGATGCCTTTTAAATGTTGCAATTGTACCAGCCGCCACCATTTCTTCTGGCAGCTCATTCCATACACATACCACCCTCTGAGTGAAAAAGTTGCTCTTAGGTCTCTTTTATATCTTTCCCCTCTCACCCTAAACCTATGCCCTCTAGTTCTGAACTCCCCCACACCAGGGAAAAGACTTTGTCTATTTCATGCCCCTCATGATTTTATAAACCTCGATAAGGTCACCTCTCAGCCTCCAACGCTTCAGTGAAAACAGCCCCAGCCTGTTCAACCTCTCCCTATAGCTCAAATCCTCCAACCCTGGCAACATCCTTGTAAACCTTTTCTGAACCCTTTCAAATTTCACATATTTCTGATAGGAAGGAGACCAGAATTGCATGTAATATTCCAACAGTGGCCTACCCAATGTCCTGTACATGACCTCCCAGCTCCTGTACTCAATACTCTGACCAATAAAGGAAAGCATACTATACACCTTCTTTACTATCCTATCTACCTGCGACTCCACTTTCAAGGAACTATGAATCTGTACTCCAAGTTCTCTTTATTCAGGAACACCCCCTAAGACCTTACCATTAAGTGTATAAGTCCTGCTAAGATTTGCTTTCCCAAAACACATCTCACATTTATCAAAATTAAACTCGATCTGCCACTTCTCAGCCCATTGGCCCATCTGATCAAGATTGCATTGTAACGTAAGGTAATCTTCTTCGTTGTCCACTACACCACCAATTTTGGTGTTATCAGCAAACTTACTAACTATACCTCTTATGGTCACATCCAAATCATTGATACAAATGATGAAAAGTAGTGGACCCAGCACTCCACTGGTCACGGGCCACAAGTCTGAGAAACAACCCTCCACCATCAGCCTCTTTCTTCTATCTTTGAGCCAGTTCTTTATCCAAATGGCAAGTTGTCCCTACATACCATGAGATCTAACCTTGCTCACCAGTCTCCCATGGGGAACCTTGTCGAATGCCTTACTGAAGTCCATAAAGATCACATATACTGCTCTGCCCTCATCAATCCTCTTTGTTACTTCTTCAAAAAAAAACTCATTAAAGCTTGGGAGACAGCATTTCCCATGCATAAAGCCTTGCTGACTATCCCTAATCAGTCCTTGCCTTTCCAAATACATGTACATCCTGTCCCTCAGGATTCCCTCCAACAACTTGCCCACCACCAACGACAGACTAATTGGTCTATAGTTCCCTCACTTGTCCATACCACCCTTCTTAAACAGTGGCATGACGTTAGCCAACCTCTAGTCTTCCAGCACCTCACCTGTGACTATCGATGATACAATTATCTCAGCAAGGGGCCCAGCAATCACTTCCCTAGCTTCCCACAGAGTTCTAGGGTACACCTGATCAGGTCCTGGGGCTTTATCCACTTTTATGCATTTCAAGACATCTAGCACTTCCCCCTCTGTAATATGGACATTTTTCAAGATGTCACCATTTATTTCCCTACATTCTATATCTTCCATATCCTTTTCCACAGCAAATACTCATTTAGTAGCTTCCCCCATCCCCTGCAGATCCACACAAAGGCCACCTTGCCGATCTTTGAGGGAACCTATTCTCTCCCTAATTACTCTTTTGTCTTTAATGTATTTTTAAAAAACTTTTGGATTTTTCTTAACTCTATTTGCCAAAGCTATCTCATGTCCCCTTTTAGCCCTCCTGATTTCTCTCCTAAATATACTCATACTCCCTTTATACTCTTCTAAGGATTCACTCGATCTATCCTGTCTATACCTGACATATGCTTCTTTCTTTTTTTTAACCAAACCCTCAATTTCTTTAGTCATCCAGCATTCCCTATAGCTGCAGCCTTTCCTTTCACCCTGACAGGAATATACTTTCTCTAGACTCTCGTTGTCTCATTTCTGAAGGCTTCCCATTTTCCAGCCGTCCCTTTTACCTGTGAACATCTGCCCCCAATCAGTTTTTGAAAGTTCTTGCCTAATACCGTCAAAATTGGCCTTTCACCAATTTAGAACTTCAACTTTTAGATCTGGTCTATCCTTTTCCATCACTATTTTAACACTAATAGAATTATGGTCGCTGGCCCCAAAGTGCTCCCCCACTGACACCTCAGTCACCTGCCCTGCCTTATTTCCCAAGAGTAGGTCAAGTTTTGCACCTTCTCTCATATGTACATTCACATACTGAATCAGAAAATTTTCTTGTACACACTTAACAAATTCCTCTCCATCTAAACCCTTAACACTATGGCAGTCCCAGTCTATGTTTGGAAAATTAAAATCCCCTCCCATAACCACCCTATTATTCTTACAGATAACTGAGTTCTCCTTACAAATTTGTTTCTCAATTTCTCTCTGACTATTAGGGGGTCTATAATACAATCCCAGTAAGGTGATCATCCCTTTCTTATTTCTCAGTTCCAACCAAATAACTTCCCTGGATGTATTTAGGGAATATCCTCCCTAAGTACAACTGTAATGCTATCCCTTATCAAAAACACCACTCCCCCTCCCCTCTTGCCTCCCTTTCTGTCCTCCCTGTAACATTTGTATCCTGGAACATTAAGCTGCCAGACCTCTCCATCCCTGAGCCATGTTTCTATATTTGCTGTGATATCCGAGCCCCATGTTTCTAACCATACCGTGAGTTCACCTGCCTCCCTGTTATAGGCCCCTTGCATTGAAATAAATGCAGTTTAATTTATCAGTTCTACCTTGTTCTCTGCTTTGTCCCAGCCTGCCCTGACTGTTTGACTTGCCTTTGTTTTCAACTGTACCAGTCTCAGATTGATCTCTTTCCTCACTCCCTCCCTGATTTCCACACACTCCCCCCTGCCCCCACCTTACTAGTTTAAATCCTACCGAGCAGCTCTAGCAAATCTCCCTGCCAGCATATTAGCTCCCATCCAATTTAGGTGCAATCCATCCTTCTTGCATAGGTCACTTCTACCCCAAAACAGCTTCCAATGATCCAAAAATGTGAATCCTTCTCCCGTACACCAGCTCCTCAACCATGCATTCATCTGCTCTATCCTCCGATTAAATCTGGAGATTATTACCTTGTTCATTCTTCTTTTGAATGTAGCTCCTAATTGCTCATACTTCCCCTCACAGAACCTCTTTCCTCCTTTCCCTGTATCTTTGGGACCTATATGGACCACAACAACTGAATCTTTCCCCTCCCACTCCAAGTTCTTCTGCCCAGATCCTGAACTCAGGTGCCAGGCAGGTGGCACTGCCTTCAGGGCTCTCAACCCTGCACACAGGGAACAGTGTCCATTTCCCTGACTGTACAATCCATGATTACATCTACATTTCTCTTTTCTCCCCTCTTGAATGGTTTCCCATACCGCAATCCTATGATCAGTTTGCACGTCCTCCTTGTAGCCCCTGCTCGTGTCCACACAGGCAGCAAGAATCTCAAACCTGTTGGACAAGCTCAAGGCTTGAGGCTCCTTCAGCACTACCTCCTGGATCCCTGTACCCCCTCACTTATAGTCACACCCTCCTATTAATCTAACAGATGTGACTGCTTCCTGAAACACAGCATCCAGGGAACTCTCCCTCTCCCTTGCAGTGTTTGAAGCTCAAAGTCCAGCTCATCAGCTCTGAGCTGGAGTTCCTCCAACAACCAACATTTGCTACAGATGTGGCCATGATTTAGTACAATGGAGTTCCATAGCTTCACATCATGAAAGCATAACACATTACCTGGCTCAGCATCTCTGTTTTAACTCCTCTTTGACAAACCAGAGTTGTTCCTCTGGTTTGATTGTAATATGAGAATGAGGGCTATTCCTGCCAATGAGTTTGCGTATGGTGTTGGAGCACAATTATGCTGGTTCTGATGGTTTAAAGTGTCTCATGGATATCTGGGTTTTTGAGTCGCTGGATCTCTTCAAATTTATCCCGGGTAGCACAGTGGTAGTGCCACACAATACAATGGAGGATATCCTCAAAGTGACTCCAGAATGTGTCTCCACAAGAAATGCACAGTGGTCACGCCTACTGATGGTGTCACAGATAGATGCGTCTGCACAGAAGATAGTGAGGCTGTAATCAAGGATGTTTTTCCCTCTGTTTGACTCCTTCACCACTGGTGCAGAGCCAGTCTAGGTGTAGGAGCAGAAGTAAGTTGTTCAGCCCGTCAAGTCTGTTCAATGTGATCATGCTCCCTTTGAAATAATTCCGTTTGTCCTCCCCAGTACCCAATGAACTTGGAGTTTGTGACGTTTGTGATTTGTTCCTCTAATCCCACTGTGCTGTCACTTCTGCAGTCTTTCCTCACTTAAATAATATATATCTCCTCTATTCTTTCTACCTCAGTACAAAACCTCACATTTTCCCACATTACATTCCATCTGCCAGGTCTTTGTCCATTAGTTTAGCCTGTTCACATCCCACTGTAGACTTCTCATCCTATTTGCTACTCCCGCCCCTATTTTTGTGGTTTCCACAAACTTGGCAATAGCACGTTTGCTTTTCTCTTACAAGTAAATAATTGTGGCCCAGCACTGATCCCTATTGCACTTCACTAATTACAGGTTGCCATCTGAAAATTCCCTTTCAGTCCAACTCACTGTCTTTGTAGTCTGAGAATTAGGCCCAGAGCATTCAGGAGAGTTGTTAGGGAGCACTTCTATACACAAAGGATGTAGATGTTTAGAACTCTCTTCTACAAATGGCAATGGATGTTGGATCAGTTGTTAATTCTAAACCTTTGTTAAGCAAAGATATTAAGGGACATGGCTAAATGCAGTACATGGAGTTCGGCCACAGATCAGCCATGATCTCATTGAATAGTGGAATAGATTCCAAGTGCTGAATGGTCTACTTTTCCTATGTTCTTATGTATTAGTTAGCCAATTGTCAATCCATGCTCATATATAACCCAAACAGCATAATTTATTTAAAAACTGAAACAACTGCGGATGCTGGAAATTCCTGATTAACCATGGGGTTAGTTTATCCCCTTCCTAAAATCCTTCATTCTGCCTGGGATATATCTTTGTTGTGAGTCATGAACTCATTTTAGACATTTGCCATTGATCATCAACTGTCTTTTCTGATAAACTCCTTTCCCTCTACACTCCAGCCAATTCCACCCTCAGTCCCACATAACTTTCCTTATTTAAGTTTAGTCCCATTATTTCTGACACAAGCTTTTCATTCTCAAGCTGAAAGCTAAATTCTTCCATGTTATGGTCACAGTTAATTTTTTACTCTGAGATGATTTATTGAAACAGTCTTATTATGCAATACCAGGTCCAAAACAGTCTGATCCTTGGTAGAATTCACATACATTGTTTTGGGAAACTTATCCTAAATGGCCCCTATGAATTCTTCTTCAACTTTAGGACTCAGTCAGTATTGATGTTATTAAGGCACTCTTGGTGTCAGCCACTTTGAGTACATTCTGTGGCCTACCACCCTCAAGTTTCCTCCAAGTGCTTTTTAAAACAGAGAAAAACTGATTGATCAGTTAAAGGGCATATGTTAAGTGTTAATCTGCATAGCTTCTACTTGCCCGTGTTTGATGCTATGACGCTTCACAATTCATAGGATTCAGTGAGACTGATTACTTTGCTCAAATTGTCCTATGGCACAAATCAGCAGGTGTTACGCATGAATATTTTGCAGAGTTGTTAGGACAATATGTGCTGTTGTTGCTTTTGGTGCTTTTGTTGTTTTTGTTTGATCAGATGTAAGACTTGTTGGCTGAGTCGAGTCAGCATTTATTGCTTGCCCCATATTGCCCTTGAAACAGGTGGCATATTAGGCCATTTCAGAGGGCAGTTAGAGTCAGCCACATTGGTGTAGGTCTGGAGTCACATGTAGGCCACACCAGGTAAAGACAATAGACTTCCAACAGTAACCCAGGTGGGCAATTTTGACAATTGACCGCAGTTACAATTGGACGAGCTTTTAATTCCAGATTCATTTTTATTTGAATTCAAATCTTACCATCCATTATGGTGAGATTCAATCCATAAAATTAGGCCGGGGTCTGGATTATTAGTCCAGTGACATTATCACTATGCCACTCATCTCTTGAGTGTTGGGTCTAGTTTCAGTTTATTAGATTTTGTAAATGGTTAGAGCCACCTGTAAGGCCACTGCAGATGACAATTAGGAGTCAAATACATTACAATGGATCTGACGTCAGATTCAGACCAGATTAGATAAGGAGAGTTGATTTTCTTCCCTAAAAGACTTGAGGATACTATTAAACTGGAGAGGTTTCAGGAAAGGTTTTACCAGAATCTTGCCAGGATTAGAAGCTTTGAGGCTGGATAGACTGGAATTATTTTTACTAGAGCATAGGAGGTTGAAGGTTGACCTAATAGAGATTTTTTAAAATCATGAGGGGCATAAATAAAGTGAAGAGTCAAGATCTTTTCCTTAAGGCTGGGGAGTTCAAAACTAGGGGACATATTTTAAGCTGAGAGGCAAAAAAAAAGTAAAAGGGACCTGAGGAGCAACCTTTTCACACAGAGGGTGGTTCATATGTGGAATGAACTGCCAGAGGAAGTGGTAGATGCAGGTACAGTTACAACATTTCAAAGACATTTGGACAGATACATAAATAGGAAAGATTTAGAGGGATTTAGGCTAAACAACAGGCAAGTGGGACGAGTTTCTTTTGGGAAACTTAGTTGGCATGGATGTGTTGGACCATAAGGTCTAATTCTACGCTTAATGACCCTTTGACTCTATGAAATTAGGTGGGCTTTTGATGACAATCCATTAGCTTCACTGTCATTATTTCTCAGATTAACCTTCTAAAAACTGCAAAGGGCTGTTTTTAGAAATTCCAAGATGGGTTCAAAGAAAGCACTGTCTCTGAAAAATGCTGAGAAAATGTTTCTCCTCAGGGGTGAGTCTAGGACCAGAGGGCATAGTCTCAGAATAGAAAAATGCAAATTTAAGACATAGATAAGGAGTCATTTCTTCTCTCCAAGGGTTGTGGGTCTTTGCAACCCCTTCAAGATTCACAACATCCTTCCAATAGGAAGGAGACCATAATTGCATGCAATGTTCCAACAATGGCCTAACCAAAGTCTGTACAGCTACAAAATGACTTCCCCAGCTCCTGTACTCAATGCTCTAACCAATAAAGGAAAGTATACCAAATGCCTTCTTCACTATCTTATCTATCTGCAACTCTACTTTCAAGGAACTATGTACCTGCACTCCAAGGTTTCTTTGTTCAGCAACACTCCCCAGGACTTTACCTTTAAGTGTATAAGTCCTGCTTAATGGTAAGGCCCTGGGGAGTGTCACTGAAATAGAGACCTTGGAATGCAGATTCATAGTTCCTTTGAAGTAGAGTCACAGATAGATAGGATAATGAAGAAGGCATTTGGTATGCTTTCCTTTATTAGTATAAGTGTCTAAGTGCTGCTCTGATTTGCTTTTCCAAAATGCATTTATCTAAATTTAACTCCATCTGCCACTCCTCTACGTTAGCACAATTCTCCTCCAGCCCCAGAGCCTTCACACTCGCCAACCCTCCGATTTCCCATTCCTTCTATATTCCAAAATCTATTGCTAACTATAAGCCACACGTCCAAGACATTGAAATTCATAATTCCCCATTCACAGGCCTCTTTTCCTGAAATATTCATGATTTAGGAAAGATGGCAGCTGGAATTTAATACAGAGAAGTGCAAGTTGAGAAGGAAAAGAGTGAAGTCAGTCAAGAGTCAGTTACAGTCGCACAATTCTAAAGAGCTTACAGGGACAGGGGGTCAGGAAAGTGCACGCATGTTCAAGTTTGAAGATTCAGGTCTTATCGGGAAATGCAGTAACAAAGCTTTGTGGAACATGTGATTCGTAAATGCAGATACAGAAACAACTTTTACACATATAGTATAAAAGGCAGAAAGTTATGTGAAACCTTTAAGAATGTTCAGTTAGTTCACGTATAGAGTACTGCATCCAGTCTTAGTCATCACACACTGGGAAGGTAATGAAGGTCCTTAATAGGGAGTTTAAAGTCTGGTTGAAGATTTGTAGCTCGGGTGTCCGTTGTTGTGGTTCTGTTCGCCGAGCTGGAAGTTTTTGCTGCAAACGTTTCATTCCCTGGCTAGGGAACATCATCAGTGCTATTGGAGCCTCCTGTGAAGCGCTGCTTTGATGTTTCTTCCGGTATTTATAGTGGTTTATTCTTGCCGCTTCCGGGTGTCAGTTTCAGCTGTAGTAGTAGCCGAACTAGAGGACATAGGTTTAGGGTGAGAGGGGAAAAATATAAAAGACACCTAAGGGGCAACCTTTTTCACTGAGGGTGGTATGTGTATGGAATGAGCTGCCAGAAGCAGTGGTGGAGGCTAGTACAATTGCAACATTTAAAAGGCTTTTGGATGGATGGATATATGAATAGGAAAGGTTTAGAGGGATATGGGCTGGGTGCTGGCAGGTGGGATTACATTGGGTTGGCATATCTGGTCAGCATGGATGAGTTGGACCGAAGGGTCTTTTTCCGTGCTGTACATCTCTATGTTCCATGACTTTATGAAGTAGTTAAAGAAAATTTATTCCCATTAACAGTATGCATAAAGACTAGAGAATGCAAATTTAAGATTTTGAGTAAGAGATGCAGCTAATCTGAGGAAAAACCTCTTACCACAGCAAGTGGTAATCATCTGGAATGTGTTACCTGTGAGGCTGATGAACATGGAGATGATCAATGATTTTGAAAAAAATTTGGGGGGCACTTGAGGGAAATTAGCCTGCAGGACTACAAGGGTAGACCAAGGGAATGAAGCATTCAGGAGGGAGTCACAGTATATATGTGATGGGCCAAAAGATCTCTTCTGTGCTGTGAATGACTATGAGATATTAATCATAGCAAACAACAGCTCATGACTTGCTTCAATGTCTTTACATCCTTGTGCCTCTCTGACGCACATCAGCTGCTCTTCTGTGTTACAGACTTCTAAATAATTGTGAGCTCTTATTGCTTTTGTCAAAGGACATTCTGTGGATGTTGTACAATATAAGCTCATGATGCCTGTGGCCAGGCTGGAATCATTCAGGTAATTCTCCTCGGCTCTCTCTCAAGGGCCCTTAAACCCTTTCTGCACTTCTGTGAGGAAACACACTTGCTCTAACTGAATCTTACAAAAGGTTCTCCATAACTTCCCTGTTTTTGTATCAGTACCTCTATTTATAGCTTCATAATGGAATTATTGAGTTCAGATACCACCGTGGCTTTTTGAGAATATGAATTTGGTTCAGAAATCTTGCAAAGAACTAGCTAATGTCAACGAAAGGAATGCAAAAATTGACATGTGGCTTGGCAAATCCAAATGTTTAATTACAGCTCTGCAGGGAAGGAGACCTGCTGTCAAACATAGTCTGACCTCGATGTTACTCCAGTCCTATATTAATGTGGCTGTGGGTAACTATTAACCTATCTTATACATAAACAAGGACTCTGCCCCCAGTGTTCTCTGTGGCAAGGGGTTTCAAAGACCCACGGCCCTTGGAGAGAAGAAATTACTCCTTATCTCTGTCTTAAATTTGCATTTTTCTATTCTGAGACTATGCCCTCTGGTCCTAGACTCACCCCTGAGGAAAAACATTTTCTCAGCATTTTTACCCTGTCAAGCTCCTTGAGAAGACTTTATGTTTCAATGTGATCACCTCTCATTCTTCTGAACTCCAGTGAGTAGAGTTCCAACCTGTTTAGCCTTTTCTCATTAGACAATCCCTCTACACCAGGGATCGTTCAAGTGAACCTTCTCTGCATTCCTCCAATGAAATGATATTTTTCCTTCAACAAGGAAATTGCTCAAACACTCCAGATATGGTCCCATTAGCACTTTTTACAGTTACATTAAGACTTCCCTACTCTTATACTTCAACCTCCTTGAAATAAGGGCCAATATTCCATTAGCCTTCCAGTTTATCTGCTGCACCTGTGTACTAGCTTTTTGTGTTTTGTGCACAAGTACCCTCAAGTTCCGTTGTGTTACAGCTTTCTGCAGTTTTGCTCCATTTAAATAATACTGTTCTTTTGAACTCCCTTCCACATGAACAACTTCAGTTTCCTACATTAAATGATATTGCCAACGTTTTGCTGACTTAGTTAACCTATCAGCATCTCACTATAAACTGTTTGTATCCCTCTCACAACTTGCCTTTGCACCTATGTTTGTGTCATCTGTAAATCTGGTACAGTACATTCACTTCCTTTCTCCAAGTCATTTATATTGTAAATGGTTACAGTCTCAGCACTGATCCCTGTGGAACCCCAATGGTCACAGATTTTCAGCTTGAAAGGGAATCCATTCAATGTTTCCTGCTCATTAGCCAATTCTCTATCCACACCAATATACTACCTCCAATACCATGGGCTCTTAATTTATTATTTAGCTTTTTGTGAGGTACCTTGTTGAACACCTTAGGGAAGTCAAAATATAACAATCTATTCCCCTCTGTTCATACTGATTGAGACTTCCTCAAAAAACTCTAATAAATTTGTCAAGCACAATTTTCCTTTCATGAAACCACGTTCACTCCATTTGTTTCGATTATGATTTCCAAGTGTGTTGTTACTACTTTCTCATTAATTACTTCAGCCCTCCTAAGAACTATCCCTGTCAGTTCTTGATAAAGTCCCTCCAAAAATCTGTCTGTAACTCTCTGAGTGATTCTTCAGTGTTGTTGGAGCTGCACTCATCCAGGCAAGTGGGAAAATTCCACCAGACTCCTGACTTGTGCTTTGTAGATGACGGATAGGCTTTGAGAAGTGAGGTGAAAAATTACTTACTTGCAGTCAGTGTGTTTATGTGGCAAGTCCAGTTGAGTTTGTGGTCAATAGTAACAGTATGCTGTCAAGGACAAAGAACTGTACAGCACAGGTCCTTTGGCCCTCCATACCTGCTCTGACACATTTTGCCCTTCCATACTACAATTGTCTTCACTTACAGGATCTATATCCCTCTACTCACTTCCTATTCATGTATTCATCCATGAGTTTCTGCAACACTGCTATTGGTCTGCTTCCACCATCTCCTCTGGAAACACATTCCAGGTACTTACCATTATTTGTGGGAGAACTTTGCCTCACACATCCTTACACATCCCACTGTCACAAAGCTAGTCCCTTTTTTTGCTGAACGCTGTTCCTTGCTCAAGAAGACTCTGTCCTTGATTTGTTTCAGAGGGACAATTAACCAGGCCGGGCTCTAATCAGTCTGGTTTGGTACAGAGATGAAAAGGATTTTGAGAGGCCTTTTTAAACAGATGAGACTTCAGGCCAAAGTGGTCATGTTTTAGAAGTGACCTATATAATGAAAGGGAAGTGGTCAGCTCTCTAGCTGAGCTGAGCAGTTTAGTTCAGTCTTGAACTGGGATGTTCAACAGGGAGCTGTGTAGAAACTATTTTTCTCTCTTTTCTGCCCTTCAACATCAACCTGTAAGCATGTGTTCCATTTATACTGGGTTTTAAAAGGAGTTTGTTTATTGGGAATGTTGCGTATATTCAGAACAGCATAATTAAGTCTAGTTTGGATAGACTGAGTTTCGTAGGTGTTCTTTATTCTGTTCTTAGTGTTTCATTGTGTAGTTTTGTGAATAAATTTTTGTCTGTTTTAAATTCTAGTAGTCAACCTCGCTAACTTACTCCGAGTAATGTTCACTGTAAAAATTACTGAAACAATTTGCAAAGTTATGGTCTGGGTTGCCTGCTTAAGAATGTTTTGAGTGATCTGGCCTAGTCCATAATACCACCTACACGTTGAACCTATGTTCCCTAGTTATTGGCCCCTCCACCCAGGGTAAAAAGCCTCATACTTTCCATTCTATCCATGTCATTCACAATCTTATAAACTTCTACCAGGTTACCCCTCAACCTCCTGCGTTCCAGTTAAAACGACAAGTCCATCCAATTTTTCTTCATAACTAAAACTCCCCCAAACCAGGCAACATCCTGGTAATCCTGGTACGGTATGACTTTCCTTGTTGCTGCCAAGTGCTGGTGAAGAGCAGACTGGAGGCTGGAGCAATGTTGGGCTTGTGCCTGGTGCCATGTGCTCAGCTGCTGCTGTTTGGAATTTTCTACGGACTATACAGTAAATCGTTTACACATTGTTATAACTACTTCATTCCTAACTTATTCTCAGACAACTGTAAGTAAGGTTACTGCTTTCCTTTTAATCCTCTTTTTGTATACAACAAGACATTTTTTAACTCTGTAAGATTTGTATCTACGATGGTGCCAGTAAAACGTAACCATTGCAAAAACGTTTCATTGTAGTCCCGTACTTCTGCACTGGAGTATAAGTGACAATGAAGGATATTCTATTCTATTCTATTCTGTACCCTCTGCAAAATATCCACATCCTTTTGATAGTGTAGTCACCAGAACTGTACGCAATATTCCAAGCGTGACCTAACTAAAATTCTATAAAGCTACAGCATAACTTGCCTATCCTGACACTCCATGCCCCTTCCAATGAAGGCAAGCATGCCATATGCCTTTTTTACTGTCTGATCTACTTGCCCTGCCACTTTCATTGATGTATGGACCTGTACTCCCAGTTCCCTCTGCATATCAATACTCTTAAGGGTTCTGCCATTCAGTACAATTTCCCATCTGCACGTGACCTTCCAAAATGCATCACCTCACATTTGTCCAGATTAAACTCCATCTGCCATTTTTTCTGCCCATGTCTCCAACTGATCTATATCCAGTTGTATCCTCTGACAACCCTCCTCACTATCCACAACTCCACCAATCTTTGTATCATCCACAAACTTTCTAATTAGATCAGCTACACTTTCCTCCAAATCACGAACAGCAGAGGTCCCATCACTGATCCCTATGGAACACCACTAGTCATAACTTTCCATTGTGAAAAGCATTCTTCCACTGCAACCCTCTGTCTCCTACAACTAAGCCAGTTTTGTATTCATCTTGTCTTCTCACCCCTAATATCATGTGACTTCAACTTTTGAACCAGTCTGCCGTGAGGGACCTTGTCAAAGGTTTTATTGAAGTCCATGTCAACAACATCAATCGCTTTTCCCTCATTAATTATCTTTATCACCTCTTCAAAAAACTCAATTAAGTTAGTGAGGCACAACCTCCCACACACAAACTCATGCTGTCTAGAGCTAAGAAGCCCATTTGCTCCTAAATGATCATCGGTGAACATTCCCATTTCTGACCTTATGATGGAGGAAGGCCCTTGATGAAGCAGCTGAAGATGGTTGGACCTATGACACTACCCTGAGGAACTCCTGCAGAGATGTTCCTGGAGCTGAGATGACTGACTTCCATAAAGCATGACCAACTTCCTCTGTGTCAAGTATAACTCCAACCAGCAGAGATTTTGCCCCGATACCCATTGACTCCAGTTTTGATGGGCTCCTTGTTAACATGTTTGGTCAATTGCAAGCTTGGCGTCATAAGAGTCACACTCACCTCACCTCTAGAATTGGGCTTTTTTGTCCATGTTTGAACCAATGCTATAATAAGGTCAGGAGCTGAGTGGCCCTGGCAGCACCCAAACTGGGCATCACTGAGCAGGTTATTGCTGAGTGGGGACTGCCTGTAGCACTGTTGGTGACAACTTCCAGCACCTTATGGATAACGTTTTCTAATATTCCATTGAACACTCTAAATCTATTTCATCTTTAGTTAAAGACCAGACCAAACTCCCTGTAAATAAATCAAGGAGATAGCCTAGAACTTAACTTTCATCTTATTTAACAGCAAGTGTAAGGTTGTGTTCCAGATGTAATTCGATTGGTCACATTACTCGTTATTAAGCAAAACATACTTTATTCTTTCCCCCAGTT
This sequence comes from Hemiscyllium ocellatum, assembly GCF_020745735.1. Lineage (NCBI taxonomy): Eukaryota > Metazoa > Chordata > Chondrichthyes > Orectolobiformes > Hemiscylliidae > Hemiscyllium > Hemiscyllium ocellatum. The sequence continues at coordinate 24,071,663 of NC_083403.1, read as the reverse complement.
AAAATACAAACAAACGAAAGAAGAATTTGTATAACTTTAACTCTAATACAAAATTTAGCAGAATAATAGATTATTTAACTATTAAATGACGATTGTTCCAATGTAGGAACGTCCCATAACCACAGCCTTGCCAAATGCAGAGTCAGTAAAACAGATGGTCTCACATGCGATCCTGGCTGCAGAAAGAGAGCCCTGACATTTAGCTGAAACAGCAAGAAATGTAAGAGCTTCCACAACTAAATTCAAAAACTCCAGCAACTGCTGAAAGCTGAACTAAAGCCCTGGATGTGGGAGCCTGACTCCACCCATTCATGCTGGTTCTATTGTTCCAACTTTTCTTTGAAAATCCCAAGACCTTACAAGCTTTTACTTTATGGGTTGGAACAAACTGCTCATTACCTTTGTTTCAACCTCTTGCCATAAAAAAAACCCAGGATCAAACGGACCTCCTAAAGCCATAGTATCATCACACTCTAAGCAGTTGATATAATTGAGCAAACTTATTAAGTCAGTGATGAACTTAGAATAACACCCAACAATCCTTATTAGTATTCTAAAATTCCCTTTCTTCTTTGATCTTTTTAGTTTCAAAATTCCCTCAACATTCACCTACAGTGGGTGGATGCCTTCAACACTCACTTAGTAACCCTAGTAAGTTACATCCAACATCATGAAGCAACTCTTGTTCTTTTTGGCTCTGATGCCAAACTCTTTATAATAATACTCTGTGATAGCTTATCATATTTTGGAAACTTGGGTTCTAACTTGGAAGAATGATCAGTAGCTTTAAGTTTGATTTTTATTTCCATATTGTGTGTACTAAGGATGGAAGGCTATAACTTACAACTCAGGGTGTCTGGTTTTCTGGAACATGTTGACATGCAGTTACCAAGGTGGTTCAACATTTGAGGTGAAGAGTTCAGTGCATTGGAAAAAAGGTAGTGAGAACAAAATTGGACTGTTGTCTAGCAATAAGGTGTGTCATGACACAAGGACACTGAAGTGGTAGAGTAGCATGCGGGATTTACAGTCCGAGAGAAGAAGGTCATTCAAAGAGAAAAGGCATCTGACAATGGCAGTGCAATGTAAAAATATTCAAAGCAGTTTGGGCTAAAAAGAGGTCATTAGTGGTTTACAAGTCGGTAGGAGAACAGCTCCAGAAACAGGAGGCTGTGGAAGCGAAGTTTAAGAAACCTAAGATAAGAAATAAGTGAGCCGTGTCAGTAGTTTATTTAAGTGTTCCAGAAAGAAGTATTAACTAAAAAAATAGTGGTGGGCAAATGCAGATCTTTTCTGAAAAGACACCGATTATGGTCCGAGTGAACAAGGAATTTTAAAGTGAAGATGAGGTGATCCTTCACTTAAGTTTAAGTGTTGATAAGATTGTTGTTAAGGTTAAAAGAGTTCAGTCTTCATTTATGGTATTTGTGTGGTATTTTTCATACAGTACATGCACAGTAAACTATAGTTCATGTATTTTTCTCTTGTGTTTTTTACATTCTTTTGTTAGAAGTATATGCAGCTTCTTGCGAATATGACTATTTAATGGCTGAACAATACGGTAAACAAATAGCAAAGAAAAAACTTAAGAGTCTGATGGACCTATTTGTTCAGTATTACCATCAGTTGGGGTCATAACATCTTGAAGCTCTTTGCTCCAAGTCCACTTTATGCTCACTTCGCATGTCCTCCATGTAAGACATACCTACTATACATAACTCTGTCCAGTTTAACTGTATCTTCTTAAGCCAATTCCTTCCTATTCAGGTAGACTTTGTCCCCTCCTACTACAACCAATGATAACCAATAGGATGTATCATGGTATTATACTCTAAAACTAAATTCGTCCAACATTGCAATACTGTTATTGGACTAACTTGTTAGACTCACGTCAGTTTTGTGTTCCTGACTGCGACTTAGGGACTTACTGTACACTCCTTTTGAGAGACATGTCAGCAACTGTAACAATAATGATAGTGAGTTGTCAATCTCTGACTTTTATTTCTACTGTGAATGCTGTAATTTTATCTTGAGCTCTAGTACTCCAATCTTCCATGTGTACTTTTTTCTTTCATGCCCTTTTGATCTTCCTGTGTGACAATGGTCTGACGTCTATCATATACACATTTGAGACTTTTCATACTCCTAATCAAGTTTTGGATTTACTGTGACCTCAATGTGATTCATATTTGCAAACTGAAGTGTCTCTGTTTCCTCTGCTCTTGTGTTCTGTCTGGTTTATGTCTGACGTTTGCACGCCACATTGGAGACATTGAAAGGGTTGATTAACACCATGTCCATGGGCAGCATTGAACTTTCTAACTTTGAGCCTAATTTCACCACCATGTTCTGGATCTCACTGCAATCAGATGGATCCTACCTGTTGCAAAAGAACTTCTTTACAATTTGCAACAATGTTTCCACCATTTCCAATGATGTATAGGTACCTTCACCATTCCCCATTCAATTCATTGTGTTTACTCAAAAGCTCAGCCTGGATTTTATTGATTTTCAGGTCTTCTATGAACGTGTATCTAAGGGTGATTTCTAAGTTTACTCCGTACCCATAATAATAGGAACATAAAAACACATAAAATAAGAGCAGGAGTAGGCCATTCGAGCCTGCTCTGCCATTTAAGTAATTCATAGAATCCCTACATATGGACACAAGCTGTTTGACCCAACAAGTCCACACTGACCCTCCTAAGAGTATCCCACCCAGACCCATTCCCCTGCGCTATTATTTTTTCATTTTCACTGACTAACGCACCTAACCTACACATCCTTGAACACCATGGGCAATTTAGCATGGCCAATTCACCCACCTGCACATCTTTGGAGTGTGGGAGGAAACCAGAGCACCCAAAAGAATACCACGCAGAGAGTGGCCCAAGGCTGGAATTGAACCTGAGTACCTGGTGCTGTGAGGTAGCAGTGCTAACCACTGAGCCACAATGCCACCCTCATTACCTATCACACAACTCAGTACACTGTTACTACTTTCACCCCCTATTCTTTGATCCCTTTAGCTCAAAGAACTACATTCATCTGCTTCTTGAAAATATTCAATGTTTTAGCCTCAACTGTTTTCTAGGGCAGAGAATTCCATATGCTCACCAGTGTCTGAGTGAAGAAATCTCTCCTCATCTCAGCCCTAAAAGGATTACCCCATATCTTTAGACTGTGACTCCTGGTTCCAGAGTCCCCAGTCATTAGGAAGAGCCTCCCTGCATTTACTCTGTCTAGTCCTGTTAGAATTTTGTAGATTTCTATGAGATCCCCACCTCCTTTTTCTAAACTCCAATTAATACTGCCCTTAGCTGATCCAGTTTCTCTGCATATCTCAATCCTGCCATCCCAGAAATCAGTCTAGTAAACTTACAGCACACTCTCTCCACAGCAAGAACATTCTTCCTCAGATAAGTAGACAAAAATGGCACACAATATTCTAGGTATGGCCTCACAATTGCACTAAGACATACCTGCTCCTGTACTCGAATCCTTTCATCGCATATGTCAACAGACATATGCGTACTGACTTTTAGAGATGAGAATGTTTCTTTAATTTGAGTATGTATTTTACAACAGTCTCTCTTGGCAAGTGCATAAATGGGCCTTTGCCTGATTTGGCCAGACAAAGTAAGTGGAGCCCTGCACAGGTCTGTGCTGTGGCCTCAACACTTCACATTTACATCAATGATCCAAAGGAGGGAACCAGAGGCATGATAGCCAAGTCTGCAGATGACACAATGCAGTGTAGAAAAAGCGAAGAAGGCATAACAAGGTTGCAGATCAAAGGCTGAGTGAATGGATCTGTCACAAGGAATGTAATGTGGGAAAGTATGAAGATGTTCACTTTGACAGGAAGAATGGAAAAGCAAAATATTATTTAAATAGAAAATGGCTGCAGAATTCAGAGGTGCAGAGGATTTAGTTGTTCAAGTGCATAAGTCACAAAAGCACGAAGAGCACAAAAATGAAAAGGCCAGTTAAACCCTTTATTGAAAGAGGATCCTGATAAGGGTCAGGATCTTCTGCTTCAGTTACACAGTTATATTGGCGAGGTCACATCCCGTGAATACGGAGTGGAGTTTTGGTCTCCTTATTTAAGGACGTTGAGAATCACACAACACCAGGTTAAAGTCCAACAGATTGATTTGGAAGCACCAGCTTTCAAAGCGCTGCTTCTTTATCAGGTGGTTGTGGAACAGAATCAGAAGAGCTTCCTTATGTAAGGAAGGATGTAAATGTATTGGAAGCGGTTCAGAGGGGGTCTATTATATTAATACCTGGAATAAGTGGGCTGTTATGCGAGGAAAAGTTGGACAGGCTGAGCTTGTTTTCACTGGAGTTCAGAAGACTGAAGGTTTACTGCATTGTGAAGTGGATAAGATCCTGAATGACATTGGCAAAATGGATGTAGGAATTATGTTTTCTCTTGTGGATCAGCCCAGAATTATGGGACCAACTTTTTAAAATCAATGGTCACCTTTTTAGTGTAGCTATGCAGGGAATTTTTTTTGACTCAGAAAGCTTTGCGACTTTGAAGTTCTATGCTTCAGAAGATGGTAGAGGTGGGTCATTAAATATTTTTCAGGTGGGCATAGATAGATTCCTCTTAAACAGTGGAATTAAGGGTTATGGGGGAGGTCAGAAGGTGAATACAACTTACTCACCCACCATCTTTTGAATGGTGGTTAAGGCTTGAGTGATGAATGACCTATTCCTGCTCTTTCTTCATAAGTTCCAGATCTGTCAAGTCCATTTGTTCATAATCAAAGAAAATCAATACCACCAATAGAAAGAAATTAAAAACCGCTTGAAAGTTCATAAAGTTCTTCAAAATGGATTTAATTTTTTTAAGAAAGGATTTCTGTACTCAGACTTCATTCATAACTGTTTTCTATGATAAAACCATCTACATGCCACAAGTCAGAAGTGTAATGGAATATTCTCCAACAAGACTCAAGAAGCTCAACACCATGAGTACCCATCCATCTTCACGTCCTCCACTACAGATGCACAGGCACGAACTCACCAAGGCTCTTTCAACAGCACCTTCCAAACCTGTGACCAGTACCACCTAGAAGGGAGCAGGCAATGGATGGGTTGGAACACCACGAGTTCCCTTCCAAACCACACACCATATTAACTCAGAAGGATATCACTTTCATTGTCACAGGGATAAATCCTGGGAGCTCCTTCCTTAATACTACAGTGAATGTAACTGCATCACATAGACCACAGTAGCTCAAGAAAGTGGCTCAGCACTACCATTTTAATAAAAGTAATTAGGGATGAACAACAAATGGTGGTCTATCCAGCAACGCTCACGTCCCATGAAAAAGACGTGTAAAGGTCGCAGAGGCTGGAAATTGGATTAAAAACAGAAAGTGCTGGAATTAGCAGATCCGGCAGCCTCCATGGAGAGAGAAACGGAGTTAACATTTTACGTAAAGGACCTTTCAGCATTCCACAGAAAGTGCCAGGTCTAATTATTTCCAGCATTTCCTTTTGTTTTCATATTATGTTTAGGGCTAACACCAAAATTTAAGAACTGCCTCCCAATTTATACCTGTTAGATTTACTGGTTGTCTATTCATGAAATAACCACTAGATGGGTCTCTTAGACAGACGAAGGTGACACAAGTTACAAAAGTTACGTATGAAGAAGAATAAGACTAGGAATCGGTCGTTCAGCCCTTCGAACATGCTTCGCCAACCATGGCTGATATTCTATCTTATCTCCACCTTCCTGTTGTGTCTCGGTCCCACAATTCCCTTGGGACCCAAAAATCTACTGTATTGACCTCTTGTCTGGAATGAATGAGAACAATTACATAACCAAACCTACAGGTGGCAGTACAGTGCAGTTTTTCACAATACATTGAATTTAGACAAGCTTTCCCACTGATTCAGAGATTAAATTAGGTGCACTTTTAGAATCCAAAACATATCTTCTTTACAAATAAATCCCAGTCAAAAAAAAAGGGCTCGTCAGAAAAATAATATTCATGGACTTAAACAGAAACAAACTTCAAAAGTTACCAAAATAATGGTCACTAAAACCCAAAGCGGATCTCTCCTAAACCACAAAACCAAACCATCAACCTAAACAACCAAATAACCAGCTCGTAAGCAATCAAACACCAGAGTATAGAATCTACTAAACCCAACCCAAATCCAGATGCAGATTGACAAAATATCATGCCCATGTTCAATGTTCAAACCAGTTCCAGACTAATTAAACACCAATGCAGACCACAGTATGCCACCAGACCAAGATGCCAGTTGACAGGGGTAATATTACTGGCAAGTGATCCAAATGCTTGCTCTGATGTTCTGGAGATATTAATGCAAATCCCACCACAATAGCTGGAGAAATTCAATAATAAATCTGGAATAAATTGCTAGTTTCATGAATAATGATCACATATCAACCAAACCATCATCAAAAACCATCTGGTTCATTGAAGTCATCAGTAAACGAAATCTACCGTACCTTACTTGCTCCGGGCTATATATGACTCCAGACTCACAGCAATTCATTTGGACTCTTCCCTGCGAAATGGTCATTCAGCTGGAAGTGATTTACCATGACCTGCTCAGTAGCGATTAGGTCAAGGCAATAAATATTGGCTTTGGTAGCAATGTCCACAGCCTTACAGCAGGCAAAACGACCTAACTGATCAGACCTTGAACCACCAAAACCCACACTGACTAAACACCAATTTTTTTTTTGCAGCAGAAGTATTCAAATAGAACATTTAAAAAAAACCTCCTATGCTTGATCATCTGGGGATTATTTTGCATGGTGCCCTGAAGATCAGTCCCGAATCCAGGGTAAGTCTTGGACAACTGCACCATGTGTCAAAAAATCAACAGATGGCCTGTTGCTACAAGATGGCTTCATTTCATTCTCTTGAAAGCATTTTTGTTAATGTTGCTAACTTCACAAAGTTCCTGACATGGGTTTTAGGAGTTGTAGCTCACTTAGTTCCTAGTGGCAACCTCAATCTGATTCATGGGGTCTGGTACCCAATACTGCAGTGCTTGAGCACTGATTGCACCATTTAAGTTCTGCATTGGGTTGAAGTTGGGCCAACATTCCAGTTTGACATGGTGTAAATACATAAGTCAATAGAAATAGGGTGCCCAAATAGTGGTATGCCCTGCCAAGCAAATAGGTCCAGATAAATTCAATCCCAAAAATTTTCAAAACCAGTAGAACCAGACCATGACTGACACCAGGCTACAGGAGGAGCTATTCAGCCAAGCACCCTTGGGGCAGCATGGTGGTTCAGTAGTTTGCACAGCTGCCTCACAGAGCCAGGGACTCGGGTTCACTTCCTGTCTCGGGCGACTGTCTGTGTGGAGTTTGTACATTCTCCCTGTGTCTGCATGGGGGGGGTTACTCTGGCCTCCTCCAACAAGTGTTGAAAAATGTGGTGCTGGAAAACCACAGCAGACCAGGCAGCGTCCGAGGAGCAGGAGAATCGACGTTTCAGGCATAAGTCCTTCTTCAGGATTGAGGCTGGTGTGCCAAGCGGGCTGAGATAAAAGGTAGGGGGGAGGGAATTTGGGGGAGAGGCCCTGGGAATACAATAGGTGGAAGGAGGTGAGGGTGAGGGTGATAGGCCGGAAAGGGGATGGGGGCAGAGAGGTCGAGAAGAAGGTTGCAGGTCAAGAGGGCGGTGCTGAATCCAAGGGTTGGGACTGGTGTAAGGTGGGGGATGGGGAAATGAGGAAGCTGGAGAAATCTACATTCATCCCGTGTGGTTGGAGGGTTCCTAGGCGGAAGATGAGGCGCTCTTCCTCCAGGCGTCGTGTGGTCAGGGTCTGGCGATGGAGGCGGCCAAGGACCTGCATGTCCTTGGCGGAGTGGGAGGGGGAACTAAAGTGTTGAGCCACGGGGCGTTTGGGTTGGTTGGTCCGGGTGTCCCAGAGGTGTTCTCTGAAACGTTCCGCAAGTAGGCGGCCTGTCTCCCCAATGTAGAGGAGACCACATCGGGTGCACCGGATACAGTAAATGATGTGTGTAGAGGTGCAGGTGAATTTGCAACGGATATGGAAGGATCCATTGGGGCCTTAGAGGGAGGTGGGCGCAAGTTTTGCACTTCTTGCGGTTGCAGGGGAAGATGCCGGGAGTGGAGGTTGGGTTGGTGGGGGGTGTGGACCTGACAAGGGAGTGGTCTCTCCTGAATGCTGATAGGGGTGGAGAAGGAAATATATCCCTCCAACAATCCAAAGATGTGCAGGTCAGTCGAATTGGCCATGCTAAATTGTCCATGGTGTTAGGTGCATTAGTCAGGAGTAAATATAGGGTAGGGGAATGGGTCTGGATGGGCTACTCTTCAGAGGGTCACGTGGACTTGTTGGGCCAAAGTGCTTGTTTCCGTACTGCAGGGAATCTAATCTAATCACCCTTCAGATGGAAGTAGTAGGTTCCAAACAGCTCCTCAAAATAAGAATGAGAGGGAAACAGCTATGAATTTTAAAGCTTTCAGTCATCAGATTAACCACCACCAGTGGAGGAAAGATGCTATCGATGGAGTCTTGTCCATTAATGGTGAAAATCTGACAAGGGAGGGGTAGAGATTCCAGAGAGCTGAGGACTTTGTGGGAATGGAAGGGAGAGGCCATGAAGGGATTAAAAAAATAGGATGAGAATTTCAAAATCGAGACAGCTGTGCTCTGACAGCCAGTGTAGGTCAGTGAACACAGGGTGGGGTGATCTTGCTGTGAATAAGGATATTGGATCGTAAAGGAGTTGGAGGCATTTGGGAAGAGACTACTGTATCTTGAGGTTTAGATACTTGAAGTACAGGCACAAGTGGTGGGACGAAAGCAGTGAAGAATTGGGGATCAGATTTTAAGGAAGGCAGTGACCTCGGATTACTCAATCCTCCTCTGCTCAGCCTGACATAAAAATGACCTGAAGACTTTGAAATGTCTGTGGTTGTTGAAATGATTCATAGTACAGAGTTTTATATAAATGTTTTATGTTTTATATAAATGGGCAACCGTTGATTTAAAATATGTGGCAGTAGACTGTGGAAAGCATTTTTAATTGTGTAACCGAGGCCACTTTGATGCCACAGCTGGACATTGAGGCTTGAGATATATATGAAAGATATGAAGAAATGATTATGAAAGATGCAATCCAAGGCACAGAGTTACATAATGTCAGTGAAAGAAGAGATTCACTTACATCTACCAAACATCTTTTGCGTATTACAACATTCACCAATGCTATAGAAGCAAGGGCATTTGCTTCGCTCCAATATGGCAACCATTAATCCCACAAACGGCAATGAGATATTCAAGAAATTCATCTGGTTTTAGCTGAGGAGCACGTTTTGTTTAACAAAGAGACTTGCATTTTCATTGTGCCATTCCCGGCTTTGGGTCAAGCCAAAGCACTTTCCAGTCAATGACTGCAATTTTGATTTATGCGCAATAACTAATTTAAGACAGGAATGGTAGCATTCACATTGCCATAACACTGATACCCTTTGACATCCTTAACAGAAAGGCAGACCGTCGAGAAACTCATGTCCCAGGCAGACCAGCCAGACCAACTCCTGGGGCCCAACCACAGGCTGCAACCGACCCAGGAAACATGGGAGACATGCTGCCCTGCAGATGAGACTGAAACAACACAGTTTCAAGTTACCCCTCCCCAGCATATTCCTGTCAAATGCCTAAGCTGTTGAAAATAAGCTGAACAAATTTGAAGTTACCAAATGGAATTGAGAGACTGATATGTACTCTATTTTATAGAGACATGCTCAATCCTGCTTCACTTGACTGTATCTTACAACCAGAGAGTTTCTTAATCCACCGGATGGACCACATGACATCCTCCAGCAAGGCAAAGGGTGGAGTGGTCAACTTCCTAATCAACACCTCTTGGTGATGACCCTGTCGAGTTACTGCTCCCTCGACCTAGAATATCTAACAGTGACCTGCTGTCCCTACTAACCCCTGTGGGAGTTCACCTCCGTTATCCTGATAGCAGTTTACATCCCACCCCATGCACACTTAATAAAATACATACTGCCAAAACTATCATTGAGGTGGAATACCCCAAGGCCTTATTCATCAACCAGGCCAACCACAAGAATGTGTGACCAAAATACCATCACCACATCTGCTGTCCCACTGGGGATCAAAACATCCTTCACCCTTGCTACACAACCAAAGACATTTACTGCTCCAACCCCTCCAACCACAATTTGGTACATCAGACATAGAACATAGAACATTACAGTGCAGTGCAGGCCCTTCAGCCCTCAATGTTGTGCTGTCCTGTGGAACCAATCTGAAGCCCATCTATCCTACACTATTCTATTTTTATCCATATGCTTATCCAATGATCCTTGAAGCTGGCGAGTCTACTACTGTTGCAGGCAGTGCGTTCCACACCCCTTCTGCTCTCTGAGTAAAGAAACTACCTCTGACAGCTGTCCTAGAGTGATCACCCCTCAGTTTAAAGCTATGTCCCCACCATCCGAGGCAAAAGGCTCTCATTGTCCACCCTCTGATTATCTTATATGTCTCAATTAAGTCACCTCTCTAACTTCTTCTCTCTAATGAAAAAAGCCTCAAGTCCCTCAGCCTTTCCTCATAAGATTGTCCCTCTGTACCATGCAACTCCTCATAAATCACCTCTGAACCCTTTCCAAAGCTTTCACATCGTTCCACTCATGTAGTGACCAGAACTGTACGCAATACTCCAAGTGCGGCAGCACCAGAGTTTTGTACAGCTGCAGCATGACCTCGTGGCTCCGAAATACAATCCCTCTACCAATAAACACCAACACACCATATGCCTTCGTAACGATCCTAACAACCTGTTTGCCAACATTAAGGGATCTACGTACATAGACACTGAGATCTTTGTGCTCATCTACGCTATCAAGAATCTTACCATTAGCCCAGTACTCTGTATTCCTGTTGCTCCTTCCAAAATGAATCACCTCATATATTCCCACATTAAAGTCCATTTGCCACCTCTTAGACCAGCTCTGCAGTTTATCTACATCCCTCTGTAACCTGCAACATCCTTCAGCACTATCCACAACTCCATCAAAGTTAATATCATCCACAAATTTTCTAACCTATCCTTCTACGCCCTCATCTAGGTCATTTATAAAAATGACAGACAGCAGTGGCCCCAAAACAGATCCTTGCAGTACCCCACTAGTAACTGAATTCCAGAATAAACATTTCCCATCAACCACTATCCTCTATCCTGTTTCAACTAGCCAATTTCTGATCCAAACCGCAAAATCATCCTCAATCCCATGCCTCCATATTTTGTGCAATGGCCGACCATGAGGAACTTTATCAAATGCCTTACTGAAATCCACATACCCTCACCCACCTGTTTGGTCACCATCTCAAATAACTCAATAAGATTTATGAGGCATGACCTACCCTTCATAAAACATGTTGACTATCCCTAGTCAATTTATTCCTCTTAGATGATTATAAGTCCTATGTCTTCTAACCTTTTCCAACACTTTACCCATAACCGAAGTAAAGCTCACTGGTCTATAGTTACCCGAGTTGTCTCCACTCCCCTTCTTGAACAAGCAGACAATATTTGCTATCCTCCAGTCTTCTGGCTGTATTCCTGTAGACAATGGCAACATAAAGTTCAAAGCAAAAGGCTCTGCAATCTCCTCTCTGACTTCCCAGAGAATACTAGGATAAATCCCATCTGGCCCAGAGGAGCTATCTATTTTCACACTTGCCAGAATTGCTAACACCTCCTCATTGTGTACCTCAATCCCACCTACTATAGTAGCCTGTATCTCAGTATTCTCCTTGAAAACATTATCTTTTTCAAGTGTGTTCCTATCTGCCGATGACTTCTCATGTCCCCTCCTGGCTCTTCTTAGCCCTCTTTTTAGGTCTTTTCTGGCTAACATGTAACTCTCAAGCACCCTAACTGAGCCTTCACATCTCATCCTAACATAAGCCTTCTTCTTCCTCTTGAGCAGAGATTCAACTTCCTTAGTAACCCACAGCTCACACGTTCGACCACTTCCTCCCTGCCTGACAGGTACATACTTATCAGGGATCCACAGTACCTGTTCCTTGAATAAGCTCCACATTTTATTTGCGTACATTCCCTGCAGTTTCCTTCCCCATCCTATGCATCCTAAATCTTGCCTAATAGCATCACAATTGCCTTTCCCCCAGCTATAACTCTTGCCCTTTGGTATATATCTATACCTTTCCATCGCTAAAGTAAACATAACCAAATTGTGGTCACTATCACCAAAGTGCTCACCTACCTCCAAATCTAACACCTGACCAAGATCATTACCCAATACCAAATGCAATGTGGCCTTGCCCCTTGTTGGCCCGTCTACATACTGTGTCAGGAAACATCCTGCACACGTTGGACAAAAACTGACCCATCTAAAGTATTCGAACTATAATATTTCCAGTCAATATTTGAAAAGTTAAAGCCACCATAACAAATATCCTGTTACTCTCACTCCTGTCGAGCATAATCTTTGCTATCCTTTCCTTTACATCTCTGTAACTATTCAGAGGCTTATATAAAACTTCCAACAGGGTGGCCTCTCCTTTACTGTTTCTAACCTCAGCCCACACTACCTCAGTAGACAGGTCATCATCAAATAGGCACTGCCTCCACAATACTGTCTTTGTCTAACAATGCCGCACCTCCCCCACTTTTACCATCTTCTCTGTTCTCACTGAAATGTCTAAATCCTGGAACCTGCAACAACCATTCCTGTCCCTGCTCTATCATATCTCAGAAATGGCCGCAATATTGAAGTCCCAGGTACTGACCTATGCTGCAAGTTCACCCACCTTATTCCAGGTGCTCCTGGCTTTGAAGTAGAGACACTTCAAACCATCTTCCTACTTGTTGGTGAACTCTTGCGACCTTGAAACCTAATTTCTGATCTCACTACTCTCAAGCTCTGGACACTGGACACTGGAACTACAATTCAGGTTCCCATCCCCCTGCCGCATTAGTTTAACCGCCCCTCAACCCCACTGAAGAGCATTAGCAAATCTCCCCCCCCCACTCCCAGGATATTGGTATGCCCCTGGTTCAGGTGTACATTATCCTGATTGTAGAGCTCCCATCTACCCCAGAATGAGCCCCAAAACGCTCCCTCTGCACCATCCCTGTAGCCACATGTTCAACTGCTCTCTCTCCCTATCCCTCGCCTCACTAGCACGGGGCATGGGCAACAAACCAGAGATAACAACTCTGTTTGGTTGAGCACTAAGCTTCCACCCTAGCTCCCTGAATGTCTGCCTTAAATCCCCATCCCTTTTCCTACCTGTGTTGTTAGTGCCTATGTGGACCACTGCTCCCCCTCCTCAAGGAGCCCGAAATCCAAGACATCACAAACCCTGGCACCTAGGAGCCAACACAACAACTATGAGTCTCTCTTGTTCTCTCCTATCTGTCCCCCTAAGTATGGAGTCCCCAATGACTAATGCTCTGCTCATCTCCTCCCCTTCCTTTCTGAGCAACAGGGACAGATTCTGTGTCAGAGACCTGTACCCCATGGCTTATCCCCGCCCCCCTAACAGTATCCAAAACGGTATACTTGTTATTAAGGGGAACAGCCACAGGGGTTCCCTGCACTGCCTGCCAGTTCTTTTTCTGTCCGTTGACTGTAACCCATCTGCCTTTTTCCTGTTCACGAGGTGTGATGACCCTCTGTAACTCCTCTCAATAACCATCTCTCCCTCCCAAACAATCCAAAGTACATCCAGCTCCAGCTCCAGTTCCCTAATGTGGTTTTCGAGGAGCTGGAGTTAGGTGCACTTCCTGCAGAGGAAGTCAGCAAAGACACTAGTGGTGACCCTTACCTCCCACATTCTGCAGGAGGAACATTCAACTGCCCTAACCGCCATTTCCATCATTCATGACCTTACCAATCCGGTGCACCGAACCTTGTTTTTTTGGTTAGAGGAAGAGGATGGGTAGGACGGACTACCTAGGTAGTGCTTCTGTTAACACAACCACCCAAATATATTACTTCACTTACTGAGCAGTCCCATGTCTGCTCCTGCTCAGTGTGCACTCTACCTTATTCACAGGATAAGTTTTTAAATCAGTCCTTCACCTTTCCATCAGCCCCCGGTTGATGCTCCCAATCTTGTTGCTGCTGAAACAAAAATAGAGGGGCCCGATGCTCAAGGTAAGTTTTCTTAAATTGGCGACACATCTTTTTGTTTTTAACAGACCATAAGGCTGTGTTTCTTCTCCCAGCTCACAAGCAGAACCTGAAGTGTGAGGATCCGGTACAGAAAATCCTACTGTGCTCATCTGAGGTAATGGACAAGCTCCTATGTGACTGATGGGAGTCGGTGGACTGGTACATATCCAAGTACTCAGGTGCCAACTTTAATGAATATGCCAATACCATCACAGACTTCATCAGTGAGTGTGTAGAGGACTGCGTGCCAAAGACATTAGTCTGGGTGTTCCCCAACTGGAAACCAGAAGATCCACTCCCTATCGAAGATCAGATCTGAGGTGTTCAAGTTGGGTGTCCCTGACCTATACCAGACATCTAGGTATGATCTTCACAAAGCCATCAGGAATGCCAAGAGACAATACCAGACTGAACTAGAGTCCAGGGCTAACCACATGAGCACACGTCAACTGTAGCAAGGTTTACACGATATAATGGGCTACAAAGTGAAATTGTGTAGAATCATTGGCAAAGAACAAAAAACAAAGAACAAAGAAAATTTACAGCCCAGGAACAGGCCCTTCGGCCCTCCAAGCCTGAGCCAATCCAAATGTACTGTCCAAACCTGTCAGTCAATTCCTAAGCATTTGTATCCCTCTGGTCCCCACCTATTCATGCATCTATCCAGACGGATCTTAAATGAATCTACCCTGCCTGCTTCTACCACGCGTTCCAAATGCCCACCACCCTCTGTGTGAAGTACTTACCGTGTGTATCCCTCTTAACTTTCCACCTCTTACCTTGAAAACATGATCTCTCATTATGGAATCCTTCACCCTGGGAAAAAGCTTGTCTCTATCCACCCTATCTATACCCTTCATGATTTTGTAAACTTCAATCAGGTCCCCCCTCAATCTCCTCTTTTTTAGTGAAAATAAACCTAACCTACTCAACCTTTCTTCATAGCGAGCACCTTCCATACCAGGCAACATCCTCGCAAACCTTCTCTGCACCCTCTCCAAAGCATCCACATCCTTTTGGTAATGTGGCGCTCAGAACTGTATACAGTATTCTAAATGCAGCCGAACTAATGTCTTTTACAATTTTAACATGACTTGCCAGCTCTTATACTCAATACCCTGTCCAATGAAGGCAAGCATACTATATACCTTCTTGACCACTCTATCCACCTGTACAGCAACCTTCAGGGTACAATGGACTTGCACTCCCAGATCTCTCTGCCCATCAACGTTTCCCAAGGCTCATCCATTCATTGTATAATTCGCTCTAGAATTAACTTGCCTAAATGCATCACCTCACATTTGTCGGGATTGAAAGCCATCTGCCACTTTTCCACCCAACTCTCCAGTCTATCTATATCCTCCTGTACTCTCTGACAGTTCTTTATGCTTCTGCTACTCCACCAATCTTTGTGTCATCTGCAAACTTGCTGATCTTACCAACAGTGCCCTCTTCTAGATCATTTATACATATCACAAACAACAGTGGCCCCAGCATGATCCCTGTGGAACACCACTCGTCACCTTTCTCCATTTCGAAAAACTCCCTTCAACTACTACTCTCTGTCTCCTGTTGCTCAACCAGTTCTTTATCCACCTAGCGAGAATACCCTGCACACCATGTGACTTCACATTCTCCATTAGTCTACAATGGGGAACCTTATCAAACACCTTACTAAAGTCCATGTATATGACATCAACAGCCCCTCCTTCATCTAACAACTTGGTCACTTTCTCAAAGAACTCTATTAAGTTGGTAAGGCACGATCTCCTCCACACAAAACCATGTTGCCCAACACCGATAAACTTATTCCTTTCCAAATATAAATAGATCCTATCTCTCGGTACCCTCTCCAGCAACTTCCTCACCACAATGTCAGGCTCACTGGTCTGTAGTTACCCGGAATTTCCCTACTACCCTTCTTGTACAAGGAACAAAATGAGCAACCTTCCAGTCCTCCAAACCTCACCTGTATTTAAGGATGCCACAAATATATCTGTCAGGACCCCAGCTATTTCCTCTCTTGCCTCCCTCAGCAACCAGGGGCAGATCCCATCCGGTCCTGAGGTTTTGTCCACCTTAATAACCTCTTGCATACCCAACACATCTTCCCTACTTATGCCAAAATGATCCAGACTAATCAAACTTCTATCTCTAATCTCAAGATTCATCATGTTCCTCTCCTCAGTGAACACTGATGCAAAGTAATCATTCAGAATCTCACCATTTTCTCAGGTTCGGCACACAGCCTTCCTTCATTATCTTTTAGTGGACCAATCCTTTCTCTAGTTACCCGCTTGCTTCTTATATAAGAATAAAATGCTTTGGGATTTTCCTTAATTCTGTTTGTTAAAGCTATTTCATGATCCCTTTTCACCCGCTCGATTCCTTGTTTAAGACTTGTCTTACTCTTCCAATATTCCTCCAGGGCCCATTCTGTTCTTAGCTGCCTAGACCTTATGTATGCTTCCCTTTTCCTCTTGGCTAGTCGTACAATTTCTCCTGTCATCCATGGTTCACGAATCTTGCCCTTCCTATCCTTTGCCTTCAATGGGACATGCCTTTCCTGCACTGCCATTAACCTATCTTTGAAAGCCTTCCACATCTCAAGTGTGGACTTCCCTTCAACAATGCATCCCTCCCTGATGAGCTCAATACACTCTGTGCTCATTTTGAACAGAAGGTCAGTGAAATGATGTCACTGCCCTGACAGTCTCAGATGTACCTGCAGTCACAGTCATTGCAACAGATGTCAGATTGGCCTTCTTGAGAGTGAACCCACGGAAAGTGACTGCTCGGATAGAGTACCCAGCAGTGCATTCAGATCCTGTGCAGACCAGCTGGGGGGAGTAATTGCAGATATCTTTAACCACTCCTTACTCCGAGTTTAGGTTCGCACCTACTTCAAGCAGGCCACTATCATCTCGGTGCTATAGAAAAATCAGGCAACGTGCCTTAATAACTACAGCCCAGTCACCCTGACATCCATCATTATGAAGTGTTTCAAGAGCTTAGGAATGGCACGCATCAACTCCAGCCTGCCAGATTGTCTTGATCCACTGCAATTCACCGACCTTCGCAACAGGTCCATGGCAGATGCCATCTCCCTGGTCCTACACTCATCCCTGGAACATCTGGATAACAAGGTTATGGACCTTAGCTCAACCTTCAATACCATAATTCCAACCAAAGTAATTTCCAAAATCCAAGACTGAGGACTCTGCATCCCTCCATGCAACTGGAGCCTCAACTTTCTGACCCGCAGATCGTAATCAGTAAGAATAGGGGACAACACTCCTCCACATAATCCCCAAAACTGGTATCCTGCAAGGCTGTGTATGCAGGTCCCTACTATACTCCTTATACACTCGCCACTTAAACAATGATAAGACAGAGTACGGGAAAGAGTTAGAGGGATCAGTGACATTGTGAGACAACAATCTCTCCCACAATGTCAGCAAAATGAAGGAGCTGGTCATCGACTTCAGGTAGTGGAACGGAGTGGAGGACATGCCCCCGTCTGTATCAATGGTGCTGAGGTGGAGGTGTTCAAGACCTTCAAGTTCCTCGGAATAAATATCACCAACGATCTATCCTGGTCCATCCACATCAAAGCCACAGTCAAGAAAGCCCACCAATGCCCCTGCTTCCTCAGAAAGTTAAGGAATTTCATCATATCCACAATGGCTCCTACCAATTTTTATAGATGCACCATAGAAAGCATCCTGTCTGAATGCATTGCAGTTTGGTCTGGCAACCGCTCTACCCTGAACCACAAAATAAATTACAGAGAATTGTGAATGCAGCCCAGTCCAGCACGCAAACCATCTACACTTCCTGCTGCCTCAGGAAAGAACCAACGTAATCCCCAAAGACAACTCCCACCCTAGTTATATTCTCTTCCACCCTCTTCCATCAGGCAGAAGATACAAAAGTTTGAAAACACATACCAATAGATTTAAGAACAGCGTTTTCACCTCTGTTATCAGTCTTTTGAATGGACCTCTCATATTAGAGTTGATCTTTCTCAACACCTTCTCTGTAACTGTAACGTTATATTCTGCATTCTGTTCTATTACCCTGATTACTTATATAAGGTATGATTTGCCTGGAGAGCATGCCAAACAATACTTTTCATTGTATTTCAGTACATTTGACAATAATAAATCAAATCAAATCAACCTGGCATCCCACCCACATAGCATTTTGCCAATCTCAGCCATCTGGCACTCAATCCAGTTGTTAATTTACAAGCTATATCCACCTGGCGTCCCACCCATTTATACCTTGCCAGGCTCACCAACCTAGCACACTAACCACCTCATCTACTTGTCACCCAATCCACTTGGCACCCCATCCTTCCAGGACTTAAGAACGCTCACTCAACTAGCATCCCATGACACCTGACCCACCTGGCACTCTAACCCACCTGGTACATTAATCGTCCCACCCACCTGACATTCTAATCCTAAGGTAAAAACAAGGACTGCAGATGCTACAAACCAGAATCTAGATTAGAGTGGTGCTGGAAAAGCACAGCAGGTCAGGCAGCATCCGAGGAGCAGGAAAATCGACGTTTCGGGCGAAAGCCCTTCATCAGGAATAGAGGCAGGGTGCCTGCAGAGTGGAGAGAGAAACGTTGATTTTCCTGCTCCTCGGATGCTGCCTGACCTGCTGTGCTTTTCCAGCACCACTCTAATCTAGATTCTAATCCTACATCCAAGCCCCATATTTACCCTTTCATAGGAACTGTCAAAGTGGCTGGTCGTACTGTTAGACATTCAAATCACAGAATAAGCAACTGACTGCTGCAAAAGGAAGCCTGGTTTCTGTGTTTGTTGCTGGTTTCGTGAACTTCTGGATAGATTTGTAAGAAGAAACCCCTATCCAGTGCAGTGTGGTAATTTTAATCCAATCAATGTTAGAAATAGGGTTTCCAACCTTGATCGGAGTATCTGGGATATTGTCATATTCATTCTTCAAGCAGATTTAATGACGAGGAAATTCCAAGAGATTGAATTAACGTCAGTTTTGCCATTAATTCAACTCAACAGTTGTTTGTAGTGCCCCTGAAACTCATACATACAGTGAACTCACGCAGTCTGCATGGGTTTCCTCCGGGTGCTCCAGTTTCCTCCCACAGTCCAAAGATGAGCGGGTCAGGTGAATTGGCCATGTTAAATTGCCCATAGTGTTAGGTGCATTAGTCAGAGGGAAATGGGTTTGGGTGGGTTACTTTTTGGAGGGTCGGTGTGGAGTTGTTGGCCACACTGTAGGGAATCTAATCTAACCTAATCTAAAACAGATTCATTGGGTATCATGTGTCACCTTGCCTGCTCACAATAGCTAAAGCAAAACTGAGGGGCTCTCGGGTGTTGTACCTGTTTAAAAAAACTAACTGCATTCTCTTGTTATATCCATACATCCTACCTATTGCTGGTTAATTCTTGATTGTGTTAGTTTATGATGTTATTGTATCAAAGGATGCTCCTTATATATGGAGCTGGCCAGTTGGATTGCGATACAGAGTGACACCAACAGTCCAAGCCGAGGTTTCCATGAAAGTGATACCTCTTCAATCTCACTCTCACCCGAGTTCATAGAACCCCTACAGTGTGGAAGCAGGCCATTCAGCCCATACTGACCCTCTGAAGAGCATCCCAAGCAAACCCTACTCTATCTCTGCATTTCCCATGGCCAATCCACCTAACCTGCACTTCCCTGGACACAATGGGCAATTTCCCATGGCCAATCCACTCAACCTGCACATCTTTAACTTGGGGAGGAAACTGGAGTGCCTGGAGAAAACCCACGCAGACACAGGGAGGGCAGGCAAACTCCTCACAGACAGTCGCCCGAAGGTGGAATCGAACCTGGGTCTGCGCCGCTGTGAGGCAGAAGTGCTGACCACTGAGCCATCATTATGGTTCAGGTTAAATCACCACTGATCACCTCTTGTGAGGAGAGCGCAGGATTAGGGTGGCTTTACTCTTATTCCTGTATCTACTTGAAGAGAACCAATGTAGCCCCATCCAATTATGTACTAACTGTTGCCTTGGCCTTTGTTCCCTTTTCTCATTTTGTACATGTCTATCTTTGTGTTCCCACATGGATACTAGTTGGCTTTGTTCCCAGTACATTACTCATCAATTTCCACAAACTGTTAGTGAGTAATGACTTTGATAACACCAAGCTGTGACCTCTTCTTGTCTGTGACCTCTAAAATGGCTTGCAGAGCAGAATTAGTTCAATGGGTGAGAGAGTGTGTGTGTTTTATATTAAAAGATGCTTATTAAAATGAGGCTAACTAGCCCATCACTTCTTACAACAGTATCAGACTGAGTTTTGATGGGCTCCCATATCTAGATGCAAACCTGAGGGTCACACGTAGTGGGTACCAGAGGGTCATAGGACAGCAAAGAATCAAGCCTTCAAACTGAGGAGCAGAGGGACAGGGAGAAATCTAAAGAGATGGGTAAGAAACACCATTGGTTATACTGTGAGCTGCTGAGTGTAAGCACAGAGGATTAAGTGCAATGAAGTTGCGCACCAGGAATAGAATATGCAGGAAAGCAAAGCACACTTAAGTGCCAATTAAAGGGTGGAAGTGGTTTCCAGGGCACTGACATTAATTGCCAAGCTTCACATTTCCCTGTAATGGCTTGGATTTTACACGTCATGTACCCAGCCTGGCAGATAACCGTCGCATTAGCCCAATGGCCCTGTTTCCCAGGCAACACCGTGGTTCGGCTGAGAGAGGTGGGAAGCTGCGTATGTAGCAGCTTTACCTCAAAGCCTGAATTAGAGCATTAGACCAGGAATAAATCAACCACCCAAAATAGCTTAGGCAAATAATACATTTCTCCGCAGTACCTCCTCCAAGGAAATAGCTAAGTGGAGTATGTGCATATCTCTGTGTGTCTGAGTATTTGAGGATGTGCGTATATGTGTGTCTGTATATAAATATGATAATGTACATAATACATATGTGAATGTGTGTATAAACACATGCATGCCTATTGACATGTATATTTGCATGTGGTCAAGTATTTATTTGTTTGTATTTTTATGGAGATTAATTTAGAGAAATGATCAGGCAAACGGCGGCAAGACTTACACAGTCAATGGTAGGGCTCTGGGGAATGTTATAGAACAAAGAGATGGAGAGGTACAGGTTCATGACTCCTTGAAAATGGAGTCACGGGTAGACAGGGTGGTGAAGAAGGCTTACAGCATTCTAGCCTTCATTGTCAGAAGTCAGACGACACCATGTTATAGTCCAACAGGTTTATTTGAAATCACAGGCTTTTGGAGCACTGCTCCTATGTCAGGTACTCCTTCACCTGACAAAGGAGCAGCGTTCCGAAAGCCTGTGATTTTGAATAAACCTATGGACTATAACCTGGTGTCATGTGACTTCTGACTTCGTCCACCCCAATCCAACGCTGGCATCTCCACATCATAGCTTTCATTAGTCAGAGTATTGAATATAAGAGTTGGAACATCTTGTTGCAGCTGTACAAGACATTGGTGAAGCCATGTTTGGAATATTGTGTACATTTCTGGTCGCCCTACTATAGAAAGGATGTTATTAAGCTAGAAAGAATGCAGAAAGGATTTACTGGGTGTTACCTGGACTGGAAGGTTTGAGTTATAATGACAGGTTAGATAGGCTGGGACTTCCGTCCCTGGAGCATAGGAGACTGAGAGGTGACCATGTAAAAGTATATAAAAGCATGAGAGACATGGATAAGGTAGATAGCTGACAGCATCTCCCCATGGTATGGGAGTCTAAAACTAGAAGGCTTAGGTTTAAGATGAAAGGGCAGAGGTACAAAAGGGTCCAGAGGGGCAATTTTTTCACAAAGAGGGTGGTGAGTGTCTGGAATGGGCTGCTAGAGGCAAGCACAATTTTAACATTTAAGAAACATTTAGACAGGTAAATGATGCAATGGGTATGGAGTGATATGGACCAATGCAGGTAAATGGGACTAGCTTAAATTGTGAAAACTAGGTGGCATGGGCAGGTTGGGCTGAAGGGCTTGTTTCCATCCTGTAGACGACCGTATAAGAAGCAATATTCTTAAAGTTTGTGAGAACCTTACTGCAGGATAGAAACATAACAGACGGCCATGTGACTGCTCGTAGCAGTAGTCGCTTGCCCAAGCAATGCCTGTCAGTGCAGTTTTCTCATGGACCCCCACTTCCTATCTTCTTTGAGGCATACCTTCGTAATCCGATTCATATCTGAACCCAATATTCAGCTTCAGGACAGTTACCAAAGAATCTCTCCTGATCATCTTGAAAGATGCCTCAGAATTAAGGAAAAGGCTGGTTGGAAATACCTTCCTTAGTTAAATAGAGCAGGCAATAATCATTTTTCTGTTTCAGAGCCCAGTACATGTGCAGGAGTAGTTTCCCAGGGAAAATGTAAGTCTGCCACTGTTCATGGAGAAGCACGTTTTGAAGTTGCAGTGGACTGCACTCATTGCAGCACCTGTAGCAATGAAAGGTCCTTCACACGGAAACCTTTACATAAAGCCAAAGGAGTTTTCAGAAGAGCCAACAATTTGAATGGAAACAAGACAGAGGTGGATGGCCACTTCAAGGTCCCGTTTCTCCATTCCAAGATTCTTGGTAGTCTCCTACTACAGCATTAACCACCTTCCCTTCCCCCACTCAACACCATCCAGGATAAAATTTTCCACTTGATTGACATGACATCCTCAAACATCCTCTCCCTCCCTGACGCTCAACAGCAGCACTGTGTACTGTCTACAAAATGCACTGCAGGCTCCGTAGAAAGCATATTTCAAACTCACAAACACGAAAAAAACAAGGGCAGCAAACATATTGTAACACCACCACTACCTAAGAATTCCCCTCCTAGCCAATCACCGTCGTGACTTGGAAACATATCACCGTTCCTTCAGTGTTGCTGGGTCAACATCATGGAATTCCCTTCTGAACAGCATTGTGAGTCTACCTAAAGCACATGGGCTTCAGCAGTTCAAGAAGGCAGCTCACCATCATCTTCTCAGGAGCAACTAGGAACTGGCAATAAATGCTAGCCCAACCAGTTCCATGAGTGAAGTCAAAGGAAAAAAATCACCACCACTTACAGCTTCAGTTTACCCAGTTCTTCCTCCCATCAGGAAAGTGCCTTAAAGAAGGACTTAATTGCTAGACATTCACAAACATTCACTCCCTACACCATTGACACTCAGTAGTAGCAGTGTGTACTACCTACAAGATACATTAAGGAACATTAAATAGCACCTTCCAAACTCAGGGCAGACTAGCATCTAGAAGGACAAGGACAGCAGATACATGGTAACTCAGGTTCCTCCTCAAGCCATTCACCATCCTGACTTGGAAATATATCAACCTTTTTTCACTGTTGCTAGATCAAAATGATGCAACTGTCTCCTGAATAGTGTGTGGGTCTACCTACCTCAAATGTACAGCAGATTTAACAAGGCAATCCAAACCACCATCATTTTCTCAAGGGCAACTAGGGATAGTGAAGAGATATTGGTCAACTCAGCTAGGTCCACATCCCATGAATGATTATTTAAAAATCTCAGAATTAAGGGCCTTGATTGCTAAAGACTATCAACTCAAGGGTGGAGCTATTAACAATTAAGAATGCAAACAAGAGCAGGAGTGCAGAGATGCCTGAGGTTTTGGAGATGGGAATGGGAGAGATGAGGCAGCATTTGTGAACAGCATGAAGATCTTAAAATCAAGGTGCTGGTGAGCTGACAGCCATTGTAGAGCTGATAGCTGAATGGGACTTGGGGCTAGATGTTCAGAGACTGGCAGCAGAGTATTGGATGAAGCCAGAAGGTGGGGGCCAGTGAAAAGGACACTGAAATAATATATTGGATGTTTGACAGATGCCCAGAAGAGGGTTTTAACAGCAGATAAGCTGCACCAGAGGGGACGTTAAGCAAGGCTCCGATGGTAGAAATGGTGATGATGGGATGAAAAGCTCAAATTTAAGTAATTTGATCTACGCAGACCCCACAGTCAACAACTGCACACATGGCTGGTTGACAATGGAGGGAGGCAACGGTGGATGGAGAAACAAGATCAGGTAGTTTGGAGCAAAGGTGTTGAAGCAATAGGTACATCTATGCTCTCCCCCCTCCCGACCCACCATCAAACTCACCTTCCTCTGAACATAGTAAAATTGGACATATTCCAAGGGCAAAGCTCAACCCTTGAACTGTTTACGAATCAAACTTTTTGCACATCAACGCCATTTTATGGTTTTGACTAAAATGCTTTTTCAAGCAGCCACCGCACCTGCTGATGCTGATTCCTTACAGCAACAGCTTAAGTGATCTAGTGTTCCCAGGAAGCCGTGATATTAATAAAGATTCAGTATGTTGATAACAGGGCTCAGAGCAGCTGATGTAAGGACTCAGAGTGACATGATTACAGACCATATAATTAATTAAAGAGACACTGTCACTCATATACTCACTCTTACTTTTTTTTTACACTGCCCCTTGCCAACATTCCTTTTTTAACCTTCCCTTCTTTCTCAGTTTGACTTAAACAAAGAACAAATGACCTAACGTTTCAGAGCCTTGGCATATCCTAAAGCGCTTTACAGTTAATTAAGTAATTTTGACGTGTTGTCACTCCTGAAATGTGAGAAACACAGTAGTTGATGTGTGTGCAGCAAGCTCCCAGAAATAGGGAAGCAGTGGGGTGGGGGGGGGGGGGGGGGGGGGGGTACAGGTCCAGTCTTTGTGATATTGATTGAGAAATAGATATTTGCAAGTACACCAGGGAAAACTTCCATAATCTTCTCCGCAATAGTGGGCATGGAATCTTTTACATCAACGTGAGAAGGTGGACAGGCCCTCAATTTAATGCCTCATCTGAAAGACTGCACCTCCAACATGCAGCAATCCATCAGTACTGTACTGCAGTAGCAGCTTGGAGGTTGCGTTCAAGTTGCTACAATGCTACATGTGGAATACAGGAAATAAATAGCATTGGTAATGTCTGTGGTTAAGGCAAGTGCTGAGTCGCAACATCCCATGAACAGTCTCCCAAGTTGCTACACTTCCTAATTGCAGCAAGAACAGCTGCCTGAATCTGATGATTTTCCATAACTTCTGAGGTTGGGGTGAATATGTCTGGAACATATCACTACCATGACTGTCAGCAAAAATCAACAGCTCTCAACAACAGTAACTCCTTTCTCCATGGCTTTAAGCAGTTCTAGTGACAGGTATCATAGAACATCATGGGGAAAAATCTGCTGGGTCATACCAGGTACAAACCAAAATGGTAGTGGCTGTTGGGTTTCAGTGATTTCAGCTCTAAGGCATCTCAATAGGAATTCCTCAGAGTAATGTCCTAGCTGCTTCATCAATGGCTTTCTCTCCATCATAAGAAGTAAGGATTATCTTCAATGACCACACAACATTCAACACCATTCATGATGCTGACACATTGGTGGAGTGGTTGGGGAGGTGTGGTTCAGTGCAGAGAAATATGAAGTACTACATTTTGATACATGGAGGACATGGAGACACAGAATAAAATGAAAGGTATTATTCTAAAGATTCTGCAAGAGCAATGACAGCTGGGTGTACATGTACACGGTTCATTAAAGGTGGCAGAACAGGTAGAAACAGCAGTTAATTATGTATACAGCATTCTAGGCTTCATTAATAGGTACATAGCGTATAGAAGCAAGGAGATTCTGCTGAATTTATGTAGGACACTGGTTCGACCACAGCTGGAGTATTGAGAACAGATCTGGATCTTTAGTAAGAATATGAACACCTTGGAGAGAGTGCAGAAGAGGTTTACAAATAATGTAATATTATATAACACTGACAATATTGCAGCTCTCAGTGCTCAAATGAATAGACACATGGAAATGGAACCTTTGTTCAACATCTCCCCTAAAGGAGTCACCTCTGACAATACAGCATTCACTCAGTACTACTCTAAAGTGTTAGCCGACATTATGTGGTGAAGACGTGGTAATAAACTTGAACCCACAAGGAACTTATAAACTATTTCCAAACATTGTATAGAGTCATAGAAATGTACAACACGGAAACAGACCCTTCGGTCCAGCAAGTCCATACCAACCCCATATCCTAAATTAATCTAGTCCCATTTGCCAACACTTGGCCCATATCCCTCTAAATCCTTCCTATTCATATACCCATCCAGATGCCTTTTAAATGTTGCAAATGTACCAGCCTCCATCGGTTCCTCTGGCAGCTCATTTCATTCCATACACCCACCACCCTCTGTGTGAAAAAGCTGCCCCTTGGGTTCCTTTTCAATCGTTTCCCTCTCACCCTAAACTAGTTCTGGACTCACCCATCCCTGGGAAAATACTTTGTCTATTTACCTTATTCATGCCCCTCATGATTTTATAAACCTTCATAAGGTCACCCCTCAGCCTCCAATGTTCCAGAGAAAACACCCCCAGCCTACTCAACCTCTACCAATAGCTCCAACCCTGGCAACATCCTTGTAAATCTTTTCTGAACTCTTTCAAGTTTCACAACATCCTTGCTCTAGGAGGGAAGATCAGAATTACACACAATATATTAACATGGCCTAACCAATGTCCTGTATAGCTGCAACATGACCTCCCAACTCCTATACTCAATGCTGTGACCAATAAAGGAAAGCATACCAAACGCCTTCTTCACTATCCTATCTATCAATAACTCCACTTTCAAAGAGCTATGAACCTGCACTCCAAGGTCTCTTTAGTCAGCAACACTCCCAGGACCTTACTATTAAGTATATAAGTTTTGCCCTGATTTGCCTTTCCAAAATGCAGAGCCTCACATTTATCTAAATTAAAATCCATCTGCCAATCCTCAGTCAATCTGATCAAGATCCTATTATTCTCCAAGCTAAGCGCCTTTGCTGTCCACTACACTTCCAATTTTGGTGTCATCTGCAAACTTACTAGCTCTACCTCCTATGCTCACATCTAAATCATTAATATAAATGACAAAAATCTGTGGACCCAGCACTGATCCTTGCGGCACACCATTGGTCATAGCCCTCCAGTCTGAAAAGCAACCCTTCACCATCACCCTCTATCTTCTACCTTTGCACCAGTTCTGTATCCAGATGGCTAGTTCTCCCTGTATTTCATGTATACTATAATATTGACAACATAGCCAACATTGCTCTCCACCCAGAGTTGCTCCTCCACACAGTCAAATATTCACAGAACTTTTCTTCTTTAAAATAAATGCCAAATTGAATTATTATTATCAGTCATCCCCAGAAGGCAAACATTTCCAACTATGTGTTCCTAGCATTGCTAGACTTCCTGAAAATACCAGCATTTCAAGCCAAAGCAAGCACTGGTGGTGAGCTACCAGTAAAAGCCACAACTTATGCAAACAGAGAAGTTAAGACTGTGCCAACTCACTGCTCTGTTGATCAGCTTTGGCACTGAGCGGCTCAGGATAATGCTGCTTCCCATGTTCCCACTCAGTTTCTGCATAACCTTTTCACAATTAAAGCACGATTTAATGGAGAGGATTGCTGTGTAATGGCAGGAGTCTTGCATCATTATATTTTGCGCAACATTACACAAGTATTTTGTATATCCAGGAGCACAGCTGAGGTGCACAAAGTTCTAAATAAGCCTCCCTGCTCCCTACATTGCTTAGGCTTGGTGCCAGGTGGGAGACTGAGTCACGCTGAGTGGGCAATCCCAGTTTAACATCCAGTTTATGGTCAGTTAATTGAAGGCATTCAGGCGACAGTGGCTCGCTGTGTCTGGTAACACCATTCCTCGGCTCGGAAGAGGAAGTCTCAGAAAATGCTCAACTAAATAAGAGAATTCATAGAAGCATTAATCAATTTCTTGCCTACAAAGGACATATTTTATTTTGCGAAAGTTAATAGAGGGCATAGGTTTAAGGTGAGAGGGGAAAGATTTAACAAGGAGGCAACTTATTCAGGCAGAAGATAGTGCGTGTATGGAATGAGCTGCCAGAGGAAGTGGTGGAGGCTAGTACAATTACAGCATTTAAAAGGCATCAGGATAGGTATATGAATAAAAAAGTTTCAGAGAGATACAGGCCAAATGCTGGCCAATGATACCAGATTAACTTTGGATACCAGGTCAGCATAGACAAGTTGGACCGAACGGTCTGTTTCCACATTGGGCAAATCTATGATTCTACACAATGTAAGTTCAAAATAAGGTTAGTGACATGAGGTATCAGGATAGTAGGCCTTGCTTATAAAGTGAGTTGACTGGTAATGACGCTGTCCCTGAGTCATATGAACTTACAAGTTAGGAGGTGAATGTCAGAGAATCATAGAGATATACAACATGGAAACAGATGCTTCAGTCCAACTAGTATATATCGCCCATTTTCCCAAACCAAACCAGTCCCACTTGCCTGCATTTGACCCATGTTCCCTCCAAACCTTTCCTATTCATGTACTGATCCAAATGTCTTTTAAATGTTGTAGCTGCACCTGCATCCATCACTTCTTCTGGCAGATCATTCCACACATGAAACACTCTCTATGTAAAAAAGTTGCCACTCACGTCCTTTTTAAATCTTTCAATTCTCATCTTAAAAATATATCTATTAGTTTTGAACTCCCTCACACTAGGGAAAAAACCCATGCTATTAACTATACCTATGCCCCTCATGATTTTATAAACCTCGAGAAAGTCACCTCTCAATTGCTTATGCTCCAGTGAAGAAAGTCCCAACCTGTCCAACCTACCTTAATAACTCAAACCCTCTATTCCTAACAACACCCCAGTAAATATTTTCTGAACCCTTTCCAATTCAATAATATCCTTACTATAGCAGGGCAACCAGAATTGGAAATAGTTCTCCAGAAGTGGTCTCACCAATGTCCTGTACAACCTCAACATGATGTCTCAACTCCAATACTTAAAGCTCTGAGCAATGAAGCAAGTATGCTAAATGCCTTCTTAATCACCCTGCCTACATGTGACGCAAATTTCAAAGATTGCGTACCTGAATCTCTCAGTCTGTCTGTTCCTAAATACTACCTTGGCCCTCAATAATTGTGTAAGTCCTTCCCTGATTTGTATTAACAAAATGCAATACCTTGCGTTTATCAAAATTAAACTCCATCTGCCACTCCTTAGCCCTTTGAGCTAATTGATCAAGATCTCTTTGTAATCTTAGATAACCATCTTCACTGCTCATTATAGCACTAATTTTGATGTCATCCTCAAAATTACTAACCATACCTCCTTAATTCTCACCCAAACCATTTATGTAAATGATAAACAAAAGTAGACCTAGTACCAATCCCTGTGGAACACTGCAGTCTGATAAATAGCCCGCCAGCTCCACTCTCTGTCTCCTGTTGTCAAGCCAATTTTGTACCCAATTAGCAAGATCTTCCTGAATCCCATGTGATCCAACTTTCCCAACCGTCCACCACGCAGAACCCTGTCAAATGCTTTACTAAAGTCCATGTAAACAACATCTACTACTCTGCCCTCATCAATCTTTTTGATTACTTGCTCAAAAATCTCAATCAAATTAATGAGACATGATTTCTCTCTGACAAACCCATGCTGACTATCCTTGATCAGTTCTTGCCTCTTCAAATGCATGTAAATCCTATTTTTCAGAATCAACTCCAACAACTCACCCACCACTGATGCACTGATCACAGGGGTATCGTTCGGTCCCATCAGCCTGCTCTATCATATGATAAGACCCGTGGCTGATCTATTTTCCTGTTGGCTTGTCCCAATAACTCCCTTGTCAGTCAAAAGTTGATCCAACACAGCTTTAAAAATATCCAATGACACTACTCCTCTACCCCTGGTCTCTGGGAAAGCAAATTTCCCAAACCAATAACCTAATAGCAGCAGGATTACTCCTCATTTCTGTTTTGAATGAGAGACCCCTTACTTTTAAACTGCATTACTTAGTTCAAAATTCTACCCCCCCAACAAAGGGAAATGTCTTTTCAGGATCCATCCTTTCACATCCCCTCAGGATCTTATAAGTTTTAACAAGATCTTCTCTCATTCATCTGAACTGCATTGGATGTGAGTGCAGTGGATACCGAGACATTTAAGGAGGAAGTAGTCAGATTTTTAATTAGTAATGGGTGGAAAGGTCATGGAAAGCAGGTAGGAAAGTGGATTTGAGACTGAGGTGAGATCAGCCATAATCATATTGGATGACAGAGCAGGCTTGAGGAGTTGAATTGCCTACTCCTGCTCCTAGTTCTTCTGTAATGAAATATTATCCTTTATTACAGGTGTGAGGAATTAAATAAAGAAGGATATTATGCTTCAGTTATGTACGGTATCATGAGACTACGTCACGAAATCTGTACGCAGTTTTGTTTTCCTTATTTAAGGAAGAATGCAAATATTTGGGTGTGGCTTGGGAGAAGTTTTATGGATTTGATACTACATTGGCTTATAGGATATGTTGGACAGGCTGGGCTTGTTTCCACTGGAGTTTAGAACAGTGAGGGGTGACTTGATCCAAGTGTATAAGACCCTGAAGGGTATGGACAAGGTGGATGTGGAATGAATGTTTCCTTTCATAGATGAGTTCAGAACTAGGGAACAGAGATGAGGAAATTTGATTTTCCCTCAAGGCTGTGTGATTTTGGGGCTGTCTGCCTTAGAAGGCAGTGAATGCAGTCATTGTAGGTTTTTAAGACTGAGCTGGGTAGATTCTGGTAGCAGTGATGAAAAGAGAAACAGAAGTAATGTTTAGAGTCCAAAGACTTTCTGAAGTTGGGAAGAAGGGTCTTTGGACTCCAAGCATTAAATTTGTTTCTCTCTCCACACGTGCTGCTCAACGTGCTGATTTTCACCAGTATTTTCTGTTTCCAATTCAGATCTCTAGCATTTACAGGATTTTGCTTTTATTTGAGTGGATGGATTCTTGTTAGGCAAGGGAATCGAAGCTCATTGGCGGTGGATTTAAATTTGAAATTCGAAACACAATCAGTCAGTGGCAATCTTAGTTAATAACAGAACAGGCTTGAGGGATTAAATGGTTTACATCTGCTCCTATTTTGTACGTTAACATGATGGGTGGATGAACAGATAGAAAAGAACTGGTGAGCCTACTTCTTCCCTCAAACATAACATTAAAGCAAAAAAGAAACTATTGCAATGAAGTTTGAATGAGTAGTGAACCAGTTAAACATTTAAAAATATGTATTGCATCAACTGCATTTATATTATTGATTCCAAGCAAGATGACAATGTTTAGTGGGGATAATCGAACACCTGTCACCTCAGTAACTTTGTAAGTGATGGAAGCAACCCTTCACCTGAACTTTGCTGCATTTTTTCCATTCACTACAGGAAATGGGTACTGATGGTTTAGTCAGCGTGTATTGTCAGCGTAGTTGCCCTTGAGAAGGTGCCTTCTTGAACCACTGCAATCCATGCACTGTAGGTAGACCCATGATGCAACTATGGAGGGAATTCTGGGGTTTCGACATCGTAACAATGAAGGAATGGTGATATAGTTCCATGTCAGGATGGTGAGTGACTTGGAAGGGCATTTGCAGTTGGTGGTGTTTCCATGTATCTGCTGGCCTATTATGAAAGTGAATGGAACTGTAGCTCCCTTGAAATTACAGCCTTATTTAGCCATTGACCAAAGTATTGACTGCAGGATTCAGAGAGTTGATAAAACAAGCACTTCAACTTGTCTGCTGATGCAGAGCTGGAGCTTAGCCAAAGGCAGGAAATTGAGAAGCAATTTTCTGACATCTGGAGCTAACGTCCGGAAACCAATGGGAAAAAAATGATCACAGACAAAATTTGTTATTTAATCCTGGAAGTGATGCTGGGTCATTTGAAATGTGGGATGGCAAGGAGGTACTTTGTCCCATTGCCTTCCCAGTTTTAAATTGTGGACAATGTACTTGCCTTGAGCAGGTTAACCATTCCTGGGCAATTATTAGACACATGTAATTGAAAGATTTCAGTTCATTTGCTGTAAAATCCTTTGGAAGTGGAATAGGGACTCAAAAAAAGTTAAGTTATTGATGGCTAGAACCAAGTAAATTGTGAACACAAATCAGAAACTATTTTAGTATTTATCTGCAGTCTGGAGAGCTTTTTAATATCAACACTTAGAAGGTCCAAGAAGGGATGGCATAGTGCTGGACTGATTTGAGGGAAAATGGGGGAGCACTTTAGTAACAGTAACCACAATGCAGAATGATTTAAGCTTGTTGTGTAAAAGGAAAAAAATAATTTTTGATTAAGGAAGGAAGATTTTATTAAAAAATAAGGCCGGGTTGCTGCCTCAAAGTAACAGGGATCCAGGTTCAATTCCAGCTTTGGATGACTGTCTTTGGGAAGTTTGCACATTATCCCCATGTCTGCATGGGCTATTCATCGAGTGCTCCAGTTTCCTCCCATTGTTCAAGGATGTGCAGGTTAGGTGGATTGGCCACGCTAAATTTCCCATAGTGTGCAGGCTAGGTGGATTAGCCATGGTAAATATAGGGTTACAAGGATGGGATGTATTTAGGTGGGATGCTATCAGAGGGTCAGTGCACAGACAATGGGCCAAATGGCCTTGATCTGCACTGGAGGGGTTCTATAATTCTATTTTATTCTACAATTCTATCTGGCCAAAGTAGGTTGGAAACAGCTACTTATGGATAAATTTGCAGCAGAACAATGAGGATCGTTCAAAGAGTAAATGCGGACAGTTCATGCCCAGCATGTTCCCTTTAGGGTGAAATGTCCAAGTAACAAGCCCAGAGAAACCTGGATATTGAGGAATATTCAGGACTGATTAAGAAGGAAAAGGGAGACTATTAGCTGGTGCAAGAGGACCAAATCAAATAGAATTCCTGGTGGGTTATAGAAAGTGCAGGAGGAGCCTCCTTCAGATTTTCGGAGCCATAAACTTGGAAGCCTTGGCGGTGGCATTATATCTTCCCCTAACCAGGTAGGGGTGTGTGTGTGTGTGCACATTCTCCCTGTGTCTCCAGGGTTAGGTGAATGGGTAAATGTAGGGGGAATGGGTCTGGGTGGGTTGCGCTTTGGTGGGTCGGTGTGGACTTGTTGGGCCGAAGGACCTGCTTCCACACTGTAAGTAATCTAATCTCACCACTCAAACTGGAGGAATTACAACTCCATTAATTATTGACTTTGGAATTTAAGATGAACCATTGGTCATGATGTTAAAAAAAAGTTGGTAAATCTGCTGTCCTTACCTGGTTTGGCCTGAACAAAACAAAAACTGCAAATGTTCGAAATCAGAAATTGCTGGAAAACCTCACCAGCTCTGGCAGCATCTGTGGAGAAAAATTCAGAAACAGAGTTCTGAAGAAGGATCACTGCACTTGAAACATTAAATCTGATTTCTCTCTAGAGATGTTGCCAGACCTGCTGAGCTGTTCCAGCAATTCCTACTTTGGTTGGTGTTTGAATGCTAGAGAGAGTAACGTTCCACAAACAGCCTCCAAAGTGACTGGCCACGTTTGCAGAATGCTCACAGCTAGGAGGTGTGGGTTCAAGTCCCACCGGCTCTAGACGTGTGCAATGACGTCCCTGAACAGGTGGATTAAAAAATGTCAAGCAACGCTTTTGCCACATTCAAGGGGTACGAGGCATCTTCCCTGGGAAGCGCCCTTTAAAAAGAGGGGGAGCAAGTGTGACATATTTCCTATAGGCAAGACTTTTTGTGTGTGTGTGTGTGTTGCCCCCTTAAACAGAGAGTGGAACAAGGCTGGCATTGACACTGAAGCTGTGCCCTCCTGTTGAGAGGCCTCTGGGCGCTTTAGGATTTGCGTCAAGGAAGCAGCTCGTAAAAGCAGCAGCGTCTTGATATCGTAAAATCCAAAAATAATGCCCAGTTATTCTCGTACAATGCGCGAGGGGCGATCAAACCGATTAGCAGAGTGTGTGATTCGATTGTTCCACTTGGTTCACTGCCTTTTGCAAAAAAAACACAACAAAGTGAGCAAGAAATGTAGCATCAAATTCCATTGTGCGTTCATGCAACTGAGCTATTCTTATATTCCGGCGTATGTTCAGATGTATTTATAGCTGGTTCACTGGCAACGATTACTGTAGCTTGCACTGAAAATCAATGATTTCAAAACAGCATAGAAAAACGCAGACGTCGTTCTCGTTCATCTCCTGACCATTTCCTGGGTTGGTTAGGGGGTGTTTTAAAGGTCGCCTACCACGATTTAAAGGACATCTGGTGTTCTTTTGGCATTCATCCTTGTCATTGCCTGTGAAAAGAGGAATAAGGAAGGCCATATTCACTAACTTAATGTGGGAGATTTAAGGAGCTTTGATCAATTTTCTGTATATTTTCCCTAATCGACCTATTCAGAGATGTTATAGCATACTGGGCGGCACGGTGGCACAGTGGCAAGCACTGCCGCCTCACAGCGTCAGAGACCCGGGTTCAATTCCTGCCTCAGGCGCCTGACTGTGTGGAGTTTGCACGTTCTCCCCGTTCCTCCGGTTTCCTCCCACAGTCCAAAGATGTGCAGGTCAGGTGAATTGGTCATGCTAAATTGCCCGTAGTGTTAGGTAAGGGGTAAATGTAGGGGTATGGGTAGGTTGTGCTTTGGCGGGTCGGTGTGGACTTGTTGGGCCTGTTTCCTGTAGGCGGGGTGGTGGTGTTGGATTTGAACCTTGGTCCCCTAGCCCAGTGGAAGGGGTGCTGCCATAGCAAAAGACCTGCCTTGGTGAATTTCCACAGTGCACCCTGGGACATGGTACACAAAGCTGCTAATTAACTTCAACTAGAGATTTGGACTCCATTTTAATTCACTCACATGGATTTAATGTTAACGGCACCCAGAGGGAAAACAGGGATAAAAGACCAATGAAAATGCAAAGCTCGTTACTGGCCATGAGTAGCTCCAACAATCAATTCATAAAGTAGCACGGACAGTGGCTCAGTGGTTAGCACTGCCGCCTCACAGCACCAGGCACCCGGGTTTGATTCCAGCCAAACTCGGGCAACTGTGTGGAGGTTGGACATTCTCCCCATGCCAGGTGCCACCCCAATAACAAGACATCCACTGAAACTGCAAAGATCATTTATTTCTAAAAGAGTGCATCAACAACCTTTCTTCCCAAGGACAATCCCAGAAAGGAGCGAGTTGCCAAACGTGATATATTCAGTCCCATCACTTGAAATCTTCAAGAACCCATCTTTTGATTGTTTCCATTCATAAATTTTCATCATCATGACTACCAGCTCAGCAGCTCTTGTCTGGTTTATCTAGCACAATGTCGTACTGACATGGCTGGAGCTGGATCAGTTTTATCGAGCCTGAGGAGCATCACTCTGTAGATCCATGACAAAGTGAGAAAGCAGGGTCTTCACAAACCACCCCAACCAGTATGAGGATTAATCCCAGATTGTTGGCATCACGCTCTAGTTATCTAATCTAATCACTCCCCCACTCTATATTACAGTAATTCAGCTGATTCACCATCACTCTGCAATTTTATTGTCTTTGCATAATTATCCTTTGAAAAGCCATCATTGATCTTGCCTCCATTACACTCTCAGAGACAAGATTTCAGGTCTTAACCATTCACTGCACAAAGACACCTTTGCTTGTGGTACATTTGTTTCTTTTAGCAATCACCTCAAACAGGAGTGTTCTGGTTCCCAATGGTCTTCTGCTAATGCAGACATTTTCTATTCAGCTCCCCTTGTCAGCCCCTCTTATGATTTTGAAGGAAGATTTTGTGAAATGAGAGCAGAAGCAGTGAAAAAGGTGGTTACAAAGAGGGTAGAAAGAGATTCAAAAGGGAGCGAGGAATTCAAGAGTGAGGGAAATTACAGGAAGGGATGTTAAACTATATGATATAGAAGGTTCTGCTATAACGTGTTTTCTTAATGCAAATTCACTGTAATATGATTGATGAGTTGAAGACACTGTTTCTATAGTACAAACTTTTAAAAATGTGTTGGCTATAACGCGATTACATCGCCAACACTTTAAGCATTGTTTCTAAAGTGCAATGTTTCCTTAATATGGGGTCGCACAAGAACGCAACCATCATGTTATAGAAGAATTACCTGTGCATGGAATTGAGATAAAATCCTGGCATGACAACAGGTGGACAGACTAGAAACAAACAGTCAGAATCAATGGGTCTTTGCCCAGATGGCAGGTGCTGACTAGCGATGTACCACAGGGATCAGTTTCTGGGCCCCATCTGTTCACCAGCTTTATTAATAACTTCGATGAGGGAACCAAGTGTAATATTTCCAAATTTGGTGATCACACAAAATCAGATGGGATAATGAGTTGCAGGGAAGATGCAAGAATGATTCAGGGTGATCTAGTCATGTTAAGTGTCTGAGCAAACACATAGCAGATGCAGTATAACATAGATTAGTATGAAATTATACACATTGGTGTAAATTACAAGGAGTATTATTTAAATGGTGATACATTATCAAATGTGGGTGCACAAAGGGATCTGGGTGTCCTTGTGCACCAGTCAATAAAAGTAAATAGGCAGGTGCAGCAAGTAATTAGCAAGGCAAATGATATGTTAACCTTCATTGGATTTGAGTTCACAACTCAGATGTACTAATGCAGTTATAGAAGGCCTTAGTAAGATGAGCTGGAGTCATGCATGCAGTTTTGGTGCACTTAGCTAAGAAAATACATACTTGTCAGAGGGGGGAGTGCAACCAAGGTTCATTGGGGAGACACTGGGGAACGCAGTAGGAGGACAGAATGGTTCAATTAGACCTGCATTCACTAGATTTTCAAAGAATGAGACGTCTTGATTGAGACATATAAAATTCCAATAGGGTGGATGGAGAGGAATTTGTTTATTGTGTACAAGAAAATTTTCTGATTCAGTATGCAGATGTACCTACTAGAGAAAATGCAAAACTCAACCTACTCTTAGGAAATAAGGCAGGGCAGGTGACTAAGGTGTCAGTGAGGGAGCATTTTGGAGCCAGTGACCATAATTCTATTCATTTTTAAATAGTGATGGAAAAAGTTAGATGGGATCTAAAAGTTAAAGTTCTAAACTGGAGCAAGGCCAATTTTGATGGTATTAAGTAAGAACTTTGGTGGGGCAGATGTTTGCAGGTAATGGGATGGGTGGAAAAAGGGCAACTTTCAAAAATAAGATAACGAGAGACCAGAGACAGTATGTTGCTGTTAAGGTGAAAGGCAAGGCAGATTGGTGCAGGGAATGCTGGATGACTAGAGAAATTGAGGTTTTGGTCAAGAATAAGAAGGAAGAATATGTTATGTTTGTAGGAATCGAGTGATTCCCTAGAGGAGTATAAAGGCAGTAGAAGTATACTTACAGGGGAAATCAGGAGAGCAAAAAGGGGAGATGAGGTAGCTTGGGCAAATAGGGTTAAGGAGAATTCAAGGGATTCTACAAATACATTAAGGACAAAAGGATAACCCAGGAGACAATAGGGGCCCTTAAAAATCAGCAAAGCCACCATTGTGTGGAACCACAGGAGATGGGGGAGATACTAAACAAATATTTTGCATCAGTATTAACTGTGAAGGATATGGACGATAGAGAATGTGGGAAAATAAATAGTGAAACATCTTGAAAATGTCCATGTTACAGAGGAGGAGCTGCTCAACATCTTAAAATGCATAAAGGGGGATACATCATCAGGTGATCAGGTGTACCCTCTAACTGTGGAAAGCTAGGGAAGTGATTGCTGGGCCCCTTGCTGAGATACTTGTATCATTGGTAGTCACAGGTGAGGTGCAGGTTGGCTAACGTGGTGCCACTATTTAAAAAAGGTGGTAAGGAAAAGCCAGGGAACTATTGACCAGTGAGCCTGACATCAGTGGTGGGCAAGTTGATGGAGGGAATCCTGAGAGTCAGAATTTACATGTATTTGGAAAGGCAAGACTGATTTGGTATAGATAACATGTCCTTGTGTATGGGAAATTCTATTTCCCATTTCATTGAGTTTTCGAAGAAATAACAAAGAAGATTGTTGAGGGCATCAATCTGGTGACCTAAATGGAATTCAGTAAGGTGTTCAACAAGACTGGTTAGCAAGGTTAGATCACACAGAATACAGGGAGAACTAGCTATTTGGATACCGAACTGGCTCAAAGGTAAAAGTCAGATGATGATAATGGGGGGTTGCCTTTCAGACTGGAGGTGTGTGATCAGCGGTATGCACAAGGATTGGTGTTGGGTCCACTACTTTTCATCATTTATATTACTGATTTGGATGTCAGCATGGGAGGTGTGGTTAGTAAATTTGCACAGCACACCAAAATTGGAGGTGTAGTGGACAGCGAAGGAGGTTACCCCAGAATATAAGGAGATCGTGATCAGATGGGCCAAGGTGATGGCAGATGGAGTTTGATTTAGATAAATGTGAGGTGCTGCATTTTGGAAAGGCAAATTAGGGCAGGACTTATAAACTTAATGATAAGGTCATGGGGAGTATTACTGAACAAAGAGACCTTGGGGTGCAGGTTCATAGCTCTTTGAAAGTAGAGTCACAGGTAGATAGGTGTTTGGTATGTTTGCCTTTATTGGTCAGTGCATTGAGTATAGGAGTTGGGAGGTTATGGTACAGTTGTACAGGACATTGATTAGGTCACTGTTGGAATACTGCATGCAACTCTGGTCTATCTGCTGTAGGAAGGATGTTGTAACACTTAAAAGGGTTCAAAAAAAATTAGAAGAATGTTGCCAGGGTTGGAGGGTTTGAGCTATAGGGAGAGGCTGAATAGCCTGGGATGCCAGAGGCTCAGGGGTGACCTTATAGAGGGTTATAAGATCATGATGGGCATGGATGGGGTAAATAGCCAAAGTCTATTTCCCAGGATGGGGATTCCAATACTAGAAGACGTAGGTTAAGGTGAGAGGGGAAAGATTTAAAAGGGATCCAAGAGGCAACGTTTTCACGCAGAAGATGGTGAATGTATGGAATGCGCCACCAGAGGAAGTGGTAGATGCTGGTACTGCATTTAAAATGCATCTGGATGGGTACATGGATTTACAAGGTTTACAAGGACCTGGGCCAAACAGTGGCAAAT
This sequence comes from Hemiscyllium ocellatum, assembly GCF_020745735.1. Classification (NCBI taxonomy): domain Eukaryota; kingdom Metazoa; phylum Chordata; class Chondrichthyes; order Orectolobiformes; family Hemiscylliidae; genus Hemiscyllium; species Hemiscyllium ocellatum. The sequence goes on along the minus strand of NC_083403.1, from coordinate 24,032,376 downwards.
GGGACTAGCTTGGTTTAGGACACCTGGTCAGCATATACAAGTTGGACCGAAGGGTTTGTTTCCATGCTGTATGGCTCTATTGACGTTTCAGGGTAGGCTAGCATTTGTTCCCTATCCCTATCCCTAATTGCCCTTAAACGGAGTAGCTTCTTCAGCTATTTCAGAGGACTGATAACAGTTAACCACGTTGCTGGGATCTGGTGTCACATGTAGGCCAGACCAGGTAAAGATGGCCATACTTTATTTCCCCAGTGTCCACTCCATCGTCGTCAAATAATACGTACTGTCAATTTATCTGCTCCCAAATCCTCTTTCCCTTTCTATTAAATTGCTTATCTCTTGAATTCCTCATTTTTTTTGCGCTCCCAGTTCTTTGACGATTTTCCACCCATGCAACTTACGTTCTTGCCTCCAGTTCTGGCCTGTTTCCCATCTTTCGTCACGTCCCCCTTGTCTTTCATTTTCAGTGAGGTTGTGAATTTTTGTGTGCCCACCTCCCCTTGTTTTATGTGTCTGTGATGTAATCGCCTTCCTGCCGTCCAGTTTTGCCTATGACTCACTCGGAAATCGCTTGCGAAGCGGCGGCTGTGTCTCTGAGTCAGCCCCCATCGCCACCACAAACCCACCCCAGCCGATTCCGGGTAATCTCACTCTTTCGATGCCCGTAAATGAGGCGCGGCGAGCGACAGACACAGGGCGAGGGAAGCCAGAAACAGGCCTGTTCCGTTCTCAAAGACAAACACACATATGGGCGATGGAGCTAGGTTTATCCTGCTTGAGAGCTCACAGAATACAGAATGAGATGTAAGCCTGTGATGGAGATTGCTCATATTTAAGCTTGTTTATGGTTGCTGTCAGAATATATTACAGACAGACAGCTGTCCACTGTGAAGGTCTATAAAATCATGAGGGCATAGATAAGGGGAATAGCAAAGGTCTTTTTTTCAAAGGGGTGGGGGGGGGGGAATTCAAGATAAGGGGGACATCTTTTTAAGGTGAAAGGAGAAAGGTTTAAAAAGAAGTGGGACAACTTTTTTTACACAGAAAGTGGTTAGCGTATGAAATGAACTGCCAGAAGAATTGGTGGATGCAGAACAGTTGCAACGTTTAGAGAACATTTGGTTAACTCCACGGAAGGGTAACGATTGGAGGGATATGGGCCAATCGCAGGCAGGTGGGATCGGTATAGTTTGGGAACGTGGTCGGAGTGGAATCGATAAAAGCAAATTACTGCGGATGCTGGAATCTGAAACCAAAAGAGAAAATGCTGGAAAATCTCAGCAGGTCTGGCAGCATCTGTAAGGAGAGAAAAGAGCTGACATTTCAAGCCTAACTGACCCTTAGTCAAAGCTGAACAAGGGTCAGTTAGACTCGAAATGTCAGCTTTTTTCTCTCCTTACAGATGCTGCCCAGACCTGCTGAGATTTTCCAACATTTTCTCTTTTGGTGTAGGAGTGCACTAATTGGACAATAGGATCTGTTTCCATATGATGAGACTCTTGGACTCTCTCTTTCCTTAATTATGTAACTTTCTTTTTCCCAATCTGCCTTCCCTTTCTTCTCTATTTCCTCTTTAGTCCTTTCCACCTTCAGCCCCCCAACCCCCATATTAATAGTCTTTTTTTGCAAGGTTTGTCTACCTCCTGTTATTAACTTCTGCTTTATACTCCATCAGTCAGTTTATATTTTGCTTTTCTGTTGCCCTCTCCTTCTTCAGCCACGTGCAAACAGGCACAGTATAAACAAAGTCAAAGAGTTAACTATATGGCTCAAGAATTGATGTGGGTAGATTGTTTATGGGCATTGGCATCAGTACTGAGGTGGAAGGGAGCAGTTCCAGTGGGATGGGCTTGACTTGAACCAAGATGAGTCGAGAGTGGGGAGCAGGTCAGGTAGCATCCGAGTCGCAGGAAAATCAATGTTCAGGCAACAGCCCTTCATCAGGAATGTGCTGTGCTTCACCTGCACCCCACTCTCGAATCTGATTTCCAGTATCTGCAGTCCTCACATTCTCCTCCTTGAACCAAGATGGGGCCAGTGTACTGGTGGATTAAAGAACTAGGGCTTTAAACCAATTGAAAGGGGATAAGACAACATTTTATGGTAGCTATTTATATAACAATACCCAGATTGGAATGGGAAGGCACAGAGTACACCAACATTGAAAAACAGCATTAAATAGGACCAAAATTGTTACAGTGCAGCAGTAGGCCACTCAGTCCATCATGTCTGTACTCCCTGCATCAATGGTACTAAAGTAAAAAACAGAAGATGCCAGGCACTTTAAATAGTTATTCAATTTGCAATAATAATATGAAAGAAATAAGAGAAAAATAAATCAAGTGGAACATAGGAAGAACATTTAAAAACAATATGTGATGTGTCAAGGAAGTAAGGAGACCATATGGAATTAAATCACAGGTCATACAGGAAATGTACAGCATGGAAACAGACCCGGTCTAAGCTGACTCGATACCCATCTGCCAGCACTTGGCCCATATTGGTCTAAACCCTTCCTACTCATATACCATCTAGATTTTTTTTAAATGTTGCAATCGTACCAGCCTCCATCACTTCCTTTGGCAGCTCATTCCATACACATACCATCCTCTGCATGAAAACTTGCCCCTTAGATCCCTTTTAAATCTTTTCCCTCTCACCCTAAACCTATGCCCTCTAGTTCTGGACTAGAAGGGGAAAAAAACTGTGTCTATTTACCCTATCCATGCCCCTCATGATTTTATAACTCATCCACGACCCCATTCAATGGTGGGAGAAGCTGGAGAGGCCAAACACTCTACTCCCATTCCTGTACACAGTACTGAGATGATAATTTTTTTAAAAATAGTCAGAAGCAATCCATACTGGAAAATGCCCTTGAGAAGACCTCTGATAATCATTCCCCGTCTGCACTGCATATCTGTCCCCTTGAAAATTTCGCGAACTTCCTTCTGAAAGAATTGATAGAACCTTCTCCAATTTAGGCAGTGCTTTCCGGATCCTGGAGTATTTAAGTATTTTCTCCCCTCTGTTTGTTTTGCAAAACTGTGCAATTAAATGGTGTGCAGAGCCAGTTTACCGAATTAGGGAAGATAGTACATTAGCTTCAATTCAGATGAAAATATTTGTGATTCTGCAATTCTGCCCAGCTGTGGTCTAAGTTTTATTTCAGAAATTAGACATTTTCTTGGGAGATCTGAGTGTCTCGTAGGTTCAGTGTGATGTAGGATGAAGTGTGGTGTAGGGTTAACGCAAAACGAAGGAGCTGAGAATGTGTTGTTGCAATTGTTACCACAGTCCATTGAAATCACTATCAGAGCAGAGAGGAACTATGCAGTGCTATTATTTGGAGATTGACTGCATTCCCCAGTTCACTCTGAGAGTACAAGTTTACTGAAAGGTCGAGTTGCAAAATGACATGAGGCATTGGCATCTTGGTCGTTCAGCAGGCGGGACGACCAATCACCAAGTACAGTATTTGCATATGATACAGCAGAACCCGGTACCGTCGGAGGCGTCATCTGCGTGAAATGAGTCGAAACATTCCGAGTGCGTTGACTTAAATACCGAAAGTGTAGAGTTTCAGTAAAAGCTAAGTCAAAAAGAAAATTAAAAATCAGTCAATACAATTAAAAAGTGTTGAATATATGATGCTTTATATAGCACTTGTACAACCTTTCCCTATTGCCCGGATGATCCTCAGTGGTCTGGGGTGCAGGCTTCAAACCTGTAGCTGTCTAGCGACAGAGTGGTTCAATTCCACCTTTCGGGCGGATTTAGTGATGCAGGTGTAACAATTCAATCTCCTAGACAATTAGGAGGTACGTTTAACTAACGTCCTACTTTTAGGTCACCCACGTTGGAGAAGACCATTTCAGAGGGGTCAACGAAACTGTGTTGTCCAAATATCTCATTTTAGAAGGTCATCTGGAGGAATGAGACCATAGGAGGTAGCATGGGCGATGGGTGAATATCTGTCAATCTTTCAGGATTCAGGCAGTGGAACTCTGGATGAGCTGAGGGTTACAGAGGGTAGAAAATGGGTGGCTGTCCCGGAGAACTCTACACATCTGGAAGTAACAAAAACGCGGGTGAGAATTTCAACAGCAACAAATTTCAGTTTTAGTAGTAATTTTGATATAAATAAATATCCCAAGCTGCTTCACAAAGCACACAAGAAGAAACAGTCACTGATACATACATAGAAAAAGTAAGGCGAGTGATCAGAGGTTAGATCTAAGAGTTGAACTGGTGGGCTTTTAGGGAGGACTTTACATGATGAAAGTCTGTTGCAATGGTCAAGAGGTTTAGTTGTGAAATCCCAAATCTTGCAACAGTTTGAATTTGTTTTTACAATTTGACCTTATAGACAGACACATTCCATGAGATTATCTCTCATTCCTCTAAACTCCAGAGAATATAAACCCGATTTACTCTCATGCCAGGGACCAATCGAGTTAATTGACCTTCATTGTACTGCTTGCAGGGTAAGTGCATCCTTCTTTATACATATGAACTAGAATTCCATACACCAGAGCCTTTCATAATTATATGATGACACTTCTTTACTTGATATTGCCAATTCCCTTGAAGGCCAAAATGCCATTTGCTTTCCTAATTGCTTGCTTTGCCTACATGCCAGCACTTTGTGTTCCTTGTAAAACTACAACCAAGTCTCTCTGAGCATCAACATTCATAAGTTTCACACCTTTCAAACTATATTCTGCTTTTCTATTAAAACATGTATAACCTCATAGTTAACAACATCATACTCCATCTGCCACCTTGTTGCCTACACACTTGTTTATATTCCTTTGCAGTTTCCTTTTCTCCTCCTGTTGTGTATTTTATTCTTTCGTGGGGTGTAGGAATTGCTGGGAAAGCCAACATTTGCTTTCCAGCTCTAATTTGCATTCGAACTGAGCGGCAGTTCAAACCATTAGGTCTTTTCATGAGATCATCAACAGATTGCATGAGTGACCCTGCTGTGATCCTTTATGTGACTGTGTGGCTCAGGCATCAGACTTGAAATCCAATGAGAGTGTCCTGCATAGGTTTAAATTCTGCTCCCCCTCCCCCCCCCTCTTATAAGGTCTTGTGGCACAATGGCAGTGTCTCTACTGCTGGATCTGAAGGTCTGAGTACAATTCCCAACTCAGGATATTCTGGCCTGACTCAAAACATTAACTGTGTTTTTCTGTCCACAGACACTGCCAGACCTGTTGAGTTTCTCTTGCACTTTCTGTTTATGTTTCCAATCTCTAGCATCTGCAGTTCTTTGTTTTATTCCACCTCAGGATATGATGGCTTCCTTCCTTAAAGTGACCTAGGTATATTTTTACAACAATCAATTCCATCTTTGTGGCAACAACACAAAGCAGCTGGTATAGTGGGACTTGAAACTACCCAACCTCCACCCCCGGCACCTTCCCCTGCAACCGCAGGAAATGTAAAACTTGCGCCCACACCTCCACACTCACTTCCCTCCAAGGCCCCAAGGGATCCTTCCATATCCGCCACAAGTTCACCTGTACCTCCACACACATCATCTATTGCATCCGCTGCACCCGATGTGGCCTCCTCTATATTGGTGAGACAGGCCGCTTACTTGCGGAACGCTTCAGAGAACACCTCTGGGCCGCCCGAACCAACCAACCCAATCACCCCGTGGCTCAACACTTTAACTCCCCCTCCCACTCCACCGAGGACATGCAGGTCCTTGGACTCCTCCACCGGCAGAACACAACTACACGACGGCTGGAGGAGGAGCGCCTCATCTTCCGCCTGGGAACCCTCCAACCACAAGGTATGAATTCAGATTTCTCCAGCTTCCTCATTTCCCCTCCCCCCACCTTGTCTCAGTCGGTTCCCTCAACTCAGCACCGCCCTCCTAACCTGCAATCCTCTTCCTGACCTCTCCGCCCCCACCCCACTCCGGCCTATCACCCTCACCTTGACCTCCTTCCACCTATCCCACCTCCATCGCCCCTCCCCCTAGTCCCTCCTCCCTACCTTTTATCTCAGCCGGCTTGGCTCTCTCTCTCTTATTCCTGATGAAGGGCTTATGCTCGAAACGTCGAATTCTCTATTCCTGAGATGCTGCCTAACCTGCTGTGCTTTGACCAGCAACACATTTGCAGCTTGAAACTACGTGCCCAATGACATTACCATGAATATTAAGCCTAATGGCCTCAATTTTCCCATTCACATGAGCCTAATTAGGTTGCACTTTCCACTGGTACGGAATGTGTGTTTTTAACTTTGAAGACAAACACAAAGGGTTGAATCTTACTTTTTTGGATAAGTCCAAGTTGTGTCAAGGTTTTTGAAGGGTTTGTTGCCACAGGCCTAGCAAATTCTCTCACAGAGTCTTACCAAACTCACCACCTTAATTGTCTATCCTGCTCTTAGAGCATCTCTTACATCCAGTTTTTGACCCATTTTAACATTCACCGTTTCCAGAACAACTCTCCACTCAGCAGATATCCACACAAAAGCCATCATCTTTTGAGTCCATGCCACCTTTTGAAAGGCTGCTGTGTGCCTGGTAAAATGTTGGCAAATCATCATTACCCTCACTGGCAAAGTAATGGCACACAGGCAGCATGGTTAATGCTCCTTTGCACGTAGAACCCTATTCTGTCACCTTCTTGCTGTTTAACTACCAGACCACATATTTTACCTCTCCCTGGTTACATTCTGTCTAAAGACCTTCAAAGGCAGTACTACTCTACTCCTACTGACTGCTATTGGTCCACATCTTGAATATTATCCAGTCAGGGAACATCATATCACAGGCAAGCAACCAGACAAATGCAACACAAATGTGAGCTTCTCTTTGCAGAATGCAAAAATAACAAAAAGAAAACCTGCAATGCCAATCATTGGGAAAGCTGACCAAAAAAAAGAGCAGATGATGTTTATCTGTTGCACATGGATGTCTTCTTTTGGAGCTGAAAATGTGTTGCTGGAAAAGCGCAGCAGGTCAGGCAGCCCTGAAGAAACGTCGATTCTCCTGCTCCTTGGATGCTGCCTGACCTGCTGCGCTTTTCCAGCAACACATTTTCAGCTCTGATCTCCAGCATCTGTAGTCCTCACTTTCTCCTGTCTTCTTTTGGAACCAAGTGTCAGTGAGCTTGTGTATGGCTTTTTAGCACCTGACACAGATCTCACATAGACAACAACAATTTCCCTCTCCCATTGTCCTCATCCCCTACCTTTAAGTTCCTCAGCTGCAGCACATCGCCTCATTGCCTGCTGGAGTGGTGCAGAGGTCAACGTGCCAGGATGATGCGGCATGCTCTGTCAGGACTGTCCTAGAAGGCCCCCTCCCCATACTGCTTCAAGCAGTGGAACTGCGTCTTCAACAGCCCTGTTGTCTGCTCCACCAGGACCTTAGTCGAAGTACGGGCAGCATTGAATCGGTGTTCTGCATCAGTCAGGGATTGTGCAATGGTCCATGAGCCACAGTCACAGTGGACACATCCTCCAGTTACCAGCCTTGTAAGGACCCTGGCTCCTCAAACATTACAGGGACTTGAGAATGCTCTGAGATGTAGGGGTTGTGGCATCTGCCCGGGTAGCAGGCATTCACGTCCAAGACGTGGTAAGAGTGATCATTGATTGAATGGAATCCCTTTGTATTGATGAACTCGCAACATTGTGATATGACCCTCTTCAGTGCCACGTGTGTACGGTCAATGGCACCCCCTTCGTACCTAGAGTGACCAAGCCTACTGCCCGGGCAGAGCACTGACCTGGTCATGGGGAAACAAAATGACCCAGTGTGATTGTTCACGGGCAGCAATGGGGACTGCCCTGATGCATTGGTGGATACAAGAAGGAGGGATCCCACACTAGCCAACCCATTGTTCCCTGGAAGGGGTCTGTCAAAAGAGGTGTTCAGCACCGCAGTGACCTTCACAATCTCTGGGAGAGGATAGAGCTTGAAGGTCCCATTCTGGTATCCAGCACACCTCTCTCACCATGTCCTGAGACATATACAGCCTGTGCTGACACTGCGCCTCATTCACACCCAGGGAATGGACTAGAAAACTCTGGGTGTCCTATCACTATTGCTCTCCTATTCTCTCCCCTTCCCTCCTGAGTCACACGTTCAGGCTCAGTGCCAGAAACCTGGCCACTGTGGCTTTCCCCTGATAAGTCCATCCTCCTCAACAGTATCCCAAATGGAATACTTATTATTGAGGGAAACAGCAACAGCGGCTCCCTGCAGGTGTCAGATTTCTCCATGGGAGAACATTTCAGTGATAGTGATCACAACTCCCTGGCCTTTACTATACAGTATTCATGGAAAAGAATAGGAGCAGACGGTATATGAGGGAGGGGGAATTACAATGTAGTTAGGAACAGGGACACCTAAATTGGGAACAGATGTTCTCAGAGAAGTGCACAACAGAAATGTGGAGATTGTTTTGGAAGCACTTGCTGATAGTGCTGGACAGGTTTGTCCCACTGAGGCAAGGAAGGGATGGTAGATTGAAAGAACTTTGGGTGACAGGGGATGTGGAACATCTAGTCAAGAGGAAGAAGGAAGCTTACTTAAGGTTGAGGAGGCAAGGATCAGACAGGGCATTAGAGTTTACAAGGTAGCCAGGAAGGAACTGAAGAATGGACTTAGGAGAGCTAGAAGGGAACATGAAAAAGCTTTACCGGGTAGGATTAAGGAAAACCTAAAGCATTCTAGACTTACGTGAGGAACAAGAGTGAGGGTAGAGCTGATCAGGGATAATGGAGGGATCTTGCACCTGGAGTCAGATGAAGTAAGGGAGGTCCTTAATGAATACTTTCCTTCAGTGTTCACTGCTGAGGGAGACTTGATATTTCTGAAGACAGTGTGAATTATCATTATATGGTAGAACAGGTTGATGTTAGGAAAGAGGATGTGCTGAAAATTTTGAAAACCATAAGGATCGATAAATCCCCTGGGCCAGATGAGATATACCCTAGGTTACCACAGAAAGTAGGAGAAGAGATTGTTGTGCCTTTGGCCATGATCTTTGCATCCTCACTGGCCATTGGAGTAATGCTAGATGATTGGAGGATGGTAAAGAAAGGGAATAGGGATAATCCTGGGAATTACAGACCAGTCAGTCTTATGTCAGTGGTGGGCAAATTATTGAAGAGGATTCTGAGAGACAAAATTTATGATTACTTGGAGTTTCCTCCCACAGTACTAAGATGTGCCGGTTAGGTGAATTGGCCATGCTAAACTTCCCCTAGTATTAGGTGAAGGGGTAAATGTAGGGAATGCATCTGGGTGGGTTGCTCTTCGGAGGGTCAGTGTGGACTTGTTGGGCCAAAGGGCCTTTTCCATACTGTAAGTAATCTAATCTAATCTAAAGATTAGAGGTGAGCAGCATGGCTTTGTTATGTCTCACAAACCTTATTGAATTCTTTGAGGATGTGACAAAACACATTGATGAAGGTAGAGCAGTAGATGTGGTGTATATGGATTTTAGCAAGGCTTTTGATAAGATTCCCCATGGTAGGCTCATTCAGAAGGTAAGGAGGCATGGGATACAGGGAAACCTGTCTGTCTGGATAGAGAATTGGCTGGCCCATAGAAGACAGAGGGTGGTGGTAGATGGAAAGTATTCAGCCTAGAGCTCAGTGGTACTCTGCAGGGATCAGTTTTGGGACATCTTCTCTTTGTGATTTTTATCAATAACTTAGATGAGAAGGTGGAAGAGTGGGTGAGCAAGTTTGCAAATGTCATGAAGGTTGGTGGGATTGTGGATAGTGTGGAGGGTAAAGGTTGCAATAGGACATTGACAGGATGCAGAGCTGAGCTGATAAGTGGCAGATGGAGTTCAATCTGGAAAAGTGTGAATTGATTCACTTTGAAAAGTAGAATTTAAATGCAGAATACAGGATTAAAGGCAGGATGCTGGGTGGTGTGGAGGAACAGAGGGATCTTGGGGTCCACATCCATAGATCTCTCAAAGTTGCCACTCAAGCCGATGGGGTTGTTAAGAAGGTGTATGGTCTGTGGGCTTTCATTAGCAGAGGTATTGAGTTTAAGAACCGCATGGTTATACTGCAGCTCCATAGAGCCCTGTTTAGACCACACTTGGAATATTAATGGGCGGCACGGTGGCACAGTGGTTAGCACTGCTGCCTCACAGCGCCTGAGACCCGGGTTCAATTCCCACCTCAGGCGACTGACTGTGTGGAGTTTGCACGTTCTCCCCATGTCTGCGTGGGTTTGCTCCGGTTTCCTCCCACAGTCCAAAGATGTGCGGGTCAGGTGAATTGGCCATGCTAAATTGCCCGCAGTGTTAGGTAAGGGGTAAATGTAGGGGTATGGGTGGGTTGCGCTTCGGTGGGTCGGTGTGGACTTGTTGGGCCGAAGGGCCTGTTTCCACACTGTAAGTGATCTAATCCAATCTAATTGTGCTCAGCTCTGGTTGACTTATTATAGTAAAGGTGTGGAAGCTCTGGAGAGGAGATTTATGAGGATGCTACCTGGACTGGAGGGCATATCTAATGAAGAAAGATTGAGGATGCTAGAGCTTTTCTCATTGGAGCGAAGAAGAATAAGAGGTGACTTGATAGAGGTGTACAAGATGTTGTAATAAAGTGGATAACCAGAGACTTTTTCCCAGGGCGGAAATGTTCTATGTTCTAGGACGCAGAAACCAAAACAGAAATTGCTGGGAAGACTCAAGTGGTCTGACAGCATTTGTGCAGTGGAAGCAGAGTTAACACTTTGGGTCTAATGAACCTTCTTTAGAAGTTCAGAAATTGTGAGCTTCAGGTCCACAGTATATAGAATGATAGAATCCAATGGATACTTGGGTGTGATTACAGACTGGAATCTAATCAATGGGTTCAAATAGCTTATAGCTGAAAATGTGTGGGGGCGGAGAGGTCAGGAAGAAGATTGAAGGTTAGGAAGCCGGTGCTGCGTTTGAGGGATTTGACTGAGACAAGGTGGGGGGAGGGGAAATGAGGAAACTGGCGAAATCTGAGTTCATCCCTTGTGGTTAGAGGGTTCCTAGGCGGAAGATGAGGTGCTCTTCCTCCAGCCGTCGTGTTGCTATGGTCTGGCGATGGAGGAGTCCAAGGACCTGCATGTCCTTGGTGGAGTGGGAGGGGGAATTAAAGTGTTGAGCCACGGGGTGGTTGGGTTGGTTGATCCGGGCGTCCCAGAGGTGTTCCCTGAAGCGTTCCGCAAGTAGGCTTTTGCCCGAAACGTCGAATTTCCTGTTCCTTGGATGCTGCCTGACCTGCTGCGCTTTAACCAGCAACACATTTTCAGCTCTGATCTCCAGCATCTGCAGACCTCACTTTTTACTCAGGGGAGACGGGCCGCCTACTCCCACCTTGTCTCAGTCGATTCCTTCGAACTCAGCACCGCCCTCCTAACCTGCAATTTTCTTCCTGACCTCTCTGCCCCCACCCTACTCTGGCCTATCACCCTCACCTTGACCTCCTCCCACCTGTCACATCTCCATTGCCCCTCCCCCAAGTCCCTCCTCCCTACCTTTTATCTTAGCCTGCTGGACACATTTTCCTCATTCCTGATGAAGGGCTTTTGCCCGAAATGTCGAATTTCCTGTTCCTTGGATGCTGCCTAACCCGCTGTGCTTTAACCAGCAACACATTTTCAGCTCTGATCTCCAGCATTTGCAGACCTCACTTTTTACTCAAATAGCTTATATACAGAATAATGTATACCTGGGAGTACTTACAGAGTGAAAACTAACAAAGGGGTCCAGATGGTTTGTATATAGAATAATGGATACCTGGGAATGATTACAGACTGGAATCTAATTGAATGATTAGGATGGTTTATGTATAGAATCATGGTTATGTGGGAGTGATTACAGACTGGAGTTTAATCAAGGGGTTACAATAGATTTTATGTATAGAATAATGGAAAACTGGGAGTGATTACAGACTGGAATCTAATCTAGGGATTCAGATTGTTGATATATAGATTGTATGGATTGGCCTATTATCAAAGTGTTTTGCAGGATTACATATAGAAAAATGAATTCTGAAATTTTTGTTGAAGCTGTGTTTGCATTTTACTCATTCTAGAAGATGCTCTCTGATGTCATTATTCTGTGAAAAATTGTGCGATAATCCACACAAAATCTTGATTATGTAATGTGTACAATACATAAATTATGTAGAATATACATTTAGACTAATTCAGTCATGAGAAATGTTGTCTTATTATGTGAATAATTTGCAGATTCTATTTTCAAAGCAGGGGAGTTTTTCCGATGAACTTGGTGCATTCCCACTCCCACAATTTTGTTTCAAATCAATCTCTGCTCCACCCAATACATAAATAAAATCAAATCTGCCATTTCTCATTCTTGATACTGTATTGGAAAACAGTAAGCAAGAACTAAAACCTGATATATTTACATTCTGTTAACATGGGGATAACCCTGTATGTTGAATTTGCCCCGGATAGCATTTGAGCTACTGTTACATAAAACAGTTGATCTGTCCCACTGTAACCCTACAGCTCTGAAACTGTTATACCATGTGAAATCGGAAGTTGGTAAGCTATAGAGTCATAGAGTTATACAGCACAGAAACATACCCTTCACTCCAATTCGTCCATGCAAGCAACATATCTACAACCAATCTAGTCCCATTTAGAGTTATAGAGTCATAGAGATGTACAGCATGGAAACAGACCCTTCGGTCCAACCTGTCCATTGCCGACCAGATATCCAAACCCAATCTAGTCCCACCTTACCAGCATTGGGCCAATATTCCTCTGAACCCTTCCTATTCATGTCTCCATCCAGATGCCTCTTAAATGTTATATTTGTTCCAGCCTCCACCACGTCCTCTGGCAACTCGTTCCATACACATATCACTATCTGCATGAAAATGTTGCCCTTCATGTCCTTTTTAAGTCTTTCCCCCTCACCGTAAGCCTATGCCTTCTAGGTTTGGACTCCCCTATCCTGGGAAAAAGAACTTGGCTATTCACCTTACGCATGCCCCCCATGATTTTATAAACCTCTATAACCTCAGCCTCCAATGCTCTAGGAAGAAAAGCCCCAGCCTATCCAGCCTCTGTCTAAAGCTCAAACCCTCCAATCCCATCAATATTCCCAAATCTTTTCTGAAACTTTTCAAGATTAATAACATCTTTCCTATAGCAGGAAATCAGAATTCAATGCAGTAATCCAAAAGTGGCCTAACCAATGTCCTGCACAGCCGCAACATGATATTCCAACTCCTATACTCAATGCACTGATCAATAACGACCTGTTACTCCATTTTCAGGGAACTCTACACTTGCACCCAGGCTTGTTGGTTCAACAACACTCCCCAGGACACTATCATTAACTGCATAAGTCCTGCCTTGGTTTCCACTACCAACATGCAATATTTATCTCAACTGAACACCATCTGCCACTCCTCGGCCCATTTGCCATCTGATCAAGATTCTGTTTTACTCTGACATACCTACTTCACTTTCCATTTTGATGTTATCGGCAAGCTTACAAACCACGCCTTTTAAATTCACCTCCAAATTATTTGCATAAATGGCAAAATGCAGTGGACCCAGCACGGATCCTTGTGATACACTGCTGGGCACAGGTCTATAGTCAGAAAAACAACCATCTATGACCACCCTCTGTCTCCCACCTTCAAGCCAATATTGTATCCAGTTGGCCAGCTCCCCCTGGATTCCATAAGACCATAAGACATAGGAGCAGAAATTAGGCCATTCAGCCCATCGAATCTGCTCCATCATTCAAACATGGCTGATAAGTTTTTCAACCCCATTCTTTCGCTTTCTGCTCATAATCCTTGATTGCCTTGATACTCAAGAACATATTATCTATCTCAGTCTTGAATATACTCAATGACTTGGCTTCCACAGCCTTCTGTGGCAATGAATTCCATAGATTCACCACTCTCTGGCTGATGAAGTCTGTCTTTATCTCCATTCTAATAGGTCCTTCCCTTTACTCTAAAGTTGAGCCTTTGGGTCCTCGTCTCTCCTGCCAATGAAAACATCTTCCCAATGTCCACTCTGTCCAAGTCGTACAGTATTCAGTAAGTTTCGATTAGATCCCCCCTTCATCCTTCTAAACTCCATTGAGTATAGTCCCAGAGTCCTCAAATATTCCTCCATGTGATCTAACCATGCTAACTACCATGCGGAACCTTGTCAAATGTCTTAATAAAGTCTGTATAGACAACTGAAGAACTGCAGATGCTGTAAATCAGAAACCAAAAAGAAATTGCTGGAAAAGCTCAGCAAGACTGGCATCAACTGTGGAGAGGAATCAAAATTAACATTTTGGTTTGAGTGACCTCTCCTCAGAACTGTTTTGAGGAATGGTCGAGAATGTGATGCTGGAAAAGCACAGCAGGTCAGGCAGCATCCAAGGAGCAGGAGAATCAATGTTTCGGGCATAAACCCTTCCAGAATTCCTGATGAAGTGCTTATGCCCGAAACGTTGATTCTCCTGCTCCTTGGATGCTGCCTGTCCTGCTGTGCTTTTCCAGCACCACACTCTCGACTCTGATGTCCAGCATTTTCGGTCCTCACTTTCTCCCTGCTACGAGTAAGGGTCACTCAACCCAAAACATTAACTCTGATTTCTGTCCACAGATGCTGCCAGGCCTGCTGAGTTTTTCCAGTGAATTTGGTTTTTGTTCCATATAGAAAAGGTCTTGGCCTTCATCAATCCTCTTTGTCACATTTATAAAAACCTCAATCAAATTAGTGAGCCACAGTTCTCCATGCACAGAGCCATGTTGACTATCCCTAGTGAGTCCTTGCCTTTCTTAATGCATGTAAATCCTGTCCCTCAGAATCCCCTCCAACAACCCAGCCAGCACTGACGTCAGGCTCATCCATCGAGAGTTCCCTGGCTTTTCCTTATGGTTCTCGTAAAACTCAGCAAACTGTAAACTGCAACTTTACAGATACAGCACTCAGTGGTGTCCATGCAAGTTTCAAACTATTTTGCCTGCACAGCAACTGGGAAATCAACCCCGAATTTTGGAAGATTTTTGAGCAATTTGGGAGCATTTGATCAAGCTGTATTCCCTGCACTGATAAAATCACAGCACACCAAAGTAATTTGTTTACTTCTAGAGAATTTCAGTTTTAGCTTACTTCTATACCCTGAAAACAGTCCCACATTTTTACTGTTGGCTAGACATTATATTTGTGCATATACTCTGACTGATGCATTGCTGGGATGTAAGGGACATTGATTATTATCAATTGCTAAGCACTTTTAATGAGCGTGGGGCTGCAGTCTCATTTAAACACAATGGCACACAGGTGAGAGGTTTACAGGTTGCAAACTCTTTTGCCCCTGAATAGAGTTTGCTCTGCTGTAATTAAGAGGGACACAGCTTCTAATAATATCGGCGTCAGCAATCACCCGCTAATGCGTATGTTTGTCCACTTAGGAGATTGTGTGTCACTGGTCATGGGTTTTGTGAGTCCTCGTGTGGCTGATGACTGTTATCCTAGAGTCTCAACTCCGACCACACATTTGGTTTCCAGAACGTGAAATTGGTCCTTGACCTTGCGATCATCAGCATTGCTTTCTCAGCTTCCTTCTCAGTATCTCCTCTTGCGAACAGGTGTTCTCAAACAATTATGCCCCTTGTGGGGTGGGTTGAATTCCTCTAACTTGATGCTTTATGCAGTACATCTTTCCAAGTGGGAATGCTACTGCACATCAGTAGATGCGTAGCCCTTGACAGAATAGATCCAGTTCCAGTGGCAAGGAAACCTCAATGACTGGAGATCTCCCTACTGCTGAAGTTCTTCATGCGCTGTCACAGCCATTAAGATCATACAAATATCTTTGGTCTGAATAACTGCTGAGGACTTTTTTTTGATTGTGCTATATCTGGTTCCTCCACTCCGACCTAACCACTGGAGGGCTGTCACAAGGAGGTGAGTCCTGGACTGGAGGGCTGTTGCACAGAGGTCAGTCCAGCCTGGAGGGCTGCCACGGAAGGTGGATCTCGGACTGGAGGCCATCCTGAGGAAGCGAGGCCCAGACTGGACGGCTGTTGCACAGAGGTCAGTCTCAGCCTGGAGTGCTGTCACAAGGAGGCGAGGCCCAGACTGAAGGGCTGTCGCACAGAGATCAGTCCCGGCCTGGAGTGCCGTCGCAAGGAGATGAGTTCCGGATTGGAGAGCTGTCGAGGGAGGTGACTCTCGGACTGAACGGCTGTCTCGAGGAGGCTATCGCAGGAGGCGAGTCCCGGAATGGAGGGCTGTTGTGGGAGATGAATCTCAGACTGGTGGACTGTCGCAAGAAGGCAAGTCCTGGACAAAGGGCTGTCACGAGAAGACGAGACCTCAACTATCAATGCAGGATGATCTGGAAGCTTGGAGTCAGCACAGACTGGAGTGGAAAGGCTGTAAACTGAATATTTTTAAAAAGGTTTTCATGATCAATCTTATACTGGACTTTTTTTTTTCTCCATTTTATACCAAATATTTAATTATCGGTACCCAGGTATCTTGTAACTAAGATGGCGTTGTAAGTGGTGACATTGCAAGCTTTTCACTGCACTCACTCGAGTGCACATGACAATAAAACAAGTTCATTCATTCAGAGAATGCAACCCAGTTGACTATGATGTCTTCAGGAAAGGAGTATATTCAGCAGCACTGCACAAACCTACTGTCACCAATGCACAGAAGATCAAGGACTGCAGTTGCACGGGAATGCCGTGACTCCCAAAATCCTGAGCACTATCCCAACGAGGATGTGCCACTGAGGTTTGCTGCAGTTCGGTTGTGAGAACTGCTCTGGTGTGAAAAAATTGCAAACACCAGTTTCAAACCCTGTGGTGTTTTTCTGGTGAACCTGGTGCATTCCGACTCCCACATCTTGGTTTCAAATCAGTTTTTACTACGCCTGTCCCCCCCCTCACAAAATCACAGAAATAGAGTGAAATCTTTTCACATTTTCTCTCATTTCTGTGTAATATCAGAAAACAGTAAGCGGAAGTAAAGGAGGGGTTTCTTCACGCAGAGGCTGCTGAGTCTTTGCAGTCCTCCGCCCCAGAGAGTGTTGGAAGCTGAATAATTCAGCCAGTTCAGACTGAAATTAATAGGCTTCTGATACTAAGGACAGTAATGGAGATACTGTGGAAAAATGGCATTGAGGAGATGATCAGACCTGATCTAGAATAGGGGGAGAGGCTCAATAGGCTGAATGGCCTTCTTATGTTCCAGTAAGGTGGCCCAATACAGTACAAATTTTGTGTGTGTGTGTGTGTGTGTGCGCGCGCGCGCGCGTGCGTGTGTGTCTCTCTCATGGCTCCCAAAAGAGGAACAAATTTATTTGAAATTTAAGTTTTCTACTTAAAAATCGAAAGTAATTATGGTTCTACGATAATGTACCAGCATTTCATTCTCTGGACCCCAACAATGACATTATAATAGATTTCCATCGCACTGTCCTTTACATATTGTCAGATCAAAATCCAATAATTTCCTAACTAGTAAAATCAGGGATCTACATTCAGCACACAAGGTCTAACAGCTTGCTGTCACCATCTCAGGGCAACAGGGTTAGGCCATAAATTCTGGCATTGCCAGTAATGTCCATTAAAATGAAAACAATCATAAAAACGACTATGATTTGGAGATGCTGGTGTTGGACTGGGGTGTATAAAGTTAAAAACACCAGGTTATAGTCCAACAGGTTTAATTGGAAGCACTAGCTTTCGGAGTGCTGCTCCTTCATCAGGTGGTTAATTTACCTACTAATTCTGTCTTGGAAAGTGAATCGAAATCTTTAGCAGTGAGGACAGAGTAGGTGCAGGTATGATGTGCACTCTGAATATGTTCCCACAAAGTATGGCTAGTAGTACAATGCACAAAAGGGGTGTGGATGCCTGAATGAATCCACCTTTTTCACGCAACTCTCTCCCCAAAAATAATCTTTTTTTTTCAATAATTCCTCACAATTGCAATAATTTTCAACAGAGAAAAAAAAATGGCAAGAAGGTTAACTTAGAAATAAAATATTGCTAATTGGCAGGTTGTGTCCACATGGATGTTTACGAAGGTGTTGTTTGGTTTGGAGAGATCGGACAAACTTGGTTTGTTTTCAGTTGAACTTAGAAGGAAGAGGGCTGACCTGATAGAAATTTACAAAATTGTGAGAGGCATGGATAGAATGGATAGTCAAGAGTCTTTTTCCCAAGATAGAAATGACAATTACAAGGGGACATAGATAGAACATAGAACAATACAGCGCAGAACAGGCCCTTCAGCCCTAGATGTTGCGCTGACCTGTGAACTATTCTCAGCTCTTACCCCCTACACTATCCCAAAATCATCCATGTGCTTATCTAAGGATTATTTAAATCTCCCTAATGTGGCTGAGTTAACTACATTAGCAGGTAGGGCCCTTACCATTCTCTGAGTAAAGAACCTGCCTCTGACATCCATCTTAAATCTATCACCCCTCAACTTGTAGTTATGCCCCCACGTACACGCTGACATCATCATCCTAGGAAAAAGACTTTCACTGTCTACCCTATCTAATCCTCTGATCATCTTGTATGTCTCTATCAAATCCCCTCTTAACCTTCTTCTTGCCAATGAGAACAGGTTCAAGTTTCTCAGCCTTTCCTCATAAGACCTTCCCTCCAGACCATGCAACATCCTGATAAATCTCCTCTGTACCTTTTCCAATGTTTCCACATCCTTCCTGAAATATGTGGATCAGAACTGTGCACAATATTCCAAGTGTGGCCGCACCAGCGTTTTGTATAGTTGCAGCATGATATTGTGGCTTCGGAACTCAATCCCTCTACGAATGAAACCTAACACACCGTATTCACCTGGGTGGCAACTTTCAGGGATTTATGTACTTGGACTCCAAGATCCCTATGCACATCTACACTACCAAGAATCTTTCCATTGATCCAGTATTCTGCCTTCCTGTTATTCTTCCCAAAGTGCATCACCTCACATTTAGCTGCATTGAACTCCATTTGCCACCTCTCAGCCCAATTCTGCAGTTTATCCAAGTCCCTCTGCAACCTATAACATTCTTCCATACTGTCCAGACTCCACCAACTTTAGTGTCATCTGCAAATTTACTAATCCATCCACCTATGCCTGTGTCTAAGTCTGTTAAAAGGGATAAAGACGGGCATGTTTTTTACGTTGAGCATGGTATGTGCCTGGAATGCATAGCCAGAGGAGGTGTTGGAGGTTGCTGAAACAGCAATGTTTAAGAGGCATCTTAAAATCACAGAGTCATACAGTTGTACAGCACAGAAACAGACTCTTCAGTCCAACTCATCCATACTGACCAGATATCCCAAATAATTACCAGCATTTGGCCGACATCCCTCTAAACCCTTCCTATTCATATACCCATCCAGATCCCTTTTAAATATTGCAATTATGCCCAGCTCCATGACTTCCTCTAGCAGCTCATTCCACATGTGCAATACCCTCTGTGTGAAAAATTTGCCTCTTTGATGCCTGTTAAATCCTTCCTCTCTCACTGTAAACCTATGTGGTCTAGTTTTGGACTCCCCTGCCATGGGGAAAAGACCTTGACTATTCATCTTATCCATGCCCCTCATGATATTATAAACCTTTATGAGGTCACCCCTCAGCCTCCAATGCTCCAAGAAAAATAGTCCCATCCTATTCAGCCTCTGCCTAGAGTTTGACTGATATATGAATAGGCAGGGATAGAGGAATGCAGGCCAATTAGAGGCAAAAGGAGTTTAGTTTAGAAAGGTTTCATGTATCTTGGTGGGCCAAAGGACCTGTTCCTATGGTGTACTGTTCCTTGTTCTTTGTAAATAGAACAAAAACAGAATTCATCGAGGTGGAGGGTCACTGGACATTTTGCAGAGGATGACGTAAACTCTGGAATTTTGAATTTCACTAATGCTAGTCAGGAACCTGAAAAAAAATACTTTTAATGCTAGATTGAAGTTGTCATTAAGAACATATGTTACAGAACCTGGAGTAGGCCATTCAGCTCTCAAGCCTGCCCTGCATTCAATAAAATCTGCCTGGGTTTCAATTTCCCTTTCATGCCATAGCCTGCAAACCCAAATATCAGAAACATCTATCAACCTCCTGTTTGATCACTTTTAATAATCCAGCCTCTACAACTCTCTGGGGCAGAGAATTCTAGACATTGACTATGCTCTGGAAGAAGACATGCCATTGCATTTCAATTTTAAGACTGAAAAAAAGGAGCAGAAATAGTCCATGCAGCCCATCAGTTCTGTGAGATTGAGTGAGATCATGGTTGACCTGATAACCCTCAACTTCCGATGCTTCAAGGAAAAAAGCCCCAGCCTATTCAGTCTCTCCTTACGACTCAAACTCTCAAGTACTGGTAATTTCCTTGGAGATCTTCCCTGCCTTTTCCTTCATTTTCTTATTGATTAAAACTCTGTCTATCTCAGCATTAGGTGTATTTAATAACCCCAGGCTCTTTGCAAAAGAATTCCACAGATTCACAATTCTCTGTCTTAAATATGCGACCACTTGTTCTGAGTTTATACCCTCTGGTCCTAAACTCTCCCAAAAGCGGAAACAATTTCTCTGCATCTACTCTGTCAAATCCTCTAAGAATCTTGAATGTTTCAATAAATTTTCTCATTCTTTTATATTCCAATAACTACAGGCCTAATCTACTCATTTGTTCACACATTGAGCGGTAGGTGTTGGGATGGCATGTTGAGGCTGTACAGGACATTGGTGAGGCCACTTTTAGAATACTGCATACAATTCTGGTCAGCCTTCTGTAGGAAAGATATTGTTATACTTGAAAGGGTGAAAAAAAGATCTTCAAGGACATTACCAGGACTCAAGAGTTTGAGTCGTAAGGAGAGACTGAAGCTGAGCTTTTTTCCTTGGAGCATCGGAGGCTAAAGGTGACCTTCTAGAGGTTTATAAAGTCATGCTCGCATGGATAAAATGAATAGCCATTGTCTTTTTCCTGGGGTGAGGGAAACCAACACTAGAGGGCATTGGTTTAAATTGAGAGGGAAGAAACTGAAAAAATACATATGGATAACTTTATCACCCAGAGAATGGTGTGTGTCTGGAACAAGCTTTGTGGGCGGCACGGTGGCACAGTGGTCAGCACTGCTGCCTCACAGCACCGGAGACCCGGGTTCAATTCCCGACTCAGGCGACTGTGTGGAGTTTGCACGTTCTCCCTGTGTCTGCGTGGGTTTCCTCCGGGTGCTCCGGTTTCCTCCCACAGTCCAAAGATGTGCAGGTTAGGTGAATTGGCCAGGACAAATTGCCCGTAGTGTTAGGTAAAGGGGTAATGTAGGGGTAGGGGTATGGGTGGATTGCGCTTTGGCGGGTCGGTGTGGACTTGTTGGGCCGAAGGGCCTGTTTCCACACTGTAAGTAATCTAATCTAAGCTGCCAGCAAAGGTGGTAGAGGCAAGTACAATTACATCATTTAAAAGATATCTGTATGGGAAAATGAATAGGAATGAGTTAGAGGGATATGGGCCAAGTGCTGGCAAGTGGATCTAGTTCAGATTGGGATGTCTGCTCAGCATGGACGAGTTGGACGGAAGGGTCTCTTTCCATGTTGTATAGCTCTATGACTATAAGACAGTGCCTCCATAGCTGGTATCAGCAGAATGATGCTTCCCTGGACTGTTTCCAATGTCAAAGTATGTTTCCTTAGATAAGGGTCCCAGAATTGTTCACAGTATTCCAGCTGTTGTATACTATCAGCAAAATCTCCATAACTTTAATAAAGCGTTCTCTTTGAAATGAAGTTAAAAATCACACAACACCAGGTATAGTCCAGCAGGTTTATTTGGAAGTACTAGCTTCATCAGGTAGCTGTGGAGCAGGATCATAAGTCACAGGGTTTATAGCAAAAGATTCCAGTGTCATGCAACAATATATTGAACAATATATTGTATCATTTGTGTGACACTGATATTTGGTCTATAACCTGGTGTTCTGTGATTTTTATCTTTGTCCACCTCAGTCTAACATTGGCACCTCCACATCTTTGAAATGAAGGCTAACATTCCATTTGCCTTTCCTGTTACCTGCTGAACTTGGATGCTAGCTGTTAGTGATTCATAGACAAGTGCTCCCAAATCCCTTTATTCTGTAGCTTTCCATAGTCTTTCTCCATTTAAATAATATTCAGCTCCTCTTCATCTTGCCAAAGTGTGTAACCTCATATATCCTCACATTATATTCCAAGCTTTTTGCCCACTCACTTAACTTGTCTATATCCCTCTGTATCATCCTAATCACTTGCCTTCCCAATTATTTTTGTGTCATGCACAAACCTGACTGTAGTACATTCACATTTCCAATCTATATCACTAATATACATTGTAAATAAGTGTAGGCCCAGCACTGATCTCTGTGGCACTTTACTTGTTACAGTTGGCCATCCTTAAATACTCCTCTTATCCCAACTCTCTTCGTTCTAATAGCCAATCATCTATCTATGCCACAAAAAATTCCCTCCACCACCATGGACTCGTTTTTTTGTTTTACAGAGTTATAAAAATACTAAAAGTAGTATGACAATCTTATATTACAAAAACGTTAACAATAAGCTACCTACAACTCTACAGAACAAACCAAAATTATCACAAAGGCACAAAACAATCTTTCCTCATTAAGATTCAATAAATAACTGTACTTAGCAAATTAGTTTAAATTGACTTAAATTGTACTAGACTAACCTAACTTAACTTAGATTAGATCAAACTAGATAAAATCACCTTGGATTAACCTAACTGAAATAAAATTAAATTAAATTACACCACTTGACACTCCCCTACCGAGGCTCCCATCCACAGGAGCATCAGTTATTGTACCCATATTTATCAAGCTTCCTCCCCCCAGACCCCCAGACTGTCAAATCCGACCATCATGGCTAGATAAAGGCCTGGTCAATATGGCTGACAGGTCTGTGTCGATATAATTTAAAAAGGGCTGCCATGTGTTATAAAATAGTTCCGTTTTCTGGTGTACCATATTCGCAAGATAATCTTGGGGGACATGCTCCATCACTAGTCTGTGCCATCCCCTGAGACCTGGGGGATTTTCTGAGATCCAGTTCATTAAAATGTTCTTCCCTTGCACAATATGTGAGAATGTTGAATAATGTCTTGACTCATATCTTCTCGAGAAGCCTAATGTGTTTGCCAAATGCTTTATATCCATAGCCCCTTTATCTAGGCTGCATGTTAGTCCTCAATGAATTCCAGCAAATTTGCCAGGCATAATTTCCCGTTCATGAAGCCATGCTGATGTTTGATCATATTATGAATGACTAAATATTCTGCTATTACATTCCTTATGATATTAACTCTTATGACATTAAGCTAACTGACCTAGACTTGCTTGATTTTGTGTTCGTTTTTAAAAAATAATGTTGTTACACTATTAGCTTTCCAATCCTCTCGGTCTTTTCCAGCATTTAAAGATTCCTTGAAGATTACTTCCAGTCCCTCCTTTATCTCTATAGCAACTTCCTTTAATACCCCAGGATGCAGCCTATCAGGTCCAGGGGATCTATTAGTCTTTAACCTCACTAGTTTCCCTAGCACTTTTTTTTTTATCTAGGCACATTTATTGTATTTATTTCTTATTCTCCTTTTGCCCTTTGAACATTTTGTAATTTTAGGATGCAATTGGTGTCTTCTGCAATGAAGTATTTATTTAACTCTTCTACTATTTCCCCTTATTAATTCTCCATCTTATTTTGTAAGGGTCCTTTCTTCACTTTGGCTTCTCTCTTCTTTTTATATATTTAAAGAAACTGTTGCTGACTGTCTTGACCTACAAGTTAGCCCTCAAAGGTTAATTTCTCCCAAATTGTATTTTTTATTGTGTTTTGTTGCATTTGTTAAAACTTCCCCAATCCTCTGAATAACCATGTACTTTGCCACGTTATATGTTTTGTTCTTTAATCTGATGCTATTCTTAACCTCCCTGGTTAACCATGGGTGACTTATCTCAATCCTAGAATTCTTCTTCCTCACTGAAATATGTCTTTGTTGTGAGTCATGATATATTTTCTCATAAGTCTTGCATTATTCTTCAAACATCTTTGCTGCTAAACTCCTTTCCCAGTCCATTCCAGCCGGCTCTGCCTTCATTCCTTTGTAATTACCCTTATTTAAGCTTCCCACTTTTGTTTCTGACCCTGATTCCTCCATGTAAAACAGAATGTTAAATTCTACCATGTTATGTTATGATCACTATTTCCAAGGGGAGCTTTTACTCTGACATTATTTATTAAATTTTAATTTTAAATGAGTGTCCCTTTATTCTGCACTGATGTCCCCTACCTTGAGAACCTCCACTCTTGGGAATGTGTCCTCAATGTCTACCTTATCAAACCCTCTCAGAATCTTGTACGTTTCAAGAAGATCACCCTTCATCATTCTAAACGCTAATGAATAAAGAACTAATCTGTTTCTCAATTATTGATCATTCAACCCCTGAATACCAGGAATCAGTTTAAAATTTCTTTTAAACTGTCTTCAGTGCAAGTATATCCTTTTATAAATGCAGGAAACAAAACTGCATACTGTTCTCAAGGTGTTGTTTCAAAAACACATGTACGTTTGTAACAAGATTTCTGTGTTTTATAGCATCGTTCACCATGAAAATCGATGCAGATTATTGGTTTAAGTTATCTGCTATTTTCCTGTTCATCATTATTAATGCCCCAGCCGCATTCTCCAAGCATCCCACCCTTACTTTAGCTACTCTTCATCATTTTATGTATGCATAGAAGATTTTAAATATATATTTCTTGCCAGTTTATTTTTATTATCAGTTTTCTCCCTTTTCATTAATTTTTAATCATACACTGCCAGTTCCTAAAAGGTTTCCAATCTTCTAGCCGAACACAAGTTTTCACTGCTTTGTAGACCTTACGTTTTGATTGGATATTTTCCTTCATTACTTTTGGCAGTACATCCTTTCCATTGAGTTGTTTTTGACTGGAATAAATGTTTGCTCAGCACTACAGAATATCTGGACAGGTCTTTCTTCATCCTGTGTAATTACCGTTATTTAAGCTGAGGACACTGACTTGAAATCTGAGCTGTTTTCAATAATACTAAATTTTAAATTCTACTATGTTGTGATTGCTATTGCCTATAGGATCCTCAACAACGAGATCTCTTATGAATACTGCCTCATTACATATTACTCGATCTAAAATAGTCTGTCCTGTTGGTTGTGCAGCATTCTACTGTAAGAAACAATCCCTGTATAATTTCACAATCCATGTTTTCCTGTGCTCATCTGTTTTGTCCAGCTATTTCTATGTGATCAATACAGGCAGATGATAGTAAGCAAGGACATGCTGATGATAGAGAAGAAAAAAGTTGCAGGTGTGAGAATCTAAGGTAGACAAGCAAGAGTCTGGAAGAACAAGCCAAGCAGCATCAGGAGGTGGAGAAGTTGATGTTTTGGGTGTAACCCTTCTTCAGGACTGAGGGTGAGTGTAAGGGGAGTTTCAGATAAAGGGAAGACTGGGTGGGTTGGTGATGAGGTAGGGATAGGTGAACACAGGTAGAGTAGGGTGCTCAGACAGAATGAGGCATACAGGTGACAGTGCACAGGAGGTGTGCGATGCAAGATCAACATTGCTTGAAGTCAGACAGTTCATTCATCAGCCGAATAATGGCAGGGAAGAAACTATTCTTAACCTGTTGGAGTGTGTGTGTGTGTGTGTGTGTGTGTGTGTGTGTGTGTGTGTGTGTGTCAAGCTTCTGTATCTTCTGATGGAGCAGGTTGTCGGAGAGCATTACTGGGGTAGATGGAGTCTTTGATGATGGTGGCAGCCTTTCTGCAGAGACATACAAGGTGATCAGAGGGTTAGATAGGGTGGACAGTGAGAGCCTTTTACCTCGAATGATAACGGCTAGCAACGAGGGGACATAGTTTTAAACTGAGGGGTAATAGATATAGGACAGAGGTTGTTCCTTTACTCAGAGAGTAATAAGGGTGTGGAATGCCCAGTCTGCAACAGCCTTAGACTCATCAACTTTCAGGACATTTAAATCGTCATTAGATAAATATATGGATGATAATAGGGTAGTGTAGGTTAGATGGGCTTCACGGGTTACAGGCGGCACGGTGGCACAGTGGTTAGCACTGCTGCCTCACAGCGCCAGAGACCTGGGTTCAATTCCTGCCTCAGGCGACTGTGTGGAGTTTGCACCTTCTCCCTGTGTCTGCGTGGGTTTCCTCCGGGTGCTCCGGTTTCCTCCCACAGTCCAAAGATGTGCGGGTCAGGTGAATTGGCCATGCTAAATTGCCCGTAGTGTTAGGTAATGGGGTAAATGTATGGGTATGGGTGGGTTGCGCTTCGGCGGGTCGGTGTGGACTTGTTGGGCCGAAGGGCCTGTTTCCACACTGTAAGTAATCTAATCTAATCAGATTGGTTTCACAGGTCGGTGCAATATCGAGGGCAGAAGGGCCTGTACTACACTGTAAAGTTCTATGTTATATGTTCTATGAAGATTGAAATCACCCATAACAATTGTGGTGACATTCTTACATGCTTCCATATTTCCTGCAGTGAAGTAACTGCGTAGCCAACTCCGACCCCTGACTTCTATCCCTTTCAATTCCTAATTTCCACTTAAATTGATTCAAAATCACAATCTCATGCACCTATATCACTGCTGCATGAATACCTCCTTTTATTATCAAAGCTAAACCTATCACCTTTTCCTTTCTCCCCATATTTCCAGAATGTGAAATATCTTTGAATATCAAGCTCCCAGCCCTGGTTACACTGCAAACACATCTCCATGACAGTGATCAATTCACATGCATTTATTTTTATTTGGGCCATCAACATTTCTACTGTGTTACAATTGCTGTGTCCATTCAGATTAAAAAACCTTAAACTTTGAATTTGGATGATTATTACTTATTCTGCGTCTAATTTCTGCTGTACCCTCCTGTATATGATTTTTACCCCTTCTTATCTCACTTTATCATTTGCTTTCTCTTGACACTGTACCTCTGCTCTCTCCTTTCATTTTAGTTTGTTAAACTGCCTTTCAATTGAACAATCACCCTACTAAATAATTTAAAGCTGTGTCACTCATGTATGATGATTTAATTGCCACATATCATACAATAATGTTACAAATGACATTATTTTATGCTTAAATCAATTGAACCTTCATTCCTTCCAGATGAAGCTACAGAATTAATTCCCTCACCACTTGTGACCCAGTAAGTTTCTGCATTGTCTAATTATCCTTCAAATGGTGGAAGCAGCATTCGAAAGATTATTGCTACTATCGGAATAAATGAGAGTAGGCTCTGGGAAAGGAACTTTAAACTGTATGCAGATGATGTTGCTGAACTGCAGCTTGTGCCCACAAGCTCTCTTGTGTAATTGTAACACAACTGGGTGTTCGACGTCAATTAGCCTGGGAGGTGAAGCCACAATCTGGCTGCTGGGAGGGCTGGTCAGAGGGTGCAGTTTGTGTCACTCTTTCAGTTCAGACGTCATGGAAAGAGAATTCAGTACAACAGGAACAAAAAAAAACCCTTCAGTGGCTACACCCACGCAGGACGCTTTGCAGCAGCACCTTCACCTCTTCCCCCTCCACCAGCTCCCCCACTCCACCACCATCCCGGAAATATACCAACAAAAACCTCCATTCATTCATTCATTAACCCTTCTATTGAAATAAAGCTTGTTACACATAGCTGTGTGCAATCTCCTTTGAATTAACATATTAAACAAGAGATGATGACTCTTGTCAGCAGGTAATTAATAGTCCTCTCTCTACACAGCCAGTTCGTTTGAATCTGGTAATTCTTGTCCCCACTGACCCCTCATAACCTCCCCCTCCCCCCCACTCCTCCTAATATTATTGGAGATTAAAAAGTAAGTCCTGGCAATACATTTCACTTACAATTGCTACCTCTTCAAATGGAGTCAATGTTCATCATCCTTCTCCATCACTCCTGTTGGTCACCCATCCCTTTTCCAAATTCGCTGCACAATCTGCCAAAGATCTACAAAAGAAAGCATTAAGAGAGACCACTTAAAACCTGATCATTTTAAAGAAACATTCTGAAGGAGCAAAGGAAGATTAAACAGTTTGGGGATCAGAATTCCAAAGCACATACCTCGGCAGCTGATGGCTCATCCCCCAATGATACACCAACTGAGGATTGGTTTAGCTCAGTTGATTGGATGTTTGGTTTGTGATATAGTATGATCCAACAGTGTAGGTTCAATTCCCACATCAGATGAGGTTACAATGAAGGCTGCTCCTTCTCAATCTCTCCCCTTGCCTGAGTTATGGTGGCTGTCAGGTTAAATCGCCACCAGTCATCTCTCCCTAATGACAGGGTAGCTCAATGGTCTGGTAAGAATATGGTGATGTGACTTGGTACTGCAACAAAAACTAGCAGGGGTGATGAAGTTGCCAGAATTAAATGAGTGTTGTTACCTTAGATGTTTGTGGGGCTGGAGGAATTTACAGAGATCAGGAGAATTTATCAGTGGAGGAGTTTCAAAAGAAAGATGTGTCTTTTAAGATCAAGGCAATACAAACTGCAGAACATTGGAATGATGCGCTGGCACAAGCAAAGACATGTGCGGAATAGATGATCTCAAGTTTGTGGAGGGTACAATGTGGGAGGGCAACCAGGAGCGGTTTAGAACCGTCAAATCTAGAAGTGCCAAAAGCCTGGATTCGGGTTTCAACAGCAGATGGGCTGAGGCAGGAGTAGACTTGGGCTATTTAAAAAGAAAACTTCATTCATTGGCTGTCAGCATCACTGACAGTTTTCATTGCCCACCCATATCTTGCCTTTAAAAGTACTTTGATTGGCCATTTTAGAGTTTTCATGAAGGAAATAGTTATTAGATTCCTTACAGTGTGGAAACAGGCTCTTCGGCCCAACAAGTCCACATCAATCCTCTGAAGAGCAACCCACCCAGGCCAATTCCCCTAACTAATGCACCTAACACTACAGGCAATTTAACTTGGCCAATTCACCTAACTTGCACACCTTTGGACTGTGGAAGGAAACCAAAGCAAACTCACAGAGACACGGGGAGAATGTGCAAACTCTACACAGACAGTTGCCTGAGGTGGGAATTGAACCCGGGTCCCTGGCGTTGTGAGGCAGCAGTGCTAACCACTGAGCCACCATAGGACTAAAGGGATCAAAAGCTATCGGATGAAAGCAGGAACAAAGTACTGAATGCGATGACCAGCCATGATCATACTAAATGGTGGAGCAGGCTGGAAGGGACAAATGGAATACTCCTCTCCTTGTTTCCATTTTTAACCACATTGCTGCAGATCTGTAGTCATATGATGTTCAAGCCAGGTAAGGAATGCAGATTTTCTACCCTAAAGGAGCATTAGTGAATCAGATGGTTTTTTTTACAGCAATCGATGATGGTTTCATGGTCACTATTACTGAGGCTGGTTTTCAAATTCTGATTTATATTAACTATATGTAAATTTTACCAGCTGCCATGTAGAATTTGTCTCAGAGCTGTGGCACGTGTGGTATAATGGAATATATTAGACATGCATAAAGGATTAACTGTAATAGTCTATGATGCCATCGAAGAAAAACCCTAATCTGATCTGAGATTTTAAGTCTGAGTCGAAACATGAAGAGGAGCAATTTTAAGTGGTTGTTCACATGACTGCAATTCCGTTATAAATTTTTTAAATAGCTAATAGTTTTCGAGAGTTATTAAACCTACTCAAACCTAACACCACAATAATATAAAACTACTCATCTGGTGATGTTTCCATTATGTCACCATCTCCTCATAGAAATGGAAATAGACAATCTGTGAAATGTTGTGAATATTTGGTCAGAGCCTTATTTCCAGATTAAATATAATACAGATATTGTGAACATGATATCATAGTTTGGATGATGTTGCTGAGGGACAACCTGAAGATGAGAAATAGGAAGGGCCAAGGAGGAATCCTAGATTCTCGAAGTTAATGTTATGGAGGTTATAGCAGTACACTTAGAAATCACAATGCGACCAAACAGAATCAACATAGGTATGTGGATAGGAAATTATGTTCACTAATTTATTAAAATTCTTTGTGGACATAACTAGTAAGGTCTAAAAAAGATAATAGATGTAAATCTCTACCTGGATTTCAAAAAGGCAATAATATGGTGAGTGGATAGTGGCTCAGTGGTTAGCGTTGCTGCCTCACCGCACCAGGGACCCAGGTTTGATTCCTGCCTCAGGCAACCGTCTGTGTGGTGCTTGCACATTCTACCCCTGTCTGTGTGGGTTTCCTCCTGCAGTCCAAAGATGTACAGGTTAGTTGAATTGGCCATGCTAAATTGCTTATAGTGTCCAGGGATGTGCAGGCGAGGTGGGTTAGCCATGGGGAATGCAGGGCTATAAGGAAAAGGATGGGTTTGGGTGGGATGCTGTTGGGATGGTTGGTGTGAATTGATGACCTCCTTCACATTCTAGGGATTCCATGAAGGTGTCACAGCAAAGGTTACTACACCAAAGAGGAGATCATGTTGTAAGAAATAACATATCATCATGGATAAGGGCTGGTTAGTTAAAAGGTAGTAGAAATAAATTGGGTTTTTTCGATTGACAAGCTGCATATAGTAGACTGGCACAAGGATCAGTACTGGAGCATCAACTATTTATAAAGCATTTCAATTGGATGAAGGGTCCAAATATATTGTAGCTAAATGTATTGATGACACCAAGATAGATAAGAAAGTAAATTGTCAAGAGGACGTAAATTATATGCAGCGATGTTTGGATAGTTTAAGTGATTGGAGAAAAAATGGGGTAAATGTAAACATGTCTATTTAGACAAGAAGAGTAGAAAAGCAGGACACTATCTAAATGGAGAGATATTGTGGAGTGATCCTGGTACATTAATGATAAAAGATTAGTAAGCAGATGCACCATGTGTTTAGGAAGGCAGGGTGTTGACAGATTGATGGTTTTATCATTAGACTATTAATCCAGTAATGATAATGATTAATGATTGAGTAGCTGCATTTAACGGGTAAAAAATGAGGTCTGCAGATGCTGGAGATCACAGTTGAAAATGCGTTGCTGGTTAAAGCACAGCAGGTCAGGCAGCATCCAAGGAATAGGAAATTCGACGTTTCGGGCATAAGCCCTTCATCAGGAATGAGGAGAGGGTGCAGGCAGGTTAAGATAAAAGGTAGGGAGGAGGGACTTGGGGGAGGGGCGATGGAGATGTGATAGGTGGAAGGAGGTCAAGGTGAGGGTGATAGGCCGGAGTGGGCTGGGGGCGGAGAGGTTAGGAAGAAGATTGCAGGTTAGGAGGGCGGTGCTGAGTTGAGGGAACTGACTGAGACAAGGTGGGGGGAGGGGAAATGAGGAAACTGGAGAAATCCGAGTTCATCACTTGTGGTTGGAGGGTTCCCAGGCGGAAGATGAGGCGTTCTTCCTCCAACCGTCGTGTTGTTATGTTTTGCCGGTGGAGGAGTCCAAGGACCTGCATGTCCTCGGTGGAGTGGGAGGGAGAGTTAAAGTGTTGAGCCACGGGGTGGTTGGGTTGGTTGGTCCGGGCGTCCCTGAGGTGTTCTCTGAAGCGTTCCGCAAGTAAGCGGCCCGTCTCTCCAATGTAGAGGAGGCCACATCGAGTGCAGCGGATGCAATAGATGATGTGTGTGGAGGTACAGGTGAACTTGTGGCGGATATGGAAGGATCCCTTGGGGCCTTGGAGGGATGTGAGGGAGGAGGTGTGGGCGCAAGTTTTACATTTCCTGCGGTTGCAGGGGAAGGTGCCGGGAGTGGAGGTTGGGTTGGTGGGGGGTGTAGACCTGACGAGGGAGTCACGAAGGGAGTGGTCTTTGCGGAACGCTGATAGGGGAGGGGAGGGAAATATATCCCTGGTGGTGGGGTCCGTTTGGAGGTGGTGGAAATGACGGCGGATGATACGCTGTATGCGGAGGTTGGTGGGGTGGTAGGTGAGAACCAGTGGGGTTCTGTCTTGGTGGCGGTTGGAGGGGCGGGGCTCAAGGGCGGAGGAGCGGGAAGTGGAGGAGATGCGGTGGAGGGCATCGTCGACCACGTTTGGGGGGAATCTGCGGTCCTTGAAGAAGATGGACTGTTCCGCAACTACACTGGCACCACCCCCCACCTTTTCCTCCGCTACATCGATGACTGTATCGGCGCTGCCTCGTGCTCCCACGAGGAGGTTGAACAGTTCATCAACTTTACTAACACCTTCCATCCCGACCTCAAATTCACCTGAACTGTCTCAGACTCCTCCCTCCCCTTCCTAGACCTTTCCATTTCTATCTCAAGCGACCGACTCAACACAGACATCTACTATAAACCGACTGACTCCCACAGCTATCTGGACTACACCTCCTCCCACCCTGCCCCCTGTAAAAACTCCATCCCATATTCCCAATTCCTTCGTCTGCGCCGCATCTGCTCCCAGGAGGACCAGTTCCAACACCGCACAGCCCAGATGGCCTCCATCTTCAAGGACCGCAGATTCCTTGTACATGGACACCGAGTCCCTCCCCCAAGTCCCTCCTCCCTACCTTTTATCTTAACCTGCCTGCACCCTCTCCTCATTCCTGATGAAGGGCTTATGCCCGAAATGTCGAATTTCCTATTCCTTGGATGCTGCCTGACCTGCTGTGCTTTAACCAGCAACGCATTTTCAACTAGCTGCATTTAACCACCATCATGGCAAATGGTAGAATTTGAATTTAATAAAATTGTGAAATTAGGAAGCTAATAATGACCATGAAATTGTTAGGGGAAAATGATTTGGTTCACTGACGTCTCTGAGGGAAGGGAACTGCCATCCTGAACTTGTGACTAAAGACCCACAGCAATGTGGTTGACTATCAAGTGCCCTCTGGGTAATTTAGCCTGACCAGTGATGCCCACATCCTGTGATTTTTTTTTTAAAAAGAGGTTTTATCAAATTGCAATAGTAAGGAAATTGCACTGCAGCTATACAGGACCTTGGTGAGATTACATCTAGAGTAATACCATTTCAGTATTCTTTGAAAAAGCAAATAAATACATTTGAAGCTGATCAGAGAAAGTTCACTCTACTCATTCTTGGGATGAAGCATTTAACTTAGGAAGAAGGGCTGAGCTGGTTAGATTGATACTCATTGAAGATAGAAGAATGAGAAGGGAACCTACCAAAACATAAAGTCCTGACAAGATGTGATAGGATGGAAGCCAGGAGGATGTTTCCTCTTGTAGGGGAGACTAAACTAGGGGACATAGACAGAAATTGCATTTGTTTCCTCTTCTGGGGGAGACTTAACTTGCAGACATAAACAGAAAATGCACTGTCTGCACCTGTCAAGAGAAAGCAGAGTTCACATTTTGAGTCCAATAACCCCCTTCTTCAGAAGAGAAAACTAGGGGCCACAGTTTGAAAATAAGAGACCGCCCTTTTAAGACAGAAATGAGGAGCATGTTTTTCTTTCAGAGAGCCATTTACTCTGTGGTATTTTCTTTCCAAAAGGGCAGTGGAAGCTGTATTATTCAGTTTATTCAATGCTGAATCAATGTGAGGTGATTCACTTTGGAAGGAGCAACAGGAATAAAGCGTACTGGGCTAAGATTCTTGCTATTGCAAATGAGTAGAGATCTCGGTGTCCATGTACATAAGTATCTGAAAGTTGCCACCCAGGTGGATAGGGTTGCTAAGAAGGCATACGGTGTGTTAGCTTTTATTGGTAAAGGGATTGAGTTTCTAAGTCATGAGGTCATGCTGCAGCTGAACAAAACTCTGGTGCAGCCACACGTGGAGTAATGCGTACAGTTCTGGTCACTGCATTGTAGGAAGGATGTGGAAGTTTTGGAAAGGGTTCAGAGGAGATTTACTGGGATGCTGCCTGGTACAGAGGGATGGTCTTACGTGGAAAGGATGAGGGACTTGAGGTTGTTTTCGCTAGAGAGAAGAAGGCTGAGAGGTGACTTAATCGATGCATGCAAGATAATCAGAGGGTTAGATCAGGTGGACAATGAGAGCCTTTTTCCATGGATGGTGATGGCTAGCAGGAGGAGACATAACTTTAAATTGAGGGGTGATAGAAATAGGACAGATGTCAGAGATAGTTTCTTTACTCAGAGAGTAGTAGGGGCGTGGAACGGCCTGCTGCAATGTAATAGACTCGCCAACTTTAAAGGCATTTAAATAGTCATTGGATAAGCATATGGATGATAATGGAATAGTGTAGGTTAGATGGGCTTCAGCTTGGTTTCACAGGTCAGGACAACATCGAGGGCCGAAGGGCCTGTACTGCGCTTAATGTTCTATGTTCTATAAATTAGATGGATTTTCGATAGACGAAAGTCACGGGTTATGGAGGCAGACAGATAAGGTGGGGGCGGGGTGGTTGAGGCCACAATTGGATCAGCTAAAATCTTATTAAATGACACTGGGCTGAAGGGCTGAATGGCCTACAGCTGCTCCTAAGTCTCATATTCTTATAGCCATCAGGGGACACCAGAAATAATGATAAAGAACAGGAAGAGAAGCCAGTGCAAATGATGACTACAATTAGTTGGGTAGGAATGAAAACAGGTAAGTGCAGTCACAGGCAGATAAATGGTGATGGAGAACACTGCAGGCAGATGGTGGAACCAATTTTGTCAAAAACTGCAGACAAGTTGAGAAAAATGAGCAAGGATAGTTTACTTTTGCCATAGACACATAAATGGCAATTATTACCTTGATAAGATTAGTTTAGTTCAGTGGTGGGGATCACTAGAAAGATTCGAACTGGATACTCCGGGACAGATCGGCACAGATTTGGGGTGAGTTAGAGTCATGAAGTTTTACAGAATAGGAAGAGTCTCTTTGGCCCATTGTATACTTGCCAGTTAGCAAGCACTTCTCTACTCCAGATAGTCAGCAGTGCTTAAAGGTCTTTGGTAATGTTAAAATATAATGTCCCCTCCACTTGGTTCTGTGAAATCAGCTGGTATCTAATTATGGAGTTCAAATGAGGCACACTATCAGTCTCTAAGATCGCTTATGCACAAAATACTAATGCAGTGACAGATTATAACAAGCATGATATTGAACTTGAGGTTCCCTTGTTCAGTTAGTTACGTAGATGAATAGGTCAGTGGTAAGAATACCCTGCTGAGTGCACCAGGGAAGTTGAAGCATTCACCCCTTTGTTGGGTTGAGTTAACTGGCCACATGCATGATGGTTCAGGGATGAGCATTAATCAGGACACAGAGGATAACTCCTCACGTCTTCTTTCAAATTACTCAGTGGAATATTTTATGTTCACCTGAAAGGGGACAACTGCTTCAGTCTAATGTCCCTTCCAAAAATCAGCACCTCGGACAGTGCAGCAACGTGAGGCATCATAGTCCTCAAACCTCTGGCATGAGACTTGAATCACAATCGCCTGACTCTAAAGTGGGTGTGCTACCAGCCTGGTATGAAGTTAATCAATTGAGAGGCTGCAAGTAGATGCAAAAATTAAGCATTACCACCAGAAACGAAATGTGTAAGGGAGATAGTCAAACTCCAGGTTAAATAATGTGTCTGATAATTGAAGATAACGTAGAACAGGTTTTCAGGATAATAAATCCATGAACATTGCAAAGACTGTCAAGGAAGATCTTATACACTTGATGCAGGCCACTTTTTAGTAATGGTAGGTGTGCTGGGGCTAAATTCTTCTTGGATGCAGACATTTAGAGTCATACAGGCAATATACAACAGCAAGAAAAAGGTCTCTGGTGAATGTGCCCTGCTCAAGACAATTTTAATGGTTTCCACAACACCTCATTCTAACAAAAACATGTGATCTCCTGGGACAGATGTCAAAAGCTTTGAGAAAGTTGTGGAGAAGGAACTGAGAATGGATTTTTGGCTGACCTATTGTATCTGACCTTCTTCTTTAAAAAATTTTGGTATATTTTCAGCTTTTTTTACATTTCAGTCTTCTTGTTACTTTGTTTCATTTCCCTGTCAATGTTCAGTGATTCTCTGTGATGTTCCCAGAACTAAAAGGTAATATTTTATGCACATAAATATTCATTGCCAACACTGGTGTGAAACAAAAGGATCTGCAAGTCTTGAGAGAAAATTCAGTATCGGTTAGAATCATAGTCACCCTACAATACAGAAAAAGCCCATTGAATCTGCACTGACTCTCTGAAGAGCATCCTAACCAGACAGAGCACCCCTGTCTATTCCGTAACCCTGCATTTCCCATGGCTAATCGACCTAGCCTGCACATCCCTGGACACTACAGGACAATTTAGCATGGCCAATCCACCTAACATGCAATTCTTTGGACTGTGGGAGGAAGCCAGAGCATACAGTGGAAACCCATGCAGACATAGGGAGAACATGTAAACTCCACGCAGACAGTCAAGCAAGGCTGGAATAAACCCCTGGTTCCTGGCATGATGACATAGCAGTGCTAACCACTAGTCCACAATGCCATTCTTGGTTACTGCCCTGTTACAGGGCAGTCTTTAGCCACCTGAGGAACCTAGTGATTAATGACAAAGACTTCAGACCCACCACCAAGCTTGTGGTCCACAGGACAGCAATGTTACTCACTCTCCTGTGTGCATTGCAGGTACAAGCAATGCACATTAGACACTTGAAATTACTTGAGAAGTATTGCCAGCAATAACCCCCACAAAATCCTGCAAAGCCACTGGCACAATAGACACTCCAATATCAGTAGGAGAAAGTGAAGACTGCAAATGCTGGAGATCAGAATCGAGAGTGTGGTGCTGGGAAAGCACAGCAGAGTAGACAACATCTGAGGAGCAGGAGAATCTATGTTTTGGGCAAAAGCCCTTCATCAGGAATGAAACCAGAAATTCATTCCTGATGAAAGGCTTTTGTCCAAAATGTCGATTCTCCTATTCTTCAGATGTTATCTGACCTGCTGTGCTATTCCAGCACCACACTCTCGACTCCAATATCAGTATCCTCTCACACCCAACATCCCCTATGTCAAGGCTCTAGCTATAGTCAGTTGAATGGGCTACATGCTCCACAGGTCAGACACAAGATTTCCAAGCAAGCTCTCTATTCCAAGCTCTGTCACGGCAAACAGTTGCCAGGCGGGCAGAGGAAAGACCTCAAGCACATGCTCAAAAACCACTCAGAAAAAAATTCAATACTCGCACTGATTCATGGGGATCTCTAATCCAAGACCGCTCAAACTGAAGGCCGAGTGCAAACAGTGGAAGAAGTGTATCAAATCCCCACTCACCTGCTTTAGCAACCATCTCTCCCACATGTGGTAGTGTTTGTCAATCCATTACTGGACCATTTAATCACTCCCGGACCGCATCACCAGAGTGGAAGAATGCCAAACTTGAACACCAATGACTGCCTAAGGCAGGGCTTCTCAAACTTGGGCTTGGGAGCCCAGGTGGGGTCACAGAGTGAAATAAAAACAGAAATTGCTGGAAAAACTCAGCAGGTCTGGCAGCATCCATGGACAGAAAGCAGAGTTAATGTTTCGGGCTCAGTGACCCCTCTTCAGAGTTCAATTCACTGGACCTGAAATATTGACTCCATTTTCTCTCCTTAAATGCTGCCAGACCTACTGAGTTGTTCCAGCAATTTCTTTTTGTTTCTGATTTCCAGCATCCACAGTTATAGAGTCAGAGTCATGTAGCCTGGATACGGACCTTTCAGTCCAACCAGTCCATGCTGACCATGTTCCCAAATTAAACTATTCTCATCTGCCTGAGCTTGGCCCACATCCCTCTAAACCTTCCTTATTCATGTACTGATCCAAATATCTTTTAAATGTTGTAACTGTTCCCCAATCCACCACTTCCTCTGGAAGTTCATTCTAAACACAAACCACACTCTGTGTAAAAACATTGCCACCTATGTCTTTTTAAATCCTCCTCCTTTCATCTCAAAAAATATGCTACCTAGTCTAGAGATCCCCACTCTGGGTAAAGACATCTGCCACTCACCTTATCTACACCCCTTATGGTTTTATAAACCTGTAGAAGGTCACCCATCAATCTCCTACATTCCAGTGAAAAAAATTCCAGAGAAAAAAATTCCAGATTGTCCAGCCTCTCCTTATAACTCAAACCCTCCAGTCCTGGCAACAGTCTTGTAAATTTTTTCTGAACTCTTCCCAGCTTAATAATACCCTTCCTGTAATAGGGTGACACAGTACTCCAGAAGAGGCCTCATCTGTTCCTACTATTTTGCATACATCTGAATTTGTGGATAGTGTATGCCGGATTTCCAAACGTGACTCATCAATTAGCAAGATTGCAACGCCAACAGCTCTTTGCATACCTGTCATAAAAATGAAATGGGCTAAACCAGAGTAGAAAAAAACACCAAAATACAAAAAGAATTCCGTGCTTATGCTTTACAACTTTGAGTCTTGGGTCTTGCAGGGTGAAGGTGACCCATAATCCAAAGTTGAAGTCAATCTATTCAGCCGTATCATAATTCATCAAAGACATTGCTCTTTTTACTTGCACAGAAAGCATTGAGAATCGGCATGCACAATTTAGAATGCTAGTATGGTTAGAGCAGCCAACATGACATGAAATGTTGATACGATACTTTAACATATAACATGATATTAGGCTTATCAATTCAAAATTGTTTTGAAATGGAACACTGCAACAATTTCACGATATAATAGGTACTGCTTTGGGAGCTCCGAGCAATCAGTTGAACTTGCACACTGCTCTTGAAAGGGCAAATACGACAGCATTAATACGATATTGTAAGCAGGTACATTTTGAATTAGATGAGTTTATTTGGACTGTGTATTTTACATATCAGAAGTGTATTCAATGTGAATCAGATATGTATTTTGACGCACCTGAGAAAAGTCACAAAGAACTGCACAAGGCCTATAAAGTTGCTGTACTGAGATAATGCAATCTATATCTTAATGGGACAGTTCTTTGGATTTTTTTTACAGTTGAAGTGTTGGTGTTGATTGCACTGAGGCAGTGTTCAGGCTGCCTCGGAGATCTGATTGAATTATAACAGCTACACTCCTTCTTCTGCTAGCCCCCTCTTCTAGGTTTTCTCTGAGGAATTGCAACGATTTTCAAGCCTCAACATGGAAATAGTTTGAGAAGCACTGGCCTGAGGAATAAAGATAATAAAAGCAAAAAACAATTTGCTTTACTGTGGTGACTTTAAAATAGCAAAACAATGCAAGGCATTTTACAGGAGTCCTAACAGAACTATAGCAAAATCTGGTTAATCACTGAACAGAGTATTTTGCACTAGAATTTGTTGGCATTTTTTCGAACACTTAATAAACTTGTTTTCCCACTGAATGAAACAATTTGGTCTTCTCTGACCCTGTCCCAGCCTAATTTGAGTTGAAACCCTCAGCCACACTTACATTAACTTCCAGGCTCGAGACAATCCAATACTTTCCTGGTCAGCCTCCCTCTTCCACCCTCCATAATCTGGATGCAACTTGTATCCCAACTTACGTATAAGTCCGACTCAGTCCTATGCTTCTGACCTAATGTTAGCCCAACAACAGCTCAATTTTAAACTTCTCTGTTTTTCCAGCAATTTCTGTTTTTGTTTTTGATTTACAGCAGCTGGAATTCTTTCGATTTTTATTTAAACTTCTCATCCTTGGTGTTCAACTATCTGCATGGCTTCTCTAATCTCTAGGTCTGTGTTGCCTCATCCCATCTTACTGAGAACCTCCAATTCTAGTCTCTTGTACATTTTACACTTCCTTCAACTAACATTCGCCAGCTGTATCCTCAACCATCTCAGACTTAAGCTCTGTACTCCATCCATAAATCTCTATTGCCATCTCTCTTTCTCTCTCTCTCTCTCTCTCTCTCTCTCCCCCTTTCTCTCTCACTCACTGTCCCTTTAAGATACTGCTTACAATGTTTGGCTAAGCTTTCAGCCTGCTATACTAAATTGCCCTTCTTTGGCTCCACATCAATATTTGGTTGACTACTGTCCCATGAAATACCTTTGGCTGGTTTACTATTTTAAAGGTGCTATATAAATGCAAGCCACTATGATATTTTTGTTAGATCAAGTGAAAAAAAATTTGTCTCTCTTAATTTTAAAAAGAATTACTCATTCAAGTATCCTCATTATTCAGCCTCTAATTGCCAATTTGAGCTTCATTCCAAGTCTCTTATGTATTTGCATGTAATTTTGTTGGGACTTTGTTATTTGTTATTTACATAAATGAACTGGATATGAATGTAACGACATGGTTAATAAGTTTGCAAATTATACAAAATTCAGAGGTATCATTGATAGCGAGGAAGGCCATCAAAAATTACAAAGGGATCTTGATTAGATGGGGAAGAGCTGAGGATTGGTAAATGCAATTCAATACAGATAAGTCTGAGGTGTTGCACTTTGGAAAGTCAAACCAAGGTAGGACTTTTACAGTAAATGGTAAGGTCCTGAGGAGTGCTGTGAAACAGAGGGACCAAGGAGTACAAATATATGGTTCGTTGAAAGTTGCATCACAGGTAGAAAGCGTGGTGAAGAAGGCATTTAGTATGCTGGCCTTCATTGCCCGAGGCATTGAGTATGGGAGTTAGGACGCTATGTTACAGTTGTATAAGTTGTTGGTGAGGTTGCACTTGGAGTAATATGTACAGTTTTGGTCACCCTGTTATAGGAATGAGATAGTTAAACTGGAAAGAGTGCAAAGAAGATTTACAAGGATGTTGCCAGGACTAGTAGGCCTGAGTTATAGGGAGATGCTGGCCTGCATAAGACTTCATTCTGTGGAAAGTAGGAGAATGAGGGGTAATCTCATTGAGATGTATACAGTCATATGGGGCATAGATAAGATGAATGCATAAAGTCTTTTTTTTCCCAGGCATGGGGAATTGAAAACTAGAGAGCGTAGGTTTAAGGAAAGAGGAGCAAGATTGAGGGGCAACTTTTTCATGCAGAGAACAGTGTGTACTGTATTTGGAATGGGTTGCCAGAGAAAGTGGTTGAAGTGGGTACCATAGCAACATTTAAAAAAACATTTCAATAGGTTTATGGCTGGGAAAGGTTTAAAGGGATAGGGACCAAATGTGGGCAATTGGACCTAGCTGAGAGAGCAATATGGTCAACATGGAGAAAGTGAGGACTGCAGATGCTGAAGATCAGAGTCGAAGAATGTGGTGCTGGAAAAACACAGCCAGTCAGGCAGCATCTGAGGAGCAGGAGAGCAGCATAAGCTGTTCATCAGGAAGGGATCAGCATGGATCAGTTTGGGCTGAAGGGCCTGTGTCCATGCTGTATCACTCTATGACTGTATGACTCTATTTGTTTCAACAGCTTTTAACACGCCCATTGATCACAAAAGTTAAGGCTTTTCCATCCCATTCTTGATGAATGGAGCAAAAATTTAATCTCGTAAATTTCTTTTGCTGTTTCAGTCAAATTTTTAATTACCATGTAATATTAGTTACTCTGAATTTGACATTCATGGATTTTCATCAGCCATTTCATATGGCCCTTCTGATTTTCATCAGATTAAGAATTACAATAATTAGACCAGGGATAGTGAGAGAAAGGGTAGATACAGCTTTGTGAACTATTCCCAGTTCCTGAGCTCAACTCATTTAAATGGCATGTAGAGTCTTGAGTAGCCCCAAGCAGTGATAAAGGAAGATTGGATCGACAAGGCATCTGTTGCTTGGCATATAAGGAGATTGGTGGAAATTGTTAACATTAGTTCTCTGAGGTTTTCTGAGAGAACAATGTAAGATTAAGCTATGAAGCTTGTCTACAATGCTTCCTGCAATATTTGTGACTGCTTGCCTCCTTCAGAATCACACTCATCACATAATCTAGACTTGGGGCTGGCCCCCGATCCATTAGCAATGGTTAGCACTGCTGTCTCACAGCGCCAGGGACCTGGGTTCAATTCCTGCCTTGGGCAACTGTCTGTGTGGAGTTTGCACATTCTCCCTGTGTCTGCGTGGGTTTTCTCTAGGTGCTCTGGTTTCCTCCCACAGTCCAAAGACATGCAGCTTAGGTGAATTGGCCATGCTAAATTGCCCACAGTCAGGGGTAAATATAGGGGGGTTCGTTTCTTTTCGGAGGGTCAGTGTGGACTTGTTGGGCCGTAGGGCCTGTTTCCACACTGTACGTAATCTAATCTAAATATGCAAGACTATATGAGATAGGTCTGGGGATGTTCAACCTTCTGCGTCAGAGTGGATTAGATCTCAAAGTCCTACCTGCAATTTCCAACTTTGTCAGGCCCTAAACACAGCAATGCCACCAGGTAATTAGTTAGAAATTCACTTTATCTGGTAAGATTTCATTTTTAAAATGAGATGTACTGCACAGAAACAGACCCTTCGGTCCAACTTGTCCATGCCAACTAGATATCTTAAATAAATCTAGTCCTACAACATTGTCAACATTTCGCCCATATCCCTCCAAATCCCTCCTACTCATTTACCCATTCAGATGCCTTTTAAATGCTGTAATTGCACCAGCCTCCTTTACTTCCTCTGGCAGTTCGTTCCATATATGCACCACCCTCTGCATGAAAAAGTTGTCCCTTGGGTCCCTTTTATATCTTTCCTCTCTCACCTTAAATCTATGCCCTCTAGTTTTGGACTCCCCTATCTTGGGGAAAAGAACTTGCCTATTTACCCTATTCATGCCCCTCATGATTTTATAAACCTTGAAAAGGTCACCCCTCAGCCTCTGACACTCCAGGGAAAATAGCCCCATTCTAATCAGCCTCTCCCTATAATTCAAACCCTCCAACCCTGGCAATATCTTTGTAAATCTTTTCTGAATCCATTCATGTTTCACAACATCCTTCCTATATCAGGGAGACCAGAATTGCACACAGTTTTCCAGAAGTGGCCTAGCCAATGTCCTGTACAGCTGCAACATGACCTCCCAACTCCTGTACTCAATGATCTGACTAATAAAGGAAAACAGACCAAACGCCTTCTTCAATATCCTATCTACCTGCAACTCCACTTTCGATGAATTATGAATCTGCACTCCAAAGTCTCTTTGTTCAGCAATACGCCCCAGGAACTTACCATTAAGTAAAAAACTCCTTCCTTGATTGCCTTTCCAAAATGCAGCACCTCATATTGATCTAAATTAAACTCCAACTCCCACTCCTCAGCGTATTGGCCATCTGATCATGATGCCATTGTACTCTGAAGTAACCTTCTTCACTATGCATTATACTCCAATTTTAATGTCATCTGCAAACTTACTAACCATACGTCCCATGTATTTTTTTTGTAAATCTACAATCGTGAGTAGAGTGGGTTCTTTTTGATTACATGTTTTTAGTGAGATTTGCCTCTTGATTAAACTTTAAAAATATAAAACGTAGTTCCAAATTAGCCTGGAACAGTGTTTTTTTTAAGAGCAGTAAGACTGTGCCCTTTTCTGGGTCTGTAGATTGTGAAAGAGCAAAGATGGCCTTTAGTAAGGTGATGTGTTCTTTCTATTGGATATGGGAGATTAGGGAGAGTTTCCATGTTACTGATGATTACGTCTGCAGGACGTGTGCTTGGTTGCAAATCCATGGTTCACATGGATAAGTTGGAGCGGCA
The DNA here is from genome assembly GCF_020745735.1 of Hemiscyllium ocellatum. Lineage (NCBI taxonomy): Eukaryota > Metazoa > Chordata > Chondrichthyes > Orectolobiformes > Hemiscylliidae > Hemiscyllium > Hemiscyllium ocellatum. The sequence continues at coordinate 23,988,772 of NC_083403.1, read as the reverse complement.
GTTAAAGGCAATGAGGAATTTACGGAGCCAGGGGGTGTGATGGATGGCAGCTGTAGGGAGGAAGATAAACCACAGATACAGTCAGGTAGATAGGTGACCTCCAGGAATGGTGGGAGAGGGAGGCAGGCAGTGCAGAAGTCTCCTGTACTATAGCAGAAAGTGAGGACTGCAGATGCTGGAGATCAGAGCTGAAAATGTGTTGCTGGAAAAGCGCAGTAGGTCAGGCAGCATCCAGGGAGCAGGAGAAAGGATACCCACTGTTTTAGAAAATGTAGGAGGTAATAGACTTTTAGGGTAATGTAGCACTGACAGCCAGGTTTCTGGCACCAAGACTGGCTCTAATGTAATGAGGGGTGCGCCAAGTTTGAAGTGGTTGATTGTGATAGCGGACACTCTAGTCAGAGGCAAAATTGTTCATAGGATTAGGACATTACTGTTGGGCCAGGATTTTTTGCCCATCCCTAATTGCCCAGCAGAAGATGATGGTGAGCTGCCTTCTTCAAGTACTGAGGTTCCTGGGGTGTTGGCACACCCACAGTACTGTTGAAAAAGCATTTCCAGGATTTTGACCCAGTGACAGTGAAAGAATTGCAATATATTTCCAAGACAGGATGGGGAGGTAACTTGCAAACCAGCGGTGTTCTTATGTATCTGCTGTTCTTGGCAGTGGAGGTCGGGTAATGTTTCATTGACTGCCTTTCCATAGAATCCCTACAGTGTGGAACCAGGCCCTTCAGCCCAAGAAGTTCACACCGACCCTCCAAAGAGTAATTCACCCAGACCCTATGACTAATGCACCTAACCTACACATCCCTGAAAACTATGGGCAGTTTAGCATTGCCAATCCACCTAACCTGCACATCTTTGGATTGTGGGAGGAAACTCAGACACAGGGAGAAAGTGCAAACTCCACACAGACAATTGCCTGAGGCTGGAATTGAACCCGGGTCCCTGGCGCTGTGAGGCAGCAATGCTAACCACTGAGCCACCATGCTGCTTTTAAAGTACAAATAATTATGATGAAGTAACAAGACAGAACAAGCCATTCAGCCCGTCCTGCCACATACATTCCACCTTATCTTAACATGATGGCCTTGAGTTACAAACTTTCCCACAAAAATGTCATTCTCTCTGTATCCACTGTCTCAAAACCTTTCACAATTTTAAAGGGTTCTCTAAAGTCAAAAAGAATTGAGTTGGTATTCGTGAGTTTATTTGTCCCACTTGATATTCAGATCCATCGGGGCCAATAGTGCTGAATATGAGATGAGATGTGACTTGTGCATTGCCACCTCTTTTGATTGATCATAGCCACTATGACAGAAAGGAGAGATTTCCTTGAGATAGAATAGGAGGCAATGAATCAGCCCAGCTATATTCAGATGCTCTTTCGAGGCTGATCAAACATCCACAAAACGTTGATTAAAGGTCAACCTTCAGGTTATCCTTTCAATATGACATCTTGAAGAAATACAGGGTGTTTAGGTGAAGTAAAACTTAAAAACTCCAATAGATTAATTATAATTTATTCCAACCAACCTTGCAAAAGATGGTTTGATTGTGAAACTGTGTCTTTTTAAACTGGACTTGTGATTTTGTGGGTTATGGACTATTGCACAATGTAGATGAACTTATTATCTCCTATTGCAAGATTTAATGTGAAGGATGTAAAAGTAAATCGGGGTTGGAAAATTCCACTTACCAACTGACCTGGAACCAAAATAGTTTCCATTTTAAGTGAGTTAAGAAACAGAAAATAATTTAGCTTGCAAATAATATCAATTATGTTTCATTTTCCATTTCTAAACCTTCAGCATGCCAATGACTTCAGCTGTTGCTTTTCTATGGTTTATTTGCAGAGCTACAGTCTGTGCTGAGCTGAAGAACTGGGAATAAGACACAAAGCTGTATTTACCCTTTCTCAGTGCCTTCACACTACCTCTGGGCTAATTATTATATTTTATCTGATAAAAATCAGAAGGACCATGTGAAAAAGATGGTGAAAATCTATGAATGTCAACCTAACTAATATTACACGGCAATTAAAAATTTGATCTCCTGTTTTCAACTGGACCCTAGAAGTGATTTTTGTAAAAAAATCAGAATTAATATTTGGTCAGAAGTGGAATTGAATGCAGACAGGCTTAAACCAAGGTTAATACGGTTATTGTTTGACTGCTGCACCGACAATGAGAGTCTGATCTTTCCAACAAACACCAGACAATTTTCAGAAATACCTCCAGTTTGCGGCATTAGAATATGGGTGGATTTCAGAGATGTCACTGACTTAGAGTCATAGAGTCATCCAGCACAAAAACAAATCCTTCGGTCCAACTCATCCATGCCAACCAAGTTTCCCAAACTAAATTAGTCCCATTTGCCTGTGTTTGCTCATATTCCTCTAAAGTTTTCCTATTCATGTACATATCCAAATGTTTTTTTTAAATGTTGTAACTATACCTGCATCTGGCAGATTATTCCATATACAAACCACTCTCTGTGTGAAAAGGTTGCCCCTCAGGTCCCTTCTAAATCTTTCCCCTCTCACCTTATAATGTTTCCCTCTAGTTTTAAATTTTCCTGCCCTGAGGAAAAAAAACATCTGCTAGCCACCTTATCTGTACCCTCCATAATGTTATAGACTTCTATAAGATCACACCTCAACCTCCTATGCTCCAGGAAAATAAGTCCCAGCCTACCCAGCCTCTCTTTATAATTCAAACTCTCCAGTCCCAGTAATATCTTCGTAAATCTTTTCTGTACTTTTTTCCAATTTAATAATATATTTCCTGTAGTACGGCAACCAGAATTGTACGCAGTAAGCAATGGCTCAACTATTATCAACAATGTTATCATTTACTAATATTATTCTCTGTCAAAGGAAGGCAGCAATATAGTGGTAATATTATGGCATTAGTTGCATAAACTCTCAGGATTCTGAGGACTCGTGTTCAAACTCCACCATGGCAGATGGTGAAATTCGCCTTCAATACAAATCTGGATTAAAAGAATAATGATGATGATAAAACCATTAGTGATTGCCATTAAAAACCCATCAGGGTCACTAAGAAAGAAAGCAACAAATAGCGGTGCAGCACAAGAACAGACCCTTCAGCTCACTAAACCTGTGTTGACACGTGGCACTTTTCTCAACTAAAAACCTTTCAACTCCACACAGGTCATACATCTCTGTTTCCTGCATCTGTCAACATGCCTCTTAAACACTGCTGTTGTATCTGCTTCCCCCACCACCTCTGGCAGCACATTCCAGGCACTTACCACACTCTGTATAAACTTGCCTCTCACATCTTCCTGAAACTTTTCCCCTTTTACATTAAACTTAAGTCCCCATGTAATTGACCTTGTAAAAAAGACTGTCAGTCTGTTCTTTCCATGCCTCTCATAATTCTGCAAGCTTCTATCAGGCTGTCTTCAGCCTCCAACATTCAAATGTAAACAAACCAAGTTTTCAAGTTTGTTCAATCTTTCTTCACAGCTAATACCCTCCAAACTAGGCAACATCCTGGTAATCCTTTTCTGTACTCTCACCAAAGTCTTTAGGTCCTTCAAATAGTGTGGCAACCAGAGCTATATGCAATATTCAAAATGTGGTCTAGCTAATATTCTATATAGCTGCAACATGACTTCCCAATTTTTATAATCTATGTCCAGACTGATTAAAACAAGCATGCCATACACCTTCTTGACCATCTTATCCACTTGTATTGCTATTTTCAGGGAACTATGGACCTGTATACTTAGATCCCTTGGTATATTAATGCTATTAAGGGTTCTGCCATTTACTGTATATTTCCTTTCTGCATTAGTTTTTCCAAAATGTATTACCTCACATTTATTCAGATTAAATTCCATCTGCCATCTCTCTGCCAAAGTCCAGCCTATCTATATCTTTCTGTATCCTCTAGCAATCCTCGTAACTATCCTCAGCTCCCCCAATCTTGTGTCATTGACAATCTTACTAGTAGGCCACCTAAATTCTCCTCCAAATCATTTATATATATATATATATATATATATATTACAAACAACAGGATCCCAGCACTGACCCCAGCAGAACACTCCTAGTCAGAGATCTTCAGTCAGAAAAATACCCTTCAACTACTACTCTCTGTCTTCTATGATCAGAAGAGTGTGAACTTCTATGATCAGTTCTTTATCCATCTTATCAGCTTACTGTGGATCTCACTGAGTATCACTGGGGACATTGTCAAAGGCCTTGCTATAATCCCATTATGTAATATCTCCCATCCTCCACTAATCAATCGTCTTTGTCTCTTCCTCAAACAACTCAAGTTTGTGAGGCATGATCTCTCCAGCTGAAAGCCACGCTGCTTATCATTAATAAGTCCATATTTTTCCAAATGTGAGTAAATCCTGTGACTCACAATCATGGCCAGCAATTTCCCTACCATTGATATAAAGCTCACGTACCTGTAATTTCCCAGAATTCCTGTTATCCTTCTTAAACAAAGGAACAATGTTGGCTATTCTCCAGTCCTCTGAGACCTCTCCTGTGACTAAAGTGGATACAAAGATTTTGTACCAGGCCGCAGCAATCTCCTCCCTTGTCTCCCTCAGCATTCTGGGATAGATCCCATCAGGTCCTGGGGACTTGTCTACCATAATGCTTTTCAAAATACTTAACAGCTCTTTTTAATATCGACATGCCCTAGAATATAAACATACCCATCTCTAGACTCATCATCCAACATGTCTTTTGCCTTTCGTGGATACTGATGCAAAGTATTCACTAAAGATCTCACCCACTTTCCCTGGATTCATGCATAAATTTTTGTGAAATTATAATGGCATAGAGACATCACACTATTTTTTTTAAATCTTTGATGCCACTCTCAATCAAATGCAGCCTTGCTGTATAGAGCTGTCACTCTGGAATTCAACTCTTTTACCAATGTTTGAACCAAAGCTGTGATAAGGTCAGGAGCTGAGTGGCCCTGGCAGAACCCAAACTGGGCGTCACTCAGCAGGTTATTGCTGAGCAGATGCTGCTTGAGAACACTGTTGCTGACACCTTCCATCACTTTACTGATGATTGAGAATAGACTGATGAGGTGGTAATTTGCCAGATTGGATTTGTCCTGACTTTAAGCATAAAGAAGTTACCTGGGTAATTTCTTTTGCAACTGTACTGAAATAGCTTGTCTAGGGGAGCAGCCCATTCTGGAGCACAAGTCTTCAACACTGTTGTCTTAATGTTGTCAGGGCCCATTTCCTTTACAGTATCCATTACCTTCAATCTTCATACCACATGAAGTGAATTGAATTGGCTGAAGACTGGTATCTGTGATATTGGGGTACTATCAAGCATGCCAGGATTGATCATCCACTTGGCTGAAGATTGCAGTGAATGCTTCAGCCTTATCTTTTGCACTGATATGCTGGGCCTCCCCATGATTGAGGATGGAGGTATTTGTGAATCCTTCTCCTCTAGTGCATTAATTGTCCACCAAGCTTAAATGTAACAGGATTGCAGAGCTTAGATCTGATCCATTAGTTGTGAGAACACTTAGATCTCTCTATCACTTGTGTGCTTATGCTGTTTGGCATGCAAGCAGTCTTGTTTTTTGGAGCTTCACCAGATTGACACCTCACTTTTAAGTAAGCCTGGCGCTGCTTCTGAATACCTTCCTGCTCTCTCCATTGAGCTAGGGTTGATGGTAATGTTTGATTGGGGAATATGCCGGACCTTGAGGTTGCAGGTTGTGATGGAGTATCATTCTGCTACCGATAGCCCATGACATTTCAATGATATTCAGTCCTGCATTGGTAAGTCTGTTCAAATCCTGTCCTATCTAGCATAGTTATAGTGCCACACAACACAATGTACAATGTTTTCAATGTGAAGGTGGGAGTTCATCTCTGTGTGGTGTTCACACTTACTGATACTGTAGTAGGTAGACATCTCTGTGGCAGATTGGTGGGGTTGAGGTCAAGAATGTTTTTCCTTCTTGTTGTATCCCTCACACTTGCCATAGACTTAGTCCAGCAGTAATGTAGTTTAGGATCTGTCCATCTCAATCAGTAGTACTGCTGCTGAGCCACTATTGGTGCTGAACATTGAAACTGCACCGAGAGTACATTTTGTGCTCTTGGCAACCTCTCTTCTTCTTCCAAGTGTTGTTCAAAATGAAGGAGTATGGAGTAGTCAGCCAAGAGGAAAGAGGATCCCTTACCAATGTTTGACCTGGTGCTGTGAGGCTTCATGGTATCCTGGTGGCATTGTTGAGGACTCTGAGGGCACCTCTTTCCTGAGTGCATACTGCTAGGTAACCACTATTGTCAGTGGACAGGACATTGGAACATAGTAACATAGGAACAGGAGTAGGCCATTCAGCCCCTTGAGTCTGTACCAGCATTCAATAAAATCATTGTCGATCTGTGGCCTAACTCCAAATACCTGCCTTTGGTCCATATGCCTTAATAGCTTTGGTACACAAAAATGTACCTATCTCAGACTTAAAGTTAACAATAGATCTAGCATCAACATCCAAGGGTAGTGTTGGTGGTGTCTGTAAGATATGATTTTTGAGTATGACTATGCAGGTTGTTCTCTGACTAGTCTATGAGACATGGAATTAGAATAATCAGGTGGTTGTTTTTGACCAGTGCAGACTCACTGAGGCCAAAGAGCCTTTACCTGTGCAGTAGATTTCCAAGACTCTATGATAGCTCTCCGATCTTGGCACCAGGCCCCAGATGTTAGTAAGGAGGACTTAACAGGGTTGACGGGTCTGAGTTTGTCTGTACACTTTTAAAGAAGTCACAAAAATGTAGGCTCTGTAAGCTTGAAAGTGACACAGAAAATGCTGGAAACAATTATAAGGTCAGGCAGAACCACTGGAGTGAGAAAAGATGGATAGATAAATAAGCAGTTCTCTCCAGCTTAGAGATTTACCATACTCCATATTGTGTGTAATACAAGGATCGATACTGATGTTTCCAAAGGTGAAGGAAGTCAGCAACTGAGCTGTTCAGGCAGTCTGTTAGTTACCATTTTTTAAGGATGATTACGTTCTTCAAACAGTCTCACTTCTCTCTCAGGAATTGGTTTAACTAATGACAGTCATTGCCAACAACCCAGCAGTGCTCTTTACCACAAACTCTATTAAACTAGCGTTAAAATGTAAAGCACTTAGTGAGATTTTGAACACAATAGCTTTAATTGAGGGCCAATGATAGGTGGAGGGACAGGTAATGTTGAGGAAGTGGGGAGGCCGTAGAAGCACTTGGACAGGCTAGGAGGGCAGTCAAAGAAATGGCAGATGGATAAGAATGTGGCAAAATGTGAGGTTATGCACTTTGACAGGAAGAATAGTTGTGTAGACTATTTTCTAAATGGGGAAAGGCTTTGGAAACTGAAGCGAAAAGGGACTTGGGAGTCCTCATTCAGGATTCTGTTCAGGCTAACATGCAGGGTGCCAATTGGAAAGGCAAGTGCAATGTTAGCATTCATTTGTTCTTGATGAGGCACATTAAGTCCCTGCTGCCACCCCCCAACCCCCTGCTGGACACCATGCAGTATAGACCCAACTGCTCAACAGATGATGCCATTTCCACCACCCTCCATCTGGCCCTCACCTACATGAAGAAGGACACCCACATCAGATTAATGTTCATAGACTTCGGTTCTACATTTGACACTATCATTCCTCAGCACCTGATTGGAAAGCTGATTCTGCTGGGCCTAAATGCCTCCATTGTAACTGGATTCTGAATTTCCTGACTGGGAGATTTCAGTCAGTCCAGATTGGGGACAGCATCTCCAACATCATCACACTGAGCACGGTGGTCCCTCAGGGCTGTATGCTCAGTCCACTGCTGTTCACCTTGCTGACACATGACTATGCAGTGATGCACACATCGAACCACATCACAAAGTTCACTGTTGACATGACTGTAGTGGGTCTCATCAGCAGGAGCGGGTCAGCATAGAGAGAGGAGGTGCAGTGGCTAACGGACTGGTGCAGAGCCAACAACCTGTCTCTGAACGTGGACAAGATGAAAGAGATGGTTGTTGACATCAGGCAGGCATGGAGCGCCAATCTCTCCTGGATATCAACGACTCCCCCATGGATATCGTGAAGATCATCAAATTTCTTGGTGTACACCTGATGGAGAATCTCACCTGAACCCTCAACACCAGCTCCATAGCCAAAAAAGCCCAGAAGTTGCTCTGTCCAGGCTGAGGAAAGCCCACCTCCCAGCCCCAATCCTCACCACATTCTACAGAGGGTTCATTGAGAGTATCCTGAGCCGCTGCAGCACTGCTTGGTTCAGGAATTGTACCATCTCGGATCATAAGACCTTACAATAGATAGTGAGGACAGCTGAGAAGATCATGGGGTCTCTCTCCCCTCTGTTACGGACATTTACCCCAAACACTGCATCCGAAAGGCTAAGAGCATTGTGGAAGACTCCACACATCCCTCACTCAAACTCTTCTCCCTCCTGCCATCTGGTAGAAGATATCAGAGCATTCGGTCTCTCACAGCCAGACTGTGCAACAGTTTCTTCCTCCAAGCCATCAGACTCCTTAGCACAGTATGATCGGACTCTTTTCCATCTGAAATTTTTTGCACAACTTCAAATTGCTGCAAGAACAACATCTATTAGTTATCACTCTTTTATTATACTGCAATTTGCGGGTTTTGCACTTCTTATGCACCTTATGTCACATACAATTGTGTAGTTTGTGCTGTTCATGTAGCACCCTTGGTCCTGGAGGAACGCTGTCTCATTTTTACTGTATCAGCTGTATCTGGTAGAAATGACAAATAAAAGCTACTCCTCTCTCCTCACTCTCTTTCATTTCAGGAGGGCTAGAATACAACAGCAGAGATGTACAGCTATTATTGTATAATGCTCTGGTCAAACCGCATTTGGAATGTTGTGAGCAGTTTGGCCCCCATATCTAAGGAAGAATATTCTGACATTACCAGGTTATAGTCCAACAGGTTTATTTGGAAGCACTAGCTTTCGGAGCGTTGGTCCTTTATCAGGTGGTTGTCCACAACCATCTGATGAAGGAGCAGCGCACTGAAAGCTAGTGCTGCCAAATAAAGCTGTTGGACTATAACCTGGTATTGTGTGATTTTTAACTTGGTACACCCCAGTCCAACACCGACTCCTTCTCATCATGTTCTGACATTGGAGCGGATCCAGAAGAGGCTTTACAAGAATGATCCCAGGGACGAATGGCATGTCATTTGTGTCATGGTTGAAGACTCTGGGTCTGTACTCGGTGGAGTTTAGACAGATGAGGGAGGATCTCAGTGAAACTTACAGAATACTGACAGGCCTGGATAGAGTGGGCAAGGCAAAGATGTTTCCACAAGTAGGAGAGACCAGGACCCAAGGGCACAGCCGCAGAATGAAGGGGTGACCCTTTATAACTGAACTGAGGATGAATTTCTTCAGCCAGAGTGTGTGAATCTGTAAAACCCATTGCCACAGAAGGCTATGGAGTCATTTTATGTATTTAAGACAGAGATAGATACATTCTTGATTAGTAAGGAGATCAAGGGTTCTGAGTAGAAGGCAGGAGTATGAGAAACATTTCAGCCATGATTGAATGGCTGAACAGGCTCAACGGGCCAAATGGCATAATTCTGCCCCTGTATTTTATGGTCTTATGGTCAATAGTAACATGTAGGGTATAGGTCATGACCTGCCACGAAATAGTTTTGAAACACCTTATAATTTTGAGAACAGGAAACGCAGTGTGGTCTGGATGTGACTGAAATAACACTTCGATTTCATCGTTCAATGCTTCACATGTTTCAACAAGTCATTCAAAAAGGAAATCTAACTCCAACGATTTCTTCCTCTTTCAATATAGGTTGAAAAACATAATTAGCAACACAGCCAAACCACATTTACATGACATTAAGGCAGTGATATATTGAAATGATCATATAATAGTGATCACATAACATGAATTGCCACTCATTTTCCACGATCTTTCTTTCTCTAGTATGGGTATCAAAGTATAACCTAATTGGTTTGTTTCCAGACAATGAATGGCTTGTATAGAGTGAACTGAGAGAAATGATTTCCTCTCATGGGAAGTTCAGAACCAAAAGGCATAGCCAGACATTGAAAATCTTATAGTTGAGAGGTAATGTTGTAACGGAAAGGTGAACTCTCTCCTGCAAAAAACTATGAGGCAAGGCCAATTAAAATTTTCATTTGAGATTGATAATTTTCGTTGGTTAATTGTATTAATGAACTTAAAACAAAAATGGATAAAATAGTGTCAAAGGGTAAAAAATGAGGTCTGCAGATGCTGGAGATCACAGCTGAAAATGTGTTGCTGGTTAAAGCACAGCAGGTTAGGCAGCATCCAAGGTACAGGAAATTCGACGTTTCGGGCATAAGCCCTTCATCAGGAATGGTGTCAAAATAGTGTCAAAGTACAGATCAAACATGATCTAATTAAATAATATAACATGTTTGATGGAACAGAAAACTTAGAGGCAGGAGTAGGCCATTGATCTTTTGAGCGTGTTTCATATTCAATATGGAACATTGCTAATCTAGATGTTGTCTCAGCTTCCACTTCCTGACTGCACTCCTTGACTCCTTTATCTGTCCAACATCTGTCTAGTTCAGTCTTGTGTAAGAAGAGAATTGCACATACTAATAACTGTCGTTCTCCTCATCTCTGTCTTTAAAAGGGAGACCTCATCTTCCTTTTCTATGTCCCTACATTCTGGTCTCCCTCCAAAAGATGAAACATTCTCCCAGTATCTAGGCCACCAAGCCACCATCATAGATTTCAATAAAATCCTCTCTCATTCTTGTAAAATCTAAATTCCAATGGGTACAGGACAACTTTACTCAGTTTTTTTTTCATGTGATAACCCTTCCATCCTCAGAATGTTTCGAGTGAACCTCCTTTGAACTGCTTCTCGTGCAGTTATATATTTTTTTCAATTAAAGAGACAAAACTGAACACAGTATTACAGATGTCATATCAACAACAGCAGTAAAACATGTCTGCTATTATATTCCATTCCCTTCACAATAAATAACTCATTTTCCTTCCTTATTCCTTGCTGTGCCTGCAGACTAATTTTTTGTGATTCACCTCCGAAGATATCCAATTCTTCTTGACAACTGAGTCTCGCAGTCTCTCTTCATTTAAAGAACATGCTGTTCTTCTGCTAACAAAAATGGAAATGTCCACATTTTCCCAATTTGTACTCCATCTGCCATTTTTTTGCCCACCCACTTAAACTACCTACCTCCTCTTGTAACTAATGATTACATTAGCAAATGTAGCTACCATACATTCAGTCTCTGAACTGAAAATGTGTTGTTGGTTAAAGCACAGCAGGTTAGGCAGCATCCAAGGAACAGGAAATTCGACGTTTCAGGCCAGAGCCCTTCATCAGGAAGGATTCAGTCTCTGAATCCAAACACTGGGGGAGAGATGAATGAAAACATGCCAGTATGAGTTATCAGTGGCTTTTCTCATCTTACCTGGGAAAAAGACTGCCGTAACATATATTCACCCACACAAAAGCACAGCATGAACAGCATTACCATCAAGGGGATGATTAATCTAATGCTGTTCCTATATTTTATCAAGGATCTTCCTTCTTTAACCTTTTCTTTTGGGATCCTCCAAAAGAAAGATGTAGCAAGTGGTATGCCAAAGGAATCAGTGCTGGGATCTCAACTGCTTACAATTTATGTAAGTGGATTGAATGAAGGGACCACAGGCATTGTTGCTAATTTTGTAGGTAACACTAGCGGTGGTGGTATGATCACTAAACTATTAATGCAGAGGCCCAGGTAATGTTCTGGGGATCTGGGTACAAATCTTACCAAGGCAGATGGTGGAATTTGAATTCAATAAAAAAAAATCTGGAATTAAGAGTCAAATGATGATCATGAAACTATTGTCAATTGTCAGAAAAAGCCCATCTGATTCACTAATGTCCTTTAGGGAAGGAAATCTGCTGTCCTTATCTGGTCTGGCTTACATGTGACTCCAGACCCACAGCAATGTGTTTGACTCTTAACTGTCCTTTGGGCAATTATGGCATGGGCAATAAATGCTGCCATAGCCAGACATGTCCACATTCTCTGAGTAAATTAAAATCAATATTAAAGATAGATAAGGGAAAAAGTTCCAATGAGGACATAAGGAGGCCACAAAAGGACATAGATCATTTAACTGGATGGTAGAAAATCTGGTTAATTGAGTATAATGAGGGAAAATATGAAATTGTCCAATTTAGCAGGGAGAATATAAAGAATCACATTTTCTAAATGATATTAGATTTCATAGCTTTGAAATGCAGAGAGGCCAATGTATAACAGGGCAGTCAGATAGGTTCAAGACAATCAGGCAAAATCAACATGGTTTTGTCAAAGGGAAATAATATTTGACTAATTTAAAGAGGAACCAGCCTAGATTTCCAGTAGGCATTTGATAAGGTGACACTTTAAAGGCTATCACAGAAAATAAAAGCAAACATATTGGCATGGATAGAAGATTGCTGCTGAAAATGTGTTGCTGGTTAAAGCACAGCAGGTTAGGCAGCATCCAAGGAACAGGAAATTCGACGTTTCAGGCCAGAGCCCTTCATCAGGACTCTGGCCCGAAACGTCGAATTTCCTGTTCCTTGGATGCTGCCTGACCTGCTGTGCTTTAACCAGCAACACATTTTCAGCTCTGATCTCCAGCATCTGCAGACCTCACTTTTTACTGGATGGATAGAAGATTGGTTGGCTGACAGAAAACAGAGCGTAGGAATTAATGGGTCTTTTTAAGGCTGGTAGGTTGTCACCACAGGAGTAGCGCTGGCATCTCAACTCTTTACAATTATTATATAAATAATTTGATTGAAGGGGATAAAGGTATGCTTGCTAAATTTGGCGATGGTACAAAGATAGGTCGAAAAATGGGTTGTGAAGAGAACATAAGTAGCATACAGAGGAATAAATTCAGTGAGTGGGCAAGGATCTGCCAAATGGAATATAATGTGCGAAAGTGTGAAATTATCCATTTTGGCGGAAAGAATGAAAAGAAAAGCATAGTTAGAATATGAGAGGTTGCAGAGTTCTGAAGTGCAGAGGGTATCCTAGTGTGCATGAATCGCAGAACATTAGCATACAGGTACAGCAAGTAATCAGGAAAGCTCATAGAATGCTTTTTGTTGTGAGGTGAATTGAGTGCAAAAGTAAGGAAGTTATGTTTCAGTTACACAGGACATTGGGTGAGACTGCATCTGGAGCACTGTGTACAGTTCTGGTCACTGTACTTACAGAAGAATGTTAATGCATTGAAAACAGTTCAGGAAAGGTTTACTAAATAATACATGGAATGAGTGGATTTCACTCTGAGAAAAGGTTAGGCAGGCTAGGCATGTATCCTCTGGAGATGAGAAGAATCAAAGATAATTTAATTGAAACAGACAAGTTGTTGAGGGGACTTGACTGGGTGGGTGTCAAAAGGATGCTACCACTTGTGGGAGAATCTAGAGCTAGGGGATATAATTTAAGAATAAAGGGACAACCAGTTAAGATAGAGTTGAGGAGACTTTTTTCTTCCTTCAGAGGAGTATGAGTCTTTGGAATTCCACTCCACAAAAGACAGTGGATGCGAAATTTTTAAACAATTCTAAAGCTAAGGTAGATAGATTCTTGATTACCAAGGGGATGAAATATTATCAGGGGTGTGCGTGAATGTAAAGTTGAGATTAAAATCAGATCAACAATGATCTTCTTGAATGGTGGAGCAGGCTCAAAGGGCAAAGTTGCCTCCACTTGATCCTTGTTCATATGTTCATGTAATTATCACCATAACTTTCTGACAAGCTCCTATTAGTTATTTTCTGTACTCCATCCTACCACATGGTTACTGTTAAGGAACTCCCATAAATTACTTCTTGCTTTTATTATTTTTCATCTCTCCTGTAATTGCTTCCACATCCAGATTTCCCGAGTTTCGGCCATCCATCTCTATTGTGTTAATGGTACCATCAATTGACCGTCATCCTTCCACTTTTTCCTTGCTTTCTGCATTTCCTAATTGTCCTATGCCCTTCAAATTATGTTCTCCTGCAATCATGTCTCTGTAATGGCTTTCAGGTCACAACTACTTGTTTCTATATGCCCTGTTAGCTCATCTGCTTTGTTGCAATGCAACATGTAATCAGATATGGAGCCTTCAAATCTGTTCTTTTAATTATTTTGCAACCTCTACCTTTATCTGCTGATTTGCTCTGAGATTTGTACTCATTAGCCCTTCCTATCACAGTCGTTGTCAATTCCCACATTGCTATCTTTTGCTTTTGCCTTATCTTTACTCTTTGATTTACTAGATCCTCTCAAATTTGATCCCTTTCCCTCATTATTTGGTTTAAAACTCTTGCTACTTCCCTGGCTATGCAACTTATCTATAGCCTGGTGTTTCCATAACAGTGTGAAGGCGGGAGGCAGTCACAACATCTCCCAACCTTTTTCTCACCTGTTATGGTTAGTATTTTTCTCCATCTGTGCTTTACAAAAGAGAGAAAAAGTACTTCATTGGCTACACAATGCCTACTGGAAATCTAGGCTGGTCCCTCTTTAAATTAGCTGAAAATGTGTTGCTGGTTAAAGCACAGCAGGTTAGGCAGCATCTCAGGAATAGGGAATTCGACGTTTCGAGCATAAGCCCTTCCTGATGAAGGGCTTATGCTCGAAACGTCGAATTCCCTATTCCTGAGATGCTGCCTAACCTGCTGTGCTTTAACCAGCAACACATTTTCAGCTGTGATCTCCAGCATCTGCAGACCTCATTTTTTACCCTCTTTAAATTAGTCAAATATTATTTCCCTTTGACAAAACCATGTTGAAATTGCCTGATTGTCTTGAGCTTATCTGACTGCCCTGTTATACATTGGGACACCCAGATCTCTCTGCATTTCAAAGCTATGAAATCTAATATCATTTAGAAAATGTGATTCTTTGTATTCTCCCTGCTAAATTGGACAATTTCACATTTTCCCTCATTATACTCCATTCAGTTCCCTTTGCAGGTTTCAGTGTCAGGAATCCAAGGACAGGGTACAGAGTCAAAAAAATGTGGTGCCGGAAAAGCACAGCCGGTCAGGCAGCATCGCAGGAACGTCGACTCTCCTGCTCCTCAAATGCTGCCGGAGTGGCTCTGCTTTTTCAGCACCACACTTTTTGCCTCTGTATCTGCAGTCCTCACTTTCTCCAAGAGCAGGATACTGCAGGGTAAGGTCATTAACATCAACATTGTCAGACAGTGCCAGTTGACATTCGCACCATGGAATTCAAGAGACAAAGCCAAGTTATACGACCAACTGCCAGCTCATGTCCCAAATTATGTCCAAAACAGAGATTACAAAGGGAGGCAATGGCCTAGTGGTATTATTGCTGGATTGTTATTTCCAGAGACCTAGGTAATGCTTTGGGGACCTGGGTTCAAATACCACCACAGCGAATAGTGGAATTTGAATTCAATGAAAAATTTTGAATTAAGCGTTTAATGATGACCATGAAGCCAATAGTCAATTGTTAGGAAAACCCATCTGGTTCAATAATGTCCTTTAGGGAAGGAAACTGCCACCCTTACCAGGTGGCCTACATGTTATTCTAGACGCACAACAATGTGACTTTTAACAGTCCTCTGGGCAATTAGGGATAGACGCCACCCTCATCCCATGAATTAATATAAAATTAATTACAAAGGTTGCCCACTAATACCCCTGCTACAATACAGTAGATTCTCAATTTGCACTTGTGATTCTCTCAAAAAAAAAGAACTTGTAGTTATATAGCACTTCCATAACCTCAGAGTATTCCAAAGTATAGTGTAGCCAATGAAGTACTTTTGAAGTATAATCATGTCAGCCAGTTCGTAAATAGCAAGGTCCTTCAGGCAAAAATACGTAATAACTGATTAACCTGTTATGACATTAATTCAGGATTAACTAATGCCATACATTCCTGCTACCCTGTATTACCTTGAGGTAGTGCCATTGTATTGTTTACATCTGTTTGAGGGAATGGGTGTTTAATGTCTCATCCTAAAGACAGTATCTCTAACCTTTCAACACTCCCTCATAAAACATCAGGTTTGATTTTGTGCATTAGTCTCTGAAGTTGGACTATGAACTCACATGTAAGGCTGCTACTGCTGATACAGACTTGGCACACATGGAAAACTGTTCACGTTGTGTTGTATGTGGAAGGCCAGAAGCTAAGACCATGTCATTTGCCCAGGGAAGAATAGAAAATCTAAGGTAAAGTCAAGCTGTTTTTGTTCCCCACTCCTACATTATACATTTATCGCAATATTGTTCAAGATTTGAGATTGGGTCAGTCCTGCTCTCTTAATAGCTCAGGCATACTTCAAAGAACAGAGAAGAATTAAAAACAATGGAATAACAAATAATTTGCCAGCGGTACATATCCAATCTGTGTGTGCGTCGTGGATTGGATTTATTTTTGGCTTGAATGCCACATGGCAATCAGCGTAATTCCAGCAATTACATTGTCTCAATGGTGTAGATGTTGCTTTGCATGTATTTTCCTAATTAATGTTAGTTGGCAACAAGAAAACCAGGATGTTCTGCCAGCTATACAAATCTCAAAGTGGCACTGAAGGAGGAGTAAGGTGCAAATTGTATTTTGAAGTTATGATGTTATTAAGAAAGGTTAGTGATACTGTCTTTAGGATGAGACATTAAACACCCATAACATGAGATTTGCACTTCCCAATATTTGCAGTGAAATTTTATGATCAGCATTATAATTTAAAGATGAATTTAAGGGCAACTCAAAAAATACTTAAGGGAGATAAGAATTAAAAGGCTATGTTAATAGGGCAGGAGGTGACAGGGATCTGTTCGGGTGAATGGCCTATTTCTTTGCTGTAAAACTATGTTTATTTGTTTGTACTCTTGACCACAAATGGCAGTGTAGGCAAATATTCACAGACAGGAATGATTGATTTGATTAAACGTTTTGGTCATTCATCTGTGAAAATCATTTTAAACACATGTAACAGCTGAGTTAGAGAACTTAAGCCAACTTCAACTGGTCCTTCTTTTGGTTCAGTCTATATATGGCTCCACCTCAAATTTAAGCCCCATTCCTGAAGAGATAGTTCCACAGTCTCCAGCGACCTCTTGTCACCCTGTTGATCCCTTTCAAGTGACCATTCTCCTATGAGAATGTGACTCCATGGTTAAATAGGAACAGAGTAATTGGCTGACAGTGCAGCATGCCAAAGATTGGTCTTATCGATAGGTGTGCATTCACTAGTGTAGGATGCTGGAACGGTTGCTGTTTTGACACCCTACCTAACCCAAAAGCACTTCAGCTAACTGATAAGGCCTAATTACATCTCCAGCTCGATCATGCAACCAGACCATTTATTTAGTTGAAAACAGAACAGTGAGAAAAGGCAGGAAGACCTGAGTGTCCAGGAACAAGTGCTAAAAGGGTTAATGCTTAATGTTTACTACAGTGAAACAAGAGTATGTTGAAATGCAGAATGCCTGTCCTTCTGAATAACATCAAATAAATTGCTGAGAAAGAGACAGATTTCAGAGGCCTTCGGGCTGAACCAGTCACCATGGAGACGTCTCCTTAATAATGAGTTGGCTCTTAAAAGAATTGCTGGGGTTAGACAATAATGTCAGACTGTTGAATCTGTTAGGTGGTGGTGACAGGATTAGCAGGTATAAGAGACACAATTACACAAAGAATGTTAATCAACCGGTGTGAGCAAGATTCAAAAGGAAATGCAAAAACAAGGAGAAAGAGGCCCAGGTACAGAGAGACTATTTGTGATTTCCTCTGTGCTGTTTGGTTCCATATTGTACTGTTGCAAATGGGTGGAGTGATCACAATGCATGTTTAAACTGGACCCAGCCTTTATGGTACGGACAGCACCCCAGCTTGATCGGAATGATATTTGCATGCAGCTGCTTTCAGTTCATCGGACACTTGCATCACCAGAGGCCCAGTATTGTTAGCACCTTCCATTGCTTAATGATGTCCTGCATTATTTAACCTAATTTGCAACTGTTAAACGATAAGTGCAATGTGGCAGGTCCAAGTGCTGGGAGTAGTTTTGGATATCATTCTGACCTGGATTCAGTGCATGGGGTACAATAGACTCCAAAGACTTTTGGGCATGCAACTGGGGTTCTTGGTGGTTGAGGTAGAAAGGATGAGGGAGGTCTTTTAGCTTCAGAAAAGGGCAAGAGGAAATAGGAAAGGAAAGCACTGCAAACTGATTGCATGAAGGCCACCCTGAGGATCTAAGTTCAGTGCCACAAGGAGTTTAATGGCGTGTATAAACAGACAAGCTAATTGAATGGGGTCTTTCAATATCATATTGCCATCCAACTTTCACTACTTGCCTCAGCCACTGCTCACCATTATCTACCAGCAATCACTATCAATTCGGATGCATAAATAATATTTGTTGCTCCACATCACCCCCACAGACTGCTGCAAGCCTCCCAGGTGCATCACACTGCTTGTATTCACTGCCAGCTATTCATTGATTATCGACCATGTCACCCAAATGCATTTTGGAATATTTCCATCTCTCCTGCAGAACAGGATGACGCACAGCTGGAGGAAGTGATAACTTGCAATCTCACACCATTTCAAAAACATGATTTTTTTTATTCTTATTCAAAATTTGACGATTTCACAATTTCCTATATTAAGCTCCATTTGCAGGATCTTTGCTCATTAATTTAAATTGTCTTTGTCCCTTTGTAGCCTCCTTCAACCTCTCCATAACTTGTGTTTCTATCTCTCTCTGTATCATCAGCAAATACATATCTTTAGTACCTTCAGCCAAGTCATTCATTTAAATTGTAAATAGTCAAGGCCCAAGCTCTGATTTCTCTGGTACACCACTTGTTACATCTTGCCTACCAGAAAAAAAATAATTTATGCCCGGTCTCTGTTTCCTGACAGCTAACCAGCTTTCATTCCATGCCAATATGTTATGCCCTCCACCATGACCTTTTATTCCACAATTACCTTTAATATGACACCTTATCAAATGCCTTATGGAAATCTAAATACGGTACACCTTTATCCAGAGCACATTTTACATCTTAAAAGAAATCCAATAAATTGGATAAACTGGATTTCATTGACTCCTTAAATTTTTCTCAGTGCCCTACTTTAATGTATCACAGGCATTAAGCCTACCAGTCCTGTAGTTTCTTGTTTACTGCCTCCCTCCCTTTTTGATTAAAATAATTAAATTAACAAGATGGTAAATGTGCTGGGATTTTAACAAGATCAGGTTGTAGTTGGCCGAAATTAAAAATCACCCAACATCAGGTTATAGTCCAACAGGTTTATTTGAAAGTACTAGTTTTTGGAGCGCTGCTTCTTCGTCAGGTCATTGTGGAGTGCTTCCAAATAAACCTGTTGAACTATAACCTGGTGTTGGGTGATTTTTAACTTGTCCACCCCAGTCCAACACTGGCTCCTCCACAACATAGTTTGTAGTTGGTGTAGTCGGCAAACCTCATACTTCTCCTTTGACTGGGTCAAAGGACTCAGTTAGTTTTCACTGGTAGAAGAAAACCACTTGAGAGCCTTAACAAGAGGGTCTTATTTTACACGAAATGTATTTTATTGTATGATCGGAGTTGAATAAAAGTTACGCTAGCGAGTGAGAAATTGTCACTAAAAATAGTGGGGGATCTTTGGCTATACGCCTTCACTCAACAGAATTGTGCATATCTTTGAGGATAACATAGAGGCAGGATCTGTGTATAATGAGACAACCAGCAGGAGTGTGCTGCAGTCAGGGCAGTGGATAAGAATAATGCAAATCCCAGCTCAATGGAGGTCAAGGTTGCTTTCTGATGCCAAGACCTCAGATGAGAATCAATCCAATAGAAAACCAAAATACTGCAGTATACTGAAGCAATTCAGATGAAAGGTTATGACCCGAAATGTTAATTCTGTTTCTCTCCTCATGGATGCTGCCAGACATGTTGTGTATTCTGTTTTAAACACGGAATGAACTTTGAGAATGCACAGAGGACCTCACAGAACCAAGCAAATTGCTGGAAGGTGCAGGGGAAGAGACGAATAACCCTGAGCAGGCATATATGGCAAGGGTGTTAAGTAAACAATTCTTTTACCTGACTCAGTGATGAAAACTATTTGAGATACTTGTGCTTCACAGTGGAAGAAGGAAGAAACAATTCATTTCTTAAAGCAAGTACCAAGCTGGTCTACTGAGGAAATTAATAATTTTTTCAGGCGATCAATAATCAGCGATGTTGGCCAGGCAGGACCCACAACCATCACTGTTCTCTGTTAAATTAACTAATTTTATCTGGTGGGCTAGATTAGATTAGATTCCCTACAGTGTGGAAACAGGACCTTCGGCCCAACAAGTCCACACCGACCCTCCGAAATGCAACCAACCCAGACCCATTCCCCTCTGATTAATGCACCTAACACTATGAGCAATTTAACATGGCCAATTCACCTGATATGCACATCCTTGGACTGTGGGAGGAAACTGGAGCACCCGGAGAAAACCCACGCAGACATGGGGAGAATGTGCAAATAGTTGCTCGAGGTGGGAATTGAACCCAGGTCCCTGGTGCAGTGAGGCAGCAGTGCTAATCACTGAGCCACCGTGCTGCCCCAAACTACTAGGGCAGCTACAATTATTCTCAATTGTCCATGGACAATGAAGATCAATAAGTTATGAGAGGCATAGATAGGGTGGATAGTCAGAATTTAGATCAGAGTGGTGCTGTAAAAGCACAGCAGGTCAGACAGCATCCGAGGGGCAGGAAAATCGACATTTCGGGTAAAAGCCCTTCATCAGGAATAGAGGCAGGAAGCCTTCAGGGTGAGACCTTTTCCAAGACAGGAAAGGTCAGCTACAAGAGGGCAAGGTGAGAGGGGGAAAGTTTAGGGGAAAATGTTTCACACAGCAGGTGCCTGAAAGGCACTGCCAGTGGTGGTGGGGGAAGCAGGCACATTAGCAACATTTACGATGTATCTTGATAGACACATGAACAGGTGGCAAACAGAGGGATTGAAACCACTCATGGACAATAAGTAGCGAGTCTAAATAAGGATTAGAATCGGTGCAGGCTTGGTGGGATACATTCAGTTGAATCATAATGATTAGTTTGAACACCATCTCCAGTGACATAACCATTTGATTACAAAGCAATGATGGTACCAGCTGTTGACTTGTATATAAGAATGTAAGTACAATTAATGCATTGTTGATCCTTATAGATTTCATCACCTGACTGGATCCAATCCAAGACAAATATGCTGCCTTCACTGAACAACTGCACAAACATATTCTTTCACTTTTCTTGGTTTGTGGGCAAGCCAGTACATATTGCCCATTCTTGAAGGCGCGATTAGTCATCTGAATAGGATAGGTAGGTACGAAGAACATTAGAGAATTATTTGGGGTTTTGAAGAGATTTCCATTACTGCATGGAAACAGGTCATTCAGTTTAACCAATCTCTGCATCACCAGTCCTAATCCCATACGACTAGTTTATTTCCAAACCCTTTATCCCTCCACCCTGTCACCATCGAATCTATTCTTAAATGTTGATGATTTTATGATTCAATAATTAACTCTACTTATTTATTTCACAATCTCACAACTCTCTGTGCAAAAGTAGGTTACTGTGGATAGAGTTCTGAAATTTTTTATACTTTTCTTATACCCACTCCATCGGTTTCCCCCATTCGAGGCTCCTCAATCACTTGAAACAATTTATTTCTACTTCTCTGCAATTGCAAGTACCCTTACTAAACCAATACGTAAGCCCCTCTGTTGAAAACAACAGAATGTTGCAAACCTTGATTTGGACTTGTATTTCCTCATTTTATACTATTTTGCAATAATACTTATCAGGGAAGGAAATCTGCTATCCATCTGCTATCACCATGTGATTTCAGGCCCACACAATGTTGTCTCTTAACTGCCCTCTGAAATGGCTGAGCAGGCCACTCAATTCAAGGGCAATTAGGGATGAACCAAACTTCCAACAACACTGACATCCTATAAAATAATAAATAAAAAGTCCCAGAGATTTTACATTGAACCCTCTCTAAAGCTTCAATATCCTTCTTATAACGTGCAGTTCACAATTGTGGCCAGTGCACCCACTGTGGATTAATGAAAGTTTTATTTAGGTTTACCATTACACATCCTGATGTTTATATTCTATACCTCTGAATATAAAGTCAGGATGTGCAATGGTAAATCCAATTAATTTTAGATTATTTAAATCTAAAATTAAATAATGTTAATTATTTAATTAAAAGTATTCCATTAACCTTTGAAATGTAATGGTATTCTGCAACAGAGGATCTGCTTCTATTACCTTTTCATGTGGTTAGCACTGCTGCTTCACAGCACCAGGGACCCAGATTCAATTCCAGTCTTGGGTGACCATCTGTGTGGACGTTTTCCCTGTTCTGGTGGGAGCTCCAGAATCCTCCAGTTGTCTAAAGATGTGCAGGTTAGCTGTATTGGCTATGCTAAATTGTCTGCAATGTCCAGGAATGTGAAGGCTAGAAGGATAGGGTGGGGGATTGGACGTGGCTGGAATGCTCCTTGGAGAGCTGGTGTAGACCTGATGGGCCAAATGGCCTCTCTGCACTGTAGGGATTCTATGAAGTGTGGGTCTGGAGTCACATGTAGGCAGACCAGGTAAGAGCAGCATGGATGACATTAGTGAATCAAATGGGCTTTTCCCAACAATTGGCTAACAGCTTCATGGTTATAGAATCATAGATTCCTTACAGTGTAGAAGCAGATCATTCAACCCATTGAGTCCATACCTACCCCCTGAAGAACATCCTGCCCAGACCTACCCCACTACCCTATCCCTGCATTTCCCATGGCTAAGCCACCTAGCCTGCATATTCCTGCACACTATGGGCAATGTAGCATGGCTAGTCCACCTACCGGGCTGCCTTGAATTATTTAAAATACAGAAGTAGTCTTGTGAAGATCTCAAAAACAGTAGGAAATTTTTCCTTGGTATTCTGATAAATGCTCATCTCACAGTCAACATTGCGAGAACTACATAGCACAGGGCTATAGAACAGGAAGATCCCCAGCTTCCTGCCTGTCGTTTGCTCAGTGAGCTAGTCTCATCGAGATCTTGTGCCAAGCCCCACACAAAAGGTCAACACCCACAACATCGAGACACTGACCCTTCCTTAATCGGCTATGGTGGGCTGGGCATGTTGTCCTTATGACTGACACGAGACTGCCCAAGGAGGTGCTCTACCCCCAGTTTCAAAATGAAAGGTGAGCCCCAGGTGGACAAAGGAAGCGCTTCAGAAATACACTCAAGGCCTCACTGGCAAAGTGCAGCATTCCCAGAAACACTTGGGAATCACTGGCTGAACACCGTCTAAAGTAGAGGAGGACCATCCGGGAAGGTGTCGAGTACATCGAGACTTGCCGTTGGGAAAAAGCAGAAGCCAGGCAAAAACAGCAAAAGGAGCATGCTGCCATACCCACGCCCCACCCATCCCTTCCCACGTACCACCTTGTGCCCCTTGCATAATAGAGCCTGTGGTAGCTGCATCATTCTGTACAGCCACTTATGGACTCACCCTGTGAGTGGAAAAGAGTCATCCTCATCTGCAAGAGACCGCCATGATGATTCGCTAGAGTATTAATTCAAAGACCTGGATAATGTTCTGGGGATCTGAGTTTGAATCCCACTATGGCAGGTGGTGGAATTTGAATTCAATTAAGGTAATGATAGTGATTTGGGAGCAAGGTAGCTAGGCAGTTAGCATTACTGCCTCACAGAGCTCGGGACCTGGGTTTGATTCCAACCTTGAGTGATAGTCTGTTTGGAGTTTGCATGTTCTCTCTGTGTCTTCGTGGGTTTCCTCTGGGTGCTCTGGTTTCCTCCCACAATCCAAAGATGTGCATGTTAGGTGAATAGGCTATGCTAAATTGTCCATAGTGTCCAGGGGTGTGTAGGTTATGTGCATTAGTCAGGGATAAATGTAGAGTAATAGGGTATGGGAATGGGTCTGAGTGGGTTACTGATCGGGGCGTTGGTGTGGAATTGTTGGGCCAATGGCCTGTTTCCACATGGTAGGGATTCTATGGATTCAGTTCTATGGTCGAGGATGCTAGTGTTGGTGCATCTTTCTTCCCAAACGGATTCACAGGACCTTGTGCAGGCAGTGTTGGTGGTATTGCTCCAGTGCGTTGAGGTGTCTGCATTAGACAGTCTACATCACAGAGCTGTATAGGAGGGTGGGAATCACCACAGCTCTGTAAACCATGAGCTTGGTGTCGAATCTGATGTTGTTGTCCTTGAACACCATTTTGCTCAGGTGGCCGAAGGCTACATTAGTGCAATGGAGGCAGTGCTGGATCTGTTCATCAGTAGCTGGTTTGGCTTACTGGACACTCCCAAAGTATTGGAAATGTTTAACGTTCTGTAAGGCCTCCCCATGGACCTAAATAATCGGGGGGTTTGCTCTAGAAGGCCAGGCCAGGTTAGTGGAGGATCTTTGTCTTGTGGATTTTCAGGGTGTGACCCATGTTCTCATATGCCCCTAGTGAAATACCATGAGGCTATCATGTCTCCTCATCTGTGACAGTTCCTTAACGGACAAAAACTAATCAGCTACCCTGTTATCTCACTTAACAAATGAAAACAAAGAATTGCAGATGCTGGTAATCAGAAACCAAAAACAGAAATTGAATTGCTGGAAGAACTCAACAGGTCTGGCCAGCAACTGTGGAGATAAATCAGATTTGACCTTTCATGTCCAGTGACCCTGAAGACCCTGGAAAAGATCCTGTTGAGGAGATAATGAGGATAAAACTGAAATTCCTGGAAACAGTCAACAGGGTCTTTTTTAGGGTCAAAAATCTGATGAAGGGCTCTGGCCCGAAACGTCGCATTTCCTGTTCCTTGGATGCTGCCTAACCTGCTGTGCTTTAACCAGCAACACATTTTCAGCTCTGATCTCCAGCATCTGCAGACCTCACTTTTTACTCGAAGATTTTAACCTACTGCGAATCCTCTTGCAAGGATGCCTTCCTTGAAGAAGCTCTCTTCCTCCCTCTACAAGGATTTCAGTGAATCCCTCTCTCACTGCACCCCCCAGGTCATCTCCTCTGCACAGAAGCTCTTCAGCCAAAGTTCCAGCCTTTAGTCTATGGGGGTGGAATGACATCGTACTGTATTGGGTAACAGACCACACGTACTATAGTGGGCGATTGGCTTCCTAGAATGATCAAGACAAAGGTTGGGGGACTCAAATTCGTTACCACAGCCACATCTCCTTCCTTACCACCTGCCTACGGAACCGACTGATCCCACACGGACTCCGGACTACATTCCAACCAACAAAATTTGGACCCAACCAGGAAATTCCTGATGAAGGGCTCTGGCCCGAAACGTCGAATTTCCTGTTCCTTGGATGCTGCCTAACCTGCTGTGCTTTAACCAGCAACACATTTTCAGCTCTTTTTTAAGGTCTTCAGGGTCTCCAGACCTGAAAGGTCATATCTGATTTCTCCTCACAGTTGCTGCCAGACCTGCTGAGTTTTCCAGCAATTTCAGTTTTAGCTCTGTTATCTCCTTTGTAACAAGCAAAGAATTGTTAATATCTCATAAGACACAGAGACAACAAAGAAGTCCTTTAAATGTAACATATTCTTTAACAGTATCTTTTAGTCTCAGCCTGCACTTCATAGAAATAGCCAGACAAACCAACCTAAAGCAGAAGAATTGGTGAAGACCCTTTGGTCATTGGCATGTGAAGCATTTTACTTCATGAAAAGCTCACTTGGATTCCTAGAAGAGTAGAATCCTGCACAGTGTGGGCTAGAGTCATAAGAACAGCATGGAAGAAACAATCTGCTGAAATGGCAAGTGACCAAGTCAACTGGGAGTTGGATGAGTGTATTTGGAGCTCTCATATAGTGCAGATTCATGAAAAGAAGCATAAAGTTCCACTTCATCAACAGATCTTCTTTGTATATTTAGTCCCCCAACCTTTGTCTTGATCATTCTAGGAAGCCAATCGCCCACTATAATACGTGTGGTCTGTTACCCAATACAGTACGATGTCATTCCACCCCCATAGACTAAAGGCTGGAACTTTTTTTTAAAGAGTAAGCCAGTTTCAAAGTGGACTTGTGCCAAACCCATTACATACAAAATAATATAGATCGGTAAAGGAAAGACTTTCATTTATATAGCAACCACCACATGTCCTAAGGTGTTTTACAATCAACCAAGTAATTTCTGAAGTTGTTTTACTGTTGGAATTGCAGCAGCGATTTGTACACAGGAAACTCTGACAAACAATGTGATGATGACCACAGAGGGTAGTCTATTGCACAGAGGGTGGTGCGTGCATGGAATGAGCTGCCAGAGGAAGTGGTAGAGAAGGGTACAATTATAACATGTAAAAGACATTTGGACAGGTACATGGATAGGAGAGGTTTCGAGGGATATGGGCCAAATGAAGGCAAATGGGACTAGTTCAGTTTAGGAAATCTGGTCGGCATGGACGAGTTGGGTCAAAGGTCTGTTTCTGTGCTGGATAACACCATGACCATTTGACTGTTTTTGTATTACTGATTGAGGGATAAACATCGGCCAGAACATTAGGAAGAATTACTCTTCTTTAGAACTGCCCTGAAGTCTTTAACATTCACCCATGAGGATATAGGAGTCCTAAAAGATGGCACTCCTGATGCAATGTAATAGTCTCTCATTACTGCATCAGACTACTAACGTAAAGTTTTGTGCTGAATTATCAGTAGAGGGACTTAAACTCACAATATTTAGATTCAGAGGTAAAACAGCTCCTGACTGATCCATGGCTAAAACCATAATAAAAGCAGAAACTACAGGAAATACACAGTAGACCTGGCAGCATCTGCAGAGAGAGAGAAGAGAGTTAACCTCTCAAGTCAAACATGGCTCTCCTTCAGAACTTTAGTACTGACACAGACCTGGGGACCCAAATCAAATAATGACACAATACTAGACCCCCCATTCAAATATTGCCACACTGCTGGGGACCACATTCATTGCTAAATACCCCCTCACATGGTAACAAACTGCTTGCTGAGTACCTCGTTCAGTACATTGCATGCTTACTTGCAACTGGATAAATCCCAGCAGCAGTTTCTCCATTTGGTATAGAAATTCTGCAGGAATTGAGTACGTCACACCCTGCCTCCTACCTCACCACCTGGAGGCGTCTACTCACCAACAACATTGCTGTTTGCCAATTCTGCTGCCTTCTGAAGGCTTTCTCTCTTTCAAGGATCCTGGCATTGGGCAGAGGGGTGGTAGCTGAAAGCCATCTCATGCTCTTGTCTCTGACACCCCTGTCCGTACCTCGGCCCCGCAACTCCAATCCCATCCTCGCTCACCTGTAGCCTGAATGTCTGGGGGATCTCAGGTTCTTCCTGGGTACATTATGGGCAGCTGCCAGTGGCATGTCTTCTGAATGACTGGCAGCCCTGGACTGGCCTCCAGAGTCTTAAATGCCAAGGTACACCCAGCACTGGCCCTGCATTCACATTATCTGAACAGGCGTCCCTGTCAGATAGTAACTGGCTCTCTAACTCATGGGCTGGCCTCCTTCAATTACATTAAACCTCACCCACAAACTTAGGAATCTCCATCCAAATGGTAACACTCTTTACAAATTTGTTGTTTGGGATGATGGTGAGTTCACTTTCCTACCTGAAACAAGTAAAATATGCTGAGGAAAGGAAATCTATAAGCACTTCAGAACATCACTCTCTTCTGAAGAAAGCTGATGTAGAGTGACATAAATAATGTGTGAATAAGTCAAAGAATACATTCAAGAACTAGTAGCCAAGAAATTGTTTGTTCCTTTCTCTTTTAATTTCATTTATTAATTGTTATCCAACCTCCACACAGCATCTCTGCTTTCACACATTGGAAAGCCTCAATATCTTGATCGATTGGGTCAATGGGCTGAGGAATTGCAGATGGGGTTTAATTTAGATAAATACAAGGTATTGAATTTTGGTAAGATAAACCAAGATAGGACTTACACAGTTAGTGGGAGGGTCCCGGGGAGTGTTGTTGAACAGAGAGACCTAGGGGTGCAAATATATCGTTCCTTGAAAGTGGCATTGCAGGTAGATAGAGTAGTGAAGGTGTTTGGTATGCTTGCTGTCATCACTCAGAGCACTGAGTACAGGAAATGGAACATCATGTTACAGCTATGCAAGGCAATGGTAAGGCCACATTCAGAGTATTGTGTACAATTCTGGTCACCCTGCTAGAGGAAGGATGTTATTAAACTGGAGAGTGTGCAGAAAATATTTGCAAGGATGTTATCAAGACTGGTAGGTTTGAGTTATAAGAAACGGCTGGATAGCTTGGGGCATTTTCCCTAGAGCTTAGAAAGCTGAGTGGTGACCTTATAGAGGTTTATAAAATCATGAGGAGCATGGATAAGTTGAACGGCCGTGGTTTTCTCCCCAGCATAGGGGAGTTCAAAACTAGAAGGCATCAGTTTAAAGTGACAGGGGAAAGATTTAAGAGACCTGAGGGGAAACGAGTGTGGTGCACACATGAAACTAGCTACCAGAGGAAGTGGTAGGGTTGGGTACAATTGCAACATTTAAAAGACATTTAGACAGGTTACATGGATAGGAAAGGTTTAGAAGGACATGACCCAGGTCCGGATAAATGGAATGTGTTCAGATTAGGAAACCTGGTTGGCGTGGCCTAGTTGAGCCAGAGGGACTGGTTCCATGCTGTGTTATTCCATGACTCAATCTACCCCCCTGTTTCAGTTTAAAACATTGTGCACTACAAACACTGGCTGACCAAAGTGGGGTAAATATTGCAATTGATCAACATTGCCAGGTTAAACACAAAATGTCAGCAAGAGCGACAGACAGAGAGAGAAAAATGAACTATTTGCACAGATGGGGGAGGACGGAAGTAAACAGCAAGATAGTTTGATGCAGACTTGATTGAAAATGATACTAAATAATCAACAAAGAAGGATTAAAATAGGTGAAAGAAATTGGCGAAGGTGGGATGACCAAAACTGAAGCAGAATGGGCAAATCAGCTATTTTCGTGAGAACACAAAGGTTGTAATGCTCACATTACCTTGGTACAGGAAACGTAACCCCACTACATGTCACTGTTATGAAGTGATCTCTATTTCAAACACTGTTCAACAAAGCCTCAGAAAATATCTTGGAAACCACTTCTTCGAACTAAGATGTTGAGTCTATTGTAAAAGCACCTTGAATACTTTAACTTTTGAACTCATCACACTCACCCTGAGAAGTTCTGGGTTAAAGCTTCAGGACTTTTCCACAACCTGGATTCCAGGCTTACACATTATCACGGCAATGTTGTGGGGGGAAGCACTTTGAAGCATTTGAGATCATATTTCATGAACGACAGGTTAAGTGCAGGTCTTGTCTGAGTTTTGGGGCCAGCTCAGCTTGCGAACATTTGTTGCAGAGTTGGTTGCTTTTCTTGTCAGTCTGCTCCTCTGCCAGCCAATGTCCTACTTCCAACCCCAACAACAAGATATCAATACAATCCCTGGGAACTGTTGTGATAGATTGCTGTCTATATAGCAATGCAACATATTTTCTACTTCTGTCGTCCCATTTTGAGGCTCCTGGATAAGAGCCATGACAACAGGATGAAGTGAAGGGCCTGTGAAAGTAGGAGTCTGTCTGTTAGACTCGTGTGGCAACTGTTTAAAGTCAGTGCGTGGCTACCATTGTAGCTCGCGACCCTGAAATTTCCACTTTGGATCCCAATCCTCACTTTGGGAAATTCTGACTTAGAGCATTTAGAGATCACAAACTCTGCTGTTGAAGAAGCATTTGTGTTTGTATATTGTTTTTTATGGGGACATGACATCCCCCAAAGCTTTGCAGCTTTTGTCCTTTTGTGTTATACATGTTATGTGATTACACTTGTAATATACGGTAATGCATGAATCAATAAAGTGTGGAGCTGGAAAAAGCACAGCAGCATCAGAGGAACAGGGGAGTTCGACATTTCAGATCAGAACCCTGTGTTTTTTCCAGCTCCAAACTTTATCGACTCTGACCTTCCACGATCTGCAGATCTCACTATCTCCAATACTGTATAAAGAAATGTGGCAAACAATCCGCACAAGAGGCCCCACAAAAAAATAAAGTGTGAATGACCAGATAATTACAGTTTGAGGGATAAATACTATGCCTGGCATCTTCCCTGTCTTCTTAATAACTGTTTCCAAAAGAATTTTCATGTTCATCAGAATGGACTTGGTTTAGTATGGCAGACAGCCCCACTGACAGTGCAGCACTCCATTAGTGGGTCAGTGGAATGTCAGCCTGGGTGATCTGTTGTCATCATCAGCAATCACTTTGCTAATGAGTATGATTGTCCACCCAGGAAATTCCACTCACTGCTCATGGGTTCTATGGGTCCTTATGTGGCTGATGAGCCCGAGCCGAGTGCTTCAATTCCCACCACATTTCTGGCAAGGCAAAAGGAAGTGGCCTTGAGATCACTGGCTTCCCTTTGTGTGGTTCCTTTTCCTCCTGCCGACAGTACCACACTTTCTGACTTTGATGAATTGTGTCTCTATGTACAGGCACTTCCTCCAAAACGGTTTCTTTTGAACAAGGTTTCCCATAAATTAATATCTATGCTGCATTTCATCAGGGGAACCTTTAGGGAATCTTTGAAACACTTGCTCTATCCTTCTCCTGTATGAGTGCCTTCCTTGAGGTGGGCGAAGATGTCAGACCTTAGACACCCTGATGTGCAGAATTCATTTCAAACAGCATTGATGGTACTTCTCAAGGGCCTTGAGGTGGCAATTATATGTAGTCCAAGTCTTGGAGCCATAGGGAGGATGACTGAGAGATGTCAGGAGGATGACTAACTACTTTCTGGAGTAGGAACTTAATTAATGCTGGGAAAGGAGCTGTTAAAAAAAGCGTGTCCAAGTCTGATACAATCACAGTCAGGCTCTGGTGGATATAGCAATGAATGGACAGAAGGAAATGGAGGAATATGAGGGTACACAGAAGTGAATGCCAAATGAAGACTTAATTCGACAGGCCACGTAAATAGTGTGGTTGGACGAGCAGTACAAACACCGAGCATTTTGTATCAGGTAACGTAGCTTCTGAATCCTGCCCAATTAGGCAGAAGGCAGGAATGTGATGGAATACTCCCTACTTGTATGGATGACTGTCATAATTGAAATGTATAAAATTATGAATAACATAAGCAGGGTGGATAGGAAGAAACTTTTCCCTTTGCTGGAGCGATCAATGATCAGGGGGTATAGATTTAAGGTAAGGAGCAGAAGAGTTAGAGGATAGGTGAGAAAAACTGGAGGATAATGGAAATCTGGAACTGACTGCCTGTAGGTGGTAGAGGCGGAAACCCTCATAGCATTTAAGAGGTATTCAGATGTGATGCTAAAGTAGAGTCGAAAAGTGTGGTGCTGGAAAGGCACAGCAGTTTGGGCAGCATCCAAGAATTAGGAGAATCAACCATTTGGGCATAAACCGTTCATCAGGAATGACGAAGGGCTTATGCCCGAAATGTTGATTCTCCTGCTTCTCAGATGCTGCCTGATTTGCTGTGCTTTTCCAGTGCCACACTTTTCAACTCTGACTCGCTGGCATCTGCAATCCTCACTTTCTCTCTGTGATGCTAAGGCAGACAAGGCAATGGTCCAAGTGCTGTTAAATGAAATTAGAATAGTTAGGTGGTTGCATTTGACCAGTGCTGACTTAATGAGCCAAAGGCCCTTTTCCTGTACTGTAGGTTTCTATAACTCTACGACTGACCAGGAAAATTCAAGAAGCTTAATACCATCCAAGCTGAAAGAACTCACCTGATTGACATCTCATCCATGACCAGTAAAGAATGTCAGTGCCCTCCGCCAGTGTCCTGTGACTACCCATGGATCATCTTTGGAGATACAGTACTAATGCTCCTTTGGCTGTATCTTACAAAACATATAACCTTTACACTTAGAAGGACAATAGATACACAAGGACACTACAGCTTGCAAAGTCCCCAACAAACCACACACTGACAAGGGAGAGAATTGCTCTTCCATTATCACATAGAATTCACATTTCTGCAACTCCTTGCCAACATTCCCCCTATTTTGTTTTGGAACACATGGGTAATAAATGGCACATTGACTTTGGTACAACTTAGAGAGAACATTGCTCTCTACCTAACAACATTTTGGGTGCATTATACCACAACAAATGCTGCTTACCACCACCACCACCACCTTCTCAGGACGCATTAGGGATGGGCAGTAAAAGCACTCAAATACCATATAAAATTTTAAAAGAGAGATTGGGAAAATGTATGTCAATTTATGGAAGAGGTAGAAGTTGGCAAATAAATCAGACTGTCTAAATTGTGGGAAGGAAGGACGACATCATGGACTAGGAATAGGGAAGTGGATGAAAAGTAGTAGCATGAACTAAGTGAGTGAAGCATCAGTGTTATCTTAATTGAGTTTGAATAAAGACAAATGCCAAGTTGATGTGCTAGTGGGGATAGAGAAGAAACCAGGATGCGTTGCACGTGTTGGAGAAGAGATTTTCTCTGTGGAAGGAATATATTGTTGGATGGGATACAGTCACTCTAGGTGAAATCTTCCCAGGCCCTGAGCGATGGGAGCATTGACAAGTCAGTTGGGAGATCAGAGTGAGGTCATCAGGAATAATATACATGACATCAAGAAAAAAAATCTGGTTCTCCGAGCACGTTTTGAACATTGAGGTGAGACTCTTGTTAATGAGAAGCAAGGTCACATTTCCATTCATGCCATGATTAGTTAATCTCACATGATATGCATTATCACGCCTGCTGGGTAGAAACTAGTCATCGACAATTGCTAATGTGGAAGAGCTGGTACCTAGAGACTCCAGCTTGTTGCTTGCTGTTTCAGGATTCCATCATGAGCAGAAGGGCTCATTCCATGGGCAGCAACTACTTGCAACCTTTCTTCCTGCTATCCCAACCATGAATATTCACACTGAACACATACCAGTCTCACTGGACATTTCCAATACAATGCTTGCTCTTTTAGAACTGATTGCTTTGTACTGACTTGGATGCTCACAACATATCTGCCTTTCGTGCTTTGCTGCCTCAGCCAGAGTTTAAAAGCTCACGGTACATCTGTGTTGTCTTGCTTTTTAATGAAGACACAAAGCCAAGCAGCTTCTCCTGGTTGTCAGCAGTGGTCAGTCAAAGGAATGGATATGTTGCTGTACACCACTCTGTAGAATCATAGAAACAGAGAATCATACAATATAGAAGATGCCCTTCAGCCCGTCAAGTCCGTTCCACCAAAAAATACGCCACTACTTTCACGATTTCCTGCACTTGGCCCATAGCCTTGAACACTATGGCAATTCAAATGCTTGTCCAAGTACACTTCTTAAAGGTTGTGAGGTTTCTCACCTCAACTACTCTCCCAGGCACTGCCCTCACCACCCTCTGGATGAAAATGATTTTCCTGAAATCCGTTCTAAACCTTCTGCCTTTCACTTTAAAAGCATGCTCTCTTGTTATTGACCCTTCAGCTAAGGGGAACAGCTGCTTTCTATTTACTCTGTCCATGCCCCTCATGATCTTGTACACCTCATCCTTCTCCGCTCCAAAGAAAACAACCCCAACTTATCCAGCTCTTCATAGCTGAAAGGCTCCACCCTAGATAACATCCTGGTAAAACCCCTCTACACACCCTCCAGTGCAGTCACATCCTTCCTGTAATGTGGTGATCAGAATTGAATATAATACTGCAGCTGTGGCCTAACCAAAGTGCCTCAAAATAATCTCCCTGCTGTTAAAATATATGCCCTGACTGATAAAGGCCAAGCATACTGGACACCTTCTTAGCCACCCTATTAACCTGCCTGGCCACCTTCAGGTATCTTTGGACAAACATCCCGCTATCCCTGTGTTTCTTTGAGCTTCCTAGTATTTTGCCATTCATTTGTAGTCCCTTGTCTTAGTACTTCTTCCAAAGTGTATCACCTTAGGCTTATCACCTTAGCCACTGATGTGCCTATCTGATCAATCTGTTCATATCTTCCTGTAACTTAACACTTTCCTCTTCACTGTCAACCACTGGCCAATCTTGGTGGCATCTGCAAACTTAGTCATCACAGCTCCCACATTATCAACTACAATATCACAAACGATCAGAGACCCAGCACAGATCCCAGTGGTACACCACTGCTCACCTTGGGCTCCAGTCACACAAAATCCCTTCTACCATCTCTGTCTGTCTAAGCCAATTTTGGATCCATCTTGCAAAGTTACCCTGGATCCCATGAGCTTTCTCCTTCTTTATCATTGGGACCTTGCTGAAACCTTGCTGAAATCCATATAATTTACACCAACTGTCCTCCCCCCATTCAAAGACTTGGTCACCTCCTTGAAAAATTCGACCAGATTTGTTAGGCATGATCGCCGTACATCAATTTTGCATGAACAGCAGGTATCATCAGTTTACGTGGCAAACACACTGTCTGTGCTTCAAATAGATGGCTATGCCTCAATGTCTAAATATGTCAGTCCGGAACTGCACAGAAATAAGGCAGGGGTCCAGTCATTCATCAGTCACTGCTGTTCATCCAAGTCATTCAAAGTGGTGGGACACAATCGGTCCTGGATATCTGTCAATGGAAGTTTCTCCTGCTTCTTGTGCTATAATTCCTGCTTTTTGTGTCACAATGGAGGTATACCAGCTACAATTTCTTTTCCCCTCAAAAAAATCTCCCTCCAAAATCAGAAATGTGTCTTTAATGAGCCCAAAATCTGTTTAGAACTGCTCTGTCTGACTTCTGAATGATGAATTTTCTCTGGCTCTGCTCCCCGAAGCTGCACTTCCATGGCCCCTCTTTGCTTTCCATGAGCTTTTTCACCTCTGCCTCATGATTTCCGTCTGTAATGGCATAATTCCCAAGAGAAGCTGCAAAGCTTTTACAGCTGGCCTTTTAGAGTGTCAACCTTTGCACTTTTTACTTAGCTATTCCAAAACAGTCAAAAATTTACCCGTCCAATTCTTAACTTCTCTGTGCTCACTGACTTGAAATCAGAATTACCATTTTTCACACAGATCTCTGGCCTGTGATGTAGCCTGGATACCTCTGTCATGGTTTTGCTCAGGCTCTGTGGCTCCTGTGGAGTTGTTCTGGGATTCTTCAACAAGCTTGCACCTCTCCATATGGGCTGAAGTTGGGTCTTTTTGGAAGATATTTTCGTGAATTTGTTTTCTAGGTCTTCACCATTACTTACAAGTTCCAATAATTATCACCATGTAATGACAGCTGCTGCCTGCCCATGGTAGTGTTTGGTGGGCATGGGTCATCCACCCCTTTGATCTATCTAACTTGTAGAGATGTCAAGAGTGAGATGACATTAACATTACTGCACTATAGATGGCAGCGGCAGCAACAGCAGGAATCTGTGCCCATACGCTCACACTCATCTGGACAGCCACATATTTTTCTTTGTTCCTTTGTTTTTTTAATTTCTTTGTTTCTCTTATGTATCAAAGTTCACCTTTTCTTCTTTTCTGGAGCTATGGTGGAGGAAGGCAGTTGTGAGGGCCTGTTGCAGCGGTGACAGGGGGATGGATCCGGATGTCCATATCTGATTGCCATAGTGGCCGTGACTTTATTGAAGGCTCCATCGTCGGTGGGTCTGGTCTGTTTCTCCAGGTGGTGGTGCAGAGGTTTCATTGTTGGCTGCAGCAGTGGCGGCATAATGGTTCCAGTTTGTTCCTCGTGCCTATGGCACCAATGTGGCGGTTTCAGGTGGTGACTGAATTGAGTGATGGCTTCAGCCTTGGCGATTTGGTGGGTCCGGTCTGTCCCTCCTTGCTATGACGGTGAAGTGGCAGTTTCAGTGTCGGCTTCAGCAGGACTTTGGGTCAGGACTAGAATTCCTCACTTTAGCAACTTCAGGGCAGCTTCAGGAGTGCCATCCCATAGCCACTCCAGAAACCTAGGAACGCTGGAGGAAACCAAAGATGAACTTTGTCTTAACATTGTCTCAATTCTTTATTTTTATAATTTCTCGACTTAGAATGACACCAAATTGTGACAACGTACACACATCTCACTGTATTCTAATAATACAGCAGACAATAAATTGCTATTCTATATCTAAGCTACACAAGGATTTCCATGTATCCCCCATCCATCCATTTGTCTTTCTGGGAGGCTGTCTATGTGCTTGCTTGTGTGAAGTTCTCATATTGAGTAATGTTTATCACATTCTTCCAGTTATTAACCTTTTCAGATGTATAAACAACACTGGGAAAGCATTTGTGTGTGTGCCCACAACCTGGAAATTATTGCTTACAATTGTGCCTTTGAAATTATTACAAAGTGTGTGGGCTTTAGAAAAGATCTAAAGCTACCATTTGAATTAACAGGCCATGCAAATATTTTAGAGAGACACCTGTCCCAACATGGATGTTTGTTTGAGCAGTAGTTAAAAGTTTGCAGACAAGCTGGGACCCAGTGCTATGAATGAATGAACATTCAGTTGGTAACACATAGTTTATGCGTCTGTGGATGAGTGACCAGTTATCCATGGCAGGCAGTGGAATCTGAATTCAATGAAAATCCGGAATTAAGAGTCTGATGATGAAGATGAATCCATTGCTGATTGTTTTGGAAAGACCCATCTGATTCACTAATGTCCTTTAGGGCAGGAAACTGCCATCCTTACCAGTGACATGAGATCCCAGGCACACAGCAATGTGGTTGACTCTTAACTGCCCCCTGGGCAATTAGGGGTGGGCAATAAATGCTGGCCTAGCCAGCGATGCTCTCATCCCATGAATTAATGAAAAAAAAAGACTCTGAAATTCCTCTGTTCTGTAGTTTTCTGCATTCTTTTGTCATTTAAATAATGTTCAACTGCTTTACTGATTTCCTTTCAGCAAGGAAGGCTGCCCTATCCGGTCTGGCACACATGTAACACTGGACCCACAGCAATTACCCGGTCTGGCATACATTTAACACTGGACCCACAGCAATTACCCGGCTGGCATACATGTAACACTGGACCCACAGCAATTACCCGGTCTGGCATACATGTAACACTGGACCCACAGCAATTACCCGGTCTGGCACACATGTAACGCTGGACCCACAGCAATTACCTGGTCTGGCATACATGTAACACTAGACCCACAGCAATTACCCGGTCTGGCACACATGTAACGCTGGACCCACAGCAATTACCTGGTCTGGCATACATGTAACACTGGACCCAGAGCAATTACCCGGTCTGATACACATATGACACTGGAACCACAGAAATTACCCGGTCTGGCACACATGTAACACTAGACCCACAGCAATTACCTGGTCTGGCATACATGTAACACTAGACCCACAGCAATTACCCGGTCTGGCATCATGTAACACTGGACCCACAGCAATTACCCAGTCTGACACACATGTAACACTGGACCCACAGCAATTACCCGGTCTGGCATACATGTAACACTGGGCCCACAGCAATTACCAGGTCTGGCATCATGTAACACTGGACCCACAGCAATTACCCAGTCTGACACACATGTAACACTGGACCCACAGCAATTACCCGGTCTGGCATACATGTAACACTGGGCCCACAGCAATTACCAGGTCTGGCATACATGTAACACTGGACCCACAGCAATTACCCGGTCTGACATACATGTAACACTGGACCCACAGCAATTACCCGGTCTGGCATACATATAACACTGGACCCACAGCAATTACTCAGTCTGGCACACATGTAACGCTGGACCCACAGCAATTACCCAGTCTGGCATCATGTAACACTGGACCCACAGCAATTACCCGGTCTGGCACACATGTAACTCTGGACCCACAGCAATTACCCTGTCTGGCACACATGTAACACTAGACCCACAGCGACGTAAGTGACTCTTGATTAACCTTTGAATGGCCATTTAACACTGTTATGACTAAGTACAGCAGTTTAAAAAGGTGGATCACTGCCAATTTCTAAAAGGTTATTTAGGATAGTTAGTTAACACTGACCTTCCCAGCTACACCCACATCCTGTGATTGAAGAAATTGAAAAAAAATCTGTGCTTTGACCAATCTAGAGCAGCTGTGATGAGTCAGGATTTCAGCAGAAGTGAGAACCAAAACTGGCTATATTTCCAACGAGTTCCTCAAAAGAGAGAAATGACAATAACAGAAAATGTGGAAACTAGTCAGGGGGTATCCATGGCAAGTGGAAGATAGGGCTACTCTTTTTGCAAAAGCCTTTATCACTGCTGAGGGAATAGGAAGCAGCATTGAGGTAACAATGGGCCTGATCAAGGGTTTCTTGTAGAGATCCATGTACGGTTTGTCTATTGTGAAAAGGAAATACATTTGGATTACATTTTCACACAGCTGTATGGTCCTACGCCTATTGTGCCCCCCAACATGTCATTGTCTGGTTTGGTTCCTCTTACTTTGCTTTGTCCTTCTTTGTTTTATTTATGACAATTTGTTTAACTTCCTCTTTCTTAGTTCTGCACAAGGAGAAATGACCTCCTCATATCTATCTGGTCAAGCCTCCTAAAAATCCCACATGTTTCAATAAGGTCAATAATTCTCTTATTCTTCTAGATTCTAACAAGTAAAAGTCCAACCTACTCAATCTCACCTCATAAGAAAATCCTTCAAACCCTGAATGAACCTAGTGAATCTTCTCTGGATTGTATTCAATGCTAATAAAAGCAAAATACTACAGATGCTGGAAATCTGAAACAAGCGCAGAAAATGCTGGAGAAATTTGACAAATCTGTCAATATCTGAGGAGAGAGAGAGAGAGAATTTCTTTATTAGAACAAGATTATCCTGGACTTGAAACTTTAACTCTATTTTTCTCTCCACAGATGCTGCCGGACCTGCAGAGTTTCTCCAACATCTGTGTATTTGCCTTCAATACCATTATACCTTTCCTTTAATAAGGGGATCAAAACTGTTCACAGTATTCCAGTTGTGGTCTGTTTAGTGCCTTATATAGTTTTAGCAAGACTTGCCTTTGAAATAAAGTCCAGCATTCCATTTGCTTTTCCTGTTACCTCCTGAACTTGGGTGCTAGTTTTCTGAGATACATGCACAACCACTACCAAATCCCTCTGTGCTTCAGCTTTCTGCAATCATTCTCCATTTAATATTCAGCCCCTCTGAAAATGTATGTCCACACGTATTCCCATGTTATTTTGCATCTGCCAAGTTTTTACCCATTTACTTAGCCTGTCCATATCAATCTATCAAGTCTGGGTTGCCTTCACCACTTGTTTTCCTACCTACTCTTTGTGTCGTTTGAAAACTTGACAATAGTACATTTATTTTCCTCCATTAGTCCACCTCTGTATCTTCTATTAATTGGCCAATTAGAGCCATTGAGATTTACAGCACAGAAACAGGCCCTTAGTCCTACTTGTCCATGCCGAACAGATACCCTAAATCAATCCAATCGCATTTGCCAGCACTTGGCTCATATTCCTCCACCACTTCCTCTGGCAGCTGATTCCATACACACACATCACTAGGCTAGTACTTATTTTGTTGCCATCCCCAATTGCCAGGTAAAAGTCAACCACAGTGTTATTGAGTTACATGTAGATCAGATGAGGTAGGGATGGAAGATTTCCTATTCTGAAGGTCATTAGTAAACAACTGGGACTTTTAAAATAAAATGTTTGTTGCCGTTTTCTTTTCTATTTCAGATTTTTGTTGAATTCGGATTTCACCATATCCCTCAGTGAGATTTGAACCTCTGTCCCTCAAAACATTAACCTGCAGCTCAGGATTACAGCTCCCGTGATACAACCACTGTACTACTGCCTCCAGGCTCCTAGCTGGTGGATGGGGCCACTCTCTGGTGAATGTTTCATGCAAGTGATGTTCTTAAACAAGGTCATTGACCTGAAAGATTGAATTTCTTTTTCTCTCTCTAGAGATGTGGCCTGAGCTATTGAGTATTTCTGCCATGCTCTAACCATATCTTTAGAGAACACACAGACACATGCATGAAGCAGCAATGCTGCAGTATAAGTAGTGGCTACCCATTGTCTAAGCAGAAGCTACAACTGTGACTATGAAATCCCAACTTTCTTGCTTGTAATCCCAGCTTGATGCTATTGAGACTACTACTGAAAGAGTTTGTTGACTCTCACAGCCCTCTGTCCTCCAGTGGATAACTAGGGTTGGTATGGGGGAATTGGCATAGCCCGAGGAAGCCCTGACCTACTGGCCTTTCTCAAATTGGACAAGGAATGTCCTTCCACCAGCACCACTCCACCAGAGCCCTTGCTGCTGTCTCTTCTCCAGCCGGTCCACCCTGCTGTTTCCTGCACCAAGAGAGAGGAGATTGATTGTTGCCTCTTTCATGGCCAGGACATGTTTATCCTGTTTGACCAATTGCAGACTCCCCCACTGAAAGTCAGCAGCCTTCTGCCAGGCCATGCAGTCAAAATATGCATGTAACGTCAACTCTCCTGCTCCTCAGATGCTGCCTGACCGGCTTTGCTTTTCCAGCACTACACCTTATGACTCATGCACTCAGAGTAGCAATGTTGAGGTAAGGATAAACTCCACAGAACGTAGGCACAAAGAGACTGTGCACAGCTAATTTGTCAGCTCCCTTGTCAAATATTGACTGATTTGTTTGAAAATGTTTATTTGAATTTTTTATTTTGTGGAGTCTTTACTTCAAAATGCTGCCAAAGGGATGTTATAGTGATTGGTACGAGAGAGACAGTGTTGTGTTGAGCTGTTGAAGAATGGGGAGTTAGAATTGCGAGCATTAGTATTGCAAAAGGATAAGCCATTCACAGATAGCCGGGAAGGAAAGTGTTTGCTTGCTCCCTCCCTTTGGACTTCTACCTTCCACTTTTCCTCTTCTTGGGTTGTTAGCACTATTTCTGATGGCCTTGGGCTTGGTCCTACCACAAGACTGACTGAGATGGTGTATAATGATCATATGTCTCTGAATCATTCATGTCCTTCAGGAACAGAAATCTGTCAACCTCATCCAGTCTGGCCTCCATGTGACTCCAGACCTTCAGAAATGTGGATTAGCTTTTAACTAATCTCAAGGGCAAAGAGGTGTGAACAGCAAACACTGGCCATGCCTATATTCCATGAATAGATAATTGACAAATCATGAGGTTATGACACTTGCTGCAGAACATGAGTCATGCCACATGCTTGACATTTTCAGCTTTCCTCTTCCAGTGACCTGCTGGTGAAAGCATTGCTTAAGCACCCCAAAGGTCTGCTCAATGACATTAATGGGACAGCATGCTCCCCTTATATCTTCAACCACCCCCTACCCTCCACACCCCAAGACATAGATTGTGCACTGGAATTGTGAGCCAGAAGGTTATCAAACAGCTCTCAATGTTCAGCATCCAACCTCCTGTTTTGGTACAGGGGTGTTCACATTCACATTCTACAGTTCACCACTCACAACAGGCTGGGGTTACTATTGACCAGAAACCCAACTGGACTCAGCATAGAACTACAGTGGTTACAGCATCAAGTCAGAGGCTAGGAATCCTGCAACAAGTAAGTCACCTCCTGGTTCTCCAAAGCCTAATCACCATTGACAAGGCACATGTCAAGAACATGATGGAATACTCCCCATTTCCCTGGATGGGTGCAATTCCAGAAACACTCAAGAAGCTTGAAATTATCCAGGAAAAAGCAGTCCACTTGACGCAATAACCACAAACATCTACTCCCACCACTAGTATTGCTCAGTAGCAGCAGTGTGTACTATCTACGCGATGCAGTGCAGAAATTCATCAAAGATCCTTAGACATAACCTTCCAAACCAACAACCACTTTCATTTAGAAGGACACGGATAGTTGGTACATGGGAACCCCAGCACCTGCAAGTACCCTTCCCAGCTGTTCACCATTCCAGCTTGGAAATATATTAACCTTCCATCACAGTCACTGGGTTAAAATCCTGGAATTTCCTTCCCAAGGGCATTGTGAATCAACCTACAGAATGTGGATTGCAGCAGTTCAAGACAGCTGACCACCCCAGCTTCTCAAGGGCAATTAGGGACAGCTATAAATGCTGGACCAGCCCAGCACCACTCACAACCATGTGTGAATAAATAAGAAACAAAATGAAGGCAGGATCACTGATGCCAGTATACCTGGCACATCATTGCATGAGGTCCTGAGCATGTCTACACATCAGCTGCACATTCAGGGAGTGGGACTCCTTGCAGTAATAGAATGTGGTGCTGGAAAAGCACAGCAAATCAGGCAGCATCTGCGGAGCACGAGCATCAATGTTTTGGGTAAAAGCCCTTCAATCTGGATTTCCTGATTAAGCTTTTCCAGTATCACACTCTCGACTCTAATCTCTAGTATCTGCAGTCCTGACTTTCACCCCTTTGCAGTGATAATGTATCTCTCAAACAGAAGTGCTGCGGTGAAGCCTCATGTGTGCAGTCAATGGTACCTTGCACAAAGGTGAAGTCCATTACCCTGATGAAATCATGTGCATATTCATCCTGTTCTCGTTGGTCAGTGAAGTATTATATACTCCCTTGGACTGGAGTAAAGACTATCTGTCACCTCCTTTTTACCCCATTGGAGGGCAAATTGGAAGACAATAGAGTACCACCTGCTCCATCTCAGGAAAATTTCTTGTCCATTGTCATCTTTACAGTATTGCCACCCTGGTTCTGATCCAAGGCCACATTTCTGTTTGCAATTGTTGTCAGATTTCTGTGCCTCCTTAGAGAAATGAAAACATTGCACACACTGCCTATCACTGAGGTTCAGTTAGAAGGATGACTCTCTGAAGATCCTTTCTGGGCATGGCTTCCTCATAGAACGTCTCCTCTTTCTCCCTCAGTGAGCAGCTTATCCTCCTCTGAGTCACTATTGCTCAATCTCTAGTCATAACACAAGGCAAAGGGGATAGTAACAACTTGTTCACAACTAGAAGTGAGTAATCCGACCAGCAACCTTGAATTCATAAGCATAACCACTGCCACACCTCTGTACTTCACCAACTAGCATAGAAAACACACATCATTTTTGCAAATACAGCACTAGCCATTGGGGAAAACTGCTAATTAAAGGCCAGTTAGCTTAACATCTGTTATTGGGGAAATTCTAGCGTTTATTATAAAGAGCGAAAAAGGAGAACGTTTTGAAATACAATATATGATCAAGTAGAGTCAGCATGACTTCATGAAGAGGAATTTAGCCTGACAAATTAAGTAGAATTGTCTGAGAAGGGAACATGTAGGATAGATAAAGGGAAAGTTGTGGATGTATATATTTGGATTTTCAGAAGACACTTTGATACGTTATCGTACATTATGCTACTTAAGAGCCCATGGTGTTGAGGTAGTGTATTAGCTTTGGTAGAGTATTGACTAACTAATAGAAGCCATGATGTGGAGGTGCCACATGGCATAATGAAGGAGCAGTGCTCTGAAAGCTTGTGATTTCAAGTAAACATATTGGTGTCGTGTGACTTCTGACGTTGACTAATAGAAGACACACATTTAGAAGAAGGGGACATATTAAAGATGCAACTAGTGGAGTGTCAGCGGGATCAGTGCTGGGGCCACATTTATTGACAACATACAAGTTGACATGAATAAGGAAAGTGAATGTATGATAGCCAAGTTTGCAGATGGCACGAAAATTGGTTGGTTGGAAAGGCAAGTGATGAAGATAACACAAAGACACAGAGGCTGCAGAGGCATATGGACAGCTTAAGTAAGTGAGCAAAAACCTGGAAGATAGAATCTATTATGTGGGGAAATATGAAGCTTTGCACTTTGACAGGAAGATGAGCTCTATTGTTTGAGGTTCTTCCTTTCAATAAAAACTGAACGTGGTTCAATAGGATGCAAGCTATAAAGTCAAGGTTGAAAAGGCTGCCACTTGAGATAATTCAGAGCCCAACACAGACTGGTGTCACAATTTGCCTCTACTGTATATATCTGATGCAAGCTCCTAACAACTGCTATGTTTTGTCAGGACTTCAGGGCCCTTGAGCAACCTTGTTATGTCATGGAGCTATACATCACTGGGTATAAATAACACAGAGTGGGTGGAGTTAGAATAAACTATACTAGAGCCCATAGGATGTGCAGGTTAGGTGAATTGGCCATGTTAAATTGCCCATAGAGGTCAGGCAGGTGCATTAGTCAGGGGTAAATGTAGACTAATAGGGTAGTGGAATGTATTTGGTGGGATACTCTTCAGAGCGTTTGTGTGGACTTGTTGGGCCGAAGGGCCTGTTTCCACACTGTAGGGATTCTATATATATAGCAGTATTTAATGTTAATGTATTATAAACAATGTCACTTTGAAGTCTAAACCTGAAGGCAGATTTTTGCCTCAGCCAGTCTGTCTTGAATTCCAACTCATGGTGTGGCATCAATCTACATGATTTAAGGTGCACTGACACCCTCACCAGAACGGCATGTTGAAAAATGTCAAGTGTCATGGAGCAATATTTTGTGGTATTTAAAAACACTCAGAGATTGCTATCACTGTTGTTTGATGGGTTCACCACCAGTGCTGGTTCAGCAGGGATTGTTGACTATCTGAGAGACATGCTCTGGGACAACAAAGCTGGAGCTGGCAAAATGTCAGTTGGTTCTAGCGTCACATTTAATGTTTCAAGATCTTGAAAGGACTGATTTAACAACCAAATTAATTGCACAGCATGTCAAAACACTGGCCTTTGCAATGTGCTACAAAACACCAGAGGTGAAGAGAAAAGGTTTGGACTTAACACCAATATGTTAGAAAATAACAGAAGATTCAATTTTTCTCCCTGAAA
The DNA here is from genome assembly GCF_020745735.1 of Hemiscyllium ocellatum. Taxonomy (NCBI): domain Eukaryota; kingdom Metazoa; phylum Chordata; class Chondrichthyes; order Orectolobiformes; family Hemiscylliidae; genus Hemiscyllium; species Hemiscyllium ocellatum. Next base: position 23,943,777 of record NC_083403.1, on the reverse strand, counting down.
AGTTAGAAAGAATGATATTTAACACTATATGTAATATTTTTTCTCATTCAAGAGTTTGTGATTAAATTTATTGCTACGTCTGTACACTGTAATTTGTGAAACTACATTTGTAAAGGTTTTTTTGGCCAGTTGCTAAACCACATTATTTCTATATCCTTAAAAAGCAAGTCATGACATGTTCTGTGGTTACAATATGACGTTCCTGCTTATTCTAAAGACAGCATCTGGGCAGATGAATTGCAAAAGCAAAGTAATATTGAGAAATGTGAGGAAATACGTCTTGAAACCAAGAAGAGAAAATTAGGTTAACAATTTGCTTATTCTGACTGTGAACGTACAGTCATTGTGGCATCACCTTGTTCATGCAGCAAGGTGGCACAGTGAACCATTGCACCACAGGCTGTTCCCCCCCTCCAAAAAAAAATCCAAGCCAAAAGTTTACATTTTTAATAAATGGTTCATCATTTAGTATGCAACAATCCCAACCTTCATTTCTCATTCTTTAAAAATAGAGATTATATTACGGATTCTCTTATTTTTCTTGTAAAAATATTAAGTCACAAAAATATGGAAGAGTAAAACTGAAATTACATTCATGTAGCACCTTTCATGTCCTCAGGACATCCCAAAGCATCTCACGGTTGTGGGCTACTCATGGTTAAAGAAAATTGGGAAAGGTACAAAATATTAGCAAAGTTTAGACTGACAATAGAAATAAAGTTACCTCCAACAAGTTTCTTTTTTTGTTCAGTCTTTATTTTTGCAGCACCTCCTATCCTCAAAGACAGACCACTCAAGCCTGGTGGAGTCAGTGGGAGTCAGAGATCTCGCTGGAGGAACAGCTGTGCCAGAGACCCACAGCTAAAAGTGGAGTGTCAGTGGAAGAGCAAGTCTGGGGAAGTCAATGAGATACAGAGAGGGAGCAAGACTGTGGGAGTCAGTAGAAGAAGACAGAGTACGAGTCTGTGGAAGTCCGTGGGAGACAGAAAGAGCAGGTGGAATTTTAACAGAAATTGGAAGAATGTCAATTTTGGGGAGTTTCATTCAGGGTTTTCCTCTGTGGACCTAAGTAAGTTTTCTCACCCTATCCCCTATACCTCGCCTCAGTCTCCATGCTGAGGTCTCGATCATGCCCGACTCACATTATCTTCCTCTCACCAGCACCATTGCTGGCACCTCCTGCTACTGGCATAATTTTTAAAGTTGTCACCAGATCGAGCACCATTGTTCTGAAGCTGCCCGACATGACACCTGTGAACCTCCCCAGAGATAGCAGAGACAAGGTAGCTCCACCTTTCCCCACAGGGATCTGGAGGTCCTGCTGAATGGGGTGATGTGGGAGAAGATCATCCCCTTTCCTCAGAAGGAACAGAGGAGACCGGGACATTGGCCAACCTGGTCCCAAGTTGCTGCTTGAGTTCGTGCAGTGTCCATTGTCTGATGGATTACCCAGCAGTGCAGGGTAAAGGATAAAGGTTGTCTGAGAGGTTAAGTACCACCATATTCATTTGCTACCTCACACTCACTCTACATCTGCGACACACCTAACTCCCACCAAAGCTCGTGCTCTACCATGCTCACTGTTGTTTGCGGAATCTTCCCTTACTTGATCACAGCCACATCAACATCCCAAAAAATTAACCCCGCATGCCCTTGGTGCTGCCAACTCACTCACTCAGGGCACTTCACCAGCTTTCCCCCCATTTGCAGCAGCACTAACAGCTGTGCCAGTCACTTTCATCTTTCATTTAACTCAATCTATCCCTTTGTCTCATTCCAGGAGAAATGAGTCCACAATGGGGTCATAGAGTTATAGAGGTGTACAGCACGGAAACAGACCCTTTGGTCAACTTGTCCACATCAATCAGATATCCTAAAGCAATCTAGTCCCATTTTTCAGCATTTGGCACAAATTCCTCCAACTCCTTCCTATTCATATACCCATGCCTTTTAAATGTTATAATTGTATGAACCTCCATCACTTCCTCTGGCAGCTCATTCCATAAATACACCACCCTCTGCATTTAAAAGTTGTCACTTAAGTCCCTTTTAAATCTTTCCCTTAAACCAATGCCCTCAAGTTTTGAACTCCCTTCACCGGGGAAAAACGCCTAAAAGTACTGTGAATCTGCACCCCTGTGTCTCTGTTCAGCAACATACGCCTAGAGCAGGGAGACCAGAATTGCACAGTGTTCCGAATGTGCCAAAACCAATGTCCTGTACAGCTGCAACATGACCTCCAAACTCCCATATCCAGTACACTGACCAATAAAGACAAGCATACTAAACACCTTCTTCATTATCCTGTTTACCTGTGATTCCACTTTCAAAGAATTATAAACCTGACTCCAAGGTCACTGTTCAGCAACACTCCTGAGGACCTTAACATTTAGTGTATAAGTCCGACCCTGATTTGCCTTTCCAAAATGCAGCACCTTACATTTACTTAAACTACAGCTGCCACATCGACCCATCTGATCAAGGTCCTGTTATACTCTGAGGTAACCTCCTTCACTGTCTATTACACCACCAATTTTGTTGTCATCTGCAAACTTACCAACCATTCCTCATATATTCATATCCAAATCATTTATATAAGTGATGAAAAGCATTGATCCTTGTGGCACACCGCTTGTCACAGGCCTTCAGTCCAAAAAAACACCCTCCACCACCATGCTCTGTCAAGCCAATTTTGGATCCAATTGGTTAGCTCTCCCTAGATTCCATGTGATTTAACCTTACCAACCAGCCTAATATGTGGAACCTTGTCGAATGCCTTACTGAAGTTCACGTAGACAACATCCGCTGCTCTGCCTTCATCAATCTTCTTTGTCACTTCTTCAAAAAACTCAAGCAAGTTAGTGAGGCAGGATTTCCTACGCACAAAGCCATGTTGACTATCCCTACCCAGTCCTTGCCTTTCCAAATGCATGGCTGAAAATGTGTTGCTGGAAAAGCGCAGCAGGTCAGGCAGCATCCAAGGAGCAGGAGAATCGACGTTTCGGGCATGAGCCCTTCTTCAGGACTTATGCCCGAAACGTTGATTCTCCTGCTCCTTGGATGCTGCCTGACCTGCTGCGCTTTTCCAGCAACACATTTTCAGCTCTGATCTCCAGCATCTGCAGTCCTCACTTTCTCCTTTCCAAATGCATGTAAATCCTGTTCCTCCGAATCCCCTCCAACAAAAGAGCTTAAAGAACCTGGGGGCTGGTAGGTGCCTCATATTTGTCACCCAGCTCCCTTCCCAAGAGGAGAGGAAATTTGCCCTAGTGGAAGGGGACTGTTACTGTTCCTGTGGTGATGTTGAAACCTCTGACCCCAGGCATTCTTGTGCATTTTTGTGGTGCTCTCTCATGACTGTTACTGTAAATGGATTGTTAACTTACATGAACGTCCACCCCATATTTCTGCATCTCGTTCTCTCTTCTGTCTTCTGCAGGTACCAGTGGAAGCTCTAGAATCGTCAGTGTGAATAGAGCCACCCCAAGAGACAACATCTCCTCCCCTACCTCTGATGAAGAAACCCCAGGTCCCTCAGAAGATACACTGGCAAGGTTGCTTCCTGCATCATCCACTCACTCAGATACTATCACCTTGGTGGGAATTTCAGCAAGGGCAGAGTCAGGAGCACTTTCTGGTGGGCACATCACTGTCACATCTCTGCTGCTGGTAGAGGATCAAATGCTTCAGGCAGCAAATGCTTCGGAGAACTGCTGGAGACCTGGTACCAGCTCAACTCTGGACAGGAGACGAAACTGCCGTGTCAACTTCATACAAGCAGACTCAGGAGCAGGATTGTTGGAAGCTGTGGGAAAACTGGTCTGAAGGTTTGAGGAGTCCACCAACTCTGTACCTTCAGTATGCCAAAGACTGCCTTCTTGCTCAGGTTGGTGGTTGTCATGGAGAGTCATAAGACCATAAGGTATAGGAGCAGAATCAAGCTATTTGGCACATTGAGTCTGTTCCAGCATTCGATCATGGTTGATAAGTTTTCCATTTTCCTGCCTTCTCCCCGGAACCCTTGATTCCGTTATTAATCAAGAACCTATCTACCTCTGTCTTAAATACACTCAAAGACATGGCTTCCACAGACCTCTGTGGCAATACATTCCACAGATTAACCTCCCTCTGACTGAAGAAATTCCCCCTCACCTCAGTTCTAAAGGGTTTTCCCTTCATTCTGAGGCTATGCCCTCAGGTCCTAGTCTCTCCAACTAGTGGTAACATCTCCTCCACATCCACCCTGTTCAGTTCTCTCAGTATTCTGTACATTTCAATCAGATCCTCCTTATCCTTCTAAATTCTAAATTGAATACAGACACAGAGTCTTTTACTTCTTTTCGTATGAAAGGCACTTCCAACATACTGAAACTGTGTTGCTGGAAAAGCGCAGCAGACCCAGCAGCATCCAAGGAGCAGGAGAATTGACGTTTCAGGCATGAGCCCTTCTTCAGGGCTTCCAACATTCTCCCGGTGTCTGATGAATATACATACAAACCTGCACTCCGCTGTTCTAGCCATTGGTGCTCAGCATCTATGAGGGGAATAAGGGACCTTGACTTCACCCCAGGTGCCCCTTCCTCACAAGGAGACTAGGTGATGTCAGTGAGAGGAGGATACTCCCAACTCCAGGAAATCTCCTTTCAGGACACTCCAGAGATAGAACATAGAACATAGAACAGTACAGCATAGAACAGGCCCTTCAGCCCACGATGTTGTGCCGACCACTGATCCTCATGTATGCAACCTCAAATTTCTGTGACCATATGTATGTCCAGGAGTTTCTTAAATGTCCCCAATGACCTCACTTCCACAACTGCTGCTGGCAACACATTCCATGCTCTCACAACTCTCTGTGTAAAGAACCCGCCTCTGACATCCCCTCTATACTTTCCTCCAACCAGCTTAAAACTATGACCCCTTGTGTTGGTCATTTCTGGCCTGGGAAATAGTCTCTGGCTATCTTCTCTATCTATGCCTTTCATTATCTTGTATACCTCAATTAGGTCCTTCTTCTCCTCCTTTTCTCCAATGAAAAGTCCTAGCTCAGTCAACCTCTCCTCATAAGATAAGCCCTCTACTCCAGGCAGCATCCTGGTAAACCTCCTCTGAACCCTCTCCAAAGCATCCACATCTTTCTTAAAATAGGGCGACCAGAACTGGACGCAGTATTCCAAATGCGGTCGAACCAAAGTTTTATAGAGCTGCAACAAGATCTCACGACTCTTAAACTCAATCCACTTGTTAATGAAAACCAAAATACTATATGCTTTCTTAACAACCCTGTCCACTTGGGTGGCCATTTTAAGGGATCTATGTACCTGCACCCCAAGATCCCTCTGTTCCTCCAGACTGCCAAGAATCCTATTCTTAATCCTGTACTCAGCTTTCAAATTCGACCTTCCAAAATGCATCACCTCATATTTATCCAGGTTGAACTCCATCTGCCACCTCTCAGCCCATCTCTGCATCCTGTCAATGTCCCGCTGCAGCCTACAACAGCCCTCTATACTGTCAATGACACCACCAACCTTTGTGTCATCTGCAAACTTGCTGACCCATCCTTCAATCCCCTCATCCAAGTTATTCATAAAAATTACAAACAATAGAGGCCCAAGGACAGAGCCCTGTGGAACACCACTCGCCACAGACCTCCAGGCAGAATATTTTCCTTCTACTACCACTCGCTGTCTTCTGTTGGCCAGCCAATTCTGTATCCAGACAGCTATGTTCCTCTGAATCCCATTCCTCCTGACCTTCTGAATGAGCCTACCATGGGGAACCTTATCAAATGCCTTGCTGAAGTCCATATACACCACATCCACAGCTCGACCCTCATCAACTTTTCTAGTCACTTCCTCAAAGAACTCGATAAGGTTTGTGAGGCATGACCTGCCCCTCACAAAGCCGTGCTGACTGCATTTAATCAAGCCATACTCTTCCAGATGGTCATAAATCCTATCCCTCAGAATCCTTTCTAACACCTTGCAGACGATAGACGTGAGACTTACTGGTCTGTAATTGCCGGGGATTTCTCTATTTCCTTTCTTGAAGAGAGGAATTACATTTGCCTCTCTCCAGTCCTCAGGTACGACTCCAGTGGAGAGCGAGGATGAAAAGAGCTTCACAAGTGGCGAAGCAATTACATTTCTCGTTTCCCAAAGCAGCCGAGGACAAATCTGGTCCGTGCCTGGCGACTTGTCAATCTTAATGTTTGACAAAATTTTCAGCACATCAGCTTCCTCTATCTCTATCCATTTCAGCATGCACACCTGCTCTTCAAAGGTTTCATTCACTACAAAGTTCATTTCTTTTGTAAAGACAGAAGCAAAAAACTCATTTAGGGCTTCCCCTACATCCTCAGACTCCACACACAAATTCCCTATGCTATCCCTGATCGGCCCTACTCTTTCTTTGACCATTCTCTTATTCCTCACATAAGTGTAAAATGCCTTTGTGTTTTCCCTAATCTGTTCTGCCAAGCCTTTCTCGTGCCCCCTCCTGGCTCTCCTCAGACCATTTTTCTTTTGTAGATATTTTTATTGAAATTTAACATTTTTGCAAATTTACAAAAATAAACAAAACTCTCAAATACAAACATTGATGTACAATTAAATCATATATAGTCCTAATTTAACCAAGAAAAGAGAAAGAAAGAAAACAAAAAAAGAAAAAAAAGAAACGAAAAAAGAAAGAAAAAAAAACTCAACTTTCTACTAATCTAACCTATAACTAACCAGAGTGTATACCTAAGTCTCTTACATGCTCGGAATGTATAAACATCAAATATAATAAAACCCGTATTCGCGCAGGATTCCTCTCCCAAGGGGCCCCAGAGCAGCCCGGTCTGAATTCTTCACTAAATAAAAGCCCTTGTTAGGATAGCCGAAATATCTGCATTTATATAATTCAAAAAGGGCTGCCATATTTTATAAAATAATTCAGTCTTTCGGTGCACCATATTTGTGAGGAAGTCATGGGGGATATATTCCATAATTAATCTGTGCCAATTTGAAAGTCCAGGGGGGCCCTCAGCCACCCAGTTCACCAAAATATTTTTCCTTGCACAGAAAGAGAGAATAGAAAATAGTCTCTTCCCATGCATATCCAGAGATGAGAGGTTCGAAAAGCCCAAAAGGAGAGATACAGGGTCCACCCTAATTTCCGTTCCTAAAATTTCTGTCAGGGTATTTGCCACTTTAGTCCGGTATCTGCGGATTTTCTGACAAGTCCACAAACAATGTACAAGAGTACCCACCTCTATTTTGCATTTAGGACACATTGGAGATGCTCCTGCCTTAAATTTTGCCAGTCGAGCCGGAGCTATATGGGCCCTATGAAGTATCTTTAGTTGGATAGCCTGAGTTCTGTTACAGATAGCAACTCTTCTAGCATTTTCCCAAATGTCATTCCACATATCCTCAGAGATTTCTAGCCCCAAGTCCTGCTCCCATGTTTTAAGCAGGTCATCCATGTCTCCTGAGACTCCATCAGGTAGCAAATGGTATATAGTACTAACGGAGGATGCCCCCGCTGGTCGTAAGACATTACGTTCTCTGTCTGATTTATAAAGACTATCTATTAATGTAGTCTTCCTCTGTATATAATCTCGAACTTGGAAGTATCGAAAGAGATCCCCATTAGGTATTCCGAATTTCAGACGCAGCTGCTCAAAGGACATCAGGATCTCATCTTTAAATAGGTCCCCTAAGCATGAGATGCCCCTGGATCTCCAGAGTTTAAAGGTGGCATCTGTAATCCCCGGTTGGAATCCCCATGCGCCTACTATTGGTGCATGGGGGGATGTTTTATGTGAGTTACCCTCATTTTGCCGCATTATATTCCAGGCCTTAATTGTGTTTAATATTATGGGATTTTTACAGTGGTCTGTAATGATTTTCCTCTTATCTGAAAATAAAAGGTTAATAAGTGGGTATTTTACTTGGGAGGCTTCGATATCCAGCCAAATTGATTGTGGATCAGATGAAACCCAATCAGCTATGTAACTTAGTAGGGAGCTTAACCGATATTTCCTAAAGTCTGGGAAGTCCAGTCCTCCCCTTGCCTGTGGAAGCTGTAGCTTCTTCAGCTTAATAAGGGGCCGTCTATGGTTCCAAATAAAGGAGCCCAACCAGCCATATAATTTACGTAGGGCTAGCCTTGGCAGCATCAGCGGGAGCATTCTCATAGGATATAAGAGACGGGGCAGAACATTCATTTTAATTAATGCTATTCTCCCTAGCCAGGAAATCGGAAGGTCTCTCCATCGCTGGAGGTCCTGCCTTATCCTTTCCATTAATTGTACAAAATTAGCCCTATACAGCTGATCAAATACTGGCGTGATAAAAATACCTAAATATAAGAAGCCCTCCAGGGACCAACGGAAGGGAAAAGGGGATCCGTCCATTAAGTGGGGTATCATAGCCAGACCACCCATTGGCATGGCTTCCGATTTTGAAAAATTAATTTTATAGCCTGAGAATGCACTAAATGTATTAATAACTTGAATTAGACGAGGCACTGACATTAAAGGATTACTGAGGAATAAGAGAACGTCATCTGCATAGACGGTAATTTTGTGTTTACCTGTACCAATCCTCGGGGCCGTTATATTAGGATCAGTCCGGATGGCTTCTGCTAATGGTTCGATTATCAGTGTAAACAACAATGGTGAGAGAGGACATCCTTGACGGCAGCCCCTACCCACACTGAAGCCATCCAATCTTAATCCATTAGTAATAACAGCTGCTTTGGGGTCATTATACAATGTTGAAACCCATTTGGTAAACACCTGTCCAACGCCAAACCTTTCCAATGTGTAAAATAAATATGACCATTCAACCCTATCAAATGCCTTTTCCGCATCCAATGAAATTACTACTCCTGGTATCTTTCCCTGATGACAGGCTTGGATCATATTCAAGACCCTTCTGATATTATTGGATGATCTGCGGCCCTTAATAAATCCCGTCTGGTCCTCCTTTATAATATATGGCAGTACCCTTTCTAGTCTTAGTGCTAACATTTTTGAGAGAATTTTAAAGTCTACATTTAGTAAGGATATTGGTCTGTAAGATGCACAATCTTCTGGGTCTTTTCCTTTTTTGAGGATAAGAGAAATATTTGCTTCTTTCAGCGTGGGCGGGAGACAGACCTGACTATGCGCAAAATTATACATATCCATAAGTGGGTCAACCAATATTCCTGTAAATTCTTTATAGAATCCAGCTTGAAAACCATCTGGGCCCGGTGCTTTTCCGCTCTGAAGTTGCCTAATTGCCTCAAGTATTTCTTGGACTGTTAAAGGGGTATTTAGGGCCGACACCTGTTCCGGAGTCAGGCCCGGGAAGGTCAAATTTTTAAAAAATGACTGCATCCTCCTAATCCTATCTTCACAATCCTGCGATCTATATAGTTCAGAATAAAATTCTTTAAAGGTCGCATTGATCTTTTTATGATCATGAGTCAGGGTACCTGTATTTTCCTTGATGGTTGGAATAGTTTGAGGGGCTTTCTGTTTCTTTGCAAGAAATGCTAAGTATCTACCCGGTTTGTCGCCATATTCATATAATCTTTGTTTCGCAAATAATATTTCCCTTTTAGCCGTTTGAGTAAGCGCGGTGTTTAAAGCTGTCCTAAGAGCTGTAATCCTCTGCAATTTTGTGATAGAAGGTCTATCAGCGTATGCTGTTTCGGCTGCTTTTAGGCGAGCTTCGAGCAGACGCTGTTGCTCTCCCTTCATTTTCCTCTGGGTCGCTGAATAGGAGATGATCAAACCTCGTGCATAAGCTTTGATGGTCTCCCACATCATTGACGGATTGCTAGCCGTACCAGTATTAATTTCTAAAAAGGTTTTAAGTTCTTGGGAGAAGTACTTTAAAAATTTGCTATCTTTTATCAGGAAGGGGTCCATACGCCAATGCCGAGCAGATGTCCCATTGTTCTTTACCTTAGTTTCCATGTATACAGCGGCATGGTCAGAGATTGCTATAGTACCTATTTTACAGGTTGCTATAGAGTTTAGAAAAATCGATGGGGCAAAAAACATATCAATTCTTGTGTGACATTTATGTGGATTAGAGTAGAAAGAAAAATCTCTACCCTGTGGATGGAGACATCTCCATACATCTACCAATCCTAATTCTTTATTCAGGTCCGCCAGTTGTCTAGATCTGGGAGATACTCCAGCGGCACTCTTGGGAATCCTGTCTATTTCCGGATCCATAATACAATTAAAGTCTCCCCCTATAATTGTATGACGGGCACCAAAGGCCATCAGTTTTGAAAAAGCTTCCGTTATGAATTTAAAGGGGTGTGCCGGGGGGCAGTATACATTTAAGATCCCATATTCCTCTCCATTTATGAGGGCTTTAATCAAAATATATCGTCCAGATTCGTCTTTTATCTGATTTAGAATTTTCAAAGGGAAGTTCTTCCGGACAAGGATAACGACTCCCCTGCTTTTTGAATTAAAAGAGGAAAAAAAGGCCTGATCAAATCCGCCCTGTCGTAATTTTAAGTGTTCTTTATCCGACAGGTGTGTCTCCTGTAGGAGAGCTATATCAACTCTCTCCTTCTTAAGATTTGATAATATTTTCTTCCTTTTAACTGGCGAATTACTCCCCCTGACATTCCAGGTGCACCACTTAACCGACTGTTCAGCCATAATCATCTGGACAGATCCGAGACCCCTCGGGAGGGGAAACCCTATCTAGAACATCCCGAGCATGGAGCATACAAGATTTACAAAAGTAAAGATTCTCTGATACACTCAAAACAATATAACAAAAAACTCTTTCTAAGTATAAAAAATATAAAACATTCCGAATTGGAGATTTTCTCCCTTGTTCCCAGGGAGCGTCACTTCCTCTCCCACAGTCCATCTTACCCTCTTCCAACCAGTGCCCCACCCTTGACCCAGGTGTTCCTCAATAGAATGAGGAGAATTCAAATATAATATAAAGCTAGAGTTAACAGTGAACACCCCACCCCCACCCACACCCACATCTAAATATATTTGGGAATATTAATACCATATATAACTATAAGATTACAATCTCAACATGTAATACTTAAATATAATACCACAAAATAACAGGGGAAAGAAAAACAACCCCGCTCCTAAAAACAGAAGTAAAATAGAATAAGGTAACCACCTCTCCCCATCAACATTAACCAAACGCCCCAACATATATATATATACATACACACATAGGGGGAAAGATAAGAAAAGATGAAGGGATGTAAACCAAAATAATGGGAAAGGCAGACCAGCGTCCACAATCTCTTACAGTTTATTTAAGAGAGTCCAAGAATTCCTTAGCCTTCTCCGGTGATCCGAAGTTATATATGGATCCTTCGTGGCTAAGGCGTAGCGTCGCTGGATATCGTAAGGAGTACTGGATATTTAAGTCCCTTAAACGCTTCTTCGCCTCATCGAATGCCTTCCTCTTTCGGACCAAAGCTGGGGAGAAGTCCTGGAACAGCATGATCCTGGATCCTTTGTGGGTCATAGCTTGGGGATCTTTTCCCAGATTTCTTGAGGCTTCCAGGAGCATCTGCCTCTCCCTATAGCTCTGCAGCTGGAACAGGACCGGGCGTGGGCGCTGGGTTGAGCCGTGCCCACGTACTGTGACCCGGTAGGCCCATTCTACCCTTACCCGGCCTGATCCATTATGCAGATTTAAAAGTTGTGGCAGCCAATGCTCTAAGAATGCTGTTAGCTGACCTCCCTCTTCCTGTTCGGGCAGGCCCAACAACCGAATATTTTTTTCTACGACATCGATTTTCGAGGTCATCAATGTGGTTTTCTAGGTTCTGGACTCGATTCTCGAGAAAACGGATGTGGTCGGCTGTTGATTTTATCCCAGTCTCTGAGGCTGCGGCCTTCGACTCCACCTCTCTGACTCGGCACTCCAATTCCTGAATGTCTCTGCCCTGCTTCTGCAGCTCGGCTGATAGTGCTTCTCTGCTCTGCCGAGACTCATCGATAAAAGCATCAATCTTCGCCTCCCACCTGGCAAACATCTCCTCAAAGCTCATCTTCATTGGTAAATCTCCTGAAGTAGCTGAAGACACCTTTGTTGCAGATGAAGAGGGAGAGGGTGGGGGAGGGGTCCCTGCTTTCTTAGAGCCGCCTGTTCCCTTCCCTTTACTCATTTTCCAGCTAGTATTAGACTATTTAAATGTACTAATAGGTAACTATTTAAGGTTAACAACTATTATAAATGGTTTAGTGAGTGTGGTGGGGGTGGATAGCCCACTTTTCCCAAGTTTTGGGTAGAGCACTGTGGACTCAGTCTTGCTGGGTCGCCGCCATCTTGGATCCCCCCCCAGACCATTTTTAAGCTCCTTCTTCACCTACCTGTAATCCTGTAGAGCTGAGCTTGACCCTAGCTTCCTCCACCTTATGTAAGCTACCTTCTTCCTTTTGACAAGAAACTCCACCGCTCTCGTCATCCACGGTTCCTTTATCTTACCACTTCTTGCCTGTCTCAGAGGGACATAGTTATGCATCATTCCTTAAACAGTCTCCACATGTCTATAGTGCCTCTACCATGGAACAATTGCCCCCAATCCATGCCTCCTAACTCATGTCTAATCGCATCATAGTTTCCTCTTCCCCAATTAAATATCCTCCCATTTTGTCTAATCCTCTCCTTCTCCATAGCTATGTAATGGTACCAGATGGCTGGGTCTTCCGCTTCTGCCCTTCCTGCCAACCTTAACCCTCAACCTGATGAGGGTGAACTTGGCTCTGGGGGGGTCAGGGCATACTCAGCAAGTCTTGGGCCCTTAAGACACAATCATCACTGGAGTTGCCCAATCAAAATTCCAATATGAACAGTTTCTATAGAGGACAGGCTCCCTCCACCCCAGATAAAGGAAGAATGAGACACTCTGAGGACACATAGCAAGCATGGAATACTTCATTGTAAGCACATTACCACATGTATATGTTCATTTCCATCGTCAGTTGTGTGAATGAATGTTATTTTATCTGCAACTACAGAAATGAAGGTACCAGAGGCTTGTCATCCTTTGCAAGTGATTTCTAACCTTGTCTGAATAATATCTATCCTTTCCACAGTGCCCATACTAGCATGAAACTTTGTCAGGATTGAATGAGAGACCATTGCATGTTGTGAAGGCTTCCATTCATTCATGACTTTAACTATATTAAAGAACAATGAAGAAATATCAAAATTTGCGATTGGAATTATACAGACAATAATCAAAAAGTGTGCTGCTGGAAAAGCACAGCTGGTCAGGCAGTATCCGAGGTGCAAGAGAGTCGACGTTTCAAGCATAAGATCTTCATCAAGAATGTGATGAAGAGCTTATGCTTGGAACATCGACTCCCTTGCTCCTCGGATGATGCCTGACCGGCTGTGCTTTTCCAGCGCCACACCTTTTGACTCTGATCTCCAACATTTGCAGTCCTCACATTTTCCATTAAACAGATAATTCTGACCCAGCAGCATCTTAACATTTGCATTCAGTGAAAGATGGCCTCTTGTAAAGCAGTTCCATTGACCACCATTCGGAAGGAAATCCTTCCTGCATTCCTTTACCTGGCACTGCGGTGCTGCAGGATACTGAAGGTGCTGTTCTGTCTTACATACATGCTCATTACTGCCATGCTGACAATCTCCTGGGTCCCCATTATCCATTCCAGAATCTAGCTGCATCCTCCAGTGTGTAATGTTGTGCAATGTGATCAGGAATGTTTGTGACCAGGAATTTATAGTCCATGCAATGGGTGGATGTGTAAGCGTCCCATACAGCATTCTGTGATCAGTCTTTTGTCCCGGTGGCTGCTTAGTGCAATCGCTTTTGAAAGGCCTTACATTGCTCAAAGGTGGACTCCACCACCCCTCCTCACAGAATGAAACACATTCTCCACCAATTCTGTGTGTGGTGTGGTGAGAGCCATCATCATTTCCATTGTTTATTTGTAATTTGGACGGGGATGCAAGTGATTGTTCTTCAAGGTGTGAGCTACAGGTTCAGTCTCACTGTCAAGTTTACCACCCCTCACTCTAAATTCTCATATTCCCTTCTTCTTTGTCCTCCCTGTCAACCCCATCAACTTTAATCTTCCCCACAACCAGTTTATTTAAATGCTATCCCGAGCCTCAGTCTTACCTCACCACCCTACAGACATTGTTGCCATCCCATCAAAGCCCGAGGTGATCATCTCAATGACTGGCTTTCCTCCCCCCTCAATATCTCTTTTACTGCCATTCTCTATCATCTTCTCCATTACATGTTGAACTTGAGTTTACAGTTATTACGATCAATGCATAAGATACAAAAAGCAGCAAGTTAAGGGGACACATACAGTTTGTAGAGAGATATTGATAGGTTATGTAAGTGGTCAAAAAGTTGGCAAATGGAGTATATGGGATAATGTGAAGTATTTGAGTTTGGAAAGGAGAACAAAAGAGTAGAATATTACTTAAATGGAGAAAAGCTGCAGAAACTTGTAACAGAAAGGGATTTGAGGGCACTTGTGTATGAAACACAGAAAGCTAACACACGGATGCAACAGGTAATCAGGAAAGCTAATGGAATGTGGCCCTTACCTCATTGGGATTTGAGTATAAAAGTGGGGGAGTCTTATTGCAACCGTACAAGGTGCTAGTAACACCACATCTGGAGTATTGTTTTGATCCCCTTATTTAAGGAAAGACATTATTTTATCGGAGGCAGTTCAGAAGAGGTTCACTAGGATGATCCCCAATGTAAAGGTATCATCTTATGAGCAAAGGCTAAACAGTTGGGACTCTACTTACTGGAGTTTAGCAGAATGAGAGGTGATCTCATTGGCACCTAAAGGATTCTTAAGGGGCTTGACAGGATAAATGCTAAGAGGATACTTCCCTTCATGAGAGAGTTTAGGACAACAGGACAGAGTCTCAGAATAAGGTGTCACCATTTTAAGACTGAGATAAGGAGGAATTTCTTCTCTCAGAGAGTTGTGAGACTTTGCCACAGAGAGCTGTGGGGCAGAGCGCTTGTGTATGTTTAAGACTAAGATAGATAGATTCTTGATCACTAGGGGAATTCAAGGCAGAAAGTGGACATGAGGAATGTTAGTAGATGAAAGTGAGGACTGCAGATTCTGGAGATTAGAGTCGAGAGTTGGTGCTGAAAAAGCACAGCAGGTCAGGCAGCATCCGAGGAGCAGGAGAATCGACATTTTGGGCAAAAGCCCTTAATCAGGAATGAGGCTGTGAGCCGAGGGGGTGAAGAGATAAATGGGAGGGAGGGGTGGGCCTTGGGAGAATGTAGATGAGAGTATGATAGGTAGAAGGAGGTGGGGATTAGAGAGGAGGGTGGAGCGGATAGGTGGGAAGGAAGATGGACGGGTAGCACAGGTCATGAGGGCAGTACTGAGTTGGAAGGTTGGAACTGGGATAAAGTGGGGGGAGGGGAAATGAGGAAACTGGTGAAATCCACGTTGATGCCATGGGTTTTGAGAAGAGAGGCATTCTTTCTCCAGGTGTCAGGTGGTAAGGGAGTGGTGATGGAGGAGCCCCAAGATTTGCATGTCCTTGGCGGAGTTGGAGGGGGAGTTGAAGTGTTCGGCCACAGGGTAGTGGGGTTGGTTGGTGCGGGTGTCCCAGAGATGTTATCTGAAGCGTTCTGCGAGTGAGCGTCCTGTCTCCCCAATATAAAGGAGACTGCATCGGGAGCAACAGATACAGTAAATGACATGTGTGAAAGTGTGGATAAAACTCTGAGGGATGCGGAAGGCTCCTATCGGGCCTTGGACGGTGGTGAGGTGGGAGGTGTGGATGCAGGGTTTGCAATTTCTGCGGTGGCAGGGGAAGGTGCCGAAATGGCAAAGAATCATGCGATGTGTATGGAGGTTGGTGGGGTGGAATGTGAGGACCAGAGGGGTCCTTGTTGTGGTTGGAGGGGTGGGGTTCGAGAGTGGAGGTGCAGGAAGTGTATGAGATGCGCTGGAGGGCATCATCAACCATGTGGGAGGGGAAATTGCGGTCTTTAAAGAAAGAAGTTATCTGGTGTATTTTGTGATGGAACTGATCCTCCTCGGAGCAGATGTGGTGGAGGTGGAGGAATTGGGAATAAGGGATAGCATTTTTACAGGAGGCAGGGTGGGAGGAGATGTAGTCCAGGTAGCTATGGGTGTCTATGAAGATATCATAGAGTCATAGAGATGTACAGCATGGAAACAGACCCTTCAGTCCAACCCATCCATCCCGACCAGATATCCCAACCCAATCTAGTCCCACCTGCCAGCACCTGGCCCATCCCTCCAAACCCTTCTTATTCATATACCAATCCAAATGCCTCTTAAATGTTGCAATTGTACCAGCCTCCACCACATCCTCTGGCAGCTCATTCCATACACGTACCACCCTCTGCGTGAAAAAGTTTCCCCTTAGGTCACTTTTATATCTTTCCCCTCTCACCCTAAACCTATGCCTCTATTTCTGGACTCCCGGACCCCAGGGAAAAGACTTTGTCTATTTATCCTATTCATGCCCCTCATAATTTTGTAATGTCAGTGTTGAGTCGGTTACCACTGATGGAGATGGAGAGGTCCAGGAAGGGGAGGGAGGTGTCTCAGTTGATCCAGGTGAACTTAAGGCCAGGGTGGAATGTGTTGGTGAATTTGATGAACTGTTCAACGTCCTTGTGGGATCATGGGGTGGTGCCAATAATGTCATCAATGTAGCGGAGGAACAGGTGGGGAATAGTGCCGGTATAACTGTGGAAGATGGGCTGTTCCACATAACCAACAGAGACAGGTATAGATGGAGCCCATGTGGGTGCCCATGGATACTCCTTTAGTTTGGAAGAAGTGGGAGGAATGTCAGATCAGTCTCAATCCTATTGAATGGCAGAGCAGGCTGCCTACTCCTGTTCCTACTTCTTATGTTCTAATAGTTATGTTGCTTTAACTTGCACCAATGGCAAAGTGCTATCTGCCTTAGAACCTCATTTAATGCATAATCACGTTCACTCTGCAGGCAGAGCATATATACAATGAAATGTTTATGAATTAAAAGTAACTGGAGTTTGCAAACCCATGCTTCACGTATTAGCCTCTTCAATGTCCTAACGTTCAGCAAATGTGAAGCCTGTATTTTCATCCATTCATTGCCCACCCTTGGCTTTTTTTCTAGCAATTTTCTAGTTGCATTTGCCTCTGGAGAATGGCAAGTCATGGGAGCTAACACAGCTTGTGATGGACATTGCCACACCGGTCCCTTCTCTAGGTAAAACAAGCAGGATGCTGGAAGAGCACAGCAAGCCAGGCAGCAGCTGGAGGTGAAGAAGTCGACAT
Organism: Hemiscyllium ocellatum; assembly: GCF_020745735.1. Taxonomy (NCBI): domain Eukaryota; kingdom Metazoa; phylum Chordata; class Chondrichthyes; order Orectolobiformes; family Hemiscylliidae; genus Hemiscyllium; species Hemiscyllium ocellatum. Next base: position 23,926,454 of record NC_083403.1, on the reverse strand, counting down.
TTTGGTAATAACCCAGGAATGGAGGTGGAGGTAGGATGAGCTGCAGTTAGAGAGAAGGGGAGGAAGGGTTGAGGAGAGGGGCAGAGTGGTGAGGTGCTGATAGTTGAATACAGGTGGTAGATATGACCTTGTAGGTCAACAGGAGGAATAAATCTGGCTGGTAACTGGAAGGAGGGGCTGGAAAGGTGTACGTTAAGCCGAAAATACACTCCACCCCCAAACCTTCAATGTCATCCTTCCTGAATAGAAACCAATGCTGTTTGTGTCTAGCTCAAATGCAGGACATCCAGGGACTCTTCTGGAAAACAAAAGTGGGAATATATAGTGCCTTTTTGTGGAAGCAGTGAGTTTCAAATTGCTAAAAAGTGCAATTGCATGTAAACAGCCAATGAAGGGTTAATATTTTCGATGTGCAAAATGGAAAACAGTGGAGCAATATTTGAAGACAAAAACAGAAAATGCTGGAACTACTCAGTCAGTCTGGCATCTTAGTGCAGACAGAAACAGAGTTCATGTTCCTCAACCTTTGGCCATCTCTAGAGATGATGCTGACTACCTGCACATTTGAAACAACTTCGCAGGTGAGGTCAATGAATAAAAATCAATAACTTTTAAAATAAATATTATCAATTATATACGTAAGCCAGTGCACAAAAAAATTAAAGCAAAATAAATAATGAGAGAAGTTGTTTGGTGCCCCCGGAAGGAGTTTTAGGATGTGACCCGGAAGTGTTTCTATGGGTCTCCAGGCAGAGTGAAGATGTTCCTGACAACAGTGAATTGTGAGTTTCTTGTTATTTGGTCAAAGGAGCGAGCGGCGGCATTGGGAATGACACAGAGGGTTTAATTTGAATAGTCGGTGTTGGACATGTCACTAACGGCCAGACTTGTCTCCCAGCCGCACCGTGAATGTGAGAGAATCCAGAGCAGAGCTCGGGGCCTGTCTCTGAATTATATCCATCCTTAACTCCTTCTGACTGGGGGCAAGGGACACTCTTTTCAAATGGTAAACATCGATACGACTGGCTGGGTATTAATGTGGACGGGCCCGGCCCAGCCCAGCCCAAATAACACCTGGGAGTCGAATCTAATCGAGAGGTTTAAATGGTTTATATATCCATAATAATGGATACCTGAGAGTGATCACAGGCTAGAATCTCTTCAAGAGGTTCAGATGATTTATATATCAAAAATAGTGGATACCTGGGAGTGATTACAGACTAGAATCTAATTGAGAGGTTCAGATGGTTTATATATCTAGAATAATGGATACCTGTGAATGAATGTCATCAGGAATATTATGTAATCTAATGAGTTTTTGGGAGTAAGTAAGTCTTGTAATTTCTATGTTTTGAGAATTGCATGTCTGGAGTGAAGTGTTGGGTGTAATGAGATGCGAGTGTCTGTAGCAATTGAGTTTAAAGCTTGAGTAGGCCCCGACACACTCTCATGAGATGTGAAACCACTCTCATTAATATATTGTTTGGTGAGAGTGGACTCAATTTAATTGTTATTTGTTTCAGTTTATTTTTGTTTCCAACAGGCACTGTCACATTGTACTTTGAAGTAGGGTAAGACATTCAACCCCATCAAGCCTGCTCCACCATTCAGTAAAATCATGGTTGATTTAGTGTAGCTTCCTTCATAAAGTTAGCACTTTTTATATTAGCAATGAGTTGAGTGAACCTTCTTTGAACTGCTTCCTCATTAAATGTCTAAGCAGTTTTTTATGTAACTTCTTGATGTTCTGACCTTTGTTTCTTTTCTTTAATTTCTTGTGGGACGTGGGCATCACTAGCTGGCCAGCATTTATTGTGTATCACTAGTTACCCTTGAGAAGCTGGTGGTGAACTGCCTTCTCGAACTGCTGCTGTCCACGTGCTATAGGTTGCCCACAATGCCGTTAGTGAGGGAGTTCCAGGGTTTTGATCTACCCACAGTGAAGGAACAACAATATGTTTCTAAGTCAGGATGGTGAGTGGCTTGGAAGGCAACTTGCAGGTGGTGGTGGTCCCATGAATCTGTTGCTCTTGTCCTTCTAAATGGAAGTACTCGTGGATTGGGAAGGTGCTGCCTGAGGATATTTGGTGAATTTCTGCAGTGCTTCTTGTAGATAGTACAGACTGCTGTTTCTGAGCATTGGTGATGGATGGTGTAAAGTTTGCGGATGCAGTGTAAATCAAGTGGACTGCTTTTTCCTGGATGTTGCCAAGCTTCTTGAGTATTGTTAGAACTACTCTCATCCAGGCAAGTGGGGAGTATCCCATCACATTTCTGACTTGTACCTTTATGGCACCAAGTCTTTGGGGAGTCAGATGGTGAGTTACTCACTGCAGTATTTCAGAGCCTCTCCTCTTGAGCCACTGTATCTGGTGAATCCAGTTTAGTTTCTGGTTAATGGTAACTCCAGGGCTGTTGATAGTGGGAGATTCAATGCTGGTAAAGTTGTTGAATATCAAGGGGTGGTGGTTAGATTATCTCCATTGGAGATGGTCATTGCCTGGCATTATATGGTGTGAATGTTACTTGCCACTTGTCAGCCCAAGCCTGGATACTGTCCAGATTTGGTTGCATTTGAACATGGACTGCTGAAGTCTCAGAGGATGTGTGAATGGTGCTGAACTGAATTGCAATTATCGTCGAACATCCCCACTTCTCACCTTGCGCTGGAGGGAAGAAAATTCACAAAGCAGTTGAAGATGTTAGGCCACAGGCCACTACCCTGCAGAGATGACCTGGACTGAGAATACTGATTTCCAACAACCACAGCCATTTTCCTGTGTGCCAGGTATTCATCTAATCAGGAGAGTTTGTCCCCTGTTGCTCATTGATTTTGCTACGTCTCCTTGATACTGTATCTGCCAAATGTGGCCTTGCCGAGGGCTGTCACTCACCACAACTCCAAAATTCTGCTTTTTTATCCATGTTTGAACCAAAGTTGTAATAAAGTCAGGAACTGAGTGGTTCTGGCAGAACCCAAACTGGGTGTCAGTGAGCAGGTTATTACTGAGCAAGTGTTGCTTGATAACAATGTTGATGACAGTTTCCATCACCCTACTGATGATCAAGTGTAGTATCTATCTAGATATACACCTTCCATCACTTTACTGATTGGCTGGGTTGGATATGTCCTTCATTTTATGTACAGGGCGTATTCTGATAATGTTCTTAACTTGATTATTTAGCTACAGATGATGCATTCTTCTCAAAGAGCCTTTCTTTCTCACTGAGACAAGGCTTTGCTGAGAGTTATTAAATATCACTCAATAGTAAATTTAAGGTTGATTGGCACAGAGGGAGTGAAGTAGAGTCTGACTAGAGTAGTGAAGAGTGATAGGAGGAGGAGTTGAGAACAAGGGGCCATGGTCTCGGGATAATCCATTTCAGACTGGTCTGAAGTCATGGAATTCATGATGTGAGTATGAAAGGCTGTAACATGCCTAAGTGGAAAATAAGGCATTAATCCTTGAGCTTGAGTTGTGTTTCATTATAACATTGCAGCAAGCCCAGGACAGAAATGGTAGCATGAGAGCAAGGAGGATTATTAAAATGTCAAGTAACTGGGAGATCGGAGTCATACCTGAGGTATTCCACAACACCGTCACCCAATCTGCATTTTACGTCTCTCACTGAGGAAGAGTATTAGCTTTCACCTTTTTGAATAGCATCATCTCGCAGATGAATGTGGTACTCTCATTTTAATTTGCATAAGCCCTGAATAACTCATGAAATTTTTGGTGAAACTCTCTTTCGTTTTTAACTTGGACCACTAACCCACTTTCTGCACGTGTTTCATAGAACATAGAACAATACACGCAGAACAGGCCCTTCGGCCCTTGATGTTGCGTTGACCTGTGAACTGTTCTCAGCTCGTCCCCCTACACTATCCCATCATCATCCATGTGCTTATCCAAGGATTGTTTAAATTCCACTAATGTGGTTGAGTTGACTACATTGGCAGGTAGGGCATTCCATGCCCTTACCACTCTCTGCGTAAAGAATCTGCCTCTGACATCTGTCTTAAATCTATTACCCCTCAATTTGTAGCTATGCCCCTTTGTATAAGCTAACATCATCCATCCTAGGAAAAAGGCTTTCACTGTCTACCCTATCTAATCCACTGATCATCTTGTACCTTTCTATCGAATCCCCTCTTAGCCTTCTTTCCAATGAGAACAGATCAAAGTCTCTCAGCCTTTCCTCATAAGAGCTTCCTTCCAGACCAGACAACATTCTGTTAAATCTCCTCTGCACTTTTTCCAATGCTTTCACATCCTTTCTGTAATGGGGTGACCAGAACTGTACACAATATTCCAAGTGTTTTGTATAGTTGCAGCATGACATGGCTCTGGAACTCAATCCCTTTACAAATAAAACCTAACCCACCGTATGCCTCCTTAACGGCACTATCAACCTGGCTGGCAACTTTCAGGGATCTATGTACATGGACTCCTAAGATCCCTCTGCCATCCACACTACCAACCATCTTTCCATTGACCCAGTCCTCTGCCTTTCTTCTTTTCTTCCCAAAGTGCATCACCTCGCATTTAGCTGCAATAAACTCCATTTGCCACCGCTTAGCCCAATTCTGCAGTTTATCCAAGTCCCCCTACAACCTGCAACATTCTTCCATATTGTCCATTACTCCACCGACTGCAAGCTTACTAACCCATCCACCAAGGCTGCATCTAAGTCGTTAATAAAAATGACAAACAGCAGTGGTCCCAGAACAGATCCTTGTGGCACACCACTAGTAACCGGACTCCAGGCTGAATATTTTCTATCAGCCACCACTCACTGCCTTCTTACAGAAAGCCAGCTTCTGATCCAAACTGCTAAATTACCCTCTCCCATGCCTCTGCATTTTCTCCAACAGCCTCCCATGTGGAACCTTATCAAAGGCTTTACTGAAGTGCATGTACACCACATCAAATGCCTTACCCTCATCTACATGCTTGGTCACCTTCTCAAAAAACTCAATGAGGTTTGTGAGACATGACCCACCCTTGACGAAACCATATTGACTATCTGAAATCAAATTGTTGCTTGCTAAATGATTATAAATCCTATCTCTTATAATCCTTTCCAAAATGTTTCCTACAGCAGAAGTAAGGTTTCACTGGTCTATAATTACCTAGGTCATCTCTACTGCCCTTCTTGAACAAGGGCACAAAATTTGCAGTCCTCCAGTGTTCTGGTACTAAACCTGGAGACAATGATGACTCAAAGATCAAAGCCAAAGGCTCCGCCATCTCCTCCCTAGCTTCCCAGAGAATCCTTGGATAAATCCCATCCGGCCCAGGGGACTTGTCTGCTTTCACTCCTTCGTAACGAACTTCTATCCTTTCTAGTCTAATTTTTTGTATCTCATTCTTCTCCTCTACAATATTCTCCTTTTCCTGAGTGAAAACCGTTGAGAAATATTTGTTTAGCACCTGTCCGATCTCCACAGGATCCACACACACTTCCTACTTCTGTCTTTAACTGACCCTATTGCTACCCTAGTCATCCTTTTATTCCTCACATACCTATAGAAAGTTTATTCTACCTGCTAAAGACTGCTCGTATTCTCTCTTTGCTCTTCTTAACTGTCTCTTTAAATCCTCCCGAGCTCATCTGTATCTCTCCATCGCCTCATCTCAACCATCTTGTCTCATCGTCACATAAGCCTCCTTCTTCCACCTAACAAGAGATGCAATTTCTGTAGTAAACCACGGTACCCTCACCTTATCACTTCCCAGCCTGACAGGAACATGCCTATCTAGGAATGCAATATTTGTTTCTTAAACCAGCTTCACATTTCGATTGTCCCCATTCCCTGCATTTTGTTACCCCATTCTATACATCCTAAGTCTTGCCTAATCACATCACACAATGGACCCTTGCCCCATTGATAACTCTTGCCCTGTGGCATGTACCTATCTGTTTCCATCGCTAAATTAAACGTAACTGAATTATAGTCACTCTGTCCAAAGTGCTCACCTACAACTAAATCAAACTCTTGGCCTGGTTCATTACCAAGCACCAGATCCAGTGTGGCCCTCCCCTCTTGTTGGCTCTTTGACATACTGTGTCAGGAAACCCTCCTACACAGATTGGACAAAAGCTGATCCATCTGATGTATTAGAGTTATAGCATTTCCAGTCAATGTTGGGGAAGTTAAAATCCCCCATAATGTTCCTTTCACTCCTACCCAGAATCATGTTGCCAAACCTCTCCTCCTCCTCCCTGGAATTCTGCAGAGGCCTATAAAAAAACTCCCAGCAGTGTGACCTCTCCTCTCCTATTTCTAACCTCTGCCCACACTACCTCAGTAGACGAGTACTCGTCAAAACTTCTTTCAGCCACCGTTATACTTCCTTGACTAATAAGGGCACACCTCCCCCTCTTTAACTACCTTCCCTGTTCTTAATGAAAGATCTAAACCTGCAAGAGTCATTCCTCACCCTGCTCTATCCATGTCTCCGAAATGGCCACAGTATCGAAGTCCCAGGTACCTATCCATGCTGCAAGCTCACCTACCTTATTTCAGATACTTCTGCCATTGAAGTAGAGACACTTCAAACCAGCTTGCTGTTTGCCAACACATTCCTGTGACCGTGAAATCCTGTCCATGCCCTCCATACTCTCATCCTCCTGTGCACTGGATGTACAGCTCAGGTTCCCATCCCCCTGTTGAGCTAGTTTAAACCCACCCAAATAGCACCAGCAAATTTCCCATCCAGAATATTAGCACGTCTCTAGTTCAAGTGAAGACCGTCCTGTTTGAAGAGGTCCCACCTTTCCCAGAATGAGCCTCATTTATCCAAGTAAATTTACCCTCCCTCCTGCACCATTCCTGCACCATCCCTGCAGCCACATGTTCAGCGGATATCTCTCCCTATTCCTTGCCTCGCTATTATGTGTTGAAAAATGTGGTGCTGGAAAAACACAGCAGGCCAGGCAGCAACCGAGGAGCAGGAGAACCGACGTTTCGGGCATAAGCCTTTCTTTAGGCTTATGCCCGAATCGTCGATTCTCCTGCTCCTCAGATGCTGCCTGGCCTGCTGTGTTTTTCCAGCACCATTTTTTTCAACTCTGATCTCCAGCATCTGCAGTCCTCACTTTCTCCTCACTATCATGTGGCATGGGTAACAAACCAGAGATAACAACTCTTTATCTTAGCTCTGACCTTCCACCCTAGCTCCCTGAAATCCTGCCTTACAACCCTATCCCTCTTTCTACCTATGTTGTTGGTACCTACATGGACCACGACTTAGGGGTGGTCACCCTATCCCTTCAGGACCCCAAAGACATGACCCGAGACATCACAGACCCTGGCACCTGGGAGGCAACACACCAACTGTGAGTTTCGTTCGTTCCCAACAAGCCTTCTATCTGGGGACTCTAATTAGAGGCTCAATGTCTAACACTCTCTTCCTTCCCTTCTGTGCAACAGGGACAGACTCTGCCAGAGACCTGGGCCCCATTGCATACCCCTGGTAAGTCGTTCCCCCTCAACAGTATCCAAAACAGTATACATGTTTTTCAGGGAAACGACCACAGGGATCCTTGCACTGACTGTTTTTCCCCCCTTCGAACAGTCACCCAGCTTTCGGTGCCTAGGAATAACTACTTCCCTGTAATTCTTAGCTATCACAGCCACTGCCTATCGAATGGTCCAAAGTTCATCCTGCTCCTGCTCCTGTTCCCTAACACGGTCTTGGAGGAGCGAGAGTTGGGTGCACTTCCTGCAGATGTATTTGGATGGGACACTAATGGCATCCCTCCCCTCAAACATCATGCAGGAGGAACATTCCTTTCTCTGCACTGCTATCCCTGCTAGTCCCCTTATCAGAAAACACTCACTTATATAGCTGGACGGAAATAAAAAAAAGTCCCTCTTTTCCCAGAAACCTCTGCTCTGTCAAATGTAAAAGCTCAAATCAGTGATTCACCACTCTGGACAGGCCCCTGGTCCAAGCTCCTGCCCTCCGAGCTGTTGCTGTTGCTGCTGCTGCTGAAAAACAGAAATGGTGGACTCCCTAGTAAAGTGTTCAGGTTCTTCCAGTCAGTCACTTATTAACCTGTCCTTTGAACAACAACCTGCCATTCCCTCAAAGTCTGTTTGAAAACACTTGCTTTTATTAGCCATGGCATAGAGTAAGTTTCAGAACTACACACAATATTCTAGCTGTGGCCTGACCAACATTTTTATACAGTTATTTTACTGTTCCTAGTTCTGGAATTTACATTTTATAGAAGGGATGTGATTGCACTTTGGAGGATCCTTGTGGAGATTTACCAGGAAGTTGATTGGGCTGGAGAGTCTTACTTATGAAAAACAATTGGATATACTGGGTTTATTTTCGCTGAAGCAGACGATTGGAATATTGTGTGCAATTCTAGTCTCCTTTCTGTGGGAAGAAGTTAAAAATCACACACCAGGTTATAGTCCAACAGACTTATTTGGAAGTACAAGCTTTTGGAGGATTACTTGGGCTTCTATAAGAAGGATGTTGTGAAATTTGAAAGTGTTCAGAAAAGGTTTACAAGGATGTTGTCAGGGTTGGAGGGTTTGGGCTGTTAGGAGAGGCTGAATCGGCTGGGGCTGTTTTCTCCAGAACGTCAGAGGCTGAGGTTGACCTTTTTATAAAGGTTTATAAAATCATGAGGAGCATGGATAGAGTAGATAGACAATGTCTTTTCGCTGGATTTGGGGAGTCCAGAGCAAGGGGGCATTGGTTTAGGGTGAAAGGGGTAAGATTAAAAAGGGATCTAAGGGGCAGTTTTTTTTCACACAGAGGGTGGTGCATGTATGGAATGAGCTGCCAGAGGAAGTAGTGGAGGCTGGTACAATTATAACATTTTAAAAAGTATCTGAATGAGTACACGCATAGAGGTTTAGAGGGATATGCCAAGTGCTGGCAAATGGGACTGGATTAATTTAGGATATCTGGTTGTGGGAATCTGAAACATAATGCCTGTAGTGTGGTAGAGACAGAAACCCTCCCAGTGTTTTAGTAGCATTTAGATGTACGCTTGTAATGCCTAGGCGTGCAAGCCTCAGCCATGTGCTGGAAAATGGGATCAGAGTAGTTAGATGCTTGCTTTTGACTGGCACAGGCTCAATGGCCTGAAGGGCCTCTTTCTGTGATGGAAGCCTCTATGACCCTATATAAAGGTGACCACGTTGTGAGTGGTGAGTACAGTTGACGAAATTGAAAGAAGTACAAGGAAAACATGATTCACCTGCAAGATGCTTTTGGTGCTTTGGACGGTGAGGAGGGAGGAGATGAATGGGCAAGTGTTACATCTGCTACAGCTTTATGGGAAGGTGCCATGTGGGACTGAGGAAGTGTTAAGAGTGGAGGGGTCAATCAGGGTGTCACGGAGGGAATGGTCCTTACGAAATACTGATATTGCAGGGGATGGGAAGATTTGATGTCCTCGCCCATGAATCACAAAAAGCTAGCATCCAATTTCAGCTCATAATAAGAAAGGCAAATGGAATGTTGGCCTTTATTTCAGAGGAAATGGAGTTTGTTATTTTTTATTCATTCATGAGGCAGATCAGTATTTATTGCCCAGCTCTAATTGGCTAGAGAATAGTTGAAAGTCCATCACATTGCTGAGGATCTGGAGTCACATCTATGCCAGATATTAGTAAACCTGATGGGTTTTTCTAATGAAACGTTGCCAATTATTGGAAAATTCATCCCTGGTCTTTATTAAATTCAATTTTAATCACCTGACATGACTGGTTTTGAGCCTGGGGCCCTGGAGTAATAGTCTGGTGATAATACCCCTACATCATTGCCTTCCCTTATGTGTAAAAGTGGAGGTTTTGCTGAAACTAAAGAAGGCAGTAGTCAGACCACAGATGGAATACTGGGAAAGGTTTTGGGTCCTTCATCTAAGAAAAAAATATACTGGCATTGGAAGCAGTACCAGCAAGGTTTACTGGGCTGACACCCATTATGGAGGGACTGTCTTATGAGACCTGTACTCTGTGGAGCTGAGAAGAATGAGAGACAACCATACTAAAACGTACAATATTCTTTGGGGACTTGACAGGATAGATATGGCAAGATTGTTTCCCCTTGTGGGAGAGTCTAGGACCAGGGGCATAATCTCAGAATAAGGGTGAGGAATTTCTTCCCTGAGACTAGTGATTTCTTTACACAGGGCTGTTGAGGCTGGGTCATTAAATATATTCAAGGCTTGACAAAGAGAAATATTTAATCTGTAAAAGGATCAAGGGTTATGGGGACAAAGTGGTTAAGTGAAATTAAGGACCAACAGATAAGTCATGGTCTCATTGAATGACAGAGTGGACTTGATGGGCTGCATGGTCTACTTCTCCTACATCATACTGCAATATATGTTTTGTGGTGCCATCCAACTGGAGATGGTGGAAATGGCAGAGGATGATGTGCAGAGTGGTGGAGTGGAAAGTATGGACAAGGGATATCATATTATTGTTCTGGGAAGTGATGGAGGGTTCACAGCAGAAGTGTATGAGGTGGGTTGGAGTGGTTGATAAGGTGGGGGGGTGATTTTTAAATTCTTGATTGAGAACAAAGGAGATATTGTTGGATGCTGTCCAATGGAATCAGTGAAACAGTTGCTGAGGAAACAGGAACTGGGAGAATGAAATGGAAGTGGAGTATGAGGAAGACCCTAGCCAGAGTAACTGTGGGCGTCAGTGGGTTTGTAATGGATATTGGTTAAACAATCAATCTCTGGAAGAGGAAACAGGGAAGTTAAGGAAAGGAAGAGAAGAGTCCAAGATGGACCAGGTGAAGGTAAGAGAAGATTGGAAATTGGAAGCAAAACTGATTAGTTTTTCCAATTCTGGATGAGCCGGAAACCCCCCTGAAGACATCATCAATATCTCAGAGAAAGTGTGTGGATGGGGGCCTGAATAGGATTGAAACAAGGAATGCTCCATAGACTTTGCTAAGAGACAGGCATAGCTGGGATTTATGCAGGTATCCATAGCCACACCTTTAGACTTGGAGAAAATTAAATAAGTTAAAGGCAACTTTGTTCAAAGTGAGAACGAGCTCAGGCAGGTGGAGGAGGGGTATAGTGGAAGGAGACTGTTCAGGTGGTTTTTCGGGGGTGGGGTTGGGGGTTACTGAGATGGAAATCAATGGAGGGGAGATCTCCAGAAGAGATGAATTCAATGACAGCATGATATTCAACAGTAGACTCGTAGTCCAGGGGGAGGTAGGAATTCAGGTTGTAGGTTTGCCCACTGAGCTGGAAGGTTTGTTTTCTGACATTTCATCATCATGCTAGGTAACATCATCATTGAGCCTCTGGTGAAGCACTGGTTTTCTGTCCTGCTTTCTATTTATGTGTCTTGATCTGTTAAGGTGGGTCCTATCATTTCCAGTTCTTTTTCTCAGAGGCTGCTAAATGGGGTCCAAGTTGAAGTGTTTATTGATGGAGTTCCAGTTTGAATGCCATGCCTCTAGGAATTCCCATGAGTGTTTCTGTTTAGCCTGCCCTAGGATGGATGTGTTGTCCCAGTCGAAGTGGTGTCCCTTCTTCGTCGCCGTGTAAGGATGCTAGTGATAGCTGGTCATGTCTTTTGGTAGCTAGTTGGTGTTCGTGTATCCTGGTGGCTGGTCTTCTGCCTGTCTGTCCAATGTAGTGTTTGTTACAGTCCTTGCAGGGTATTTTGTAAATGCCATTTGTTTTGCTGATTATTGGTATAGGAAGTGTCTGAGAGTTGGCACACCCCCATCTGTGAGGTAAAGGTCACCATCCTTATCAGCAAGAATGATAACAGATTCAGTGTTGTACCTGAGAGAAAACAAAGTGCAGCAAGCTTGGAGGGAGAGAGATTAGAGTGGGTGAGGGGAGCAGAGAGATTAAGCCAACTGATGTCCCATTGGCAGTTCTCAGTGAAAAGATTGCATGCACGTAAATGGCCAGAGGGAGGGGTCCAGATTCGGGATGAGTATTGGAGGTGGTCGAAAAGGTCTGTGTGGTGGGCAGAGGACTTCTGTTCAAAAAAGCGGGCATGCAGCTGTACGCAACAGAAAGCAGATCAGTGTCATATCCTGCCCAAACTTAATTGAGGTTGGGTTACAAAGGAATAAATGCCAAGTTCTTTGAGCACAGATCATTCAGCTTCAGAAAGGGGAAGGTCAAAGGGAGTCGTGAATGCATAGCACACTGTTGGAGATACTGGTGGACTTGATCTTCCTACTGCAACAACTGTTATCTGTTTTACTTTGTGCAGTTCTGCAATTAGCTAATCTTGTAAGTCCATCCCCAAAACGTGAGGTAACTATTGACACAACTACAGTGCTTAGTAACAATGTTAATCTGTTGACATGTCATCACAAAACTCCTCATGTTCTCTTTTCCTCCTTTTGATCTTTTATTTTTGTCTATACGGCTGGTTTAGTTTAGAATATTCCTGAAATTAGAACTGTTTATCTAAACTGACACTTTAATTGAGTACTGAGGCTAGAGGTATTGTCTTTCAGTTAACGTGTGAGGTTTGCCAGTTCATGTTGGTACAAAACATCCCAGAATATTACAGGCAGTACCTTGGTTGTGAACGGGTTTCTCTCTGGAATCTGTTTGCATGTTGACTTGTACACTAGTTGGAACAAATGCAGAATGAAATAAAATAGCCATTCATAACTCTGTATGTCAGATCTTTAAAATTACACCAATGTATGTGATCCCATTCATAAGTTGGACATTTGTAAATTGAAGAACCCATGTATTTGAAAAGGAGACTTTATTTACCCTTCTAATATCCCTTCTGACCAATACCATTTAATTTGACCATCTGTTCAATTTGCGGGCCTTGCTACAGTGACAATGCTTAGATAAGAAATTTCTTGGTTACAGGTGTCCTGAGGACTCGACAGGTGCTATGTTAATGCAGGCTCCTTCATTCTTGCTGATGAGTACTTGATGGTTGAGAGAGTTCACAACGGTATGTCAAAGAGGAAACATTGGAGCACTCGACTGTGGATACAACAGAATACTGGAGCCCCAGCTGAACTGTCATTGCAATGTTATTGCACACTAGACAAAATGAAATCACATGCAACAAAGCTGTTCTGAAATTCCCTACTATTCTTAATGATTTAGAAATGTGATTTTCTTGAAACATAAGCAAAAGCTAAATATGCTTTATATTATTTTTCAATCAGATGGGTGACATCAGATTTTTGTTTTAACCATTTCTTGGAAGCAGAATCTGAATTCCATTAATCGGGGAATACAGCAGGATAACGCCTTAAAGTGGTCTCATTCTTGTGGGAACCATATACCTCCTGCTATCTGTTTTCAATTGAGAGAAAACATTTCTAAGTCAAAATCCCACAATGAATGAGTCTTTCCAAGTCGTGCTGTTAGTTTGCTGATTCTGAGGCTAGGCTGTGGAGAGATGAGATTTTTTCCAGTTAATCTTGTTCCCAGAATTCCGTCCTGTTTCACTTCTCGTCATTCGCTGTGCTGAAAGCCATAAGTAGCGCTGGCAGGGATGGAGGTTGAGAGTCATGGCTCCACTAAGATTGGCTTTATTTTAAAAACATGTTACTGGGGGTATGTGTGATTTTATAAAAGGAAGGCAGCAGTTCAGTGAGAAGGTTTTAATGAAGCTTTGTTAAACAGGAAATATTTCCCAAGAACAGAAGAATAAGGTTGAAAAGAAACATGATTGATGGTGAAAATTGATTTTTTTAAACATATTATTAGTTCACCGGACATGATCTTCATGTGCCAGGCCAGTGTTTATAACCCTTTTCCCAACTGCCCTTGAACTGGTAAACCACCTGCCGTGATGGCCTGGAACCGAGATGATTGACCTCCAAAAGCCACACCAGTTTTTGTTTGTGCTGGTATAACCTTGAGCATTGGAGAATTTTGCTAAGGCTCCTTTGATACCACAACACAGTCAAATGAGGCCTTGATGTCAAGGACAGTCACTTTGCCTATGGAATTCAGCTTTTGTTCCTGATTTGATTAGGGTTGTAATAAAGTCAAGAGTCAAGTGCTCCTGGCACACCCCAAACTGGAGTTGGTGAGCAGGTTATTCCTGAGCAAGTGTTACTTTTAAAGTCCAGCTCCTTCCCTCACTTTGATCAAGCATAGATTGGATAACGTTGTAGGTTTTTTTCCAGTAGTTTGAATGCCAATAATGAGTCAAACAGCCTCCTACTGATGTAATGATTAAGTTTGAGATTGCTTGTTTAACGGAACATACAAATGATGGAGGAGGGGAAGTATCAGTCAACCATGGAAATCATTGGCAGTAGTTTACTGAACTCAATTATTTATATTTGTTGTTTTTAAAAATTCACTTGCAAATGAACACTTGTACATTTTCTACTCATATTCATGTGTCAGTAATTCTGCAGGAGTAGATGGGCTTTGGCTGAAATATATGTGCTGTACCTGAACTGTCCATGTGCCTGTCTACAAGCAGGAACTGATGCCAAAACTAAGAGAATTAGAATTAGCCTTATTGTTACATGTACTCATACGAGTGCAGTGAAAGGTTGACACCTCATTACGACATCATCTTAGGTACAAAGATACCTTGGTACAGATTCTTAATTTTTTCTGAAGAATTTGTACTTAATAAACTAAAGAAATAAAAAGTCTACCATCACAGGAGGCTCAAGGATGGGAGGAAAGGCTGGACACCCATGCTGATGCCAGGAGTCAGCGATAACTTCACTGGAGGCTCAAGGACGTAAGAAGGAAAAGAAAATACAAAAAGAGAAAAGAAGAAAAGGAACGGAAGGAGTGGATGGGTTCTGGTTGAGGAGTCCTACTCTGCCGCCATCTTGGATGATGATGAGAGAGGCATTTTTAGTTCAGTAGTGAAGATATGTAAAGAGCTGATGGTTGCTTGGCCAAATAGATCTCCTGATTTACCAGAGCTTTCAGTTTAATTAGGGAGCAGGTGGCTTTCCATGTGCTTTTGGGCCCGAGCTTGCTATGTTAGTGCTCCCTGCACATCAAGGCTGGACCCAGCCAGAGGGGCTGGTGTTAATGACATGCACACTACATGTTTTAGCCTGTGAATGGAGTTGCAGAGATTGCCCTCTGGCTTCCATCTGCCATTGTGAAAGTGTATTCATGCAGCTAGATTAATTTAAACTGCTTTTGCAGGTTTGATCATGATTTTGTATTGGAAAAGTAAATTTATAGCAGTAAGCACATTTTGTAGAAATAAAATTTTAAAAACTAAACCCTGAGTTCTCTACCTTGATGGTTCTGTTAAGAAACACTCAGTGCTAGTCAGCTGGCTCTCAAACATCATAGCAAACATTGCAAAGAGTCACCTTGGTCATTTTTCAATGGTTAATTCAGAGCAAGTTGCTTTCCTTCTGGTCCTGTTGGAGCTCAATACTTAGAGGCTGTCCTGGCATTTAATTAGATTTAGATTTATTGTTATATACTGTATATAAAAATCCAGTGAAGAGTGTTTCTTCATGTGTTACGTACAAAGTATTGCCATGCTCCGGTGCCATCTTGAAACACTGAATATAATGTGAGCTTTTACTGTAAAAGTTCATCTTCCTCTCTCTTCTTGTTTGTCCTTCACTGCCCTCCAGTTGCTGCTGGGTCTCTGTCACAGGCTCTGGGGTATCAGTGATGGGTCTCCTCCATTACCACTCCCATGACCGCATTCAAGCTGGTGCCATGGGCATGGGGATGTGTGGGTTCCATATCTGATGCTCCTTCAGATGCTGCCTCCAATCCACCATCCGTCCCTTTCGCTGATGCTTCAGCTTCGGGCACCCGGGCCTAGCTGCGGACCTGGAGCCTCAGCCCAGCCTGTTAGTTTAGGAGATCCCGGGCTGGGGTGGAGCTGCAGCCAACTCGTCCTGGTGTTGCTGCTGCTGCTGCCACTGAAGGCCTCTTCCTTCGCCTGCCATGCTCCAGGCTTTAAAGAAGAAAGAGAAAAAAGAAAGAAAGTGGACGAGCCTTGTGCTTGGCCACCCTACACCTACCATCTTGATCTTCGGATTGGGGGATGATCAGTACCTCTGTTCCATTTGCATGCTTTTGTCCACAACTCCAATATCCAAGTCAAAGTCTACCACCCAGTCTTGAAAATCTCAGTTGATCCAGTATCCTCATCCCTTTGGAAGACAGCATTCTGAAATTATATCATCCTTGTCTGAAAAGAGCTTACCCTCCTGAGCGGCCCAACTCGAAGGTTGTGTGAAGAACCTCCACTAAAGGAAGCAGTTTTTTTGTATTTATTTTATTGAATTCATTTATATTTTTGAACGAATTTTATTTTTAAAATCAAACCAGATTTCAGCAAATGAAGCAGAAATATAGCTTTCAGGCCATCAAAATATTGCCCTCACTGTGCGATGTATTTGGATTCACAAATGCAAGAAATATCTCTTTCCAAAATTTGTCAGTCTTTAATTGCAAGGCATGCTCAAGCAACCATGAGGAAATGGTAGGGGATGCTATGAAGGTTGGGAGAAAACCGAACTGGTACTTTCAAGGCAAACCTGATTCAAACATGGCCAACACCGGGTCAGCAAAGAACACTGAGTGTATTAAGAATCCCTTGTTTAACTATGGACTGGAATCATGTCTTGGTGTGACTACGTATGGTCAGCAAAGGACATTAGTCAACCATTTGTGAGTTTTTAATGACAAACTGAAGGCTTTCTTGGTTATTTCCTGGTGTCAACTCAAGCATGACCAGATTTCATTGACTTCAGTTTCACAAAGTTTTGTGGTGGGAACTGAGGTCTCAGTCTTGAATTCCCAGCCTGCAGCATAACATCAAGGGTACTGTACAGTATAAATACTGTACCATTTATTATAGCTGCATAGCACCATTCAATGGCTGTAAATGCCTTTGTATGTATGTTTTGAGAGAGTATAAATCCTGCTAGATTCAGACCATTACTCACCACGTGTGTGTCTACTTGGCTCTGTTGTTAATATTTTTGCCTTCATGTTAGAAGTTTCCAACCATGCTTCTGGCTGTCTATCACTTATTCATAGAATCCTAGCCTCCCTACAGCATGGAGACAGGTCATTCGTAGATATCTGTTTCAGTATAGAAGTGAACGAGTTCTTCTTTTGCAGCATGCGTGATCCTCAACTTGAAATGTTAGACCAAGATCCTGCCTGCTTCTGGTGGAAGTTAACAGTTGCTTGAGACTTGAGACCTCAGAAGTGCCAAGGCCTGCACACGCTTAGGTTACGGGAAAGTAAGGTTCATAAAGGCTGAGATTGGAGACACAGAGACCGATATCAAATGCACTGCGAATTTAGGTGAAAGGTGACGTCAAGGAGCATGTGTCATCAACTGTTGCAAAGCTAACTATCTAACCAAATCGTCACCATTCAAAGTCAAAGCATTTATTCCTGTGGAAGATTATTATCAGTAGTTTGCACAAATATTCAGCCAGTTAAACCTGGTAATGGATTGGGAGTGGTTAGTAAATTGTTGAACAGTTGCAACACAAAGTAATCGAATAAAATACTTTTGAATGTGATAAGGCAGTAGATAAAGGCAAACTCCTTTCCTTCAAAGACCAGTAACAATGATACAAATGTTACAATGTTTGCAGTTTTAGCATCCGTTTATGCTCTCTGTTAGGCTGTAATTACCCTGTCAAAAGTCCTCGGCATCTTGAGTTTCATTACAATCTCCTCCTTTTGTTGTAAACTTCAAATATTAGGCCCAACCTCAACATTTTATCATTAGACAATCCTTCATCCCAAGAATCAACCCAGTGAACTTTCTTTGAACTCCTCCCAATGCAAGTATATTACTCCTTATGGAAATCACAACTGTATTTAGTAGTCAAAATGCAGATTTATCAAAGTTCTGTACATCACTTTACAGATATTTTTTGGTCCTCACAATATTTGGAGGAATCTTTATTGTTTTATGAGGAAAGACTAGACCTGTATCCTCTGGAGTTTAGAAGAATCAGAGGAGATTTATGTAATATACCGGGGGTTGGGGGCACGTGGAAAGGTGTTTCCTTGTGGAACAATCTAGAACTAGGGATCATAGTTAAAACAAACCTCTCCGTTAAGGTGGAAATGAGGATTTTGTTTTTGAGGATTGAGTGTCTTTGGAACTCCCTTCCTCAAAAAACAGTGGATGCAGAATTTATTAAAGTTTAAAAATCACATAACACCAGGTTATAGCGAGTTTTCAGAAGATTTGTAGCTCAGGTTAAGGTTCTTGATTTAGTTTCACCCACTGAGCTGGAAGGTTCGTTTTCAGGCGTTTTATCACCATACTAGGTAACCTCATCAGTGAGCCTCCGGATGAAGCACTGGTGGTATGGTCTCCTTGGGTTGGTGATGTCTCAGGTCTCCTTGGGTTGGTGATGTCTCAGGGAATGGTAAATGGGATCCAAGTCCATGTGTTTGTTTTGGAGTTCCGGTTGGAAGGCCATGCCTGTAGGAATTCTCATGTGTGTTTTGTTTGGTTTTTCCGAGGATGGATGTGTTGTCCCAGTCAAAGTGGTGTCCTTCCTTATCTGTATGTAAGGATACTAGTGAGAGTGGGTCATGTCTTTTTGTGGCTAGTTGATGTTCATGTATCCTGGTGGCTAGTTTTCTGCCTGTTTGTCCAATGTAGTGTTTGTTACAGTTCTTGCAAGTTACTTTGTTAATGACATTAGTTTTGCTCATTGTCTGCATAGGGTCTTTCAAGTTCATTAGCTGCTGTTTTAGTGTGTTAGTGGGTTTGTGGGCTACCATGATGCCAAGGGGTCTGAGTAGTCTGGCAGTCATTTCCGAGATGCCTTTGATATAGGGGAGAGTGGCTAGGGTTTCTGGACATGTTTTGTCTGCTTGTTTGGGTTTGTTGCAGAGAAATCAGCAGACTGTTCATTGGGTACCCGTTCTTTTTGAATACACTGTATAGGTGATTTCTCAGTAACAAACCCCAACAAGCAGACAAAACACGTCCAGAAACCCTAGCCACTCTCCTCTACTTCAAAGACATCTTGGAAATGACTGCCAGACTACTGAGACTAAAACAGCAGCTAATGAACTTGAAAGACCCTATACAGACAACTAGCAAAACTAATGTCATTGACAAAGTACCTTGCAAGAACTGTAACAAACACTACATTGGACAAACAGGCAGAAAACTAGCCACCAGGATACATGAACATCAACTAGCCACAAAAAGACATGACCCACTCTCACTAGTATCCTTACATACAGATGAGGTAGAACACCACTTTGACTGGGACAACACATCCATCCTAGGACAAGCCAAACAGAGACATGCACGAGAATTCCTAGAGGCATGGCATTCCAACCGGAACTCTATCAACAAACACATTGACTTGGATCCCATTGCCACACGCTGAGAAAAAGAACCGGAAATGACATCATCACAGGAAATGACATAGTCAACCCAAGGAAACTTAAACACTTAAATAAAAAGCTGGCCATGCCACAATGCTTCATCCGGAAGCGCATTGATGACGCTACCGCTGATGATGATAGCTTTCGGAGTGCTCCGAAAGCTAGTGCTTCCAAATAAGCCTGGTGATTCTAACCTGGTGATGTGATTTTTAACTTTGTCCACTCCAGTACAACATCAGTTCTTCCACATCAGAATTTTAAAATATTTTTAAGGCCGATGTAGATACATTCTTGATTACAAAGGGGATGAAAGATTACTGGAAACGCAGGAATGTAGTGCCATCATCTTATTGAATGATGGAACAAGTTTGAAGGGCTGAGTGGCCTGTTGTTGTTGTTGTTGTTGTTGTTGTCGTCACCTGCTGATCTATCTATTTTTGTTTTACCAGGAATTGTGATTACAATAGTCAGTTCCTTCATCGAAGTCATGAATATGGAATAAATTATTGATCCTTCAGACTTTAAGTTCCACTGGTTATTGTTTACCAAGTTAAAAATGGCATATCTACTGGAGTTTGTTTCATGATAATTAGCAAACTTTTTAACTTGTTCATGGAAAGTCAGTATTTGGTGCCCATCTCTAATTGTTCTAAAGAAGATGGAGATGAGCTGCTGTGATATCCTCAGGCTAAAAATGATGGACCTTCATTCGACAGTCATGAACATCTTCCTTTGTTATAGTTCTGTTCCAACCAGTGGAGGTTTTTTTCCAATCTTGCAGAGGGTGTTCTACCCATGTATTTACTACCCATGTATTTACTGCCCTTGTCCTTCGAGACAATAGTGATCATAGATTGGAAGGTGCTGTCTAAGGAGCCTTGATGAATATCTTGTAGATCGTACACGCGACTGGATCAGTGGTGGAGTTAATGAATGTTTGTGATTCTTGTCCCAAGCAAGTTACTGTCTAGCTTGTGTCAAGTCACCTTAAGTGATGGAGCTGCAGTCATCCAGTTAGGTGGAGTATATTTCATCGTGCTCCTAATTTGTGACTTGTAGATGCTGGACAAGTTAGGGAAGACAAGTAAGTTACTCACTGTGGGATTCCTGAACTCTGAGCTGCCCTTGTAGTCACGTTATTTATATGGTGGTTCAGCTCAATGTCTGGCCAATGATAACACCAACAATACTGATTGTGGGAAATTGTGGTAATGCCATTGAATGTCAAGGACAATAGTTAAAGTTCCTTTTGGAGATGGTCATCGCCTGGCACTTGTGTGGCATGAATGTTTCTTCCCACTTGTTAGCCCAAACCTGGATATTTTCTAGTTGTTGCATCGGGACATAGTCTACTTCAGTATCTGAGGAGTTACAAATGGTACTGAACTTTGTGCAATCATTCGTGAACATCTCCACTTCTGACCTTATGAAAGAGGGAAGGCCATTGCTGAAGCAGCTGAAGATGCTTGGGCTTGGGACACTACCCTGAGGAACTCCTGTAGAGATGTCCTGGAGCTGAGATGACTGACCTCCAACAAATACAACAAACTTCCCGTGTAACAGTGAAGACGTTCCCTCAGATTCCAGTTGGCTCGAGTTTTGCCCGAGCTCGTTGATGTAAAAGGCTCTCGCCTTAATTCTGGAATTCTGTTTTTTTTTTGTTCCTGTTTGAACCAAGGCTGTAATGAGATCAGGAGCTTTGTTGCCCTAAGACCATAAGACATATGGGCATTTCAACACCACTTACCCGCATTCTCCCCGTAGTCCTTAATTCCTGCTAGAACCCAAACTGAGTGTCAGTGAGCAGGTTATTGCTGAGCAGCTGCTGCTTGGTAGCACTGTTGATGACCTCTTCTTTCACTTTCCTGATGATTAAGGGTGTATTGATGGGAACAGGAACTGGCTTGGTTTGATTTGTCCTTCTTTTTGTTTATAAGGCATATCTGGGTGATATTCCACATTTCCACATTTTAAATACTGGTTTTATAGCTGGACTGGACCAGCTTTAGCTCGGGATGTGGCAAGTTCAGGTCTTCAGTACTATTGCTGGAATGTTGTCAGGGCCCATAGCCTTTGCAGTATCCAGTACATTCCATCATTTATTGAGATTACTTGGAGTGAATTAAAGACTGACATATGTGCTGCTGGGGACTTTTGGAGGAGGCTGAGATGGATCTTTCACTGGCTGAAGATTGTTGAAAATGTTTCAGCTGTATCTTTTGCATAAAGGTACTGGGCTCTCCCATTATCGGGGATGGGATACTTGTAAAGCCTCATCCTCCAGTGAGTTGTTTAATTTGAGTACTACAATTCAGGACTGAATGTGACAGTACTGCAGAGCTTCGATCTGATCTATTGATTGTAGAATTACTTAGCCCACTTACCACTTTCTGTTTGGCATGCAAACAGACCTGTTTTATCGATAACAAGTTGAGACTTTATTCTTCAATCTGCCTAGTGCTGCTCCTGGCACACCTTACATTCTTCATTGAATCAGTGTTGATCCCCTGGCTTTTATCATGGAAAATGCTGGGCCATGAGATTGCAGAATGTTGAGGAGCTGAGTCAGCTGCTTCTTAAGGACCACAGTTGCATCATCGATGCCTTGTCTTCAGTTGGTACAATTGTTTCAAATCTATGTAGTACATTGGTAGTGCCACACAATGGAAGCTCCCCTTGATTTGAAGAGGAAACTTCGACTACAGAAGGACTGTGTGATGGTCACTTGTAACAGAATTGTCATGAACTGATACATCTGCTGCAGGCAGACTAGTGAGCATGAAGTCCAGTATGTTTTTCCCTTCTGTTGGTTCCTTCACTTCCTGCAGACCCAGTTGAGCAGCAGTGTCCTCTAATGTGATGAGCTTGATCAGTGCTTGTGCTGTCAAGCTGCTGTTGGCGATGACATTGACATTGACGTTCCTGATCCAGGGAGGTTTTATTGCTCATGTTGACCTGATGCCATGCAATTTTGTGGGTTTCACAGTCACTGTCGAGGACTCAGAGGGCAACTCTGTCCCGACTGTGTACCATTTTGCCTGTGCCTCTAGTGGCTGTACCTTAATGGTGGGACAGGGTATTCTGGGTTGCTGATGTTGTTGTCTAGGATATTGTATGGATAATATGTTCAGAGTATGATTATGTCAAGCTGTTGATTGACTTGTCTGACAAATGGTTCTCCCAATTTTGGCACTAGCCCCTAGATGTCAGAAAGGAGGACTTTGCAGTGTCAAGAGGATTGAGAATGGCATTGTCACTTCTCTTCCTTCGGTGAATACCAGGAAATTAGTCTGGTTTAATTCCTTTTTGAGATTTTTAAGTAGTTTCTAGAATTGAGTGGCTCGTTTGACCATTTCAGAATACAGTTACGAGTTAATCATATTGCCACAATCACATTTAGGCAAAAGCATGTAAGGACAGCAGATTTCATTTCCGAAAGGGCATTATTGAAACAGATTTTAATGACTACGTTTTAATTCCAGATTTTAATAAAATCCCATTCTACCATCTGTTGTGGGGAAATTCAAACCTTAATCCCCAGAGGGTCACTTAGGTCTGGATTACTAATCCTCTGATAACACAGCCATGCTATTGTCTCCCCTGAAGACTGATTAGATTAGACTTACAGTGTGGAAACAGGCCCTTCGGCCCAACAAGTCCACACCGACCCGCCGAAGCGCAACCCACCCATACCCCTACATATTACCCCTTACCTAACACTACGGGCAATTTTGCTTGGCCAATTCACCTGACCCGCACATCTTTGGACTGTGGGAGGAAACCGGAGCACCCGGAGGAAACCCACGCAGACACGGGGAGAACGTGCAAACTCCACACAGTCAGTCGCCTGAGTCGGGAATTGAACCCGGGTCTACAGGCGCTGTAAGGCAGCAGTGCTAACCACTGTGCCACCGTGCCGCCCAATGATATAGGGTGATAATTGCTGGGCTGGATTTGTCCTGCTTTTGTGGACAGGACATTTCTAGGCAATTTTCTACATTGGGGAGATTCCAGATTTGTAGCTGTATTGGAACTGCTTGGCTAGGGTTACGGCTTGTACTGGAACATGAGTCTTCAATACTATTGCCGGACTGTTGTCAGAGTCCATAGTTTTGTTGTATCCAGTGTCTGAAGCCATTTTTTGAAGGAGTGTATCTATCCGTGGTAATATATTACCCCAATACCATGAGTTTGTCAACTTGTATATACCTTTTATAGAATGCCTTTTGGAAACCCTATACTGAATCTCCTGTGTCTCTCCCAAATGTTACATTGTCATAGAGCTCTAGCAATTTTGTCATACGTAATTTCCCTCTCTCAAAACCATGTTGACTCTGCCTGGTTATTCCAAATGTTCTGCCACAACCATCTCAATAATGGATTCTAGCATTTTCCCAAAGACAGAGATTGACCAACTGCTTTGTCTTTCCTGTCTTCCACCATTCCATGTTATGTGTGGCTTTCCAACCTGCTGAGACTTTTCCAGAATCTAGAAGATTTTGGAAGATTCCAACTAAGCCATCTCCTTTATGACCCAAGGATGCGGACCATTTGGTTTAGGGATTTTTCAGCCTTCATCCCAGTATTTATTTCTTTAATGGTTGTGATTGTTATAAGTTTCTCCCTCTCATTTACCCTGTGCTTTTCTACAATTCTTGGTGAGTATTTTGTGTTTCTGCTCTGAAGACGAATACAGAAAACATGGTCCAAATCTGTGCCATTTCCCTGTTTCTCATTATTGATTTCACAGTCTTGCTTGACGTGTAAGAGACAGTGCTTACTCTGGCTGCTTTTATTCTTTTTATCTATTTGTACCGAGCTTTTATTGTCTATTTTTATCTATTCCTGGGTAGCTTTACGTTGTCCTTTTATCTTCACTGAAACAAGTAGCCAATGATACAGCATGCTGTCAGCCTATGTCTATATAGTAACTAAGTTATCCTTTATCTGTTAAGGTTGAATAGCATATGGAAGCATATTTTAATATTCCCTGATGTTGCATAACCTCTCTCACCTGCAGTACTTTCAGTAAAATGTTCGTTTTCTGCCCTGGCCAAACCTCCATGACCAGACACTAAATGTGTTGGTCACTTCATCACTGTTCTGTTGCAGGACTCTCTTCCTATCACTAGGTGATGCTAATCTTCTGTGTTAAGTATCTCATGGCTGCACCCGTCCGCAAATTTAATTCCAGTTTATTGAGTGTTTTTCGAGCCAAAAGGCAACTCCAACAGATTTATTTCAAAAGGACTCATCCATTATGTGATTAATGTTGCGAGAGTGTAAACTGCACCACGGAATTGTGCTAATTAACTGTGGATGCTTTTAAAATATACACGAAATAAATTGAATTTTCCTGAGATTTGTTGACAATAGATTTGTGGAGTGGGGCATGTTTCCTGAGATCAACTAAATGGCTGTTATTATTGAATCATTTAAATTAGACTGTAATGCTGTGAAGCTGAGTATATAAGTAAACTAATGTTCATTTTTTTTTCTTTTTTATTCAAATTGAATGTGTTGGATAATCGCAGTTGCCAAGAGCAAGTCGAAGTAAGTCACTGCTTGTGTTTTTAACACTATTGCTATGCTCTAAAAATGCTCAATACTTTGTTTGCTTGAGTTTTCACAAAACTGGAGATGGATCACTTTTTTGGGAAGGGAGCTCGAGAGGGTTTTTAAGATAAATCTCACGACAATCCGAATAGTTAGCAATTCCATCACCTTCAGGTAAATCAAAGTCAGGGGCTGAATGTAATGTTTGAAGGTTGTTGAGGGAAGCATGGAAGAAAATGCAGAATTGCAGACATAAAACTTCTAGACGTCACACCATGGGAAAGAGATGTCTTGGAACTGGGGAAATATTGTTGTAAATTACTATGTCTCAATGAAGGGAGCAAACATGACCCCAAGCCCCTGAATTGGGCATCCATTGTGGGGTAATGTTAATGGAAGCCATCATTGAAGATAAGGTCTTATTGTCCTAAAGTATCTGAACAGAAATAAAATCATTTAAAGTGGCTCACTGTGTTCAGAAAGGATGAGGCAAGGGTAGTCAAGTGATATTTGTATTTCAGTAAGACCTTTGATACACATTCCTAGGAAAATATGATACTGAGAATAAGTGGAAATAAAAAAGGGCTGGTGTCCTGCGATAGTTAGTTAGATGACTGTTGAAACGCAGAAGCTGATGACAGAAGGAGGTAGTGGCGTAGTGATAATGTCACTGGGTTAGCAGTCCAGAATCTCACGCTAATGCTCTGGGGACATGGCTCGAACCACATCGTGGTAGATAGTGAAATTTGAATTCATTAAAAATCTGGATTAGAAAAGCTGGGCAATAGCAACTATGTAGCTGCTGTTGATTGCTATTCATCTGGTTCACTAATGTCATTTAAGGAAGGATACTGCCATCCTCACTTGGTCTGGCCTACATGTGACTCCAGACTCAGAATAATGTGGATGACTCTGAACTACCCTCTGTCACTTCAGAACGGACAACAAATGCTGGCCTCTTCAGCAATACCCACATCCCAAGAACAAATTTTTAAAAATAATTTCCAAGTGGAGTCATAAGCAGCCTTTCTTTGGGACCAGTTTTCCTTCTTGACTCAATGTTGGTTGTCACAAGGTTTATAGGTTTTAAATTTGTGAATACTACAATGGAGACTTCTAAAACCTTCAGAAGTTATAGATTCTGAAACCGAATAGGCTCAGCTTAAGTAGGATTTGAACATATTGATTGGGTTGGTAGCAAATGACGTTCAATGTAGAAAAATGTTCAGAGCTCCCCATTTCTGCCATTCCCTTTCTTCATGCCTGGATCTGTTGTAGATGAACCAAGTGGTTTGACGAGCCAAGGATTTAGTTATTGTTGTACCACAAGACTAAAGGTAAAGTGGATGGATGTTGGTGGTTTTTTGAGTAGCAGTTACTGGGTTCTGGTAAGCACATTGTAGAGTGTAGTGGCTTCAAGTCTGTACTGTGTATGGGCACAACCAGCTTGTCCGGGGAATCTGTAGTTGCTCAGTGTCCTCTTGCAGTGTATGGATATCAGGCAGTTAGCATATTGGGCAGATTATGATTCTCCCTGAAGACTGATGGGGCTGTTGAGTCAGAGGATATAAAGATACAGCTGGCCTACACCAGTAGAGAATAGGAAACATAGGATGCCCTTAACGTTATAATTATTCTCTGGAGTTACTTTGGCAACCATGTATTCTGGACTCCACTGCTGGGGCTCGCTGTGATGCTCACTCAGTCATTTTTTTTTTCTCCACTCTGAAGTACCTACATCTTTAGAGAGAGGGGTGCTGGATCCACTCTCTCTGTCTTCACAGAGTGAGGAGGGGGATCCACACTTTCTCTGGTAATGCTTCTAAATCTGGATCTCGTCCCCTGGCACCTGATTCACAAATCTATTTTAAAACTGGGCCAGGATAACAAAGCTGGGTGAGGCAGTGTAAATGTTGCAAATTGGCTTTGATTCAGCAATTGAAATTAAAACAACATTAATATAAAATGCAGCTTTTTCACTTGAGTTTTTATTTGCTTAAGTTTGATTTCAAGCTCTTGGTGTTGATAAGCTATTCTTGTTGAAAGGTTGACAGTGCAAACTGAATTTGCATAATACCTGTTAATTGAAGAGCCATGCTTGTGAATCCATCATTCTGGGGGAGTGTTGATCTCATTGGTTTTTACTGAAGAGTCTGCAAGAACTTAGTTTCAAAACATCCTTTCATCTGAGCAGAAACATGTTTTTTTTCTGTTGTTACCCAACCTGAAAAGGCACCAGTAGGTATGGTTAGGGCTGGACAGGAACACGAGGAGACCTGTTGCACTTCCCTGCTTAGAACAATTGTGGTTTGAAGGGTTTGGTCTTTTCTGTGTCTGTCACTATTTGAAATGGTTCACTTTATGTGCGTCAGAGCTGTATCACTGTAATCGTCTTGCTGGATACCTGTTGTTTCCATTTCAACAGTAACTATTTGCATTACTCACTGTGTACAGTTTGTCCCTCTCCTGACAATCTTTGCTTCGCATTTATTGACGTCCTTTTATCAGTGGTACCTCGATTTTCTGAATTACTTTTTTGAGTCATTTCGTTTTGAAGGAAAAAGATGATCATACATTGTTCCTGGTACTTTGGGTGGGAGTAAGGTCAATATTCTTGTTCTTCAGCTGTTAGTGATATTGAGTAACTGCTGCTAGTAAATGTGTGAGTAGCTGTTTTATCTTTTCCCCTTTCACTTGTAGAACAGCTGTGTAAAGAGTCATTGAGGTGATCTCAGATCCTTACAGCACACAGAAAAGTCAGCTTTTCTGTTTCCTCGACTACCCCACTGCCTGAGCCAAGTTCCTCGTGTCGAGTTTCAAATGCTGTCCTTCTGCTCACCTGCTGACTAGAATCTATGATGATGTCCAAAATGGACTAAGAGATTCATTTAAAGCATTAAATTCTTGATATGTGCACCAACCCACTACTGCCAAAAGTATTTTTATTAAATCTTTATATGTTTTGACCTAAGTCAACTAGTAAAACTACCAGTTATATTTATAGTTTAATCGCTGATTTAAATACAGTAGAAGTCAGATCCTGTAGTCAGCAATCCAATTCTATCCTGACTATGGCTTTTGGACTGGGTGTTGGCATTTTGAAAACACTTTTCATTAACAAAGAAAAGTCAAATTGTTAGAAGTTTGAATTAGGACATTGAAATTACACCACATGGGAGGCATTTTTTTTCTTAAATGGGTTGTGTTTTCATTGTAGAGATTGATGACATAATGGTTGCATTACTGGATTAGTAATCCAAAGGCCTGAACTAACGATCCAGGAACAGGCTCCCATTATCTCCATGTTTGCATTGTTCAGAAATGACTTCATGAGTTCAATTCCCAGCACAGCAGCTGGGGAATTTAAATTCAGTTAATAAGTATTTCTGGAATAAAAACTGGAATCTGTAATGGTGACTGAGCAGCTACCGGAATCAGTGTCTGACTCACTAATGTAGAGAAGGAAATTTGCCATCCTTACCCAGTTTGACTGACGCGTGACATCAAAGCCACAGCAACATAGTTGGCCTTTAACTGTCCTTCCAAATGGCCTAGCGAGCCACTCAGTTGTCAAGAACGTGGTTCACCACTATCTTTTCAAGGGTAAAAAGGAATAAACAATTAAAAACTGTTTTGCACCCCCACCCAGCCCGTTAATTGCCATAGATGCTCATATCCCACGAATGAACAGAAAGAAATTAACTTGATACAACAATACTGTCTAAAGAGGCATTTTTCAGGTTTGTCTCCTCTTTGATGCAATTTGAGTTCTAGAATATTCAAACGACACGAGTTGATAATTGTGCCAACCTCTCTCGATGCACAAAGGGAGTTACTTTGTCGGATCAAATCTGTTCAGTATCATCCAAAACTGAAACGTGGAAGTATTTTACTCAATGGCTTACTATCTTCAGCCCTATATAGACTTTCCAGAAGTTACCCCATTGCAGCGTTTTATTATTGTAACTGGGTCCAAAGTATCTGTTTGTTAAACCTAATTATCACTCTAAACTCTTGCATTCAGTGGAGACTTTGACATTAATGATATTTCCTTAGAAGTATTGGAAAGATCTTTGCTCAGTCATGGCAAGAATATAGTGTAAGATCAGAAAAGCCCTTTTGATCCATCTAACCCATGCTGGAGTTTAGGAAAGTTAGTTTTTAAGTAAAAAATAGTTTCTTATTCCCAAGACTGACTTTTCAGCTGTCAAACCTAAGACTCAGTTGCCATTTTGTATGACCAGCAGTAGAGTCAAATATATTGGTCCTATTTAATATGTTCTTGGCATGTGGGTGATGCTGGCAAGGCTGCACTTATTGGGTAAAAACAATGACTGCAGATGCTGGAAACCAGATTCTGAATCAGTTTCGCTGCTCGTTGGATGCTGCCTGAGCAGCCAGGCTGCACTTATTGTCCACTCCACCTTCCCCTTGGATGGTGATCGGTGCTCTGTCCTGGGACTGCTTCAATCCTGGGTTTGCTGTTGCTCCCATGGTGGTGTGGTGTTGGATAGAGGTTCCAAACTGTAGACACAGTAATGATAGTGGTACATGCTGAGTGAAGTTGGTGTGTGATTTCAAGGATACCTGGGAAGTGCTGAACTTTACATGATTTTGCTTCTTGTGCCTTCACTGTGGTAGAGGCTGTAAGGCTGTGAAATGCTGTTAGGTCAGAGCTCCTCTTCCAGCTGCTGGACTAGAACAGGAAGGTGGTACGTCTTCAGCATTTCATCAATGTACACCTGAAACTGCAAGTTGGTATCCTTTACTCACTCCCCTCATTCCCCTTGACCCCGCTCCCTTCACCCTCCAGTCCATCTCACTGTCTCCACTCTATATCTCTCTCAGTCCCTCACTCGATGCCAGTTGCCTCCTTCCCATTCTGTGCCCTGTTCCCTTTCTGTCAGTGACTGGAAACTATGAGGGAGAAGAGAGTGAGCAGGATGAGGAGAGCTGAGGGAGTAGTGAGTGGGGGTAGACAAGTGTCAGCATGGGACACCGAGCAATTCAGGAGCTTGAAATTTTAACTGGATTGCTTCAAAGCAATTGAAAAACACATTTTATTGCATTTGTGAAATTTTTTCTTTGCATTACTCACTGTGACGTATGACCCTGTTCTTTGATGCAAACAGTTACCTGCAGTGCTGCTAGCAGTGACATCAGCAGCAGCTGCCTGGATGCTGAGTTGCTGTGGTACCAAATTCAGTATCCCAGTAAATGTGGTTTCCTGCAGATGGTTAGAGTGGACCAGGATAGAGGAGATGCTTGTTGAGACTATTCCCAACAGCGCTGGTCAAACGTGTCATCATACTCATTAGAAATGGTAGACCAACTGCGCCTGGAATATTTCAAAACATTAATGTTTGTGCTGAGTGATTATACTGTCATAAATACATAAAGTAGCACAAATGCATAAAGACTTCTGCGCTATCTTTAGAGGCATTATAAAGCATTTATACAATATAACAGCATCATTTCTAGGCTTTAGTGTGTTGTGGGTTTAATAAATGGTAGTGTTCCAACTCGGGCAGAGGACTTGTTTTTCTTTCAGATTACTGCCTTTCATGGTCAATCAGCTGCGATGACCTTTTATTCAATATCCCCAAGCTGTTGTACTTCACCCAGTCCTGATGGCTGCAGATTATTTGCATTTGGTTGTATTTTTAGCACTTCCTGGTAAGATATGTGTAATACCTTAATGCTATGATGGGAAATGTCCTGACAAAATCTTTTTTCATCATCTGAAAGGTTAATGTTTTTTGGTATCACTCCTTTGTTTCCTTGTTAAATCATCTGTTAGGGCCAGGATAATGACGCTACACAAAGTGGAAGATTGCAGATTTGATTCTTGTTGAATGTGAGCTTATATCCAGTAAAATGTCTGTTGGGTGCTAGGAGTGGTGTAAGCCAGAGAGAATTAACATAAGCTAGTGTTCCTCTCCTGAATGCTATCTACTGATTCCTGCTAGTTGACTGTCATGTTAGGATGAGGTTTTGTTCTACAGTGATGCCCCTCACAACTAAATAATCTGTCAATACTGTCAGGTCATGTCTGAAGAACTTCCAATTCAAGGAATCTTTGAATCGTTACAGCATACAGAGAGCCATTGGCCCTGTCGTGCCTGCACTGTCTCTGAATGAGTAGTTCACCAAGGGCCATTCTCTTGCCTTCTCCCCAAAACCCTACACATTCTTTCTTTTCAGATCATAATAAATGAATAATTCCCCTTGGAGTGCTTTGATTGAATTTACTTCCTCAACAATCCTGGACAGTACAGTCCAGATCCTCATCACTCGTTGCATGAAAATGTTTTCCTTCTGTCACCATTTCTTCTTTTGCCAGTTATCTTAAATCTGTACTTCCCATTCTCATTCTTTCCATCAACAGGAACAGTTTCTTCCTATCTACCCTGTCCAAGCCCCTCATGAATATCTCGACTAAATTTCCTTTCAAACTTCTGTAAAAAGGAAAACAATCCCAACTCCCCGAATTTACTTAAATCCCTCCTGGATTTAAGTTCAAACTGAAGTTGAAATGTGAAGCAAAAAAGATGAAGGGGACATGCGAGTCCTGTTTTAAATAATTTCCTTTCAGATGCTGGCACAGGCTGTATATTGCTCTTGATCATATCTAAACGGGTTGTATTGGCTGCACCTAATTCAAGAATGCTGACAATTTTATTTTAATCTTTTGGAGAAGTTGTTCATTAGACAGAATTTTTCTTGTAAAGTCCTAGAAGAAGAAGAACATTTGGAAATCCAACCAAGTTAGTTGATTGTGGCTTGAGTAGATGAATCGGTCTCATTAAGGGTATTGTAAAATAACTGTGCAGTAAAGTTACTGGACTTGCAGTTCAGAGGCTGAACACACAATCTGGACGCATGAGTTCAAATCCCACGAAGAGAGATATGAAAATTAAATTTTAAAAAGAAATAAATCAGGAATAGGAAACCATCACTACATAAATCATCAGTGACAATAAAACAACTGACTCATTGTTAAAAGTCCAACCGGTTCATTGGAGAAGGAGATCTGCTGTTTTTACTGGATCTGGTTTACATGTGATAAACAGCAATCTGGTTGACTCTCTCAATTGCATTAAAAAAATGGTCTACCGGCCACTCAGAACTGCTGTGAAAACCAGAATGTACAGGGACTGTATTAGCAAGAAAGTAACTAATGTAGGCAAGTTAAAGATAGGCAATAAATGCTAGTTTTTTTCAGCAATGCCCACATCCTGTGAATGGATAAAGTACCAAAGTGCTTTGATTTCTAGGAATAGCATAATCATTTAGAACGTTGGCGTTAACAAGCTCATCCTCCGTGTAATGTGCCTGCATTTTCACATTCACATTCGATATTGCAAATCTTTAACTTGCTTCTATGACACACAATTTACAATTTGTGCAAATCGTGACAGCCCATGGTCGAATTGTCTCTGACCTCCCTGAGCTACACTGGTTCTCAAAATAAGATTATACAACAGTGGCTCAGCCTTTGCTCTTCAATTCCATGTTGCTGGCCATTCCTTTCAGCCTTGAATCTGTATTACATCAGTAACTGCGCTTTAAATCTAATACATTGGTTAAATGCACTCTTGGATCATCCAGAATATGTGATAAGTTGCTACATAAATGAACCCTCTTGCCAATTCCACACGAACGTCACCCTGTCACTTAGTATTGTCCATCTTTTCCTATTTTTTAAGAATCCTTTTGCTTAGCTGTTCCATTCCCCTAATCATTCAATGACCACTATAATTTAAAGGCCAGAGACAATGTTGTGGGAGTGTTAAAGAAATATGGGTTATGATCATTGAAAAATGTAGATCTGAATGGTTTACTGGCAGAGCTGGAGCTCAGTAACGTTTTGTTAAATTTTGACAGGTCCATCCTTGTGAGGATGGTGAGTGCAGCTGGAAGTGGCTACTGCTTCAATACAAAGAGGAGCCGACTACGGGACAAACTCATTCTGAGAAAACATGATCCGATAGGTAAATTGGAATGTGCGATTTGCAACTGCTGCAGGTGAATGTGTCACATGCTGGTGTCTTCATTACAGGTGTTATTAATTCTTATCCATTAATCTCATATGATAACTCTAATTGCCCATTGCTTACTTATAACCTATTAAAATGTTATGCTTATTTATAGTATATTTATGTTATGTCTTTGCATCTTGTTATGATTACACCTTTCTCACCTTGTTTCACTTGAAATACATATACAGTTTTGGCTCCCTTTGTGAAACAGAATAAAATCTAACTATTCAATTTTTAAAAATTCTTTCAAGGGATGTGGGTTAATCATTGATTAGGCTAGCATTTATACCCATGCCTTATTACCTTTTGAGAAGGTGATGGATTGCAATCTAAGTGATGAATTGATCTAAATATGATCTAGAACAGCAAGCAGAATGTTATACAGAACGATACATCTTTTTTGTCCTCTATTCATAGTGATAGGGATGCACAACGTATCGTCAATCGAAAATGTGGTGACCCGTTAAACAGAAATGATTAGCACATTAGGTTGTTCGGCCAAGTAGTCCATGTTGGTTATTTCCTTTTCGAAAACAGTGGTCCTAATCCTATCTCCTTCTACTCATAACCCATTTATCCCACATTCCTTCAGCTACTTACATTGCTGCTTCAATTATTCTCTCTGATAATATATTTTATAGTCTCCCAGCCTCATTACACGTGTGTGAAAATTTCTCCTGGTAGCTACAACACTGCTGGCCTGAGAATGACATTTGCAGGCTGATTCTCTAAAGCAGTGTGATATTCACTTCCCCTTCATCTGTGGCACTCAGGAGATTGGTTCTGGGCTTCCTTCCACCGTCTGCTAGTTTCGGCACAGCTTGCCCTAGGGGGCGAATTTAGCAGTTTTCTGTTGTGCTGCTTGGCACATCAACCGAAAAGTGTTACACATACTGAATATGTGTGATCAATGTATGTGTGCATGTGAGAGTCCTTGCTGTGGATTAAACAGAAAAGAAAACTAAGGTCTGAACAAAACATTACTTCGCAGTATTATTTTGGTTTCATAACTGGACTTGAATTTCAGCACACTGATTACTAAATTGACATTACGACATAGCTGTTTTCCCTCCCCCGTCAAAAAAAGTACAACTTTTGATTGGTTTCAAATGTTAGATCTTGTGAACCAGGCCAGATATACTCCCCTGTGCAACTCTCTGATAATGTGCCAGCAGCAATCCATGACTGTTTAAATTTGGGCTCTTGCATTCATTATTGGCAGTTGACCTAAGCCCTGAAATCACATCCCTAAAACTTTCCACTTCTTACTGTCTCCTTTGAAATATCCTACTCAGAAACTTATGACATATTAAGCTTTTTGGTCACCCTTCCTGCTATTTCCTGACTTGACTTGGTGTCAGATTTTATTTAATGAAGTTCCCATGGAACTTGATTCTCTTCAAATGCTTTACTAGAGAAGATGTGCTATATAATTGCAAGTATTTTTTTCTTGTAAACTCTAATACTAAATAAGCATTTTCACCAACTTGCAGCTGAGTGCATGGTGATTTCTTACTCACACCAGGATCTTTATAATCTTGGTGTGTGAGGCTGGCAGAGTTTGTGCTGTGAACACTCACCATTAAAAGTAGAATTATTCAGAATCATTTTGGATATGAGGATCTTCCACAGATTAAACAATAGTGTTATATCATTTCAGGTACAACAAATATGGTGGGGAAATAGTGGTTTACAACTATTCATGTACTCTGCCATTATCTGTCATTCTGTGAAAATAGTTTTGTTCGTTTTGACAGCACAAACTAATGTATGCTTTTAATCACGTCATTTATGATGAAGAACACGGATCATGGAGATGTCGGAGAACAATTTTTCTATATTAATTGTTTGACACATCTCACTGTAAGATGATGATTTACTATCTGTTTTAGAGTCACAGTGTTCCATAGCACAGAAAAAGGACTCTTCATTCCGTCAAGTCTACTCTTGTCAAAAACAATCACTTAACTATTCTAGTCCCATTTTCCAGCCCTGAGGCTATATCTTTGTATGTCTTAGCATTGCAAGTGTACATCTAAATACTTCTTAAATGTTATAAGGTTTTCTGCCTCTGTAACAGGCAATGAGTTCTATATTCCTACCACCATCTGAGAAGTATGTTTCCACATATCTTCTCTAAGTCTATGCCCCCATCACTGATCCCTTTACTGAATGGGGAGGATTTTTCCTGTCTACTCTGTGAATGTCCCTCATAATGTTACATATCTCAATTGTGTCCTCCCTTAGTCTCATCTGCTTCAAGGAAAACAACAGTAGTCTATTCAATGCCTCTTCGTAACTAAACCTATCCAGACCTGGCAATCTCTTTGCATCCTCTCAAGTGAAATCCTATACCTCACATTATGTGTGTTCCAGAACAGCACACAATACTCTAGTTATGGCCTAACCAACATTGTACACCGTTCCAGTAAAATCTCCTTGCTCTTAAAGTCTATGCCTTAGCTAATAAAGTCAAGTATCCCATCTGCTGCCTGAACCACTTTATCTACCTTTCCTGTCACCTAAAGGGACCAATGGTTTGTGTGTGTCTGTGTTCAATGTCCCTCTAATTATTGAACCCAACGTTCTACCATTCACTGTGTATTCTTGTTCCTTGTTTGCTCTGCCCAAATGCATCACCCTACATTTATCCAGACTGAATTCTATTTTCCACTGACTCAGCCCCCATTTGACCAGCCCATCTAAGGTTGTCCTCCTCACTAATTACCACCCCATCAATTTTTTTATATTGTCAGTGAACTTACTGATCGACCTCCCCCAGTTCAAGTCTAACTTATTTATATAAACTGCAAACAGCAGGGGCCCCAGTACTGACACCCATGGGACACCAGTGGACACAAGTTTCAAGTCATACACCCCTTGACCATTACTTTCTGCTTCCTGCCACTCAGGCAATTCTGGATCCAGTTAGCAAAATTTCCATGAACCCCATGGACACTCACCTTCACTGTCAGTCTCCCGTATTGGACTTGATCAAAAGTCTTGCTGAAGTCAAAGTAGACTGTGCCAGATATGTTGCCCTTATTCTATACATCTCATTCCCTCTGAAAAATTCAATCAAGTAGGTCAGAAATGATCTCTTCTCCTTAAAAAAACCATGCTGACTCTCCAAGTCATAGAGATGTACAGCATGGAAACAGACCCTTTGGTCCAACCTGTCCATGCCGACCAGATATCCCAACCCAATCTAGTCTCGCCTGCCAGCACCCAGCCCATATCCCTCCAAACACTTCCTATTCATATACCCATCCAAATGCCTCTTAAATGTTGCAATTGTACCAGCCTCCGCCACATCCTCTGGCAGCTCATTCCATATATGTACCACCCTCAGCGTGAGGTCTCTTCTATATCTTTCCCCTCTCACCCTAAACCTATGCCCTCTAGTTCTGGACTCCCTGACCCCAGGGAAAAGACTTTGCCTATTTACCCTATCCATGCCCCTCATAATTTTGTAAACCTAAGGTCACCCCTCGGCCTCCGACGCTCCAGGGAAAACAGTCCCAGCCTAATCAGCCTCTCCCTGTAGCTCAGCTGCTCCAACCCTGGCAACATCGTTGTAAAACTTTTCTGAACCCTTTCAAGTTTCACAACATCTTCCAAATTAATTCTGTCCTTTAAATTGCTTCCAAAACATTTCCCCACTGACATTAGACTGTAACTGGCCTATAATTTCCTGCTTTTCCTTTGCTACCTTCTTGAACAGTGGTAACACAATGGCTATCCTCCAATCCTCTGCCGTCTCTCCTGCAGCTATCACTACCCTCTTACTTTCACACTTCTTTGATATTTGCTGGCATAACTGCACTTTTATTTCTTGCAGACTGTGTTAGGGAACCTATGGTACCTTCTTCCCTGTCTCATCTACACACCTTCTTTTCTGGAATACCGAGTTGCCAATTCTGCCTCCTCTCAGCCATTTCTTGGTGTCAGCAATGACATCATACCCCATGTTTTAATTTGAACTTTCATCTCATCTGCCCTGTTTGTCATTTTCCTTGCACTAACATAAACAACATTCAACCTTGCCAAATCTCTTGTGCCTTAGCTGGCCTATAATTTCTATGCCTTCTCAGTCCTGGATATAATCCACCAATTATTGGTTACTATGTCATTGAAAAGCATTCTGATAATCTGTTGCTATGTGATCACATAATATTCTAATCCTTCACTAAATATGTATCCACTCATGGAAACAATTGGACAACAGTAGTGGCAGGACATTAGTTTGGGTGTGTTTCCTTTTCAAAAAAAACTCTCATGCTACTTACATCATGTGTTTGAAACTTTTAAATGAGAGGTGCGGTTCCAAAGAAAATTTGGACATGAGGAGGGCTGAGAAAACATTTACATTCTATGTTGTACTTTGTATCTGGGCTGGAAAACAATGTCTCCCTTCACTTGTTAAGACATGAAAGACCTAAGGGCTTTCAGTGTCATATTATTGAAAAATGAACTTTTAATACTCTTCCATGCAGAGCGTTTGGCTTGAAGCAGTTTGCAGTGCTTGGAAACATTTAAACTTATTTTCAGTGCTGAAGCTGTCAGCTTGCTCTAATCGGGTTTCAGGGAATTACTCATTTTGATACTCTTCATATACATTTCATTTGGTTCTTGCTTTCTTACCCCCAATGTTTGAGAAAATAAAACTGCATCGGTGCTTTTACATAAGGTTCTTTGAACGCTCCTACACTGTGCTATATTTGTCTTGTCTACTTTTCTGTTGGAGTCATGATCTGGTTATTTTTAGTATGTCTGTGTTAAAAGTAAACAAAATAAATTCATACTGACGTACAACATTGTGTATAATTAATTAAGCTTAATATAAATCAGCAAGAACTTCCTTCGCCAGTATTGACTTGCAAAGCTATTCAATCACAATCATGTAAGCACGATGTAGCCTTTTTTTTCCATAACACAAACTGCTCCAACTCTGGGCATTAGGGTTGGTGCTCCGGTTTCCTCCCACAGTCCAAAGATGTGTGGGTCAGGTGAATTGGCCATGCTAAATTGTCCGTAGTGTTAGGTAAGGGGTAAATGTGGGGGTATGGGTGTGTTGCGCTTCGGCGGGTCGGTGTGGACTTGTTGGGCCGAAGGGCCTGTTTCCACACTAAGTCTAATCTAATCTAAAAAATAAATACTGGCTCAGCCAGTGATGCCCATGTCCTATGAATAATTAAGAAAAATATGTGACCACTTTCCCTGTCTATTTGCTGCAGCAGTGAAAATGAAATGGCAGTATATTATAGGACTGGTGCTGTTTGAGTGGTGTTGCCACTATAAGTAAGATTTGTTTTCAGTATATAAGACGGTGTCATCACTATTGCTTGCCCTGATGCACACGCAGTTGGGATGAAGGCAGGTCATGTGCACTTGGGGTTCTGCCAGTTCAATACGTGTCACATTTGTGTACCCATGTCAAAACTGCAGAGCAACATATGACTGCTTCTTGATAACTTCCTTCAAGATCACCACTCTAATAGAGGATTTGCCTAGGAATCATACATCCCATGGAACAGTGCATCTAGGGAAACGGTTCATAGCTCCTCGAAAATTGAGTGACAGGTAGACAGGGTAGTGAAGAAGGCTTTCGACATGCCCGATTCCATCAATCAGAACATTCAGAATAGGTGTTGGGATGTCTTGTAGCTGTACAAAACATTGGTGATGCCACATTTGGAGTACTGAATGCAATTCTAGTTGCTCCACCTCAAAGGATTTTATTAAACTAGGAAGAGTGCAGAAAAGATTTACTAGTTTGCTACCTGGACTGCAAGGTTTGAGTTATAAGGAGAGGTTGGATAGGTTGGGACTTATAGCCCTGGCAGGTAGGAGACTAAAGGGTGACCTTACAGAGGTCTACAAAATCATAAGAGGCATACATAAAGTATGATGTGGACTGGGTTGTACAAAGTTAAAAATCACATAATACCAAGTTTATTTAGAGGCAGTTAGCTTTCGGAGTGTTGCTTCTTCAGGTGGTTGTGGAGTATGATCTTATACTCTACAACCACCTGATGGAGCAGTGCTATGAAAGCTACGGCTTCTAAATAAACCTGTTGGACTATAACCTGGTATTGTGATTTTTAACTTTATACATAAGGTAGATAGTCAACAACTTTTCCCCATGTTAGGAGAGTCTAAAACCAGAGGGCATAGGTTGAAGGTGAGAGGAGCGAGATACAAGGTCCAGAGGGGCAATTTATTCACACATAGGGTTGTCAGAGGTAATGGTGGAAGAGAGTACAATTTTGTCATTTAAGAAATATTTATGTGCACGGACAGAATTGGAGGGGTATGGGCCAAACACAGGCAACTAGGACTAATTTAATTGTGAAAATTGGATGGCATGGACTGAAGGACCTGTGTCCATGCTGTAGACCTCCTATGATGATGACTCTTCTTTAGCAGCATTGTGGGTGTATCTACAACTACATGAACTACAGCAGTTGAAAATGGTAGCTCACCCTCACCTTAAGGACAATTGATCTATTGGATTTGAGTGGGTGCTACACAGTGGCCTCTCCAATGAATTTGTATCCAAACATGAATTTTTAAAAATTGCCATTATACTTGCCACAGAATTGAGTCTATAAATTTGCTCTAAATGTAGTTTTCAAGAATGTAATAATTGTAACAACAACCTCCCAGAACTTTGTGGGAAACTAGCAAAGAGGTTGCTGGGATATTTATATCCTCGACAGCCATGGGGGAGGTTTCCAGAAGACTGGAGGTTGGCTAATGTGGTGCCATTATTTAAGAAAGACTTTATGGAAAGCAAGGGAACTATGGAACAGTGAGCTGTACATCAGTGGTAGATTTGTTGGAGAGGATCTTGAGGGACAGGATTAATGTACTTGGAAGGTCTGATTAGGGATATTCAACAAGGCTCAGGGAAGTTGTGTCTCACCAACTTTATTTTTTTGAAGAGTGGCAAAGAAGATTGATGAAGGTAGAGCGGTAGATGTCATCTATACAGGGCTTCAGCAAGGTGTTGACGAGGTTCTGTATGGGACGCTGCAAGGTTAGATCACCTGGATTCAGGGGAGCTAGCCAATCAGATACAAAATTGGCTTGAATGGTGGTGGTGGAGGGTTGCTTTATGGACTAAGGGCCTGTGAACAGAGGTGTGCCACGAGGATTACTACTAGGTCCACTGCTTTTCATCATATATAAATGATTTGGATGTGACTATAGGAGGCATGGTTAGAAAATTTGCAGATGACAGCAAAATTGGTGATCTCGTGAATAGTGAAGACGGTTACCCCAGACCACAATGGGGTCTTGATCAGATGGGCCAAAGGAATGACAAATGGAGTTTAATTTCGATAAATGTGAAGTCTTTTTCCAGGATGGGGGGAGTCCAGAACTAGAGAGCATAGGTTTTAAGGTGATAGGGGAAAGATTTAACAGGGACCAAAGGAGCGCTTTTTCACAGAGGGTGGTATGTGTATGGAATGAGCTGCCAGAGGAAGTGGTGGAAGCTGGTGCAATTATATTTAAAAGGCATCAGAACGGGTATATGAATAAGAAGGTTTAAGAGGGATATGGGCCAAATGCAACTAGGTCAGATTGGGATGACTGGTTGGCGTGGACAATTTGAACTGTTTCCATGCTGCATGACTCTTAGTTTGATGTTCTACAATGGCAATAAAGGGTAAGTCAGTGAAAAAGGTTTTTCTGCTATATCCCTGGCAATGTTCCTCAAATGAGAAGCCCTTAATCTAGTTTGTTTTGTATGGTCAGGTACCTAGCAGGCAGCTGCTTAGTTGGTCCCCTGTATTGTAACTGTACTTTTATTTGTTTCTTTTGCAGTGAACAAGCACGTGCTTTTCTTTGAAAAGAAGAAAATCCGGTCAATCTGATATATGAAGTTGAAATGAACTGACTTTGTGCAAGGACAATTCTGGAACTGAATGGGATTTCCAGTAAATAATGAATAGCACCTTGAGTTTCAGGATAATGCAAAATGTGATGGTGATATTTCAAAAGCTGACAAGAATGTAAGGAGAGAGAACAATCATTTTTACACTTTTATTTACACTTAACAGTTATTTAAAAACAAAATCAATAAAATGAGCAATGGCTAGAACCAAGTTGAATGGTCTGTTCCTTCATTTTACTTTCTTCTAAAAGAGTTCCTGGGGGAGCTGTGCTCTGTAGGGGTAGCTAGCTTGAGTTCCTTGTGATTGAACACTCACTGAAGCGATGTCACAGGCCCTTCTGCTCATTTCTTCCAGTTCCATGCAAGGATAATATGCCATGTAGAATGCCAGAGCACCCAAAAAGCTGTCGCCTGCACCCTTAAAAGTAATTTAAGAAATAATTAGTTCATTCCAACCAGATTAATTTGAAGGTCTAACGGCAATTCATTTAGTAAATGTAAGTGTTTTCTTGCTGTGTCTTGTACCTGTGCTGAACTCTGAATCACTGCCACCACCTTCAGTAACAAGTGTGTGGAGTATCTAGTTGTTTCTTGCTTACCTTTTTCCTTGTTGAAAAACAAAGTCACCTATTCGGGTTGAGATAGTGAACGTGGCCGTACTACTCCCAACCAAGGGTTATTTACCTCGTAGGGTGGCAGTGAAAGGAAGTGGTAAATCCAATTGAGTCGTAGAGAACTACAGCACTGGTTAAAAACATTCACCTAGCTATCCTAATCCAATATTGAAGTC
This sequence comes from Hemiscyllium ocellatum, assembly GCF_020745735.1. Lineage (NCBI taxonomy): Eukaryota > Metazoa > Chordata > Chondrichthyes > Orectolobiformes > Hemiscylliidae > Hemiscyllium > Hemiscyllium ocellatum. Next base: position 23,884,816 of record NC_083403.1, on the reverse strand, counting down.
ATCCATGGAGAACCACTGCCAAAACATCTTGGTCTGTGCTGCAGAGTAAACCGCCCAGAGAAGCAAAATTGCACAATATATTGTAAGCTTTCTTTTTGTAACTCTGACAAATTAATCTGAATCACAGAGCTGAACAGCATGGAAACTCATCCATGCTGACCAGATACCGTAAATTAATCTAGTCCCATTTGTCAGCATTTGGTCCATATTCCTCAACCCTATTCATATACCCATCCAGATGCCTTTTACAAGTAATTGTATCAGCCTCCACCACTTCCTCTGGCAGCTCATTCCATCCATGCACCACCCTCAGTGAAAAGGTTGCCCCTTAGGTCCCTTTTAAATCTTTCCCTTCTCAACTTAAACCTATGCCCTCTAGTTTTACAATCTCCCACCCCAGGGAAAAGACCTTGGCTATTCAGCCTATCCATTCCCCTCATGGTTTTATAAACCTCTTATGTCACCCCCCCCAGCCTCCAATGCTCCAGGGAAAATAGCTGTAGCTTGTTCATCCTCAAATGCTCCAACTGTGACAACATCCTTGTAACTCTTCTCTGAATCCTTTATAGGAAGGATGTTGTGTAACTCTATCGGAGACCAGAATTACACACGGTATTCCAACAGTAGCTTAACCAGTATCTCGTACAGCCACAAGACCTCCCAACTCCTATACCCAATGCACTGACCAATACAAGCAAAGTTAGCAAATGTCTTCTTTACTATCCTGTCTATCTGTGACACCACTTTCAATGAACAATGAACTATGAACCTGCACTTCAAGGTGTCTTCCGGAACCTTACCATTAAGTGTATAACAATAGTCTAAGCATACTTAAGCAATGTAATAAAAAGAGGCACAGTCAGCTAACTTAACTTACTCTGTGTGGTGAACCATGGATTGTTTGGAGCTCAATTTATTTAATCTCCTGAAGCAGCCAAAAGCAGGTAAACGAGTCAAGAGAACAGGTTTTCTTAAAATAAATTAGATATAAACTCTTTGGTACCAGCAGGATTAGAAACTAAGGCTGTCACATGTAACAAACCAGAAGAGAATGATGCAATGACAATTGGGCTTTTTAAAAGGAGTTCTATGAATAGATTAGAAGAATATGTACACAGATAGATGTTCAAACATTCTGTGGGGCATATTGCCATTTTTGATTGGCCACAGGAATGTTATCTCTGGAATGCAATTGCAGCACTGTCTGCAGTTACAGGAATTGTGTTAAAATGTTGTTCTTGTTAGTTTTGCTTAATTATTGCCTTTGGAGCAACAGGGAGAAGTCTTGCCTAATAGCTGCTAGTGGCTACCTACTTCCCTCAATGTTTAAGAAGTCAGAGTCTGTGACAGCATCAAAGAAACAAACTCTATTAGAAGGTTAGAAGACCAAGTGAACCTTGATGTTTTGAACTGCTTGTTTTTTTAAGTTGAGCAAACACACCAAGCTAAACTTTCAGGCACAGGTTGTAAAACCACTGTAGAGAGATGAGAACGCTGATTAAATTTTGAATTTAAGGTCAAGGTGTTATCAAAGTTTAATGTACAGATGATGGCACTTAAAAGATGAGAAATCAAAATTCTGAAATCCTTAAGCTAAGTTTCTGCAGCAAGTGGAAAACTGGATTTTCATATGAATAAACAAATCAGGAGTATGCCAATCCGCTTCTTTGGCCTGTTCTATCATTCAATGAGATCATGGCCAGTAGAGTTCAGTGCTGAGGCCACAATCCTGTCAGATTTCACTAGGTATAGGTTTGCCATTAATATGCTGCTTTTCTATTTTTCCTGCCAAAATGGACAAGTTCATATTTCTGATATTACACTCCATCTGTCACATTTTTGCCTGTTCTCCTATTCTCTCTATATCTCTTTGGAGACTGTCCCCTTCACAAATTGATTTCTGACCTAAGCAGTAAATTCAGAACAATATATTGGTCCCTCCATCAAAGTCATGAATCTAAATGGTAAATAATTGGGGTCCAACACTGATCCCTGTGGCACATCACTAATCACATCCGCCAACCCAAAGACAACTGGTTTATGCCCAGCCTCTGCTTCCATTAGCCAACTAATTCTCTATCCAAGCCAATATGTTACCCCTCTACATTGTGTAACTTTACATAGCCTTTAATGTGGCATTTTCTCAAATATCCTCTGGAAATCTGGGGATGTTGTCCCATAATGGTAATGTCACTGGATTACTAATCTAGACATCCAGGGTAATGTTCTGGTGACATGGGTTCAAAATATACCATGGCAACTGGTGGAATTTAAATTCAGTTAATCATTTAGAATTGAAAACTAGTCACCATAACAATACCTGTGAAACTATCAATTGTTGTAAAGACCCATCTGGTTCACTGATGTCTGTTCAGAATGGAATCGCTCATCTTTACCTGGTGTGGCCCATGTGACTTCAGACCCACAGCAATTCAGTTGACTTTTAACTGCCCTCTGAATTGGTATAGCAAACCACTCAGTTCGGGCACTAATTACAGAAGGGCAGCAATTACTTGCTTTATTTGCCTTTCCTTTAAATACATACAAAAACTCTTACGTTCCAGCCACATCCTTCTCATGCTTTTCATTTTACCTTCCCATAATCTTCCATCATTCTTTGCTGTTCTTTATTGTCAATCCAATCTTATGACCTGCCACTCAGCCTTGCATAATTATATGCTTTTTCTTTCAGTTTGATATTTTTAACTTTCTTTGTTAGCCACAATTGGTGTGCCTTCTCTTCTAATCGGTTTTGAAATATAGCCTAAAGTTTCTTATCACTGTATCTCTACTTACTATCCCTTAACCTAGTTTAGGTACGAACATAAGCATTAGGTGCTGGAATATACCATTCATTCAGTCCCTATAGCCCATACTGCCATTTACTAAGATCATGGCTGATCAGATTATGGCCTTAAATTCACATTTCTGCTTATTTCTGATGACCTGTGACTCCATCATTCAAGAATCTGTCCACATCCACCTAAAAATTACTCTCATCACAGTTCCATGGGAAGGGTGTTCTTGAGATTCACAATCCTTTGAAAGAAAGTCTTCAAGCCCTCTGTTAAAGTTTAAAACACTTGTATTTGATCACTCTTCTCTCCCTTAAATGGAATGTGAAATTCAAATCATAATCTCTGCTATATAGGCAGCAACTTTACCATGTTATATTGGCTAATACCAGATCTAGTACAGCAGCACAGCCACTCAGTGGTTAATCCTACTGCCTCACAGCACCAGGGACCCGGGTTCGATCCCAGCCTTGGGCAACTGTCTGTGTAGAGTTTGCACATTCTCTCTGTGTCTGTGAGGGTTTCCTTTGGGTTCTCCAGTTTCCACATCCAAAGATGTGCAGATTAGGTGAACTGGCCATGCTAAATTGCCCATAGTGTAGGTACATTAGTCAGGGGTGATAATAGGTTAGGGGAATGGGTCTGGGTAGGTTGCTTTTCAGAGGGTCGGTGTGGACTTGTTGGGCCGAAGGGCTTGTTTCCACACTGTCGAGATTCATGCTATTTGGTTGGTTCTAGAACAAGCTGTTCTTATATACTGGCCTGAAAGCACTCCTCAACCAAACAAATGCAGATTAAATCACCCATATCATTGCTTTACCTCTCACACAAGCTCCCATCATTTCTTCATATATACTCTCTCCTACAGTGGGGTTACGATTAAAGACTCACTCACATGCGCTACTTCATATCTTTAGTATTTCTCATTTCTGCTCAAACTGCTACACTCTCCAGCATCAAGGCCAGCTTTCTCTTTCACTTATGTTATTCTTATTTAGCAGGGCGACATCTCCATCTCTTCTTAGTTTTCTGCCCTTCTTAAAAATGTCATGTATCCTAAGATATTCAAATCCCAATCTTTAATATGAATGTCACATGCATTTAAATACAGTGTCTTTTAGTTATGTTCTTTCATAAGTTCTGTGGTATTTAGTCTTATACACGTTAATGTTGGGTTTATACATAGTCTCTTCCTGACACACACTGATCACTATTGCGGTTATAGTTATCTTGCACTTGGGCCTTGGCTTCTCATTAATCTATCACATCTTCCCAGACTTAATCTTCATTTCCATTATCTAGTTTATAGCCCTCTCTATCATTGTTATGTGCCTCACCAGTCTCACAATACATCTCCCACCTTCACCAGGAACAGTGCCATGCTCCAAAATCAAAGTAATTTTTCCCACTGCAATCTTGGAATTACAAATTTCATCTCTCTAATCTTAATTGGAGTTAGCCTATTTGCTCGTGGCCCAGGTAATAACTGACAGATTATCTTTGAGGTTCTCTGTCTTTTAATTTAGCCTCTCTCTGCTCATACTCCTTCAGCAGACCTTCCCTAGTCCTACATAAATGGTTGGTACCCACACAGACTATAACCACTGGATACTTCCCCTTTCACTGAAGTTGTCCCAAACTCTAGCACCAGTCAGACAGCACAGCAGTCTGGACTTGTGGAGAATTGTAACTTGGCAGATGGAATATGAGAAGGTGGAAAATGTGATGTAATACACTTTTATTCTTTGTATCAAGAAACTGAACATAATTTAAATGGAGAAATACTGAGAAAGTTCGAAGAGGAATTGTGGAGCCCTTATACATGAATCATAAAAAGCTTGCATACTTGTTCAACAAATAACATGGAAGGTAAATAGAAGGTTGGCCATTGTTCCAAAGGGAATTAGACATAAAAATTGGGACGTTTTCCTAAAACTATACAAGTCACTTGTTGGACCACATCTAAAATACTGTGAACAGTTTTGGTTCCCCTTATCTAAAAAAATATATTAGAGGCACTGGAGACAGTCTAGAGAAGGTTCACTAGTTTGATAAATAAAAAAACTGCTAGGGATGCTGAAAATCAAACAAACTAAACAAAAGAGTGCTAGGGAAATACAGCAGGTCTGTCAGTACAGAGGAAGAGTCACTGAATTTGGAAAGCTAACTTTTTCTCTCTACAAATCTACTCTTAATATGAAGGTATTCTCTTATGAGGAGAGGTTGATGTAGGATGGCCTGGTACTCATTGAACTTTAGAATGTCAGGTGACCTAATTAGACAAGATTGTCAGGGGCTTGACACAAGCATAGAAAACAGAAACACCAGGAATAGACCATTGGGCCCTTCAAGCCTGCTCCAGCATTCATTATCATCTTGGCTGATCATCCAACTTAACAGCATGTTCCTGATTTCCCCCCAGGTACTTTGTTACTTTTAGCCCCAGGTGCTATATCTAATTCCTTCGTTAAATCATACAATGTTTTGGCCTTGACTGTTTTCACAACAGGGTAGGTGCTGAGAGGTTTCCTCTCATGAGAAAGTCTAGAAATAGACAGCATAATGTCAGAATAAGGGCCACCCAATTGAGAGAGAGGAGGGATTTCTTCAAAGGGTAGTCAATCTGTGGAATTCTCTGCACAATTCTCATAGAATCATAATCATGGAGTACAGAAGAGGCCCTTCAGCCCATCGAGTCTGCACCAACCAAAACTACTTTAATCTACATTCGTCCCACTTTCCAGCACTTTGCCCACAGCCTTGAATAATATGATAGCTCAAGTGCTTATCCAAGTACTTTTGAAAGGCTGCAAAATTATCAATCTTAACTACCTACTCAGGCAGTACATTCCATATCTCCACCACCCTTATTGTTTCCTCAAATCCCCACTGAATCTCCTATCGTTTGCACCATGACTATCCCAATTAATATTGGGGAAGATGAAATCCGCTAATATAATTACCCTGTTCTTATTTTTATACACCTCAGTGAATTGTCTACATATTAATGCCTCTATTGTTCACTGACTGTTAAGGAACATATAATACTCTCAGCAATGTGACTGCTCTCTTTTTACTCCACACAAAAAGCTTAATTTTCACGGTGGCTCAGCGGTCAGCACTGCTGCCTCACAGCGTCAGGGACCCAGTTTCGATCCCAGCCTAGGGCGACTGTGCAAACTCCACACAGATATTCTCCCAGTGTCTGCGTGTGTTTCCTCTGGGTTTGCTCCTGCTTCCTCCCACAGATATGCAGGTTAGGTGAATTGGCCATGCGAAATTGCCTACAGTATTCAGGAATGTGTAGACGAGGTGCATTAGTCAGGGAAAATGTAGAGCAATACAATAGGGAAATGGGTCTGGTTGGGTTACTCTTCAGAGGGTCGGTGTGGACTTGTTGGGCCAATTGGCCTGTTTCTACACTGTACGGATTCTATGATTCTCCTGAAATATAATCTCTCCATCGTAACTGACTCCTAAAGTAATAGTGCGGCAACACCTCCTCTTTTACACCCCTCCCCTATCCTGCTTGAAGAAGCTATATGCAGGAACAGTACGATACTAGACCATTCTCCTCCCTCAAACACATTTATGGCAGCAACAACATTACAATTCCACATGTAAATTTATGCCCTTAACTGAATTCTGCAGCCCATCAAAACAGGTCAAGATAACTTCATCAACCATCCAAGAGAAAGTGAGGACTGCAGATGCTAGAGATCAGAGTCAAAAAGCGTGGCACTGGAAAAGCACAACAGCTTAGGCAGCATTGAGATGTAGGAGAGTTGATGTTTCGGGCACAAGCCCCTGATGTTGACCCTCCTGTTCCTCGGATGCTGCCTGAAGGATTCTGGGTAATCGAAGATGGAGGACTGGAAACATTTCTGGCTGTAAGAGCTGTTCCTTTTGTTTTTGAGGTGATTTTCTTGAATTCCAGTAGCAGCAATTAGTGTTTTATATGCTGCTGCATTGTTTTGGAACTTTGGAAAAACAGGTCAAAACAACAGCAATTTTAAAAGAGAGAAGAGTAGACAAAGAAAGCACATGGTGAGGACAGAGAGAGAGAGAGAGAGAGAGAGAGAGAGAAAGAAAAAGCACATGGTGAGGAGAGAGAGAAAGAGAGAGAGAAAAAAAAAACAGTAACTGCCTTTGCTGTTTTTGAATTTGTGTATCACTGGACATTGGAGTGCATCTGGGGAAATTAACAAACCGTGAAATTCACAACTAATCTTGGAGGAACTGCTGGGCGAAGTTCACAACACAGAATCAGATAAGTTAATTGTTGTTTTAACTCTGTCCAAGAGAAAGGCTGTATTAGTGAGTACAGTGGGTTCTTTCTTGATTATATGTTTTTGGAGAGAAGTCTCTTGATTAAACTTAAAATATAAGCCATAGCTATTAATTTAACCTGGGGCAGTGTTTGTAGAAGAATAAGACGGTGTTATTTTCTAGGTCTGTAGATTGTGAAGGAGCAAAAATGGCCTTTGCAGTGAGATATACTTCTTGTCAGATGTGGGAGTTTAAAGAGAGTTTAAGTGTTACTGTGGATTATATCTGCCATAAATGCTGCTGGATGCGAATCTTATCAGATTGAATGGATCGGTTGAGAGACAGACAGAAGCGATGAGGAATTTGCAACAGCAACAGTATGTGATGGATAACAGTTATAGGAAGGGGGTAAAGTCTCAGATACAGTCACATAGATGGGTTAACTCCAGAAAGGGTAAGAGAGGTAGGCAGCTAGGAGTCTTTTGTAAATGTACCCATTTCAAACAGGTATGCTGTTTTGGAAAAGTAGGGGGTGATGGATTCTCAGGAGAACGTAACATGTACAGCCAAGTTTCTGGTATTGAGACTGGCTCTAATGCAATGAGGAGTACATCGGCTTCCAAGAGATTAATTGTGTTAGGGAATTCTGTAGTCAGACGTACAGACAGACGTTTCTGTGGCCAGCAGAGAAAAAACAGAATGGTGTGTTGTTTTCCTGGTGCCAGGATCAAGGATGTCTCAGAGAGGGTGCAGAATGTTTTCATGGGGGAGAGGGGCCAGCAGGAGGTCATTGTCCACATTGGAACCAACAACATTGGAAGGGAAAAGGTTGAGATTCTGAAGGGAGATTACAGAGTTAGGTAGAAATTTTAAAAGGAGGTGCTCAAGGGTAGTAATATCTGGATTACTCCCAGTGCTACGAGCTAGTGAGGGCAGGAATAGGAGGATAGAGCAGATGAATGCATGGCTGAGGAGTTGGTGTATGGGAGAAGGATTCACATTTTTGGATCATTGAATCTCTTTTGGGGTAGAACTGACCTGTACAAGAAGGACGGATTGCACCTAAATTGGAAGGGAACTAATATACTGGCAGGTAAATTTGCTAGAACTGCTTGGGAGGATTTAAACTAGTAAGGTGGGGGGGGAGAGAGGGAGTGGGTGGGACCCAGGAGATAGTGAGGAAAGAGATCAATCTGAGATAGGTACAGCTAAGAACAGAAGTGAGTCAAATAGTCAGGGCAGGCAGGGACAAGGTAGGAATAATAAATTAAACTGCATTTATTTCGATGCAAGGGGCCTAACAGGGAAGGCAGATGAACTCAGGGCATGGTTAGGAACATGGGACTGGGATATCATAGCAATTACAGAAACATGGCTCAGGAATGGGCAGGACTGGTAGCTTAATGTTCCAGGATACAAATGCTACAGGAAGGATAGAAAGGGAGGCAAGAGAGGAGGAGGAGTGGCATTTTTGATAAGGGATAGCATTACAGCTGTGCTGAGGGAGGATATTCCCGGAAATACATCCAAGGGAAGTTATTTGGGTGGAACTGAGAAATAAGAAAGTGATGATCACCTTATTGGGATTGTATTATAGACCCTCCAATAGTCAGAGAGAAATTGAGAAACAAACTTGTAAGGAGATCTCAGCTATCTGTTAGAATAATAGGATGGTTATGGTAGGGGACTTTGGCAGTCCCAGTTGATGTTTGGAAAGTTATAGTGTTAAAGATTTAGATGGAGAGGAATTTCTTAAGTGTGTACAAGACAATTTTCTGATTCAGTATGTGGATGTACCTCCTAGAGAAGGTGCAAATCTTGACCTACTCTTGGGAAATAAGGCAGTGCAGGTGACTGAGGTGTCAGTGGGGGAGCACTTGGGGCCAGTGACCATAATTTTATTCGTTTTAAAATAGCGTTGGTAAAGGATAAACCAGAGCTAAAAGTTGAAGTTCTAAATTGGAGAAAGGCCAATTTTGACGTTATTAGGCAAGAACTTTCAAAAGCTGATTGGAGGCAGATGTTCACAGGTAAAGGGACGGCTGAAAAATGGGAAGCCTTCAGAAATGAGATAACGAGAATCCAGAGAAAGTATATTCCTGTCAGGGTGAAAGGGAAGGCTGGTAGGTATAGGGAATGCTGGATGACTAAAGAAATTAAGGGTTTGGTTAAGAAAAAGAAGGAAGCATATGTCAGGTATAGACAGGTAGATCGAGTGAATCCTTAGAAGAGTATAAAGGAAGCAGGGATATAGTTAAGAGGGAAATCAGGAAGGCAAAACGGGGACATGAGATAGCTTTGGCAAATAGAATTAAGGAGAATGCAAAGGGTTTTTACAAATATATTAAGGACAAAAGGGTAACTAGGGAGAGAATAGGGCCCCTCAAAGATCAACAAGGCGGCCTTTGTGTGGAGCCACAGAAAATGGGGGAGATACTAAATGAATATTTTGCATCAGTATTTACTGTGGAAAAGGATATGGAAGATACAGACTGTAGGGAAATAGATGGTGACATCTTGCAAAATGTCCAGATAACAGAGGGGAAAGTGCTGGATGTCTTGAAACGGTTAAAGGTGGATAAATCCCCAGGACCTGATTAGGTGTACCCGGGAACTCTGTGGGAAGCTAGAGAAGTGATTGCTGGGCTTCTTGCTGAGATATTTGTATCATCGATAGTCACAGGTGAGGTGTCGGAAGACTGGAGGTTAGCAAACGTTTAAGAAGGGCAGTAAAAGACAAGCCAGGGAACTATAGACCAGTGAGCCTGACCTTAGTGGTGGGCAGGTTGTTGGAGGGATTCCTGAGGGTCAGGATGTACATGTATTTGGAAAGGCAAGGACTGATTAGGGATAGTCAACATGGCTTTGTGCGTGGGAAATCATGTCTTATAAATTTGATTGAGTTTTTTGAAGAAGTAACAAAGATGATTGATGAGGGCAGAGTAGTAGATGTGATCTATGTGGACTCCAGTGAGGCATTCAACAAGGTTCCCCATGGGAGACTGATTAGCAAGGTTAAAGCTCATGGAATACAGGGAGAACTGCCCATTTGGATACAAAACTGGCTGAAAGGTAGAAGATAGAGTGTGGTGGTGGAGGGTTGTTTTTCAGACTAGAGGCCTGTGACCAGTGGAGTGCCACAAGGATCGGTGCTGGGTCCTCTATTTTTTGTCATTTAAGGATGCGAGCATAAGAGGTACAGTTATTAAGTTTGCAGATGACATCAAAATTGGAGGTGTAGAGGACAGAGAAGAGGGTTACCTCAGATTACAACATCTGGATCTGGACCAGATGGGCCAATGGGCTGAGACGTGGCAGATGGAGTTTAATTCAGATAAATGCGAGGTGCTGCATTTTGGGAAAGCAAATCTTAGCAGGACTTCTACACTTAATGGTAAGGTCCTAAGGAGTGTTGCTGAATAACAAGACCTTGGAGTGCAAGTTCATAGCTCCTTGAAAGTGGAGTCGCAGGTCGATAGGATAGTGAAGACGACGTTTGGTATGCTTTCCTTTATTGATCAGAGTATTGAGTACAGGAGTTGGGAGGTCATGTTGCGGCTGTACAGGACATTGGTTAGGCCACAGTTGGAATATTGCGTGCAATTCTGGTCTCCTTCCTATTGGAAAGATGTTGTGAAACTTGAAAGGGTTCAGGAAAGGTATACAAGGATGTTGCCAGGTTTGGAGGGTTTGAGCTACAGGGAGAGGCTGAACAGGCTGGGGCTGTTTTCCATAGAGCATCGGTGGCTGAGGGGTGACCTTATAGAGGTTTATAAAATTATGAAGGGCATGGATCGGATAAATAGGCAAAGTCTTTTCCCTAGGGTCGGGAGTCCAGAACTAGAGGGCATGGGTTTAGGGTGAGAAGGGAAAGATATAAAAGAGACCTAAGGGGCAACTTTTTCACACAGAGGGTGATACATGTATGGAATGAGCTGCCAGAGGATGTGGTGGAGGCTGGTACAATTGCAATATTTAAGAGGCATTTGGATGAGTATATGAATAGGAAGGGTTTGAAGGGATATGGGCCGAGTGCTGGCAAGTGGGACTAGATTGGGTTGGGATATCTGATTGGCATGGACAGGTTGGACCAAAGGGTCCGTTTCCATGCTGTACACCTCTATGACCTGCTGTCTAATCCGATATAGTCTTTCTATTTATTGTGTCCTAACTGCTGTCCAGTTTACATAAGTGGACTATGGTAGCCAGATTTGACAAAATAATTCATACAACTTTTATCTAATATGCAAGTATTACCTGTGAAATTATTTGAATGAAGATCTGATAAATGAGGACAAACTTAAGTTCAGAAGCAGAAGATACTGAGAAACCTTTTGTTTTGAAATTTAAAACACGTTAAGTTGAAGAACTTGGTGACCTTAAATTTCAGTACAATTACACAAAGAATAGCTGCTGAACAGGAAACATTGAGCATTCATGACAAAAACCTGGGTGTGAATAACAAATTTACAGAAGACAGCAGGGCAGGGTGGGTGAGGTGCTGAGTAAGTTCTGTGTTGTAACCCCTACTGTTCCTAATTTGCATGAGCAATTTGCAATCAGGAACCTGATACAAACTGGTTGAATTTGCACATGATTCCAAACTGGGAGTTGGATTGAAACCTACAGAGTATTGGTGCACAAAATACTGCATGTAAGAAGGACGTTGAGATAGAAAATTATGAAGTGATAAGTGAGCTGAGGTTTTTCCAAAAGATATGGGCAGATAATGAGAATGTGGAGTTGAGAGAGATAAAACCAAGAACTGTGAATGCTGGAAATCTGAGACATAAATTATTCCAGAAACTCCAGCAGGTCTAGCAGTATCTGTGGAGAGCAAGCAGACTCAATATTTTGGATCCAGTGACCCTCCTCCAGAGAGCTGAGAGAGATTGGCTGTGATCTTTTTGCATGATGGAGCCACTTGAGTAGCTATTCTTAGAATCATAGAAAGTTTACAGCACATGAAGAGGCCACTTGACACCAGCCAGTGACACCCACATCCCACAAAGGCTAAACAGGGTGGGATGCTGCTCACTGGAATTTAGAAGACTGAGAGATGATCTCTTTGAAACATAAGGGATTCTTCAGAGGCTTGACAGAGTAAATGCTAAGAGGATGTTGCCCCTCATGGGAGTGTCTCAGGCCAGAAGGCAGAAATAAAGAATAAACAGGAACTAAATTAGGACTGAAATGAGGAGGAATTTTTTTCCCCTAGAGAGTTGAGTGTCGCTGGAACTCCTTGCCACAGAAAACAGTGGGGCCGTGTCTTTGCATATTCAAGCATTCTCTCAGACCTGAGTACTATGCTCAACTCATTGACCACCAGTTCCGACGTGCCACAGCAAGAAACAATGACCTCCACAGGAGACAGACACGAGCTAGAACCAGTAGGGTACCCTTTATTGTTCAGTACCTCTTGGGAGCCAAAAGTCTACGCCATGTTCTTCCCAGCCTGCAACACATTATCGATGAGGATGAGCACCTCGCCAAAACCTTCCCCATGCCTCCACTTCTCACCTTTAAACAACTGCCAAACCTTAAACAGATCATTGCTCACAGCAAACTGCCGGGCCTTCAGGACAACACCATAGAACCCTGTCACAGCAGACGTTGCAAGACGTGTCAGAGTGTTGACACAGATACCACCATTACACGTGGGGACACCACCCACCATGTATGTGGCAGGTACTCATGCGACTCACCAATGTTATCTATCTCACATGTTACAGGTAAGGATACCCTGAGGCATGGTACACTGACATGAATGAGCAGAGGCTATGGCAGCGGATGAATGGACACCGCACAACAATCACTAGCCAGGAACACTGTAGGGGAACACTGGGACATTCCACATTGGACCTTCAGGTGACCATCCTCCAAGGCGGACTTTGAGACAGGGAACAACACAAAGTGGTCGAGCAGAGGTTGATAGCCAAGTTCGGTACCCTTTGGGATGGCCTCAACCAGGACCTTGGGTTCATATCACACTACAGATGACCACACAACACACACACACACCCCTCCAGACTCTCACACACAAGCTCTCTCTCATATGCTCAAACACACCACCAACACTCGCACGCTCTCACAGACTTATGCCCCATTACACTCTCACCTCCATGCACACACCTACATGCACACACTCACTCGGTCTCCCTTGCGGGCGCACACCTAGTCAGGTGAATTTCTACTTGCAGAATTACATTTTATTTTGCTCAAAAACCTCATAAATCCATGTAGGATTCTGTAAATCCCACTTTTGAAATACAAATTAGTCTAACCTAACATCAGGACACAGACTGTAACTTCACACCTTCAATGTATTATCTAAGCTGAAATGACATGTATTTTTAAAAGGTATCTTGAAAATCTAACTTTAAGAAAGCTCTGGGATTTACACAGGATAGGAACCGAAACTAACATGATTTGGAGATGCCAGCGTTGGACTGGGGTGTACAAAGTTAAAAAAAAAATCACAGAACACCAGGTTATAGTCCAACAGGTTTAACTGGAAGCTAGTGTGAAACTAACATGGTCATTCTAAAAGATGTCATGATTTGGGAGTGCTGGTGTTGGACTGGGGTGTACAAAGTTAAAAATTACAAAGACCAAGTTATAGTCCAACAGGTTTATTTGTAAGCACTAGCTTTCGGAGCACTGTTCCTTCATCCTCCATCCAAATAAACCTATAACCTGGGTGTTGTGAGATTTTTAACATTCTAAAAGATGAAAAACATAAGCTAAATTTGTTTAATAGTACATTCCATGACACTGCAATCCTGTTGCTATGAAACCTGTGTCTTATGGTTCTGCTCCAAAACCACCTGATGAAGAAGTAGTGCTTCAAAAGCTAGTGATTCCAAATACACCTGCTGGACCATAACCTGGTCCTGTGAGATTTTAACTTTGCGTATATAAAGACTGAGATAGATCAATTCTTCATCAATAAGGGCAATGAAGGGTTACCGGGAAAATGCAAAGAAGTGAATGTGACGAGTGTTGTGTCAGCCTACTTCCTGTTCCTAGTTCTTATGGTCTAAATATGTGAATTGTGGAGGATGGGAGCAAACAAATAATTGGTTTACTAAGTTGCATTCAACAGAGATGGATTCAAACTATGCAAGTACCAGACAGATCACGATGAAAGATGACAAAGCATAAGATTTGAACTACAGAATGGGTCTGTGCAAATAATCACTACAGCATAAAAATACAAGTACTAGGAGTAGGAGTAGGCAATTTAGCTCTTCAAGCATGCTCTAACATTTAATATGATCATGGCTGATCTCATCTCAGCCTTCACTCTTGCTTTCCTGCACATTCTCCGATACCCTTTAATGAAGTAACTCTGATTACTCCATAGATTCTACCAGACCTCCTGAGCTTTACCAGCAATTTCTGCTTTCGTTTCTGATTTACAGCATCCACTGTTTTTTTGGATTTTACTAATTAAAAATCTTACTCCTCCTTTCAATTTACTCAATATTCCAACATCCACTACACTCTGGAATAGTGAATTCCACAGCTTCACGACCCTTTATAAGAGGAATAATTTCTCCTTGTTTACTATCCTTTTAACTAAAACAATGACCTCTCATTCTGGATTGTCCCACAAGGGAAAATATCTGCTCTATGTCTACTTTGGCAATCCACTATGGCATCTTATACACCTCAATTAGATCTCACCTCATTCTTCTAAACTCTGGCAAGTAAAGGCCTCATCCCTCTTCATAAGACAAGCCTGTCATTACTGGCATCAAATCTGTTGAATCTTCTCTAAACTGACTCGAATGCAATTACATCCTTGCTCAAATAAGGGGACCTAAACTATATACAGTACTCCAGATGTAATCTCTGTAATGTCTTGTACAATGTACAACACTTCCGTGCTTTTATATACCATTACTTTATGCTGAAATTCCATTTGCCCTCCTCATTACAAGGTAAACCGCACCCCACCCCGTATCCGTGGAATCGTTTTTCGGGTTTTAGTTACCTGCCATTTAATGCGGTCAGAAATATTGTAGGGAACATTCCAGAACTAGGGACCAAGAGGCTGCTGGGAAGGTTAGTTTCCCATTTAAATGAATGGGTTTGCTCCTAACTAAGGATTTGGGCTTCCACGGTATGTCCTAGAAAGTATCCCCTGCAGGTATTTTCCTGAAGGGCTTTTGCCCAAAACGTTGATTTCGCTGCACTTTGGATGCTGCCTGAACTGCTGTGCTCTTCCAGCACCACTGATCCAGAAGGTGGGGGGGGGGAAGAAAACCAACAGTTCTTATTTACCCGAGTACTATCTTTTTGCAACTCATGCACAAGGAGATCCAGACCCCTCTACACTGAAGTATTTTGAAATTTCTCTCCACTTAAACAACAAGCTGACTTTTTATTCTTCTCAGCAAAATGGACAAGCTTACTTATTCACATCGAACATCGCCTGCCCAATTCTGGCTCATTCACCCAACCACATCCAATTGTAAATTTCTCATTTATTCTTTGCAACTTACTTTCCCACCTATTTTAATCATTTTAAGGTCTACCCAGGCACAATGTTTGAATGTATTTCAATTCACATGAACAGAAACATGTGGAAAAAAAGTAATGTTATAAAAAAACAATCAATCATCTCTTTTACTAATAGCTCTAAACCACAATTATTACCAAAGATCTGACTCACTCAGTTCTAACAATCCTGTTTGTTCCTATGGAGCTGCTACTTGGCATCATACTAGTCAAAACTGACTTTGACATGAATCAAAGTGGATCATATCAAAGAGATGCTTCAGGTTACACATTTCATTTTAAAATCATAATTCCTACATTACAATGCCAATCCTGATTTGGTGTGTAATAAAAACAAAAGAACTAAAAATGCTGGAAATCCAAAACAAACAAAAGTAAACTGCTGGAGAAACTCAGCAGGTCTGCCAATATCTGTAAAGTCAAGTGACTGTTCAGAACTCACGGAGGAATGGCAGGGAAAGGAGTGAGAGGATATGCCGATACAGTCTAGAAAGAGGGAAAGAAAGAAAATGGGTCGGCAGACAAAGGAGTTATTGCTTGCAAACCAGGAAAGAGAAGCTTGACAGGTGATATTAGCAACTATGCTGAAAGTAACTCATTTTGTCTCAAGACTTGGGGTGTTGGGGTTGGGTGGGGCAGTTAATACATGGAAGGTTAATATACTTTAAAATTGCTGAACTTGATGTCGAGTCCTGAAGACTGCAAGATCCCCAAGTAGACAATAAGGTCCTCGTCATTCAGCTTGCATTAGTGTATGTTTATCAGGTTTTTTCAGGGTATTTGTTATCTGCTTGTTGGGTAATATACATGATGCCCTTCCAACACTGGTTCCCTAAATGCATGTGACATCATTAAGGACCCAAGGAGAAAGCTGGCTAGGTATAATGTCCACATCACTGTTCTCAGTGAGATTCGATGATCTGAGGAGGGTAAGCTCAAGGAAACTAAAACCAGTTTTACATTATTTTTGAATGGCCATGCAAATAGGAAATTGTACGACGCTTTTATGATTGTCAACCATCTTGTCAATGAGTTCCCAATGATTATCTGATGGTGCTTAAGATTCTTCTGCACAATAATAATCTGGCATCCCTTAGCCCTGCAAATATCCCCACCATGACCAACTCTGATCAAATCAATGATGTGATTGACAAGCAGCCATTTTGTCATCTATCAACTTAAGGGTTGGTGAAGATCACGAAGCATGAATCATAGAATCCCTACATTGTGGAAGCAGGCCATTCGGTTCGTTGAGTCTCCAAAGAGCAACCCACCCAGAGACTCATACCCTCTACTCTATCCCTGTAACCCTGCATTTCCCATGGCTAATTCACATAGCCTGCCTATCCCTGGACACTATGGGCAATCGAGCATGGCCAAACCACTAATGTGCACATCTTTAGACTCTGGCGGGAAACCTGGGCACCTAGAGGAAACCCACACAGACACGGAGGGAATGTGTAAATTCCACACAGATAGTTGCCCGAGGATGGAATTGAACACAGGTCCCTGGCACTGTGAGGCTGTAGTGCTAGCCACTGAACCATTGTGCTGCCCCCATCTTCATGGCCTTCCCCACGTGGCAAGAAGCCATTGGAAAAAAAGCATGGGTGATAGTTGCAGAAGCATGGACCACCTCTTGCTAAAGACAGAAACATAGAAAACAGGAGCAGGAGTCAGCCATTTAGCTCGTCAAACCTGCTGCACCATTCAGTAGGATCATGGCTGATCATCCAACTCAGTACCCTATTCTTGCTTTTTCTCCATATCCTTTGATTACTTTAGCCCTAAGGACCATATCTAATTCCTTCTTGAAAATGTTCAAGGTTTTGGCCTCAACCACTTCCTGAGGCAAAGAATCCCACAAGCTCATCACGCACAGGGTAAAGAACTTTTCCTCATCTCAGACCGAAATGCTCTAGCCTGTATCCTTGCACTGTCACCACTGGTTCTGAACTGCCCAGTTCTTGGAAACATCCAACTTTGTTTATCCTAATCATTCCTGTTAGAATGTCATAGGTTTCTAGGAGATCCTGCTTCTGCACCCCCATGCCTTCATTTTGCTAAATGCCAGTGAATATAGTCCTAACTGATCCAGTCTTCTGAGCTGAATATAAGGTCTTCATCAACAACACAGTTTCCATTCCCTAATTGTAACAAGACGTCTTGGATGCTCACCCATTCTGTGGGTTAGCCTATAATTGACAATGTCAAGACCAAGCAAAGGACAGGATGGATATGCCTGAAGCGGGAGCATATGTAAATGAAAGCTGTATGAAGTGTTGACTGCTGGATTGACCACTGTCATGTAATTCAAAGCTAAAAATCAAGAGCATGCACCCCAGAGCATGAAGATCCAGAAACATCTCAATGCTGAAATAGGCAGTCATGAATGAACCGCCCTCAAAGAAACCAGAGAAAGTCCTCTATCTATAGCGCAAATAGGTACTCACTGCATTGGTGGTGGTTTGGCGACCTCCAACAGTATAGTGTATTCCACTGTCTAGAGGGCCTCAACCCTACCTTTGACAACATCAAGACTGAGTCGAAGAGTGGGTGCTGGAAAAGCACAGCTGGTCAGGCAGCATCCGAGGAGCAGGAGAGTCGATGTTTGAAGCATAAGCTTATGTTTGAAGCATAAGCTAATGCTTGAAACGTCGACTCTCCTGCTCCTCAGATGCTGCCTGACTGGCTATGCTTTTCCAGCATCACACTCTTCGACTTTGATCTCCAGCATCTAAAGTCCTCACTTTCTCATAACATCAACAATAATGGTGATCCAGAAAGGAGTGGGGGAGAAACGTCACCTCAGCAGGGTTTACCTCAGTCATAAGGTGATCACTCTTTGATATGTACCAAAATATCCCCACAATGGTTCAACACTGACTTTGAGATACAGAGATAGCTGAATCAGAAAGCAGAAGAACTTCAGTCATTGGATTATAGCAAAGGCTGAAAGAGACTCTACTACACTCAGATCTGTCTATGGGTCCCAGTCTAACATTTATCATCAATTCTCAGTGCTAGCACATCAATACTCAAAAATTCCATATTCTAAAAAGATGGGCAGAGTACTTCATCACATCCTCATTCTGCCTTCATGAATCAATGCAGAAGTAATCCACATACCATTATAGGTTGCAATCAACTGCTTTCTTGATGACCTTCCCAAGCTTATCGAAATGAGGAACACCACCAAACTCCTGTCTAGCAGTAAAGCTCTGAAAACCAGTGTTATCCCAGCTGAGATCAATGCTGGTCATGAAGTTCACTGAACTCTTCTGGTCATTGTTGCAGCAAAGAGGCATTCCAAAAGACTACCAACATGTCACAAGCAGAGAGGAACGCGACAACCATATTGGAATCTCAATCGTTGCCATTATCCCCAAAATCTTGGCTGGAGTTCTTCATATCATAGTATCATAGAGATATACAGAGCAGAAGCAGACCCTTTGTTCCAACTTGTCCACGCCGACCAGATATGTCAACCCAATCTAGTCCCATTTGCCAGCACCCGGCCCATATCCCTCCAAACTCTTTCTATTCTCATACCCATCCAGATGCCTCTTAAATGTTGCAATTGTACTAGCCTCCACCACTTTCTCTGGCACCTCATTCCACTCACGCATCACCTTCTGCATGAAAAAGTTTATAGTTTTCCTCTCACCTTAAATCTATGTCCCCTAGTTAGTGCAACATCTTAAACAGACCTACTATCAAATAGTCATGAAGATTTCAAATGAAAGGTCAAGGAATCACTGATATAGTGTTTGCAGTGAGACAGCTCCAGAAGTGCCAAGAAGAGAACATGGATTTCTACACTATGGCTGGGGGTGGTGGTGCAGTAATGATGATGTCATTGGAGCAGAAAGCGCAAACCAATGCTCTCAGGATATAGGTTCACAAAAAACAACAAGAGCACTTCCTTTGAAGATTCATTTAAAATAATTTGTATGTTTGACCCAATGAGTAATGTCTTTGGATAGGAGGTTTCTGGAATTGACCCAGAACATATCATGAGAAAATAAGTGTAAAGTGACAACCCAATATATTATTAAGAGTTGCTTAATTGTCTTGGAATTGCAGAGTGTTTGTAACATAACAAAAATGCCCCAAGGCATTTCATCATAGCATATACTGACCAACAAAAAGATTTTCAATTGGATAAAAGCTTGGTCAAAGTGGTAGGTTTTAAGCAATATTTTAAGAGGGCCTACTCCTCCTCCTAATTCAGAAGAATCCTTACTTGATCTAGACCTTCGACACAGCCAGCTGTAAGAGTCTGTGGTTTCTGCTGCCTTGAGAAATTCATCACAACGAATTCACAGTTCCACTCCAGCAGCAGGTTTGCACATGTCTGAGTAATGGAGAGGCTTCTGACCCATTCCCGCTCACTAATGGAGTTCAACAAACTGTGTGCCAGCAACAATCCTGCTTAATAAGTTTTGCTTCACGACGATCTTGATGCCTCCCACGATGGCAATCATGGCATCAAACTCAATTACAGCATAAAAAGGGAAGCTGTTCAAATGGAAGTGACTCCAGGCAAAGATGAAGGTCTCCAAGGACTTGCTTTGCAATTTCCTGTTTGACGATGACTCTCCAGTGGCTGTTGAACATGCAATGAACCATGGACTTTTTCTCCAGTGCATGTGACAATTTTGATCTTGAAGAGAAGTGAAATAACGTACAAGCCTGTTTCAGGAAAGTCCTGTCTGGAGTCCAAGGTTTCACTGTATGGCCATAATCTATTATCAGTTGATAAATTCACTTAAAGTGGCAGCACATCCTCCCTCTTGAGCTCTCTCCATCAATGGCGAGTCTCATTGCCTTTGGCAAACTTCAAGCATTAGTTTTTCAGAATGGAGATGAAGACGTCTGCTGATCAAACTGTGGAGCAATAACCCTGGCCAGTCTGCTATACACATATGCACTCGTGTCATGTCAAGAACCTCAATCACTCACTATTTTATATTACCTTGTGGATGTTTTTAAAAATCATACAGCAGGATAAAAATACCAGACACTGAGGAGTACACTGAGCTAATGTGCCAAGCCTCTATATCATTTTGAGACAGTCACACTGGAGTTGGGCAAGTTTTGTAACCAGAATGCCTGGCAATTGCTGACCAAATGGAATGTTCTATGAGGACCTGGAGTTTTGTGTATGTTGTCTTTGGGATCAAAGGAACATTACAAGGACATTCTAATGGTTCTGCTAAGGAGTTTTGATATTCAATCCAAAAGTGTTAGGAGAAGATCCCACAGGATCCTATATCTGGTACAGTCAGATAAAAAATGCTGTGCCTCCTTCAAAAGCAAGTTTATATAAGCAGCAGAGAAGAATGCAAGGAGAGGAATTCCCAAGCCAGCAAGTTATCCAAAACCCAACGGTCTGTCACAACCTGCGCTGTGTGCAGCATAATCTCTCAGGTGTTGAGCAGCCTCAAAAGGTGTGCTATATAATCCATCTTCAGATGGTCATCCTCACCTTGAAGGATATTGCCCACATAGAATGACAATCTGTGCATTTTAATGACAGGCAAAGGGAGAGAAAGTGGTAGCAGAGAGACATAGAAGACAGGATCAGGAGTAGACCATTCAATCCCCTGAGCTTGCTCCACCATTCAATATGATCATTGGAGCTAATCCTGCCCTCTCCTATATATTCGTTGATCTGTTTAGCCTCCTCCTTGAAATCACAATGATTCGATCTCAACCACTTTCTGTGGTAGCAATTCTTTCACCTATCTTCCACAATCTACCAAATCTAAATGTAATTACTTAGTTCACTTAAACTGGACGTCTGTTCCCTTGCCAATTACAGTTGAGATGAAAAGTTTCTCCCTTGGATTGCTGCCTTGGCAGTCCCTGAACAATTACTTCATGTCCACTACCCAGAAGCATTTCATGCAAATACCAACAGTCAATTCTTATCTCTGTTTTCACACAAAACAATGGAAAACTACAAATCCACTCCAGCTGAACAAATTTGACTGCGTACACAATTCTGTAACACTAAACCACTTCATACTAGCTGGTGTTGGTGAGCTAAATGCAACACTTAATTACAATGTCTAGCCTTGACCAAACGTTAGCTGCTCACCCAATTATCCAAGTATTAAATACTCAGTGCAGTTAATGTAGACATTTCACCTCGAGTCAGCTTTTGGTTGCCTAATCATGTTCATGGATGTTTTTCTCTGGAATGAATTGCTGAGTAAATGATTAAATAGGCTGTGGTTCAAATATGTGCAATTCAGCTTATCTGCAATCTAGTTTTTAGAAATTATAACCCAAACAATGTTTTTGGCAAAGTTTTATCAGCATTTGACTGTAGATACTATGGGTCGGTGGAGCTTGAGACTTTTATTGCATTGTCTCCCTATTTCTGTGTAAACACATGACCAGAATTCTATTGGCTTAATTCAGTCAAATCTTGTGCAAACTTTACTTTGCATTAGTGGTCTGTATAAAATTTCTCTAAATTAATTATGTGCAGTGTTGATTCAGCTTTTGTATGTAAAATCATTCCAGACTTGTCTGCACATTTAGCATAGAGATACTTCCCACATGATGTTTATTCCACCTCACCCTTCAAATGACTCCACCAGTCAATACTGTAAGGCTTCACAACTGTCTATTTGCAAGTGCTTTACCCCCACTGTCCCCCCCCGGCCTGAAACTCCCATCATACACACCACAGTTGTTCTGGTTTAAAGTTGAACATTATAACTTGCATAATTCTGGTTCCACTATATTGTTACATTTGGAAATGGTTACAACAGTTTCAAGATATTAACAGTGTGTGTGTGTCTGTCTGTGAGAGATGATGGCCTAGTGGCATCATCACTAAATTATCAGTTTGGAAATCCAGGTTTGAATCCTGCCATGATAGATGGTGGAATTTGAAATAAAAATCTGCAATTGGGGCTAATGGCCGTGAAAGCATTGCTTGATTTTCAGGAAAATCCCATCTGGTTCACTAATATGCTTTAGAGAAGGAAATTACAGTCCTTATCTGGTCTAGCCAACATGTGATCCCAAACCCCCAGACATGACTGACTCTCAACTGCCCTCCAGGCAATCAGATGGGCAATAAATGTTGGCCTCGCCAGCACGCCCATGTCCCGAATTAATAAAGAACTGTAGTTGTATAGAATTCTACAGTACAGACACTCGCCCCTTTGCCCACCTGGTACATGCCTGATTAAAGTCAATGATCTCTAAATGCTTCACTCTTGTAAATTTTCAACTTCTTCATTGTGCTATCAGCTGATATTACACGGTAATGAAACAACAACCTATACTTAAGATAATAAAATGTCCCAAGATACTTCACAGGAGCAAAATAAAGCAAAAATAGGACACTAAACTGGATAAGGAGATATTAGGTCAGATGACTAACACCTTCATTACAGTAGGTTTTAAGTAGTGCCTCTGAGGAGAAAAGTGAGAGAGAAGAGTATTCCTGAGCTTAGAGTGTAGTGATCAATAACGAAGTGATTAAAATTGGGATGGTCAAGAGGCTAGAATTAGATGAATTTAGATACCTAAGAGAACTGTGTGGCTGGGGGAAGATTACTGAGAAAAGAAAAAGCAAGGGCTTGGAGATGCAAGCAAAGATGATAATTTTAAAATTAAGTCGTGACTTGACCAGAAGCCAATGTGAGTCAGCAGGCATAGGTGAATGGAATAGTGCAAGTTAGGGCACAGATAGTAGAGTTTTGGATGACGTCAAGTTTACAGAGAGTAAGATGTGGAAGATCAGCAATGAGTACATTAGAATAGTCAAATCTAGAGATAGGTAAAGTTGCCAGAAAACCACAGGGCTGCTCTCTCATTAGGGCAAGATGACTGGTGGTGAATTTAGCCTGAGGGTGTCCATGCCTCAGTGAAGGGCAAGGTTGAGGAGGCAGGATCTTCATGGTAACCTCAAGTCTAGTGATATAAAAGGCATGAATGGTGTTTTCAGCAGCAGATGATCTGGGACAGGGATAAAGTTGTGCAAACAGGCGGCCTTCATGACGATATAAATGTATGTGTGAAATCACTTCATAGCATCAAGTATAGCAGCAAGGTTGTATATGGTTCTGGTTTAATTTCAGACAGTTACTCAGAAAGATTTGGAGTTGCTAACTAGTGGCTTTTGACTTCCCAATATTTAATGAAAGGAATAGCAAAGTACAGTAGATGTTGAAAATCTGAAACAAACAGAATGTTGGAGGAACTCAGCAAATCTTGCAGCACTTGCGGAGGGAAAAAAAAATAACATTTTGAGTCTCGTATGACTCTTCAAAAGATTCTATTTCACTTTGTACTGCGGCTTCTGAACTTGATGTATTACTGCCCTGCAATAACATTAATTCTATCACTTATACATAATCAGAATTGCATACCACTGAATATTCCATAAAATCAAATAGTTCAAGCAGACTGAACCCACAAGGAACAAAGTCCAAAGTAAAAATTCAGTCAAAATAGTACCTAACAAACAGATTCACTCTCTTTAAGAACAGGTTTTTCCCTTTTATTTGCTCACAACTAACTTTGAGCATTCTTTTGTGAACATAGGAAATGATATATTTCAGACAGCCTTAACTCAAGTTCATAAGCAGGAGGTCGTCACAACAACATAGAACACTGATCACTGCAACAGTGCCTGCCTTCACAGCTTTGTCTAGAGTTACTGATGACTGTGAAGATTGTCTTGTTTAGGAGAAGTAAGTAATGCTGGTTAACAAGAATTTCTAGACCGCATAGTTTGAACAATGAAAATATTGTGTATTGAAATCAAAAAGACACAGAGACCAATAACTCCAACCTTAGGAAGGCAAGTGTTCTAGCAACCCTTTGAAAGATGAAATTTAGGACACCTAAAGATAAAAATTGTGCAATTTATTGTGGGATGGGTGCAAGTTATTAGAAGGTTTAACATAAACGTGCCAGTTCTTGATATCTGCATTGAATATAAGTTTTTGCAAAGTTTACAGTAATTGTTAACATCTTCTAAATTGTGTACTCCTGATATCATCTTCTATTTCATATAGCAAATCTTTCATCCAACAGTTGCTTTCACAGTGGTGGGAAAAATGCGTCCAAGTTGCTTTTTAATTCTTCCCCAGAGAGCAGTTTGGAAAACTCATCCCAACTTCCATGTAATCGTGCACTTGACTCATTAAGCCACAGAGCTCGGGTTGACTGGTTAATCATTCAAAGAGACTGCAGTTGATAACCATTGCATTCCTATCTGCTGACATGCTATTTTCTTTCGCACTGAACATTGCTGTTTTGCTTTTTTTTAAAACAAACATGCCTTACCACAGAGCAGATCATTCACAACGGCAAACGAGATCAAAGATAGACTATGTGACAGTGTCCACAGGGCAAAATGCCTGTGGTCACAGCCAGCTTTTCCACAGCATAGATTAACTTTTAATACAGTAGTGATGGAAACCTGGTTGCCAATTTCAAGCTAGAAAAAAAATTATAAGCCGGTCAACCATTGTACTGATTCATAAATGTGTCACTGAAATAACTGAATAGAGAATTATTTGCATTTACAAAGAGCCTTATCATGCAGTTGGATAGTATTCCCACTTCCCACAATGAATAACTTCAAGATAGCTTTAATTGCCATTCAGGCAAACATTGCCACCATTCTGTGCCAGCCATGACAGACACAGAACATAGATGAATGATCAGTCAATCTCTTGCTACGGGTGGCTTAGGTGGAAAGAAGAACGCTGGCTAGAAAGTCTTCCTTCCCATCTTCAGAAAACAAAATGCTGCTGATCTGAATCTCACTACCATCCTATTTGCACCTAAAAATATGGAGGCATCACATAGAGTGCTGAGTGCTCATTATGCCTTGAGAATCAGACCACAATTTATTCTGTTACAATTCTGAACAGAAAGAGGTACAGGTGGAAGAGATGCAGACTGGAATAAAATGACACAATTTAGACACTGAAATGATTTTCACCCAGAGACGTATTGCCAACATCATTTCCTCAACCTATTCTCATTTACAAATCACCTTTTCCAGCGATATTTGAAGATTCCTTTCATTATTTTTTCATAGAATCCTTACTGTGTGGAAACAGGCCCTTCAGTCCAGCAAGTCCATGCTGATCCTCTGAAGAGTAACCCACCCAGACCTATTCCCCTATCTATTATTCTATATTTACTCCTGACTAATGCACCTGACCTACACATCTCTGAGCTCAATGGCAATTTAGCATGGCCAATTTACCTAAGCTGCACAAGTTTGGATTGTGGGAGGAAACCAGAGCACTCGGAGAAAACCTACGTAGACACAGGCAGAATGTGCAAACGCCACACAGACAGTTGCCAGAGGCTGGAATCGAATCCGGATCCCTGGTGTGTGAGGCAGCAGTACTAAACACTGAGCCACCGTGCCACCCATTTTTTTTCTCTCTTCACAGGGAACAGGATGAAGAAAAGCAGCAGCAGCAGTGGCAACAGGAGGAAGCAGCAAACAGAGCTGCAAATGCAGAGGTGGCAAATAGAAGTGGGCACACTTTCAGGAATCTTTGACTTAAGGTCGATTCGTTCCAGTTCACAATTGTGCTGGGTCCTGGGAAACACAGCAAAAGCAGAGATAGACTTAGAACTTGTAATAGACAAGTTATCAGAATTACTAACAATGCTCTCTTCAATCTACTTTTAGATTGAAAGATTATAATGACTGACAAGACTCGACTAGCAATGTTGGAACTGCAAGCCCAGGGAAACTAAGGGCCTACCTGCTTCCTACAGGCCAGATCTCCTTATGGAAGCCCAGAACGGAGGTCCGACCAGCACAGGAACAATACTTGACCCCACAGTGACTGGACATCGAGGAGGCTTGACCAAACTGGCCACAAGATCCCCAGAATGCTCAAATCCGGAATTGGTGCTCAGATCCCTATCATGAACACATGCTTACATCTACGAGGCAGTAGACTTCCCTCACTATTACGTGGGGCCGACTTCGAACAGCCACCTACCCAGAAATTGTGGGAAATATGCTAGACCTCAGGCAAGACTATAACTTCAGCATTTCAAGTCCCCCCTCCTCAGCATATTTCTGGCTAATGTCTAGGTCATTGGGAACAAAATGGACGAACGTAAAGCTAGACACACCTTCCAAAGGGAATTGAGAGACTACTACATGCTCTGTCTCACAGAGACACTGCTCACTTATGCTACACCTGACTCTGCCTTACCAACCAAGGGTTTCTCAGCTCATTGAATGAGCACTCAACATCCTCGGGCAAAGCAAAGGGTGTAGGGGTCTGCGGCCTAATTAATTTTATAAATTTGCTGACTACATCACCGTTGTAGGTCACATCTCAAACAACGAAACAGAATCCAGGAAAGAGATTGAGTGCTTAGCAGCATAGTGTAAAGCCAACAATCTCTCCATCAATGTCAGTGAGGTGAAGGAGCTGATCATTGACTTCAGAAAGAGGAGTGAAGGGCATGCTCATCTGTATAAATTGTGCTGAGGTAGAGATGTGTTGAGAGCGATAAGGTACTGGGAGTGATGACCACCAACAATCTGTCCTGGTCCATCCACACCAACATAATGCTCAAGAAAGGATTACAATGCCTCTACTTCCTCAGAATCTAAGGAAATTCTGCATGTCCAAAAGGATTTTTACCAATTTTTACAGATACACCATAGAAAGCTTCACAGATGCTTCACAGCAAGGTATGACAACTGCTTTTCCCAAGGACTCAATAAACTACAGAGAGTCGTGAACACAGCTCAGTCCATCACACAAACCAAACTTCCATCCAGTGACTGTGTAAACTTCCTGCTGCCTTGAGAAAGCAACCAACGTAATCAAAGACCCTTCTCACTGAGTTTTACTCTGTTCCACCCTCTTCCTTTGGGCAGAAGATATAAAAGTTTGAATATATATCTGAACAGATTAAAAATAGCTTCTTTCTACTTGTCATCAGACTTTTGAACAGACCTCTCAAATGTTAAGTCTGCTCTCTCGCTCTCTCTCTCTCTCTCTGCACCTTCTCTGTGGCTGTAACACTATTCTACACTCTGTCCTGCTACTCTGATGCACTTTGCTTGGTACGATCTGCTTATAATAGCACACAAATTAACACGACACGTGACGACAGTCAATCAATGTATTCACCAAAGTAAAACCACAGCAAATGGTGGAAACCTGAAAAAAAAGAACAGAAATTGCTAGAGAACCTTGGCAGATCTGGCAACATCTATAGACAGAAAGCAGAGGCAACATTTCAGGTCCAGTGACCCATCATCAGAACTAAGAAAGAACATGGAATAAAAGACAAGGAAGCTACGGTCAACCTTTAAAAATCATTATGTGGAGGTGCTGGTGTTGGACTGGAGTGGACAAAATCAAAAATCACCCGATACCGGATTTATTTGAAACCACAAGCTTTCAGTGCCCCCGCTCCTTCCTCAGGCAGCTAGTGAGAGCAGATACATCAGACACAGAATTTATAAGTAAACTATCAAAGGACTATACAACTTATACAAATGTATTGAACATAACAAGATGGCTATTAAGTCTTGAATCAGTCAGAATGGAGGTGTAGATTTCAATTGATTAATATGTAAATCCCAGAACCTTTTTCAAGTCACCGACCAAGATAACTTCAGGTTTTATCAGAATAAAGGTGACACCTCAGATCAGATAGTGCATTTTAGGAGTGAGGCCATGTTTCGACTCTATCTCAACCTGGAGTCAGACTGGTTTTATTTCCAAAATAGGAATTTATAAGATGCCACATTGATTGACTGTCTACAGATAGTGTGTTTTTTGAACAAAATAGAATGTATCAACAAATACAAAACTGCAAATGCAAATTCACCCCATAGGTTTGTGTGTGCATGCATGTAATGGTAAGGTAACATACTAGTAGCTATAGCCAATATGAATGTTCTGATGAAAGGGGTTCAAAGGTACCATGGAAGATGATGAAATTCGAATTCAATGAAAATCAAGATTCAATGTCAACCATGTCAACGTCATAAAACAAAAAGCTGGTTCAGTCATATCTTTTAGGGAAGGAAAATTTCTACCCTAGATGCCGACTCTTAACTGCCCTCCGAAATAGCCTAGAGAGAATACAAGAGTTGAGCAACAAATCTTAATCCAGCCAGAAAACCTGGATACAAATTTATTTTTAACATAGCTCTATGGGTGGTCTTACACTCCAAGGACCGTAGTTCATCACCACCTCCTTTAGGACACATAGGATTTAGGAAAATCTGGCATTCCCCATATCACTTTAATGAACAACAAAAAAAAACCCCACGAATTTGAAGGGCATCCAGTCCGCAACTATCCACGTAGCTGGCTCGACTAATTAGGTAATTCAACTTACAACCTTCTGATTTAGATATAGCACTATTAAAACAAACCAAAGGCACACCTTCAAAAGTGAAATATTATGAAAGCAATAAGCATACTGAATAATAGACTGATTATCTATTATTTTCATTAGCTGAATGCTTTTTAATGCTTTTATATTAAATGCACTGCATGGTTGATGCAGAAGGCATTGCTTTCTGATGAAAATTACTCATTCACATTTAACAGTGTTTGTACCTTCTCAGCAAGGAGCTGCCTCAAAATGTAGTTCATGCCCTTTTTCCATTTAACCTCTCATTTGAAGATGGATGATGTGAAAACAAGACTACGCAGTGGGAGTGGGGGTGGGATGCAAAAGTAAAAGAATGGTTTCAGGATAAATGAAACAGCCTAGTCAGTCAACAACTCCATCATTACTGCATGATACAACTAGCCGGATGGGAGAAGCAAATTAGATGAACCTTGAACTTCTTTCATCTTTTTGTCTGTTTAATTTCTAGATTTCTGCCTGGGTTGCACTTTTTAAAAAAAACATGCACAGTATTCTTATTAGACATTGCACACAAGGGGGGAAAAACTGTTGTCTTATATGAGCTAGGGGATCTGCCAAGCACTGAAAATAAACCTACGCTATAAAAGATTAAGGTTGGTTAATACAGATCAGGTTGTTGGTCTCTGAAAAAAAAAAGTTCTTTCAAGGTAGCATAAACTTGATTCAAGACCTTCAGCTCTTGACAGTTCTTACAGATCACTGAATGGATAACTGGCATTTTAACTATAAAAGACTGCACATACACTGTCCTCATCGTGAAAGATATAGCCATTTCCTGGCTTGCTCCAGAACAGCTAGAAGAATGGTTCCATGCCATTTGGACACAGTCAAGTCAGTGGCTTTAAGTGATAGCTGTATTTGTGACTTGGAGAAGAAGGCAAGGTTATAAGTGTAACCCTTATTAATAGAAAGTTAAAATCAGAACTCAAACCCCCTCCAAATCTCCAACTTTCCTATCAAATTATATTGAGTCATGGTCCAACATGCAATTGAAGATCCATTCTGCAGTCAGTTTTCCAGTTCATGTTTTGCAGGTCACGGAGAGGTACAGCATGGAAACAGACCCTTCGGTCCAACCCGTCCATGCCGACCAGATATCCCAACACAATCTAGTCCCACCTGCCAGCACCTGGCCCATATCCCTTCAAACCCTTCCTATTCATATACCATCCAAATGCCTCTTAAATGTTGCAATTGTACCAGCTACCACCACTTCCTTTGGCAGCTCATTCCATATTTGTATCACCCTCTGTGTGAAACATTTGCCCTGTAGGTCTCTTTTATATCTTCCCCCTCTCACCCTAAACCTATGCCCTTTAGTTCTGGTCTCCCCAAACTCCAGGGAAAAGCCTTTGTCTATTTATCCTATCCATGCCGCTCATAATTTTGTAAACCTCTAGAATGTCACACCTCAGCCCTCCAAACCCTTTCTATTCCAATACCGATCCAGATGTCTTTTAAATGTTGCAATAAAAGATAAAATTAGCACCACGGGGTGAAAGGCTAACCTACAGGTGATACTGAAGCCAAAACATTAATCAGTGTATCAATTCAAGAACACATCTGTACTCTGTGTATACTGTCATCTAAAATGTTTAATGAAATAAAGAGGTTGAAGTGCAAAATATGAATGATGTAGTGCTGGTATCTTTCATTGCAGATGGCCTGATGTGTGTGCTCTTAAAAAAAATGTTTGAGTGAGAAACAGCTGTCCCACTCAGTTTTCAATTAACAATGAATTAGTTCAGAAAATTTTAGAACAAAGGTTTATTTAGAACAAAGGACACATTTAAGCTGATTCAAATGGGTCTGCTACATGACTGAGCCCAATACCATCTTAGTTAGTGTTCAGTACTTCCCAGAAACTAAGGATCCAAAACAGATACAGTAAACCATCAGAATTCCTGCTTTATCGGAGACTTTCTCAAACTGCAGCTGGTTCAAAAGAAAAATTTAGCAACAGGCGGCACTGAGCATAAGAGGCATTTCAGTGTCTGCAGCAGTCTGACGTCCTTCAGTCTTATCAGTCTCATCCATTATCAGCCTAGATCAATCACATACATAAATTTAGTTGAGCTGTATTTTTCAACTCTGTCTCAGCACTGGTCACGCCAAGAAGCATTTAAGTTCGGAATGCCAATTGAGAAATATGGAAGGAGAGGGTAAGAAAGTTCTAGGCCACATTAGGCAGTCTGTTTTGAGATTTTTGACTATATAGACTACAAAAAATATTTGGTGTTATTTACATTAAATCATAACTATTAGGCATCATAGCTCAAGCGACATCTTTTCCCTGATTAAGACACAAGGGTTCAAGACCCATTCCAGTTACAAGTATATAATCTAGGCTGACACTTCAGAATGATATTGAGGAAATGTTGCCCTGTCAGAACTGCTAGGAGTGATTTTTGACAGTACATTCAGGTACTAAGATAATGGCAACCCTGATTAGATCACACAAACTCAAACAGACACAAGACTGAAGGTATCTTCAGTCTGAAAGAGTACCGATTCTACCTCTGGTAGTTCACCAATTTGTGCAGCACGTCAAACTAATACTATGTAGCAGCAACACAAGTTGTGCTTGCCACTAACAAGATACTACTATCTAGCCAAAAAAGGTATCCTATCACACATATATTAAATAAGACACAGGAGGAGAAGTAGGCCATTTGGCCCATCGAGTATACTCCACTATTCAATGAGGTCATGGCTGATCTGATAATCCTCAACTCAATTTACCTGCCTGTTCCCCCTAATAGAAAATCTCTTCATGCTTAGCATCAACCTAGTCAACCTTCTCTGGACTGTCTCCAATCACAATTTATCTTTCCTTAGATGAGGCGGCCAAAGCTGTTCACATTATTCTAGGTGTGGTCTAAATTATTGCCTTGTATACTCTTAGTAGGACTTCCCAATTTTTATACTCCATTCCATTTGAAATAAAGGTCCTTATTACTGACAAAACGTGTATATCAGCTTTTGTGATTTATGTAGAAGGCACCCAAATGCCCAGTGTTGCAGCTTTTTACAGACTTTCTCTATTTAAATAAAAATGAGCTTCTCTAATAATCCTAAATGTGCTAAGAATTACACTAATAACCAATCTAAGATTTTCAGTTTAGCTTGCAGCATGGCATTGTATGTACTGGAAGCCTGCACAGACCAATACACATTTTAAAAAAAAACACTGAACACACGTTGGGCCATTTCAGCTGAACATATCTCAGGGCAATTCCTTGATCAGAGTCATTCACCAACCAATTATTTACTGTCACCAGGTCAAACTCCTGGAATTCCCATTCCCATCCCAGCATTATGGGTTTACTTACACTAAACGGACTACAGCAGTTCACCTTCACCTTCACCTCCTCCAGGGCAATTAGGGATGCACAGTAAATACCAGCTCAACCATATCTCCTGAATGAATTATACAAAAATCTCCTGGTTTAAATTTAAACAAAGCTTGCAGTTAACTGTCAGTCATCATCTAACTTGTTCATTCTCCATGATAATGTCTTGTCAACCAATCGGCATTTTTTTCACATTCAGTATACAATGTTTCCTTTACACTGGCACTCTTTCTGATGCCTGCAGGATGAAAAACTTCAATAAAAATGTATTTTTTTTTCTCAGCAATACTCAACTTAATACAGTTAAGTGGATTCTTTGAAGAAATAAACACAAGTATGGAACAATGTCAATGCTGTGATGCCAACATTACTCGAGTGCAACAAATTTTAACAACGCTCTCCTTTCCTCTCTTAACTTTTCAACCAAGCCCAAGCCTGTTTTCTCAGCCAAACGTACTCACATGTTCCTTCCAACAGTGGTGAAGAGACAGAAATCAGAAGTGGAAAGTATTGGTTGATTTTATCCCCACTTTGTGCAGGAGCCAAGGTCAATTGTTGCTAAGCTGCTACTGCTGCCTCAACTACGAGCAGCTGACTCAGCACCAACTAGGAACCAAACCAGATAGTCTGCGGCATTGTCAGTACACTTGAAAAATTAAAAGGGTGATGTAATCAACTTGTAATGGAATTGCTGGAGATGTAAACACACATGCTCTATATTTTACCTATTGCACTGATTTGTACAGACTGACCAGTTGTTAGGGATGCAATTTTCTGGATGCAGTCCAGAATAAAAATGAATCATACTTTAGATGTAGATAACTGTTTTTTTTTATTGAATCTTAGGAGTTGGGACAGATATTAAATGAATATTTCACATCAGTTTTTGCCATGGAGAACGAAGTGGAAGCTAGAGAACTCAGGGAAATAAATATTGATCTTCTGAAAACAGTTCAGATTACAGAAGAGGAAGTGCTGGAGGTCTTAGAAAATATAAAAGGTGGATAAATCTCTGGGATCTGATCGAGTATATCCCAAGACATTGCGGGAAGTTAGGGAGGACATTGCAGGACCCTTTGCGGAAATATTTGCATAATCTATAACTACAGGGTGAGGTACCAGATTAATGGAGAGTGGCCCATATTATGCATTAAAGAATGGATGTAAGAAGCAGAATGGAAACTATAGACCAGAGAGTCTGAATTTGGTGGTGGGTAAGTTGTTGGAGGTGACTCTGAAAGATAGGATCATACACATTAAGAGGGGTAAGGAATGATTAGGCATAGTCAGCATGGTTTTGTGCGAAGGAAATTATGTCTCACAAACTGGAGTGAGTTTTTTTTGAGGAAGTAACCAAGAAGATTGATGAGGTCAGAGTGGTAGACATCGTTTACTTGAATTATAGTAAAGCTTTTGACAAAATTCCACATGGTAGACTACTTAGTAAAGTAGTCACTGGGTGAGTTTGCCAATTGGATACAAAATTGGCTTTAAGGAAAAAAGCAGAGAGTGATGGTGGAGGTTGTTTTTTTAGACTGGAGGCCTGTTATCAGCAGTATTCCAGAAGGATCAGGGCTGGGTCCTCTTTTGTTTTCATTTATATAAATGATTTAGATGAGAACACAGAAGGCATGATTAGTAAGTTTGCAGATGACACCAAAATTGGTGGCCATGATTTGGAGGAGCTGGTGTTGAACTGGGGTGGATAAAGTTAAAAATCACACAACAGCAGATTTTGGTCCAACAGGTTTATTCGGAAGCACTAGCTTTCAGAGCGCTGCTCCTTTGGAGGTGGTGATCTAAGATTACAAAGAGATCTTGATGAATTGCTTCAATAGCCTGAAGAGTGAAAGATGGATTTTAATTTAGAGTCATAGAGATGTACAGCACGGAAACAGACCCTTCGGTCCAACCCGTCCATGCCAACCAGATATCCCAACACAATCTATGGGCGGCACGGTGGCACAGTGGTTAGCACTGCTGCCTCACAGCGCCTGTAGACCCGGGTTCAATTCCCGACTCAGGCGACTGACTGTGTGGAGTTTGCACGTTCTCCCCGTGTCTGCGTGGGTTTCCTCCGGGTGCTCCGGTTTCCTCCCACAGTCCAAAGATGTGCGGGTCAGGTGAATTGGCCAAGCTAAATTGCTCGTAGTGTTAGGTAAGGGGTAAATGTAGGGATATGGGTGGGTTGCGCTTCGGTGGGTCGGTGTGGACTTGTTGGGCCGAAGGGCCTGTTTCCACACTGTAAGTCTAGTCTAGTCTAGTCTAGTCTAATCTAGTCCCACCTGCCAGCACCCAGACCATATCCTTCCAAACCCTTCCTATTCATATACCCATCCAAATGCCTTCTAAATGTTGCAATTGTATCAGCCTCCACCACTTCCTCTGTCAGCTCATTCCATACTCGTACCACCCTCTGCCTGAAAAGATTGCCCCTTAGGTCTTTTTTATATCTTTCCCCTCTCACCCTAAACTTATGCCCTCTAGTTCTGGACTCACCGACACCAGAGAAAAGACTTTGCCTATTTACCCTATCCATGCTCCTCATAATTTTGGAAACCTCTGTGAGGTCACCCCTTAGCCTCCGATGCTCCAGGTCAAATCAAGATATTACATTTTGGTAAAACAAACAAGAGCAGAAATTATTCAATTAAAAGTAGAGCCTTGGATAGTGTTGTAGAACCAAGAGACCTAGGGGGTTCAGGTACATCATTCTTTGAAGTTTATGTTACATTTGGACATGGTGGTTAAGAAGGTGTTTAGCACACTTCCTTTATTGTTCAGACCTTCGTGTATAAGAGGTTATAAAGGACGTTGGTGAGTCCTCTTCTGGAGTGCTGTGTCTGGTGATGGTCGTCCTGTTACAGAAAGAATATTATTAAGCTGGAAAGGTAAAAACAATGACTGCAGATGCTGGAAACCAGATTCTGGATCAGTGGTGCTGGAAGAGCACAGCAGTTCAGGCAGCATCTAACAAGCAGCGAAATTGACGTTTCGGGCAAAAGCCCTTCTGGAGAGGGTTTAGATGGGATTTAGCAGGATGTTGCCAGGAATGGAGAGTTTGAGTTATAAAAGGAGAAACTGGGAATTTTTTCACTGGAGCATAGGTGGTTGATGGGTGACCTTATAGAAGTTTTTTAAAATCATGAGGGGTATAGCTTAGTCAAAAGACACCTGCCATTTACCTTGAGTGGGGGCAAATTTTTAAAGTGAGAGGAAAAACATTTTAAAATGACAACTTTTTTTTTAAAACACAGAGTGGTTCATGTGTGGAATGAACTTCCTGAGGAAGTGGTATTGCAGGTACAGACGCAACATTTAAAAGACATTTGGATAAGTACATGAATAAGAAGTGTTTGCAGGAATATGGGCCAAGTGCAGACAGGTGGGACTAGTTTAGTTTGGGATTATGGTTGGCAAGAATCTGTTTACTGAAGGGCCTGTTTCCTTGCTGTATGACTCTATGACAACAACTTTAACCAACACTAAATCTGTAGTGCTGAGAAACTGCAATACAGCATCAAAGTTACCCTGCAATTACTGCATCAGATATCATGTAACATGAGAACTAAAGTTATAATTATTGTATTGACTCAAGAAGTTTGCATTGTTTAAAAAAGGTGCTTGAAGATCTCTCACATTATCTTGTTGTTAGATCCCTCACTGAGATTCTCTGTGCTGGATGACAGGAGATGTAAACGTTTTTCAGTATGCATTCTAATTTAATGAAGGTCCTAAATCAGCTTGCAAGAACAATGCAATAAGCATTGTACAGGCTTTGAATTTGATTATCATTACATAACATTGTAGAGGTAGCCAGAAATTAACTAAATGATAATAAAATCACTGTGTTGTATCATGTTAAAGATGTAAAGCCTAAGGGACCATATCTAGTGCAAGCTGGAAAATAATATTCCGTGACATTTAATAAAGCCATTTAGTTGTAACAAAATGCAACCTGGCAAAAATTCAAAAGTAACCCACATTATACTCCAAAAGTTTAGAAATTAAACAGAAAATTGGGAAGCATTTGCCAAATTCGTGAACTTCTGATGGGAAAAATCAAATATTTTGATTTTGGCAAAAGATTCTATCTGAAAAGTGAATTTAGTTTTCTTTGAGGGTGACTAGTCTGGGGATGCCTTTTAAACTTATTTTTATTCAAATTGTCTCATGGTGCTCTTGTGGCATTAATGGATCCCAGTGCAGGGAAAGGTGGTATTTAAAACACTAAAGCAAATGAAAGATAGACAGACTGCATGCCATCAAAAATCACTGGCTCTGAAACAGCAAATTGAAAGTTGTGGAGTCCTGTTCTAACATGGGAGATGCAGGATAAGAATCACACTCATACAGGGGCATTGTAGAATATATCAAAAAAACTGGTGATTGCTTGCAGAACTCTCAGCTATCCCCATTGTCAGAAGCCATAAAGAATTCAACATGATGTCACACAACATCAAAAACATCAGCATTTACACACTGTAGCAGCCAGAGCTTTCTAGGCCTGATTGAACAGTTCTGAAGAGGAATCGTACCAGACTCACAACTCTGAGTCTATTTTGCTCTCCACAGATGCTTCCAGTATTGCTTGCATCTGTTTTATTGACACCCATCCACCACCTTCTACTCCTTCCACCTCCTTGCACAGTGGTAGCTTATACCATCTGCAAGATTCCCTGCAGAAACTCATCCAGCATCATTCAACAGGCATCTTCGAAACCTATGCCTGAGGGGGAATGGGTAGCAGAAGCATGTGATCACCACCAGCTGGAGGTTTTCCACCAAGTTGCACACCATCCTGACTTGGAACTAAAATGATATACCTTCACTATTGCTAGTCAAAATCTTGGAATTCACTTCCTAAGAACACAATGGTTTATCTATTTCCCATGGATTGCTGAGTTTTAAGAATATGGCTGACATTTGAAAATGAATAAATTAAAAGAAAAACTTTTGAAATAGCCCTGAGGGCTTTCATCACAAAATTAGTAAAGACTCAGCATGCATAACTGATTTAACAACCTATCATTATCACAATTGGCTGCCTCTCATTTCAATGTAATTGTCAACTCCAAGTGGTTATAGACTGTTTGAAGTGAGACTATCAATTCCAATGCTCGTTTTTGTAAAGGAGTAGAGTAAGTTAAATATAGCAAGTGTAGGTTTATCAGCTTTTTTTTTGAACTACAGTTAATTCTTCAACAGGTAATTTTATCTCATCACAGCTCGAGTCCTGAGCTCTGCCCAAAATGAATATTGACCGAGTTGGCACTACATTGGCATTAGGGCTATAATAGAGCATTGGGTGGGTCGAAGACATGGATTGACAAAGAGGATTTAAAAGTGTTATGGTTATAGAGCATAGAATAGTGACCATGGAGTTGGTTGGAGGGCATGTGGTGGCACAGGTGTCATGAATATGCCATGGGGAGTATGCAAGGATGAGGGTTCTTTTCTTTCTTTTCATATATTCTACAAAGTGCTAACATACTCAGGTTGGCCTTCTGCTTTCCTACCCCTGTAACCAGCAGTGTCCGTGCTGTTTCCCAGATTGCCTATCACGTTTCTCATTAAAGCTGCCACCTGGAAATGAAAATCCCAAGTTTGAGGGTGCTTTTTCCTGTTCAACACGATGCCAAAAAATTGGTTTTCAGCAGTGGTATCAAAAAGGTGGTATGGTATTAGCCACTTGTTATCACGCTTCTCACTTGGTATTCGATGCTAATAAAATCAGTGGAATTGAATACCAGTTGTGGAGTATAATAGAAAATTTATGCAATTGTGATTTAAAGACAGAATGTTGCCACTGTTCTAGGATGGCTTGTTTACTGTCCAGAGTTTCCATTTTATCTTCCCAGTATCACAGAACCATTACGATGCTGAAGGAGGTCATTTGGCCCAAGGTTCTATTACCTAGTGCTGACCTCCTGCCTTTTCCTTATATCCCTGCACACCATTTCTATCCAAATAATAATCTAATGCCTTTTTGAATGCCACAATTGAAACTGCTTTTTTAAAAAAAAAATCATTTGTGGGATGTGGGTATCGCTGGCTGGCCAGCATTTATTGTTTTCAGGGTATATTCCAGAAATATTTTTCTCACATTACCATTGCTTCATTTGCACATCACTTGAAATCCATGCCCTCTTTGTAATTTTCTCTTCTATGGGTGGGAACATCATCTTTCTATTTATTCAATCCATCCGTCTCATGATTTTGAATCTCCTTTCAGCTACCAAGATTGACAGTCCCAACTTCAAGCTGTCCTCATTACTGAAACCATTCTTGCAAATATCTTTCTCACAAATACATTGGTTTATTAATGTCACAGGATAAGGTAGCACAGTGCGAGGACGGTGGGGTGAAAAATCAAGATGTCAATATTGGGGGATCATGGAGGTCAGATGGTTTTGTGTGGAGAGAGTATAGGGAATGATGGGGAACGTTGAAGGTTGGGAGGTGGGAATTGATGAAAACGTCTGGTCAATTTGGGAGAGTTGGGGGGAAATCAGAGGAGATCATATTGTTCAAAGGGGGTCAGTTGCAAGGTTACTGAATCGTCCAAAAGGTTTTAACCAGTCAAATGTTAAAAGGAATAGATTAGATTACCTACAGTGTGGAAACAGGCTCTTCAGCCCAACCAGTCCACACTGACTCTCTGAAGAGTAACCCACCCAGACCCATTTCCCTCTGACTAATGCAACTAAGACTATGGGCAATTTAGCATGACCAACTCACCTAACCTGCACATCTTTGGACTGTGGGAGAAAGAAGAAAGTGAGGTCTGCAGATGCTGAAGATCAGAGCTGAAAATGTGTTGCTGGAAAAGCGCAGCAGGTCAGGCAGCATCCAAGGAACAAGAAATTCGACGTTTTGGGCATAAGCCCTTCATCAGGAATGAGGAAAGTGTGCCAAGCAGGCTAAGATAAAAGGTAGGGAGGAGGGACTTGGGGGAGGGGCGTTGGAAATGCAACAGGTGGAAGGAGGTTAAGGTGAGAGTGATAAGGTGTGGGTGATAGGCCAGAGTGGGGTTGGGGGCAGAGAGGTCAGGAAGATGATTGCAGGTTAGGAAGAACGGACTGGAAGCTAGGTGCCAGCATGGTCTGCTCCTCTGAACTTTTATTTCTGTAATGCTGGATATTTTATTTCTCTATTGTCTGAAGATCATGTAACTTAAAAGAAGCTGTGCCTCGGTACTTTTGTGTCTAAATCAATGCTGTAATTGGTGACGTATAAACATTTCAGTATACTCATTGAGAATATGACAATAAACGCTATTCTATTCTATTCCAGGTTTTCGGACGTTGTTTTGAAAATATTGTCCATTTACTCAGGTTCTATTTCCATAGATGCTGCAAAACCTTCTAAGCATTTCCTATTTTGATCACAATTTCTAGGCTATTAAGACCATTACTTAAAATTACTGCAATCCACAACAGTTACAAATAAATAAATAAAAATGATTAATTGCTCTTCTGATTCATTTGTATAACAATGAGCTGTCTTTCAATTTTTAACCCAAATAAGACAGATTAAATTTAATAGAAAAGTGGGTGGCATTGCTGATAAGGTATGAGGTCTATTTGACCTTGCAAGTTAGGAAGCCTCCCTGGTCTTCCTAGTTAACCAGGCTTCATACAGCTCTGATTCATCTATCCCATGACAGACCAGAACTTATTTTCTGCATCTTAACAGCTTACAGGTTGCATCCATCAGAGAAACAATAGCCCTTTGTGAAATCCAAAAGGCACAAGTAAAATAGCATTTTGTGCTTTTGAATCCATTGCAACACATCAGGATAAAATTGTCACTAGTTCCATATCAAATCAATTCCCTGCTCAAAACTGGGCAATGTTAAATCTCCAAAAAGGGAAATGTTTGTTCAAAATCATTTGTAGATGTGGAGCAGAAGGGTGGGAGTTATAGATAGGGAAGGCAGACTTTATCAGCCTGACAGAAACAATCAATTGAGACAATGAAAATTCAGTAACTCAAAACATGCTAAAGGTTGTAAAACTGCCATACCCTTTAAGATCATATCTAAGCTTCAGGCAATTTACTCAGCTATGTACTATTCTCAGAAGTGTTTTTCTAATTTGAAATTTCATCTAACTTCTTGTTTGAAATGAAAGGTTGATGTCTTTGAACAGTGTTTTATCAAGGAATGCAAGCGTGATATCATGTTTAACCACAAAATAGTCTCAATGTTCTGTCCAAAGGTTTGTACAAGTATTCAGCACTTTGTTCTTTCAATTATACCCTGGAGCAGAACTGTTAAACCTCAAAGCATACCGTAGTATCCACTGCCTTTACTTTTTTTGTGGGAATATAGTGAGGAGTCCGTTTGCCCTGCGACATTAGCACACTGCCCTCTGCTCCCAGAGTGATGATCACCGAACCGCAGCCCTTCTCCAGCAGAATGGAGCCTGCCTTTCCAGCATCCTCAATGTTGCACACTTCAATGCCTGTTAGAATCTCTGCCTGAAACAAAAACAACAGATACGTAAACGCTTGCTACGATTTGCTAAATTTATCCTTTCTTAACAGGTTACCTGTAAATGCAAGAGTCCTTAAATAACTAGGTTTAAAGGGGGAAACTATAAATATTTCAAACCTCGAATAAAAATAAAGCAGGCATGTAGATATCTGAAACTTAAAGATAAACTACTCTGTGAATGGTCTTCAATCACTGAGGAAAGATTAGGATGTACTTGCTTCTTTCAGTTGTACGTCTAGCTAGCAGTTTACTTGGAAATGGATTTCTTTAAACAGTGGTTTAATGTCAACATTCCAGCAAGTGGGAGGCTGTTTTTAATTTGATCACTGATGAGGCTGTTTTTAATTTGATCAAATTTAGAACGGACAAATATGAATTCTTGATGAAATGTAAGAAACACTCGCTCCTAATCAGTTCCAGATTCCTAATCTATCTTCAAGGATTAAATGGTCCACACTACAGTAGCAAGGATCGGGCATGTAGTTACACTTCCTTCCCCCTCCCCTATCCACAAAAAAGTAGGCATTGAATTAGAATTTAAAACCTTGTTTAAATCAAGAATTTTTGTTTGTTCTTGTGGATCTGACCACAAACACTTATCAATCATTCCATTTTAATTTTAAGCTGCAAATTACGCAATGGTGGTATCTACATTCACAGGTGCTCTAAAAATGGAAGGTTTTGTGGCTGTTATCTCTGTAATAGCTTTACCACACTATCCTTACCTTCAAAGAGATGATGATTTGTGGTGTCAAAAACACTAATACTGACAACTGCCAGTTCTGCTCTGCCTCAGTGCTGGGCACTTAGAAATAACAAATAGGGAAGGGAGGAAAGGATAGCAGAAACCTTTAAACAAGTGTGCTTTCAACCAGGAATAAGATAGATCATTGTCCAGTGCCACTTTAAACTAAGGGCCCCAAAACTGAGATGGCAAATACACAAAGACTTTAAAAATATTTAAATATTTAAATCATGTTGGTTGAGGGATAAATGTATTGGGTCAAAAAGACAAGAGACTCAGCTCTTTCTGAAACACTGCCATATTATACCCGTACCCGAGATGCCAACAGTGCAGCTGTTCCTCAGTACTGAAGTAGCAGTGTTGACCTTTTTGCACTCCAGAGAGCAACGTGAATCCACAAACCTCTGACTCAGAGGTGACAATGCCACCACAGACTAAGACTAATGCACTTTCGTGAATATACTGGCTATATTCCAGGGAGAATGTTTGCAAACTGGGGTTCCTGCTCTTTCAGTTCATAGAATCTGACTAGAGTCCTAGAGATGTACAGCATGGAAACAGACTCTTCAGTCCAACCTGTCCATGTTGACCAGATATGACAACCAAACTAGTCCCACCTGCCAGCATCTGGCCCATATCCCTCCAAACCCTTCCTATCCATATAGCCATCCCAATGCCTTTTAAATATTGCTAATGGACTAGCCTCCACCACGTCCTCTGGCAGCTCATTCCA
The DNA here is from genome assembly GCF_020745735.1 of Hemiscyllium ocellatum. Taxonomy (NCBI): domain Eukaryota; kingdom Metazoa; phylum Chordata; class Chondrichthyes; order Orectolobiformes; family Hemiscylliidae; genus Hemiscyllium; species Hemiscyllium ocellatum. The sequence continues at coordinate 23,842,470 of NC_083403.1, read as the reverse complement.
TACACGTACCACCCTGTGTGTGTGAAAAACTTGCCCTTAGATCTCTTTTACATCTTTCCCCTCTCACCCTAAACCTATACCCTCTAGTTCTGGACTCCCCAACCCCAGGGAAAAGACTTTGTCTATTTATCCTAAACTACATTAGTCCCATAGCCTTGAATGTTATAATACTTCAAGTGCTCATCCAAGTACTTTTTTAAAGATTGAGAGATTACCCACCTAAAATACCTCTCTCAGACAGTGCATTCCAGACCTTCTAGGTGTGAATTTTCCTCAAGTCCACTCTAAACCTCCTGTCTTCCACCTTAAAATTATGCCCCCCATGTTACTGACCCTTTTCTATCCACCCTCCTACGCTTCTCATAATCTTACACATCTCTATGAGGCCCCCTTCCCACCAACCTTCTCTGGTCTAAAGAAAACAACTTGAGCTCACCCAGCCTCTTTGCATAGCTAAATCCCAGACACTACCTTCGTAAATCTTGTCTGCAACCCTGCTAGGACAAACACATCCTATAGTGTATTTTTAAATTCAATCTTAGGACGAGGGCACCATTAGCTAGACCAGCATTCATTTATATAATCACTGCATTCCTACAACATGAAAGCAGGCCATTCTGCTCAGTGAGTCCACACAAACCCTCCAAAGAACATCCCACCTAGACACAAAGCCCCTTACCCCTATCCGTATAACTCTGCATTTCCCATGGCTAATCCACCTAACTAACACATCTTTGGAATATGGGAGGAAACTGAAGCAGCTGGAGAAGCCCAGACAGACACAGGGAAAATGCGTAAACTCCAGTTCACACAGATAGTCGCCCAAGGGTGGAATCGAGCCCAGTCACTGGTGCTGTAAGGCAGCAGTACTAACCACTGAGCCACTGTGCACTCACACTGCCCATCCCTAAATGCCCAAAGGGCAGTCAAGAGTCATTTCTGTGGGTCTGGAGTCACATGCAGGCAAGACTAAGTGAGGATGGCAGATTCTGCCCATAAAAGGAACCAGATTTAGCTCCACTAAAGCATTAGTGAACCCCAGAAGAAGATTTTCGCGACGAACAACAATAGATTTGTGGTCACAATTAGATGTGTAATTCCAGATTTTTATTGAAGTCAAATTCCACCATTAGTTGTGGCATGATTCAAACCTCAGTCCCCAGAACATTCCTTGGGTATTTGGATTAACAGTCCAGTGACAATACCACTGGGCCATTACCTCCCTTTGTGATCACCAGAACTACAAAGTTCTAGCCAAATTTTTGCAATTACAAAGTAACCTTAGGGTGTAGGTTTGCTCGCTGTGCTATAGGCTTGATATCCAGACATTTCATAACCTGACTAGGTAACATCATTAGTGGCGACATCCAAGTGAAGCGAAGCTGTTGTCTCCTGCTTTCTATGTTTGTCCTGAATGGAGTTCGAGATTGGAGTGATGTCATTCCCTGTTCGTTTTCTGAGGTGTTGATAGATGGTATCTCAATCTATGTGTTTGTTTATGGCAGCGTGCCAGGCCTCTAGGAATTCTCTGGCATGTCTTTGCTTAGCCTGTGCCCTTCTTCAGGAAGAACGTCAATTCTCCTGCTCCTTGGATGCTGCCTGACCTGCTGTGCTTTTCCAGCAACACATTTTTAGCTCTGATCTGCAGTCCTCACTTTCTCCTTTTGCTTAGCCTGTCCAGGATAGATGTGTTGTCCCAGTCGAAATAATGTTTTTTTTTCCTCCGTGTGTAGGGCTAAGAGGGAGAGAGGGTCGTGTCTTTTTGTGGCTAGCTGGTGTTAGTGTATCCTGGTGGCTAACGTTCTTCCCGTTTGTCCTACGGAGTGTTTGTGGCAGCCCTTGCATCAAATTTTGTAGAGGATGTTGGTTTTGTCCATGGGATGTACTGGGTCTTTTAAGTTTGTTAGTTTTTGTTTGAGTGTTGGTGAGTTTGTCTGCTACTAGGATTCCGAGGGGTCTTAGAAGAATGGCTGTCATTTCTGAAACTTCTTTGGATGTAGGGGTAAGGTGGTTAGGGTTTCTAGCTGTGTTTGGTCTGCTTATCATGGTTTGTTCTTGAGGAATCTGCGGACTGTACTTTTTGAGTATCCGTTCTTCTTGAATATGTAGCATAGGTGGCTATCCTCTGTTTTCCGAAGTTTGTCTGTGCTGCAGCGTGAGGTGGCTCGTTGGAATAGTGCTCTAATACAGCTTCGTTTGTGTGTGTTGGGATGGTTGCTGGTGTAGTTACGTATTTGGTCAGTGTTTGTCAGTTTTCTGTATACACAGGTTTGTAGTTCTCCGCTGTTTGTTCTTTCGACTGTGTCGTCTAGGAATGCGAGTTTGTTGTTGGTTTCTTCTTCCTTGGTGAACTTTATCCCTGTGAGGGTGTTGTTGATGGTGTTAAATGTCTCTTCCATCTTGTTTTGTTTTGTGGTGACAAAGGTGTCATCTATGTAGCGGACCCAGATTTTTGGTTTGATGGTTGGTAGGGCTGTTTGTTCTAGTCTTTGCATTACCGCTTCTTCTATGAATCCTGATAGCGGAGATATTATGGGTGTGCTGTTGGCTTGTTTATAGATTATGTTGTTGAAGGTGAAATGGGTGGTGAGGTACAGGTCCACTAACTTCATGATGTTTTTGTTAGTAATGTGATTGACGGTGGTTGGGGTGTGTGTGATGGTCTCTTCTAAAAGTGTGGTAAAAGTGTTTCCTTTGCCAGGTCGATATTGATGGAGGTGAACAGTGCTGTTACTTTGAATGAAATCATTGTTTTGTCTTCCTCTATTTTGGTGTTTTGATGATTTTTAGGAATTCCTGGGTGGAGTGGATGGAGTGCTATGACTCTTCTACAAGGTATTTCAGTCTGCGTGTAGTTCTTTGGCCAGTCTGTAAGTTGGTGTTCCAGGTAGTGAGATTCCGCAGATTCCTCAAGTACAAACCACGACAAACACAGCTAGAAACCCTAACCACCTTACCATACATCAAAGTAGTTTCAGAAATGACAGCCAGACTACTAAGACCCCTCGGAATCCTAGTAGCACACAAACCCACCAGCACTCTCAAACAAAAACTAACAAACTTAAAAGACCCAGTACAACCCATGGACAAAACCAACATAGTCTACAAAATTCCATGCAAGGACTGCCACAAACACTACGTAGGAAAAACAGGAAGAAAGTTAACCACCAGGATACACTAACACCAGCTAGCCACAAAAAGACACGACCCTCTCTCCCTTGTAGCCCTACACACAGAGGAAAAAAAACACCATTTCGACTGGGATAACACATCTATCCTGGGACAGGCTAAGCAAAGACATGCCAGAGAATTCCTAGAGGCCTGGCACTCCAACTGCAACGCCATAAACAAACACATAGATCTAGATACCATCTATCAACCCCTCAGAAAACGAACAGGAAATGACATCACCCCAACTCCAGGAACCCCATCCAGGACAAACATATAAATAGAAACCAGGAGGCAACAGCTTCACTTCACCTGGAGGTCGCCACTGATGATGTTACCTAGCCAGGTAATGAAATGTCTGGATATCAAACCTACAGCCCAGCGAGCAAACCTACACCCTAAACCTCAACCTGAGCTATAAACCTTCACAAACCTTGCAACAAAGCAACCTCGTCATGGGTTAAATTTCATCTGCCACTGATCTGCCCATCTCACTAATCCATTTATATCCTCCTGTGACATAAGACCTTCTTTCTCACTGTCAACCATCTGGCCAATCTTTGACACATCCCTCCCACATTGTCATCTATATATGACAAACAAGGGACCCAGCATCAATCCCTGTGGTACCCTAATGAACACTGGCCTCCAATCACACAAACAGCCTTCTCCCTCCACCCTCTAATATGTTATGGCTGTACAAGACATTGGTTAAGCCACTTTTGGAATACTGCACACAATTCTGGTTTCCCTGCTATAGGAAGGATATTGTGAAACTTGAAAAGTTTCAGAAAAGATTTATAAGGATGTTGCCAGGGTTGGAGAGTTTGAGCTATAGGGAATAGTTTGGGGCGGTTTTCCCTGGAGTGTTCAAGGCTGAGGGGTGACCTTATAGAGGTTTATAAAATCATGAGGGGCATGGATAAGGTCTTTTCCATGGAGTGTGGGAGCCCAGAACTAGAGGGCATATGTTTAAGGTGAGAGGGGAAAGATTTAAAAGGGATCTCAGGGGTAACGTTTTCATTCAGAGGGTGGTGAGTGTACACAATGAGCTGCCAGAGGAAGTGGTGAAGGTTGGTACAAATACAACATTTAAAAAGGCATCTGGATAGGTATATGAATAGAAAGAATTTAGAGGGATATGGGCCAAGTACTGGCAAATGGGACTAGATTAATTTAGGATATCTGGTCAGCATGGATGAATTGGACCGAAGAGTCTGCTTCTGTGCTGTCCATCTCTATATAGTTATGACTGTAACCTCCCTGCTCTTATAATCTATGCCTTGACTGATAAAGGCAAGTGTGCCACATGCCTTAACTATACTATTAATCATTCATGGGCTTGTGGATAAGTATCCTAAGATCCCTGTTTCTCTGAGCTTCCTAGAGTCCTGCTATTTATTGAGTATTCCAGTGTCTGATTACTTCTTCCAAAGTGTATCACCTCCCAACCATCAGGGTTAAATTTCATCTGTCAACCACCTGGCCAATCTTTGACTCATCCCTTCCACATTCTCATCTATTCATCACAAATAACAAGGGAACCAGCATCAATCCCTGTGGTACTCTGATGGATGCTGGCCTCCAATCACAGAGTTTTCTCCCTCTACTCCATCTCCTCCCACTAAGTCAATTTTGTATCCAACTTGCCAAATTACCCTGAATCCCACATGTGTTTACCTTCTTTATCAGTTTTTTATGATGGTCATTATAAAAGGCATTGCTGAAATCCAGAGAAATATATCAATAATGTTAGTTCTGACAAAGGGTTACTGGGCTTGAAATGTAAATTCCATTTTTGCTGAACAGATGCTGCCACACCTGTTGTCTTTAATTATTGTCTTACATGCTGACAAGTGCAAAGATTGTATCTGGTTAGGTCATACACTATGGGTTGTTATCTGAACTCACATCAGAAGAATTCCAGTACTTGATAACCTGTAATCTGCCAAACTATCAGAAAATGGGAAGAAGAGAAAATGCTTGGGGATTTGGAGGAGGAATGGAAACTAGGGAACTAAAGGGTAAAAAAAAGCATTTCCCATGACAACTGGCAGAAGGTAGATTTGCACACAACGACGTAAAAACTATCAAAATAGTGTCTTCACAACTGCCCTTGTCTGTACTGTTCCAGTGAAATGTCAGACACATGAAACAGAAAGTGGTGTAATCACTATAGGAACAAAATAAAAAGGAAAAAGGAATATCTGACAAAGGCTATTGTCAATGTGGTTACGTTAGCATTGGCAACCTCTGACATGAATATTTAGCACATTAGTGCCAACAAGATCCCCCACGTACTGGTATTTACAAGGCCTCTTTTCCCATTCACTGAGATGACGTTAAATTGATTTAATACATTGGTATTTATAATCACCAGAATCAAAGCAGTACTGACCCAGAGAGGTGAATTTCCCTTCCTCTTTTAATGCTAAGAAAAGCTGCAAGGGTTGTCATGATGTCTCAGTAATTCACTCCCACTGAAATGAAAAGTTCACAATTATACTGTGAACACAGCAACCACGGTCAATATGCAACAGATGCCAGACACCTCACTATTTCAAAAATATTCTTCTGTTTGGCCAACCTAAATTGTAGTGCCCAGAGATGGGTAAGTTAAGTAGATTAGCCATGGTAATTATGGAGATAAAGTGGGAGCTAGGTTTGGGTGGGATGTTCTTCAGAGGGTTTAGTAGACTTGATGGGTAGAATTGCCTCTTTCTGCACTGTAGGGATTCTACGATCCTATGACTCATTGAGGACACGAGCATGCTAAACTGTAATAAATGTTAATTTGGAACACGTGTGAAGGTTTGAATTTTTTATGGTGAGTTTACTGACAATGCTTTGAATCACCCTAGAGAAAACGTTTACTCAGTCTTATGGAAAATTGGAGATTTCATTTTGATAAGTCATTAGGTGCTACTCATATCAAATACAAAATCATTTAAAATGTCAGATAAGTTGCTCATCACCAGTGTCCTTGCAGGAGCAGTGATACAACATGAGGAAGGGAGGAGCCCCAAAGTGTGAAATCTTCTACTAAACTTGGTTAAATTGATTCCTTTAAGCCAACACATTAAAATTTGTGTTCAGTCTGTGGAAATCCCCAGCATGCAGCGCCACCAGAGCGAAGAGGGAACTTTCTTGGGGGCATCACCTGTGATTCAGGATGACCTCAAGGAAAATTCCATCCCCCCCCACTCCAGTCACCCTAAAATGATACTACAGATACTGTTTTGTAACTTACATTTATATAACATCTCTCAAAGCACTTTACTGCAAATGAAGGGCTTTGAAGTATAATGGCTATATTACAGAAATCGTAAGAATCAATTTACGCACAGCAAGGTTGCCTGAATAGCAATAGGATAATGCCAATATCATCTGTTTTACTGATACTGGCAGACATGTAAATATTGACTTGTACTTCAGGGGCAACTCCATACTCAGTTAGTGGCTCCATGCAATTTCTAAATTCATTTTCACATTTCGGCAATAATCACAGTAAATTTTGCCAATAATTCAAAATTGTGATATTTTCCATCAAGCTGCATCATCGTTAGAGTCCAAAAATCCTAAAGGTGAGACTGTGTGGAAAGGAGGTGGTAAATCTCATACTTCAGAACTCTCTACCTCATAGGATGTCCTGCTCCAAGGGCTGAATGTTTCTAGACTTACAAATCTAGGAGAAAGTGGCAGATGCTGGAGATCAGAGTCAAGAGTGTGGTGCTGGAAAAGCACAGCAGGTCAGGTAGTATCCGAAGAGCAGGAGAATTGGCACTTTGGCATAAGCCGCTCATCAGGAAAGGCTTCAGCTCTGTCTGTTCAGTCACAGAACAGAAATTGACAATTTTAAGAAAGCATCATCCTTCTTTCGAGGATCAACAGCAACATTATGTAGAAGTTGCAATAAGCTGGAATTTGTATAGGACGAAGCTTGAGAAAACAGAAAAACTGTTCAAAAGAATAATGCCTCAGACCTTCCGGTGGGAGGATGATTGTTGGAGCAATGTAGACTGGAATTGTGCACTTGCTGAGAAGTAGTCTGACTTTTGAAAATCAACTGATGCACAATTATTCGGGGAAGCGAAGCGAAGCTTCCAAGGAAATCCCCAGCTCGCAGTCAGAGTCAGAAACATCGGAGTGTCCTGTCTAAATGGGATTAGTAGTTAGGCAGGAAAGGTTAGTGGAATTAAAATCTCCTCCACTTTCAGAGTGAAGTACCAGAATGATAAGCATGTACTAAATTCCAGGAGTGGAGTACCAATACTTTACACACTGCTATTCTGAATGGCATATAAAATAGTGGCAGTAATTCCCTGCTTATTTTATAGAAATTTTAATGCAGCTCTTATAGAGCTAACTGCTGCACTTACTGTTAAGACTATTTCATTTTGTTTATTTTGAAAAAGCTATTTAGCAAAGGCCAACTTGCAGAGTCTTACTGTTGTAGGGAGTCTTGTCTAGAATTCATTAAGCAATTGAGAAGTTGATAAAAAACAAATCAAATACAATACAGTAGACCAGTAACATTTCTTTTCATGCATCATTAGTCAGACAAGTCAAGATAAAAGAAGTCTGTAAATGTTATTGGCACTGGGCCAAATTATTTTATTTGCCTAGAACAGTTTACGAATCAGCTACCACATCTATGGTTCCAAACAGTTCTGTCATAGATAAGTGCTTTTCTTCAAAATATGTAAAGCTGCATTTAAAACTCGGAATCACAAAACCAAAGGATTCAGGAGCAGAATTAGACCATTTGGCCCATTGAGTCTGTTGTCATTTGATCATGGTTCATATGTTTCTCAACCCTATTTTTTTGCCTTCACTCCGTAATCCTTCATCCCCTTACCAATCAAGAATCCATCCATCTTCAATCCATCTGTGGTGGCAATGACTTGGCCACCACAGCCTCCTGTGGCAATGAGTTCTACAGATTCATCACCTTCTGGCTGAAGAAATTCCTCCTCATTTCAGTTATATACAGTCATCCCTTCACTTGGAGTCTATGTCCTCAAGTCCTAGTCTCTCCTACTAGGGGAAATATTTTCTCCATGTCCATTCTATCCAGGACTCAGTGTTTTGGTAAGTTTTAACGAGATCTCTAGTCATCCTTCTCAAATCCATTGAGTAGACTCAGAGTCCTCAACCACTCCTCATATGACAAGCCCTTCATTCCTGGGATCATTCTTGTGAACCTCCTCTGGAGGCCTTGCAAGATTTGCACATAGTTAGATGCAGGGCCTAAAATTACTCTCAATATTCCAGCTGCAGTCTGACTAGAACCTTATACAGCCTCAGCAATACATCTCTGATCTTGAATGCTAACATCGCACTTGCCTACAAAACTGCCAACTGAACCTGCATGTTAACCTTAACAGAATCCTGATCAAGGACTCTAAAGTCCCTTTGTATTTCAGATTTTCAAAGTCTTTCCCCTTTTAGAACATAGTCAATACCTTTATTCTTGTTACCAAAATGCATAACCTTACACCTTCCCATTCTGTATTCCACCTGCCACTTCCTTGTCCACTGATCTAAGCTGTCCAAGTTCTTCTACAGCTGACCCACTTCCTCAACATTACCTGCTCCTCCCTCTTATCCTTGTGTCAGTCTCAAACATAGCAACAATGCCCTCAGTTCCTACATCTAGCTTGTTAACACATGACATGAATAGTTGTAGTACCAAAACCTATGGGAACTCCATTTGTCATTGGTCACCATCCTGAAAAACCCTTTATTCCCAGCCTCCGCCTTTTGTCAGTTAGCCAATCCTCTATCCATGCCAGTTCTTCTCCTAACATCATGGGATCTTATCTTATTTAGCAGCCTCTTATGAAGCACCTTGTCAAAGGCCTTCTGGAAATCCAAACAGTTCACAACCATTGGCTCTCCTCAGTCTAACTCTTCAAAAGAATTCTAACAGATTTTTTCAGGCATGAACCCCCTTGATGAAGTAATTTTGACTCAGCCCTATTTTACCAAGCAGTTCCAAGTACAGAGGAACCTCGATTATCCAAAGGACACAGACGGGAAGTATTTTGTTCAGCTAAGCGAATGCCAGATAACAGTTAGTCAAGCATCGGGACCTTGCGATCTTGTTTAGATAATCTGAAATTTGGTTAATCAAATGCCAGATAATCAAGATTCCTCTATACTCCACAATCCCATCCTTAATAATGGACTCAAAAATCTTAATAATGCCCAAGGTCACACTCAATCAAATTTTACACATTGTTAACCGGTGAAAACAGCTGGCTAACTGTCAATAGTTGAATTTACATCACAAGATGATGTGATAAAAAAATACATTTCTCCATATAGGCAATCACTAAAATTACTGTGGGAATTGGGAGTTGTGCATGCAAACACAAGGTATGTTTAGAATCGTGCATTTTTTAATCATTCTAGGCATAATGTGTCTATGGGCTGAAACACCCTATAAGAAAGGATTAAAAGACTGTCTGATGCATCAAGATTCATGCAGATGTAGTAAATTGTCTGTTCCACTAGTAGACGTCCAACAATTGTGACATGGGTGGGGTATATATTTTGTGCGAATTCATGACTCAGTAAGAACAGAGTCTAATCGTAAAATAAAGTTGCCATAGTCTTACCAGGACATAGGGTTGCCCTTTCATTAGAGATGGGACGACGGATGGTGGTTTAACCTGACGGTCACCATGCCTCAGGTGAAGGGAGAGGTTGAGAAGAAAAATTCTTTATAGTAACTATAAAGCTAGTGTGGGCATTAACTCTACACCGCAATCAGCCACTCAGACAACTGGGCTAAACCTGTATCCCAAAAATAAAACAAACTCTTCACCTTCCTCCCTAAAGTGGATACACAGTCACCCTTGCTATCGGTTGTGGTCATTCCACCCCTAAAATTACAACTACTGACAAAAGGTAGGAGATCATTTATTTAATGCCCTTTCTATTCATAATGCCTCACCTTTAACCAAATGAGAACCTCTCCCAAACCTTCATAGAAAATAGAAGAATATTTCATTATTCAGTCTCAAAGTTATCAACTCTGGCATGACAGTGGCCTAAATAAGTCTGTTGCGCTTGGCTTGTTTCCCTTTCTTATATTTTTTTGATGGTCTTGCTTTTCCCACATCACTCAACCTTGTTCAATTCCCTGAATATTTATTACAGCAAAAAAAAGGGGGGATTTTTGTTTCTCTAAGAGAGTAGTCAAATTGTGGAATTCTTTATTGCAGTGAGTCATCAAGACTGGGTCATGAAGTAAATTAAAAATCTGGCTACCTTTGCCTTTAATCAGTTAGGAAAATACAGGTTATGGAAATAAAGCAGGAAAGTGAAGTTGACATCTATCAAATCAGCCATGATTTCATTGAATGGGAGTGTAGACTTGATGGCCCAAATAGACTACTTCCAGTCTTATAGAGGGGGGGGTTTTGGGTTGGGTGACGAGGATGTTGCATGTAATAGTGAGAAGGGTAAACTATGAGCCTTTGTGGATGCAGTAGCAGAGAATAAGTTAGTGTGAAATAAGAGAGAAAAGATGGAGGCACTTACCCAGCCAAGTGGAGAAAGTTGTCAATTGCAAAGCTGTTCACTGCAAGGTATTCTTCCCAACTCTTGAGACTGCACTGACTTGGATGGCAACCTTGGAGCAGGTTGGCAGTAACTGATAGTATGTGGTCCTCAGAGAATAGGAGAACTTTGCTCTGGATCTGTCCATCCACCAGGATCTCCAGGTCCTTATCTGCAAAGCGGGGCAATTGCCCCTTATCTCCTTGGTCCCACCATATTAACTTGAAATGCTTTTTAGTCTGCAAATCTCTCAAATTTCCTGTTTAGCCCATCATTACACTCTCCTAAAGCTGTATCTCTCTTTCTCCTTACATCCTTCACGTTCTGTGCATTTTTATAAAATAACATTTTCAACTCCCAACTTTCGGTGTTATCAGTGTTAATAAAGACAATATTAATACAATATTGTTAATAAAGACAATGTGGACTGCTGATAAAACTGATGCGTCAGTATTGAGAAGTGGCGTGGAACTCAAAGCATCGAGGCTGACAGTTGTCATATTGCTGATTAATGCCTTTACTTAGCTAAAACAGAATTCTAAAGATCTATGTGCAGAGGTGCGAATTCTTGCACAAAATTGAAGGCACCGAAAAGAGTCCAAACTGTCATACTCAATTCTTCTGATGGGCCAGATACAAATCAAACTATTTGCAATAAATCTGTCAAAGTGAAGGAAAATACACTATAAAGTCAACTCAACAGTGTGAATTGCTGGAATCTCATTGCTCCACCCAAGATTAATGCCAAACAAAAGACAGGATTGCAGTGTTTAGACCTTGCTAAAATAAAAGTTGTTTACTATGCACTCTTTGTAAAACAAGACATGAAAAGTTCATAAGTATAAATTTGCCCTCAAGCATTTGTCCATCTTGTTGTTAATGGGCATCAAATGAATAGATGACACTGATGTTTGAAGATGCGAGCCTCAAGTCGGTAAATTATGAAAACATGACTTTTAAGAGTATTGTGGATTTAATTTGCTTTTCATATGAAGTGGCTAGAAATAAATTCAAATAAGACAAATCATCAGATGTTGGGTTAGACCTGTTCTGTCAGATCAGAAGCACTCAAAAAGTGCCTCTGGGGAGCAGTTACAGGACACACTGACAGCTTACAGTACATTTTGTTCACTTTTAAACATTTGTGACATGCCTACCAAAATTCAGGCAAGGAAATTATAAGGGTTACCCAATGTTTTACATAACTTTTTTCAGAAGTTATCCAATAAAGCTTTATTTAATGTGACCTTCTAAAAAAAAGTCTGACCAGTTATAGTGATAATTGCCTATTAGTATAAACTGGAAGAATAATGGAATAAATTATATAAAATGCTTTTGCGTTGATTTGGTGCTCATTAGCAAAAGGCAGGTTAAAAATAGGTTTGTGATGTACTGACTGGAATCATTTCATCAATATTAAGCTGTTGCCTTTGAAGGCGATTAAGCTAGCATGTGCCTTGAGGGCATCTGATTATAAGTAAAAATATGTATACATTTTCTCAAGTGAAGCTGTTTAGACATCAATGTATTTGAGAGGTTTCAGGGAAGGACAAGAGCAATTAATGGCTTGGGTTGCTTAACTATTATTGTGGCTAAGCCTGAATCAGGGAGATGCAGTTCACTTCAGGAAGTTCAGTTTAGTACTGAGGGAGTACTGCACTGTTCAAAGTCTTTGAATGAGATCCTGAACCAAGTTGGGTCTGCCAGTTCAATTTGCTGCAAAACATCAAGAACAGTATTTGTTGAGTACAGGTGTTCTTCTGCTGGCTTGATCCAATACTTCGTTCTTCAATCAACACCACCAATAAATTTATTTTTATTTATCCATGGGCTGAGCGCTATGGATCAGGCCAGCATTTATTGCTTATGAGAAGCTGCCTTCTTGAACTCCTGCAGGCTACGTAGTGCAGGAACACTTACAATATTGTTACAAGGGAGAAAGTGAAGACTGCAAATGCTGGAGAGCAGAGTCAAAAAGTGTGGCGCTGGAAAAGTACAGCAGGTCAGGCGACATTTGAGGAGAGAAGAATCGATGTTTTGGGCATAAGCCCTTCATCAGGAACAACGGGAGTCCCTTGTTTTTGACCCAGAGACAGCAAAATAAAAAACAGCAATATAGTTCCAAACCAAGATATTATGCAGCTTGGAGGAGGAACATAAGAGTCTCCATGTGTCAGCTATGCTCGTTATTCTAGGTAGCAGAGATTGCCAGTTTACAAGCTACTGTCAAAGGAGCCTTGTCTAGTGATACAGTGCACATTCTAGACTGTTCATATAGTTGCCACTGCAAACTGATGGGAGTGAATATTTGAGTTTACAGATGAGATGCTACCCAATTGGCTGTTTTGTCCTGAAGTGCCCAGTTTCTTGACAGTTGTTGAAGTCTCATCCAGGAAAGCTGACAGTATCCTTCACACTCCTAACCTCTCAGTCTCTGACTTGTTCTAACAGTCACATTATTTAAGTCCATTTTAGTTTCCGGTCAATGGTAACTCAGAATATTGATGGTGGGAGAATTCAGTGACTGCAATAGATGGTAGATGGTTACATTATCTTGGAGTTGGTCATTGTTTGGAACTTGATCTGATGCAAATGTTATTTGCCACTTTTCAACACGAGCCTGAAAGTTGTCCAGTTCTGGTGCATACAGGCATAGATTGCTTCAGTATGAGGAATTGCAAAGGATAGTAAACACTGTGCAGTCATCCACTTCTGACCACATGATAGATTGAAAGTTATTGAAAAAGCAGTTGAATATAGCATGGCTCAGAAAATGTCGAGTTACTCCTGTACCGATGTCTGTGGCTGAGGTGATTAATGTCCAACAACCACAATTCCTTTGGGGTATGTATGACTCTGAATATTAGAGTTTTATTTTCAATTCCTATTAAGTTTCACTCAGCTACTTTAATGCCCAATTCATTCAATCACTGCCTTGATGTCAAGGCCAGTCACTTTGTATTTATCTTTGGAATTCAGCTTTTATCCTATCTTTGGACCAAAGCTGTAGCTTGCGTGCCTTTGCAGAGGCAAGATGAATATTGGTGACATCATTGCTGTATAAATGTTGCTTAATACCACTATCAATAGCATCTTCCATCACTTTGTTGATGATGGACAATAGATTGATGGGCTATAATTGACAGGTTTTGACTTAGCCAGCTTTATATGGATAGAACAAAGTTATGCATTTTTCCACAGTCATTCAGGTGCCATTATTAGAGCCATTCTAGAACAGGGGTGCAACTGGCTGTTCAGCACCAGTCTTCAGTAATATCTTCCAAAATGTGGCTCCTTCTATGTCAAGTGCCTTTTGACATTCATTGATAGCACATGTAATGAATCAAATTGGCTAAGATTGACAACTGAAATGCTAGGAAACTCAGGAGGATTTTCTGTGTTTATTTCAGATTTCCAACATTCACAGTATTTTGCTTTTATTTATCCCCTGGTTTAATCATGCCGGTGAAGTTCTGCTGCTGATGAGTCCAAGTGCATCATGATACCCAATTCTGAGCTACTGGATCTGTTCTGAATCTATCCTATTTAACAGTGTGCTACCACCCTGAGGAGTCTCCTCAAAGATCGTGTCTTGGACAGTCCTATCAGAATTGTCATGGACTGCTGCTTCTGTAACAGATATACTAATGATGCTAGAGTCCACAGGTTGCTCCTTGCTAGTTGGTTGCTACCAGCTACAGACCCATTTTGTCCTATATTTTAAATTAAATGCAAATAGGTCACATACATTGTGCACCTTGCTGAAAGGACTTCTCACTGTTTATTATTTAGATTATCTGACTAGACTGGTTGTTCATAAGAGAGTGTAAAAATTCAAACTCTGTACTTTTTGATGAAGGAAGTTTAAAATACAAATGCAGTCATGATTTCATCACTGACCATTTACACTACAGGTAATTGTAGACATTACTTCAGAGTATAATGTGCAGAAAACAACTTAGTTATTTCATTGTACATTATGCAAGTCAAATGATCCATCATGGTCACATCCTCATTTCTACATCATCGTACACCTCTTCAGATGACCTGCAGACATCATTATATGAAAGATGAAGGGCTTTTGCCCGAAACGTCAATTTCGCTGCTCATTGGATGCTGCCTGAACTGCTGTGCTCTTCCAGCACCACTGATCCAGAATTATTATATTAAAGGAATCCAAAAAAAAAATTGGTTGTGTTCTGTGAATTGATTGCATGTACCACTGTGGACACCAATCTTCTCTGTCCCACTCTGAAAGTTTGTACTTTCAAATAAACCTGTTGGACTATAACCTGGTATTGTGTGATTTTTAACTTTGTCCACCCCAGTCCAACACTAGCACTTCCACATCAACGACTAAGGACTTAAGTTTAGTAAATGAAGAAAATATTTAATAAGCCCTGAATAAAAGCTGATTTACTGTTAAATCTACAATAGAGATTGTGCCTTCTGCAATATATTCCACTTTTGACATTTTGCAAACGTGTGTACTGGAGGCCCCAGGCATTCATCAAGTGGAGCAGAGGTTGTCACACTGGGAAAAAAAATTAACTATCTATGTGATTAAGACAGACCAAGGTGTCAGCTATGTTCAGTTAGAATCACTCCCACCTCTGAATCAGAAGAATATGGGCTTGTAAGCTAAAATATATTTTCAATTTAAATAAACCTTAACGGTGAATGTTCTTTTTTTTAGGAAGATTGAACATGATTGGTTAATACTGGGCTGAAACTATCAATGATGCCTTTCCAGTACAGTCCTGAAGGAGTGCTGCACAGACTATGCGCTTTTTCTAAGCACCCGGTCTCTTCAATGTAGAGGAGACTGCATTGGGAGCAATGGATACAGTAAATGACGTGTGGAAGTGCAGGTAAAACTCTGATGGATGTGGAAGGTTCCTTTGGGACCTTGGGCGGAGGTGAGGGGGGAGGTGTGGGTGCAGGTTTTGTGATTCCTGCATGTGGAAGGAAACATTGGGGAGATGGGATGCCTGTCTGTACAACACTGAATCAAGAGTTTTAACTGTACATCCATGTCATTTGCTGTATCCATTGCTCCCCATGCAGTCTCATTTACATTGGTGAGACAGTACGCCTACTTGCAGAACGCTTTAGAGAACATTTCCAGAACACCAATGTCAAACAACCCCACCACCATGTAGCCAAACACTTCTGTTCCCCCTCCCACTCTGCCAAAGACATGCAGGTCCTGGGCCTCCCCCATTGTCACTCCCTGACCACCCGATGCCTGGAGGAAGAACGCCTCACCTTCCGCCTTGGAATGGTGGTTTTGACCAGTTTCCTCATTTCCTTCCCCCACCTTATCCCAGATCCAACCTCTCAACTTGGCACTGCCCTCATCACTGGTTCATCTTCCTTCCCACCCATCCGCTCCACCGTCCTCTCCAACCTATCACCTTCTCCCCGACCTTCATCTACTTATCGCATTCTCAGCTACCTTCCCCCAGCCCCATCCACCCTCCTTTTTATCTCTCAGCTCCCGTTTTTGCCCAAAACAATGATTATCCTGCTCCTCTGATGCTGACATGCTGTGCTTTTCCAGCACCACACATTTCCCTCCATCTTTCTACTACATTTAATCTGTCTGCTTATGTGACATTCAGTATGTTACGAACCTAGCTGATGGTACTATTGGATAAGTCAGATCCCCGAAGAAGGCTTGATAGATCATTTTTTTTAAAAAAATGTGTTAATGTGGTGATCATTCACCAAAATATAGTCATACAAATTTGCAGAGTTTCTTTAGTAACAGAACAGAAGTTTAATATACAAGAGATAGAAAAAGCTCAGTGAATGTAGAAGTTAGAAAAATCTTAAAACACCTAGCAAAAGAAAGTTTTATCTGACTTTCTCACACTATCATTTGTAGTGATTCAAATCCAGGGAAATCAACCTTCAGTAATCAAGTCTTTAAGTTAAACTTCACAGTTAACTCCCAGTAACTTTGGAGTTCTCTTAAATGAATACTCCAAACTGACAGGTTAGACCTTCTCAGCTCTGAATAACCTGCAAATATCTAGCAAAAACACCTGGTCTGAAAATTTTCTACTGAAGTAACTTACTCACAAATGTTCTCCAATTACCATAAAAATGTTCAATGCCTAGGTTTTCTGAACAAAAATATAATCAATCCTTGATTATTCTGAACTGTTAACAAGCTAATGCTCTTCAAATTCTACATATTGTAACCTCCTAAAATATAAACAATTTTCTATTAACATTTCAGGATTCACTGTTCTCTGACACATACTGGATTAGTTCGCTATTTCAGAAGTGCTACCTGACCTAGCTTCTTTTAAAAAAACATTACAAATGTAACCAACACTTAAGTGTTGTTATTTTAAAACCCAACCTCTATGTATGATTGAGGACAGATTCTTCTTGCCCATGAGCAATAGACACAACAGGGAGTTGGATGGGAAAATAAGAGACCATATTTTAAAAAAAACAACGAGAAACAGTCCAATTCTGAACCACAAGATGACAAGTGCACTTGTCAACCTTGAGAAACTTATTTGTATGCTTTTGCATGCCAACAGTACCTAATCTTGCCTCACTTAGTTATGACTTCTTAACATCCCACGCACAGGATAGACACTAGGTGATGCGAATTTCTGATATAATAATCAGAGCAGGTACTCATGACTCTGGTTTGCTGTTTGCTCCTCCAGGCTCCAATTCCATTACGTTTACTTTAGTGATGGAAAGGGATAGGTATATACCACAGGGCAAAAGTTATAGCTGGGGGAAAAGGGCAATTATGGTACGATTTGGCAAGATTTAGGATGCATAGAATAGGGAAGGAAACTCCAGGAATGGGCACACTTGAAATGTGGAGCTTATTCAAGGCACAACTATTGTGTGTCCTTGGTGAGTATGTGTCTGTCAGGCAGGGAGGAAGTGGTCAAGTGAGGGAGCCATGGTTTACTAAGGAAGTTGAATCTCTTGTCAAGAAGGTGGCTTGTTAGGATGAGACGTGAAGGCTCAGTCAGGGCAGTTGAGAGTTACAAGCTAGCCAGGAAAGACCTAAAGAGAGAACTAAGAGGAGCCAGGAGGGGACATGAGAAGTCTTTGGCAGATAGGACCCTAAAGCTTTCTATAGGGATATCAGGAATAAAAGAATGACTAGACTAAAATTAGGGCCATTAAGGACAGTAGTGGGAAGTTGTGCGTGGAGTCAAAGGAGATCAGAGAAGTGCTAAATGAATATTTTTAGTTGGTATTCACACTGGAAACTGGCAACATTATCATGGAGAATACTGAGATAAAGGATCCTCAACTAGATGGAATTGAGGGTCATGAAGAGGAGGTGTTATCAATTCTGGAAAGTATAAAAACAGATAAGTCCCTTGGGCCAAATAGGATTTATCCTAGGATTCTCTGGGAAGCCAGGGAGGAGATTGCAGAGTCTTTGGCTTTGATCTTTATGCCGTCATTGTCTACTGGAATAGTGCCAGATAACTGGAGGATAACAAATGTTGTCACCTTGTTCAAGAAGGGGAGTAGAGATAACCCTGGAACCCTGTGAGCATTACTTTGGCTGTGGGTAAAGTGTTGTAAGAGATCGGATTTGTAATCATCAAGAGAGGAATAAGTTGATTAGGGATAGTCATCACAGTTTTGTGATAGGTAGGTCGTGCCTCACAAACCTGATTGAGTTCTTGGAGATGGTGACCAAACAGGTGGATGAGGGTAAAATGGTTGGTGTGGTATATATGGATTTCAGTAGGCTTTTGATAAGGTTCCCCATAGTAGGCTATTGTACAAAAATGCAGAGGCATGGGATTGAGGGGAATTTAGTAGTTTGGATCAGAAATTGGCTAGCTGAAAGAAGACAGAGGGTGGTGGTTGATAGGAATTATTCATCCTGGAGTTCGTTTACTCGTGGGATACCACAAGGATCTGTTTTGGGTCCACTGTTGTTTGTTATTTTTATAAATGACTTGGATGAGGATATAGAAGGATGGGTTAGCAAATTTGCAGATGACACTCAGGTCAGTAGAGTTGTGGATAGTGATGAAAGATGCTATAGTTTACAGAGAGACATTGATAACCTGCAGAGATGGACAAGAGGTGGCAAAAGGAGTTTAATGCAGGAAAGTGTGAGGTGATTCACTTTTGAAGTAGTAACAGGATTGCAGAGTAAGATTCTTGGTAATGTAGATGAGCAGGGAAATCTCTGTGTTCAGGTACATAGATCCTTGAAAGGTGCCACCCAGGTTGATAGGTTGTTAAGAAGGCATATGGTGTGTGAGCTTTCATTGGTAGTTTCAGAACCACGAGGTCTTGCTGCAGGTGTATAAGACTCTAGCGTGGGCACATTTGGAATATTGCGTACAGTTCTGGTCACTGCATCACAGGAAGAATGTGGAAGCTCTGGAAAGGATTCAGAGGAGGTTTACCAGAATGTTGCCTAGTATGGAGGGAAGGTCTTATAAAGGAAAGGCTGAGGGACTCAAGATTGCTTTCGTTAGAGAAAAGAAGGTTGAGAGGTGACTTAATTGAGACATTAGATTTTAAGAGAGTTATTTACGTTGGGCAGAGTCTTTTTCCTTGGATGGTGATGGCTAGCACAAGGGGATATAGCTTTAAATTGAGGGGTCATAGATATAGGACAGATGTCAGAGGTAGTTCCTTTACTCAGAGAGTAGTAGGGGTGTGGAATGCATTGCCTGCAACAATAGTAGACTTGCTAACTTTCAGGATATTTAAATGGTCATTGGATAGGCATATGGACGAGAATGGAATAGTGTATGCTATATGGGCTTCAGACTGGTTTCACAAGGTGGCACAACACTAAGGGCCATAAAAGCCTGTACTACGCTGTAATGTTGTTTGAGTATTACAGTCTTTCAGTAGATCAGCAGAGGGGACTTCCATACTGCTGACCATCCACACCAGTCCCAATTCGACAACTGTCCCACTCTGCTCAGGCCTGCAGCCTGCTGATCATTCCCACACAGCACTAGCCTCCGGTCCGCTGGCTGTACCCATACAGCCTGAGCATCCAGCCTCCAGCCCACTGGCCGTCCCCACAACACGTGGGACCCATGGGGATGGCCACAACCGGGACCTTACGTTTAATTGTCATACTACAAGTGACCCCACAGTACTACAGACTCTCGACTCTCTCAAACACACACACTCTCTCATACACACACACGCATACAGTCCCACACACACACCCTCTCACCTCTTTGCACACACACACACCACCCCTTTCCTCACACAAACCTACATGCACACACCCACATATAAAGTTGTGCGGTGAATTTGCACTTGCAGAATTACATTTTATTTTGCTCAAAAACTGCATTAATCCATGTAAGATTTTGTAAATCTCTTTTTGAGAAACAGAATAAATCAGTCTGAACATTGAGGCACAGACAGCCTCATACAGGGCACCTCACACCTTCAATGCATTATCTGGGCCGACATGGCACCTATTGTTAAAGTTCACTTGAAATGGATCTTTAAAAAAAAATTCTGGGATTTGCACACGAAAGAACTGAAACCAACATGTACATTCTAAGAGATGAGAGATTTAAAACAATCCAGGTCTTTTTCAATATAATTTTAATTGCATCACACTGTAAACTTTGGATATAAATTCTGTGTCTTATAATCTTATTTTCCACAACCACCTGATGAAGGAGCGGCGCTCCAAAAGCTAGTGCTTCCAAATAAACCTGGTGTTGTGTGATTTTTAACTTTGTACTCCAAACAGTTCATCTCCATTACTAAATGTACAATCAGAGGATTAAAAAAAAGTCTACAACTTTCCTCTACTTTCTGTAGGTTCTGCAGAGAAAGAGATACTTATGAAAGACTTCAGTTTTCTCCACTAGTTATCAGTGACTTGGGTCTGGACAAGTAAAGACTAGCTTCATGCATTTTTCTCTCTCCTCCACCTCCCACCCCTCCCATCAACAAATTTAGATTCAAGATAAGGTTGATGCAATTTTCCAGTCCTGTTTGAAAACCCCAGTACACATGAAAACAGATTTCCTAAATAACTCACAATAAACATAAAACTAACATTGCACACAAAAAATATGAATTAGAACAGTGAGAAACATGAAACTGGTAAATAAAAACTTCCCAATCCAGATACACCTTGGCAGAATTGCAAAATAGCTTCATGTAAACTGATTAAATTGACAATGATAAACTGCTGTACCACAGATCATTTAAATTGTGTGCAGATATCCAAAAACTGATGATGTTGCTAGGAAAATCTGGGAATGGTATGTTTTGAGCATCAAAAACGACATAATTGCAGAAATATTTTACATATGGTTGGTGATTTTCTAGCAATTGTTATTCTTGGAGAAAGGATTCATATCATGAGAGCAAAGAGGAAATTGTCTGAAACACTTGAAAACCAGGCTTGGCTCAGGCACATGCATGTATCTAGATAGTAATGGTGGGTGTTGTGGCATTTACAGGCAGGTAATCAGGACATTCAGCAAACATGTCCTTTATGATGTTGCGACATGGAAACAGACAGCCAAACCAAATCTTTTTGTCTCTGTACTTACATCACAGTAAAATTAAACAGATGAAGACCCCCAAATAGTCACTCCAATGGATCCTAAACAGACTTTTGAATAATCAATCCCAGCCTTTGCAAGTAATTAATGTCCAGACACAAGTGTTTTACCTTAAACAAAAGGCTTAACTATTTACTCAATATAAAATAACTTTAGTGGAGAGAAAATTAAACAACACAGCAAGCTGACACACGTCTGAGCTTTAAATGCAAAACATTTGTTTTCAGCTCCCATTCACACAAAAGACAGACAAACACAGTTCAGGGATAAATAAAACAGATTACTCAAACAGCTTTCCTGATGCATTGCTTCACAGGCTTAAATTTGGATTCCTTGTCTGTTTTATTTGAAACGTTGATCAGGTTCACCTTCTCAGTTCACATAGGCAAAGGACAGCAACACTTCTAACTCAGTTTTCTACTCTGCTGGAAGCAGTGTTTGAAAACTTTCACAGCAGCAGCTCAAAGCCACCTCTCCGAAAACAGTTGTTTAAAAAAAAACTTTTATTCTTCCAGAGGCCTCAATTGTCACCTAGGGTATCTTCCAGACTTGCCAAAACCAATTCCAAGTAGTGAGCTCATTAAGAGCCAACTTCTACTATTTGTTTAAACACCAAGCTCTTCCTGGGTTCACCACATCTGTTAGAACTTTTAAAAATCAAGGCTCAGCTTGTAGTCAGCCTCTAGGTCTGGTCTTACAAATAAAGAAAGCTTGTTTAATGTGCTCTTTTCATCTTACACATGCTGTCCCAAAGCTCACCAATCATTTCCAGCTCATAATTCAAAATTGATTTTAAAAAAAGTGTAAAACTAAAAACAATGAAAGAAATCCAGTGAGGGATTTAGCATGTCAGAATGGCAAGGTCACATTGATCATGGGAGACTTCAATATGCAGGTGGACTGGGTAAATAATGTTGCTAGTGGATCCAAAGAAAGGGAATTCATGGAATGCTTACAGGATGGCTTTTTGGAACAGCTTGTCATGGAGCCCACAAGGGAGCAGGCTATTCTGGACCTAGTGCTTTGCAATGAACCAGACTCTATAAAAGATCTTAAAGTAAGGGAACCCTTAGGAAGTAGCGATCATAATATGGTAGAGTTCAGTGTGGCGTTTGAAAAAGAGAAAGCAAAATCGGATGTAATGGTGTTACAGTTAAATAAAGGTAATTATGAGGGCATGAGAGAGGAACTGACAAAAATAGACTGGAAGCAGAGGCTAACCGGGAAGACAGTAGAGCAAAAATGGCAGGAGTTTGTGGGTATAATTGAGGACACTGTACAGAGGTTCATCCCCAAGAAAAGAAAGATTATCCGGGGAGGGATTAGACAACCATGGCTGACAAAGGAAGTCAGGAAATGTATTAAAGACAAAGAGAGATCCTATAAAGTGGCTAAGAACAGTGGGAAATCAGAAGATTAGGAAGGATACAAAAACAAATAGAGGATAACAAAGAGTGTAATAAGAAATGAGAGGATCAAATATGAAGGAAGGCTAGCCAGTAATATTAGAAATGATAGTAAAAGTTTCTTTCAGTACATAAGAAACAAACGACAGGCAAAAGTAGACATTGGGCCACTTCAAACTGATGCAGGAAGTCTAGTGATGGGAGATAAGGAAATAGCAGGAGAACTTAACAAGTACTTTGCATTAGTTTTCACAGTGGAAGACATAAGTAATATCCCAACAATTAAAGGGAGTCAGGGGGCTGAGTTGAGTATGGTTGCCGTTACGAAAGAGATAGTGCTAGAAAAGTTAAAAAGTCTTAAAATTGATAAATCTCCTGGCCCCAATGGGATACACCCTAGAGTTCTGAGAAAGGTGGATGAGGAAATAGCAGAGGCATTGGTTGAGATCTTTCAAGAGTCACTGGAGTCAGGAAAGGTCCCAGATGATTGGAAGATGGCTGTTGTAACCCCCTTGTTCAAGAAAGGATCAAGACAAAAGATGGAAAATTATAGGCCAATTAGCTTAACCTCAGTTGTTGGTAAAATTCTAGAATCCATCATTAAGGATGAGGTTACTAAATTCTTGGAAGAGCAGAGTCTGATTAGAACAAGTCAACATGGATTTAGTAAGGGGAGGTCATGCCTGACAAACCTGTTGGAATTCTTTGAAGAGGTGACAAGTAGGTTAGACCAGGGAAACCCAGTGGATGTGGTCTATCTAGACTTTCAAAAGGCCTTTGATAAGGTGCCACACGGGAGGCTGCTGAGCAAGGTGAGGGCCCATGGTGTTCGAGGTGAGCTGCTGGGATGGATTGAAGATTGGCTGTCTAACAGAAGGCAGAGAGTTGGGATAAAAGGTTCGTTTTCAGAATGGCAGCCGGTGACGAGCAGTGTCCCGCAGGGTTCAGTGTTGGGGCCACAGCTATTCGCATTATATATTAATGATTTGGATGAGGGGACTGGGGGCATTCTAGTGAAGTTTGCTGATGATACGAAGTTAGGTGGACAGGCAGGTAGTACTGAGGAAGTGGGGAGGCTACAGAAGGATCTAGACAGGTTGGGAGAGTGGTTCAGGAAATGGCTGATGGAATTTAACGTGAGCAAATGCGAGGTCTTGCACTTTGGAAAAAAGAATAAAAGCATAGACTACTTTCTAAGTGGTGAGAAAATTAGTAAAGCCAAAGTACAAAGGAATCTGGGAGTGCTAGTCACGGATTCTCTAAAGGTAAACATGCAGGTTGAGTCTGTGATTAAGAAAGCGAATGCAATGTCGTCTCTTATCTCAAGAGGGTTGAAATATAAAAGCAAAGATGTGCTATTGAGACTTTACAAAGCTCTGGTTAGGCCCCATTTAGAGTACTGTGTCCAGTTTTGGTCCCCACACCTCAGGAAGGACATATTGGCACTGGAACGTGTCCAGCAGAGATTTACATGGATGATCCCTGGAATGGCAGGTCTAACATACGAGGAATGGCTGAGGATCCTGGGATTGTATTCATTGGAGTTTAGAAGATTAAGGGGAGACTTAATAAAGACGTACAAGATAATACATGGCTTGGAAAGGGTGGACGCTAGGAAACTGTTTCCATTAGGCGAGGAGACTAGGACCCGTGGACACAGCCTTAGAATTAGAGGGGGTCAATTCAGAACAGAGGAGACATTTCTTCAGCCAGAGGGTGGTGGGCCTGTGGAATTCATTGCCACGGAGTGCAGTGGAGGCCGGGACGCTAAATGTCTTCAAGGCCAAGATTGATAGATTCTTGATGTCTCGAGGAATTAAGGGCTACGGGGAGAATGCTGGTAAGTGGAATTGAAATGCCCATCAGCCATGATTGAATGGCAGAGTGGACTCGATGGGCCGAATGGCCTTACTTCCACTCCTATATCTTATGGTCTTATGGTCTTATATATCACACTATTTATGAGCAATCAAACAGCTAGCCATACATTTCTACAGGTACACTTCCACCTCTTGGCATACGGAAATACATTCAGTTATCAGCAATATACTGTAGGTAACAATTAGGAATTTTGTTGCAAGATGTCATATGCCAATGAAAATTTTACTTATTAAGCAATAAAGTATCAGATTGAAATCAAAGCTCGAGCTGAATTACACAAATAGCTATGTGCAAAGAGAACCCACAACTTGAATGAAATTGATCGCCATTCAGCGAATTAGAAATATTTCCATATTCATCAATCTTCAATCCAGCTTTTAAAATCTGTGCAATATAGAAACAGAAAACACTGAAAAAACACAATGGGCTAAAAATGAAAATGCATTTCCCTTCCCAACTCACTTGGCGGTCCCAGTAATCACTTTCTAACAGCGCTGCAGGTGTCATATGAACATACAAACAAGGAACAAGAGTAAGTCACTTGGCCCTTCAGTTCTGTTCTGAAATTCATTAATTTGACAGCTGATCTGACTTATATTGCTACATATCCCAATATTCTTCTATCTCCTTGGTAATCAAGTATATTTCCAAGAATACCTGAAATATTTAAAGATTTTGCATTCAATACCTTTTGAAGAAGGGATTTTCAAAAACTCAAAACCAAAAAAAAATATTTCCTCTGTCTCAAGTGGGCGACACCTTATTTTTAAGGTATGAGCCCCAGTTCTAGGTAACCCCACAAGAGGAAACATCATTTCCACATTCACCCAGTCAAGTCCTCTTCAGATCTCATATGCATCTTCTGAGGTTTAGAAAAAACAAGTATAGCTTAGTTAGCCTTTCCTCATAAGGCAACTTGCTCATTTGCAGGTAATTGTCTTGTAAAACTTAACTAAACTTCTTTCAATGCATTAAATCCTTCTCTAAGTATGATGAATGGACTGGACACAATACTCCAGATGCAGTCTCACCAAAGCCCCATATAAACACCCTACCCTCGCATTCAATTCTCCTTGCAATAAAACATAATGTTCTATTAGCTTTCTTAAATACTTGCTGTCCAGCATCCTAAACTTTCTACAATTTGTGCACTAGATTTCTCTGTGGGTGTAACTACACTCCAAGAACTGCAGTATTTCAGCAAGGAAGTTTATTACATCCTTCTCCAGGACAATTAGAAAGTGGCAATAAATGTTGGACTATAAGCAGCGATTCTCACATCCCACGAACAAAGCAAAAAGATCTATGCATTTGAAGTTAGCTGTCAATTAAGTTTTCAAACATGGGGATGTAAGTGAGTTGTGAGTTAGTTAGGGTGGAGTGGGAAGTTAGTGGGAGAGACAGAGTAAGTGTTTCCAATTCCGGTGAAGTCATGGGAACATGCTGTTCTTCCTAGATCCACCACAAAAAAACTCAAATTTGGGATGCACAACACATACTCACACTGTTGGTGCATATTTTCTCAATAATATCCTTCAGTAAGTTGTTATGGACTAAGTCATACCCCCTCAAAATATTTTAAGGTAGCCGAAGCTCTAACTTTTTCAGACATTTCAGCACCTCTGCCTTTACAACCTCTCCCAAAAAAACACTCAAGGACAAAATAATTTTGTTAAAGGGGCAGCATCATCACAAAGTTACATCACTAGGAGGCCCAACAGAGGATTTATACATCCTTCAGTCATTTAACATAAAAAATGCCATTCTTATATAACAGTGGAACTAACATCTGCAAAGACTGAGCACAAAGCACCTTGCTGTTAAATTGGCATGTTTTGTGCCTGCTTCATACCTGACAGACAGGACAATGGATCAGTGAGGTCAGGATCATAATCAAAAACACCTTCACAAGTACTTACTCGTCTGCCATACATTCTTGGCATTTTCCATTCTATTGTCAGACTTCCAGCATTTATAGCGTTTCCATTCTATCATACCAAAGAATTAGCCTGAATAACATACAAGCTTTAAATGTAAACCTGCTGAATGAAATAAGAAATGCTGAATATCATTTAATTTAATTAGAATGAATCCTTTGATACCTTACTAGCTGAAGAATCTCTTTCTTAAGAATACCATTTCTGGACTCAATTTGAGAAATGGAAGCCCTTCTCCAATAGTTTCAATTCTGGACTGTTTGTACTAAAATACAAGGTGGAGTCACATACAAAGAGACTTTTAGAAAAGCTCATGAATATGCAAGGAATGGAGGGATATGGATCAAGGGCAGCAGAAAGGATCAATTTACTTTAGTATCATGTTTGGTACAACATTGTGGACCACAGGACCCCTTCCTGTGCTGTACAGTTCTATATTCTAAGAGGAGACCAATGTTCTCATTGATATTGATAGTCTCATTGCATTGGCACTAAAGAAATACAAAGTTCTTAGAGCAAGACAATATTTGACCCCTGATCAAATTGTGGAACTGGTAAAGTGTCAATTAACTGAATAGCTTATATTCTGCATAATGTAATTGAAGATCCACTAAACGTGAGCAAACAAAACAATTCTCTGGAATTCTGTCAAAATATATCTCAACCCCAATGTTGGAAGAGGTGATATTTCCAACTCCAGCACAAGCCTTGTGGATTATTAGAGTAAGCAGCAATTTGTAAAATTCAATTTTGAACAGTTTTGCCCTTTATTCCTTGCAACTGGCAGAGAGGAGTTTAATTTCAGCAACCTAAATGGTTTTAAACCAAGACCCCAGGACTGAAAACATAATTAAAGTGCATTATTGTGTGCAAAATAAGATCTATCAATACGGTACCTCAGTCTCATTGCAACAGAAGACATCACTCTCTTTGTAGAACTCAGGATCAAGGTCAGCAACAGCAGGTGCAGGATTGAAGATAGTTTTCACTGCAAGATTTATAAAAAGGAAAAAAATCAATGTATTTTGTAAATGCTTTCCGACGTGACCCCAAAGCCAGACTGAAAAAATGTTGCGACCCCTTGATGAGAACTCTAAATGTGGAATTGGGTGGGGGCTTCAAAGGTAGAGGACTATTAGAATGGGATAACAGCTGTTATCACTTGGTCAGAGCTCAATGGTAGGAACTGCTGCCCAAAAGCTTGGGATTCCAGAATATTATCCTGCAACCCCCAATTCCAAAGACCAATAATAAATGTTTTGAGAATAATGATTGTGAAATTTGAGCTAGGGTGGGGCACAGATAAGATAATAAATCACAAGTGCTCCGCTCAAGCTGTTGACTGTCACCTGAATACCAAATATGATTTTGAAAGGATGTGTACAGATGAATCACTAAACTATTGTTGGTGGGAAATGCTATTATTTTAGCGGGTCCAACATCATTCCTAGCATGGAATATCAGCCGATGTAATGAAGCCTTTTTTAAAAAATGTCTTTTGTGAGCTAAAGTTGGAATTGGGAAAGGAAATATATTTTGTACTGGGCAGCAGATAGGGATTGCATTTCTGCAAAAGCAACTGATTGGTTTGGAAGTAAAGATCCTGCCTAATGAAGGATTCCTCTTGCCTTATGAAGGGTTTTCTACAATTTCCAAGCTGGATTTAAAAAAAAAGTTTCCATTGGATGATGTCCAGAGTATGGTGTTACATTTGTGCTGCTACTGCAAAATATAAGAATTGGATTTGTACTGGATTACTGAGAGAAAGCTATACATGAAATATGTATATCTACGTTTGGCATTTTTAGTGTTATACAAAGCTACCCCATAAAAGTTGAACTCGAAAGAAGCTAGCAATTTCTATTCATTTACTTTGTGGTGTTTTGAAACTAAGCCAAACTCAGAAACCTGATTCTCAAACCTATAGTCCTTATACTTTTAAGTTAACTAGAGGCTCCAAAAAAGTTCCTGAGATCAACAATATAGGGTCTCTGAAGATTTGACAAACATTTAACAGCATCAATGGCAGTGAGCCCAAACACTTTCCTGTCGAAGGAAACTCATCGATGAAACAATTGGGTGACATTTTGTACATAGTGGCAAAATCAGAATTCCCATTAAATATGGAATAGGAAACCCAGGCAATGGTCTCATAGCATCATGACGAGACTGTTAATTTAGAGACGAGAGTATGGTGCTGGAAAAGCACAGGAGGTCAGGTAACAGCCAAGGAGCAGAAGAATAGATATTTTGGACAAGAGGCCCTTCATCTGGAATCTAGGGAGATGATAGCATTCTGGTACTTGGTTGAATTTGAATTTAATAAAAATCTGGAAGCGAGACTCTAATGATGATTACGGGAACTTGGATTTGTACTGGATTTGTTCTCGATTGTTATAAAAACCCATCTGGTTCACTAATGTTCTTTAGGAAGAAAATTGCTGTCCTTACCTGGTCTGGCCTACATATGTCTCCAGACCCACTCTGAACTGCCCTCTGGGCAATTATGGATGAGCAATAAATACTGGCCTATCCAGCAATACCCATATCCCATGAATGAATAAACTAAAAAAAAACAAGTAAAACCTCATTAAAAGCAAAAATATTGTAAATGCTGGCAATCTGAAACAAACACAGAGTGGTGGAGAAATTCAGGTCTGGTGGCATCTGTGGACAGAGAAACAGTGTTAACATTTTGAGTCTGATATGACTCTTCAGCACTTCTTAGCTCTCCAGCAACCTCTCTGTTTGTTTTAAACAAAACCTGGACCTTCATTCAAAGTTTTAGTGAACTTAAATTGTAAAACCTAAATTCTCCAGCCAAATCTTCCAAAATCCTTTCAGAGTTCACATGCAGATGGTAATTGGGACATTGCCAAGAACAAACTAGCTACATGCAATCTGTAACTTACAAAGATCTTTGGATAATAGACATGTTAGTATGAGCTGGTTATTTGCAAGGCAACACTTTTGTTGAGCAAGATGCTCTCTGTCATGCTAATCTACAAACAAGCATCAGTGCACGGAAATAAACATGGACCCTCAAACATGCAATTTGAACCAGCCTCAACTGCCGTTCTGTCTTGTGCCTTAATTGCACTTTTCATATTCAAACATGCTCCTTGAGAAGGCCCTCAGGGCAAAATAATAGGACTGTAGGGAACACAACCACTCATATGCAAAACGGAATTTCCAAAATGTAAGTGGGGGGGAGGGGGATGTGATTTGGAGCGCACAGAGAGAAAACATGGGGCTATAATATGATTATAAAGTAATATTACTGATGATTTCAAATGCGCATTGTGGTGTACAAGATCAAAAGATCCCTTTGAATGATGCTCGTTTTCTAGTTATGTGCAAGTTGCATCGTTATTTTTTAACAAATCCCACTGAAAAATCTATGGCACCTCCAATATCTATCTCAATCCTACCACATGCTGTTCCTACAGAAACTTACCATTCAACGGATATCCGCAGTAAGACTGGCAGGTAATGAGCCTGCAGCATCTTTACAAAATCACTGTGCGCTCAGAACAGCACTGGCAATTCAAAGCTACCCTGCTCGATTTTCTGAAGATGATGTTCAAGAAGGACAAGATAGAACTGTGATTCTCCGACTGGGACCTCTGGGGTTCTGATTGAGGTGATAGCGCAAAGGAGAGGAGTCCTCTGCCCGAAGGATCAGCAGAGGAGGTCACACCACAAGCCCTGGCAGCAGAGTCAGGGAGGTAGCCACAGGTCAGCATCATCAAGATGATCTAGACGAATAGCCAGCAGTGTTGAACTTTTCTGCTTTTCTCATCTGCCAGGCTAAGTGCTACACTCTTCTCAGCTACCTCACACTCTCGCTGTCTTTGCTACAGCACCCCAGCCCCTAAGTCTCATGTTCTGCCACGCTCAACTGCCTGTAACGCCTTTCTTTGCTCCTTAGCACTACTAGCCCTGTATGTCCTGTAGCCTTCTTATTCACTCCTTTGGAAAACCTCACCAGCTTTCCCCCACCTGAACTAGCACCAATAGCTGCATACCTCACTTCAGTCTAATTCAATTCCTCCCTCTCTTTCATTCGAGAAAAAACCCACAAAAGGACCAAAAGAGCATATACTGGTGGACATCTGTCGCGCGATGAGGAGTCGTGAATATAGATGCCTCTGTATCCCCTCAGAAACATCCCAGTCTTTTTCTGCAAAGGCCAGAATTCTCACCTCAAAACAGTTGGGGAGCATAATGTCAGTTCAACTCTCAGATGAACCCTGTGTCTCATTTACTGCATACCATTTCTAACCATCGGCAATGACACCTCTTCTCTCTTCCATCTTGCAAGTACCACCAGCATATCCATCACCTCTGCAGTAAAATGACCAGCTTTCTTGAGAAACCAGTTCCTTGATCTGAGGGAGAGGTTACTGAGGGAAGGCTACATCTTACACCCTCACAAGCTCGTATATTGATAACTGGGAAGGAATGCTAGCAGTAGAAAGCGTGGGTGCACAACCATGTAAGTATGTCACTGCAACAGCCAGCTGAGGAAGAAATAGCTGAGACCTCTGGCATTTGGAGCACTGCCAAAGACCAGGTACCTGCTCAGCCTCAGACAGTAAAAGATCTAGTGCGCCAGTAATCAGGCACTTTGTCCAAAAGTACAGGAACAGGAGGCAGCAGGCAAATATGTGAAAAGCAATGGACTCATTGCACAGAGGTTACAGCTAGTCATATGACCATTTGCCTGCCTGCATGAAGAGGTCAGCAGTTGCCAAGGAGACCGAGATCCAGCACCCTCAAGGTCTGTTGGAGAAGTACACATACCGCACTCCATTGATCCTCAGGACCAAAGTCATGGTGATTGGGGGCAGAAAACCTAGTGAGCACTCAGGACATCCTTCCTCAAGGAGGCAGGGTGTTGCTAGGAGGCAATTTTCCTGATGAAGGGCTCTGGCCCGAAACGTCAAATTTCCTGTTCCTAGGATGCTGCCTGACCTGCTGTGCTTTAACCAGCAACACATTTTCAGCTCTGTTGCTAGGAGGCACCCAGCCAGAGGAGGAGCCACACACAGGCCCTTCAGAAGTCTCCACTCAGTCCACTCCAAAGACGGGCAGGCTCAGGGCTCTGCCCCGAAACATAGATTCTCCTGCTCCTTGGATGCTGCGTGACCTGCTGTGCTTTTCCAGCAAAACACTCTTGACTCTGATCTCCAGAATCTGCAGACCTCACTTTTTCCCAGGCTCAATACCTCTACCCTCTGTTGTCCTCCAATCCTTGGAAATTAAAGCTAAGGAGGGTCCACTTACCTTTGGCAAGAAGATCCTCAGCATTCCTGAGCCATTCAGATATAAACGTCCCAGAAGTCACAAAAAACAAACGTCCTACAGACCTATAGGGCTCCACTGCCGGGCAGGTTCCAGAACCAAGGACAGCATTAAACGGAAGTGGGAGTTAGAGGGAAATAAAACTAAAGGCCGCTTTGGTGAGAGGGCAACAACACACTGTGCATTATTTGGCACATGTCAGGGTTTTGACCTTTCATCTGGCTCCAAGTGTAACTGCTCCATCACAAAGCATAACTTCATGCCCACACAAGATGTAGGAGAAACTGACAACTGAAGTTGCTAGAGATCAGAGTCGAAGAGTGTGGTGCTGGAAAAGCACAGCCAGTCAGGGAGTATCTGAGGAGCAGGAGAATCAATGTTTTGGGCATAAGCCCTTTACCACCTCCACCACACAAGATATACTACAGATCAAAGTCTGTAATGAGAGCCTGTTGCAGCATCCAGGAGCAAGAGTATATTCAGGGCAATGGATCCTGTTGACCTTTAACTGCCGTGGGTCAAAAGTGTTGGTATGAATGAGTTGGTCACCAATATTTGAAGAAGGGAGGCGCAGATCAAATAGGAGGCTAATGTATTGGGATCAGCACAGATTAATGATGTTCTGTACAACGCATGGGTCTGCATGGAATATTATTTCCCTTTAACAGGGCCTCATAGTGGTGAGTCTTGTAGACCCCTCCCTCAGTTTGGGTCATAGACTAGAAATTTTGCAGCAAATAACTCACCTCCTGACTCCCAAAGCATGTACACCATCTACAAAGGTGCCAGTCAGGAGTGTGATGGAATACTCCCCACTTGTTTGGATGGGTGCACCTCCACAAAACACTTCAGAAACTCAACATCTTCCAGAACATAGTAGACTTTTGATTGGCACCATACGTAATGCACAAATAAAATATCCCTCAAATCTTAATCTGAAGATCTTCCTTTTTGATTATCGAGTGCAAAGGAATTTTTGAAAATCCATTAAAAGGCACAAAATTACATTTAATAGCATGTGAATCTCCTTACCTTTGCCAATATGCATAGACCAAAGATATATCAGTATGGGCATACACACTTAAAGTTTTAAGCTGTGGATGGAAGTTTATGTGCAATTGCAAAACTCAAACAAATATGTAAAGGTTTTTTGAGAAAGAGGAGGAAAGTCTCACACCTTAATGCTTTAATGGATTCAGAAATACCCAAAGTTTTACTACTCATTGTGCATTTACAGAAATATAGAACTGGTACCATGCAGAAGGAGGAGTAAATAAGCATCATGACCTAGTAGCAATCTCCCGTTTTCTCCCCATACACTTACTCATTATTTTTATTAAAGGATTTATTTGAATGTCCTCTTGAATGCCTCAATTGAACCTGCCTCCACCACCTTCCCAGGCACTGCATTCCATCCCTCAACTACTGGCTAAGTGAAAAAGATTTTCCTAATTTGATCCTTGCTTCTTTCGAAATGCTTTACATCTCAGCTGTCTTGTTCTTGTCCCTTTCACGAGTGGGAACAGTTTCACCCGAACTCGTCTATCCAGCCTGCTCATGACTTTGAAAATCCCCATCAGCTGTCCTCTTCAACTTCTTCTCTCCAACAGACCAACTTCATAATTGAAATTCCTCATCCCTGGAACTATTCCTGTAAATCACTTCTGCGCTCTCTCCAATGTATTCACACCCATTAATGTACACCCAAACATTTTGCATAACTAGCAGAACTGCTGCTTTTTGATATGCCTAAATATCATCATCCATAGTTTCTAGAGTTGATTAAACTATTCTAACAGGTTATGAAGCATTGATCATATTGCAGAGTATAACCTCTGCTAATATAATAAAGAAAGACATGTTGAGAGAACAAAAAAATTGAAGAATGGAGATAAACAAGAACATTCATCAAAATTAAGACACAAGGGAATGAAACATAAACCTTTATGTTCTTTTTGCATTCTTCTAATAGAGACATATTTTATAAATGTTTCACCATTTTTGAAGAGACGAGAGGGCAGAGGCTGAAAACTTAGATGAGAAATGCTGATGGAGTGATTTTGACCACCCACATCTATCATGGGATTGTGCAACTGCAAAATTCAGTTTGCTTCCAGAAATGAAGAATTGTAAGTAAATGATCAAATATGGTAACAGTGTTGCTTTTCAGTAATGAGCAGAATGCAATATCAAGTTCTGAAAGTTGGTGAAAGGCCTAAATCACTTATTGATCACCATTCTTTGTAATATATTAATCTGAGAAGATCATAGAGATATACTGCACGGAAACAGACTATTCGGTCCAACTTGTTCATGCGGACCAGATATCCCAACCCAGTCTAGTCCCACTTGTCAGCACCTGGGTTAATCTAATGGAATATAGATGCAAAAAATTCAGTTAACTAATGAAATATGTAGGAAAGACTTTTGACTTATTTTTGGAAATAACACTGCAATGCACAACACTCACCAATTACAGAAACTGCTGAATACTATAACAGATTTTTGACTTATTGATATACCATCTTTTCAAATCAGAATAAATTAATACACTGTTGAAAAATCTATCAAAACACCTACCTCCAGCTTTGTGAGCTATTTTCAAGGCTTCTAAAGTGATGGCAGGTCGAATTTCTAACTGACAGACAACCACCTTTGCACAACAGATTACTCTGGAAGCTTTCTCCAAATCTTCCGAATTCAATAACAGGTTTGCACCAGCTATTATAACGATTGCATTCTGTCCTGGAATAGTAGGAAGTAATACAGGTCAAGAGGAATGGCAAGTTGCCTTGAGTTTGGGACTCTTCCTCAAAAATTTTATCCATACCCAGGTACAATCCAGGGTCAAAACATCCAGGTCTAATCATTCCATACATACTGTTTGGTCTGATAAATGTTACTAATATTTTCTTTATACAGTATTTGAAATGCGTTGCTTTTTGCTCACAGCAGTAAATTTTACAATGCATAAGGTATAACAATCACACACCATTTTTTAAACAAATAGATTCAAATTTCATGACACAAAGCATTGTCTAAAAAATTAGGATGCTGTTGAGTTTACACAGTGAAGTCTCTATAACACAAACTGACTGTCAATAGACCTTAATTGAGAAATGACAGAATTATGATTACCTTTAAAACACAGTTGTGCATAAATAAATACCGATGATAGAGAGTTCCCGTACAAGAGATTGTGAATCCAATGTGAGCCAAATGAATTGCCTAGTTAATTTCTTTGGGTCATCTTGTTGCTTTATTGTTGTGTTAATCCAGCTTCCTTGTACTATCAGGGTTTGTAGCACTAGTCCAGTTCTCTTTGAAGCCACAAATATTCTCCACCCAAACAAAATAAATGAGGGCTTCAGTGGGATGAGTCACAAATAAAACTGGTTAACTTCTCATATAACTACGTCTCCGTCTGGTCACTAATTCTTTCAATTTTCTTCCATCTTTGTTTGCATTTGCGTGCTGCTTTTATCTATCTTCTCCTTATATCCCACACACTGCCTCTCCCTGACGACAATATATATTTCTTTTCGATTCTTAAAAAAGTCACATCTAATGAGATCTGCTTATTTATTTTAGGAGCTTAATTCAATACCTTAAAACGATTGCAACGAATCACTAAGGACATATCCGAGGATTTACGATAGAGGGGCAACAAAACCCCTCCCAGCTCCTAAGAATAAACTATATAACACGACTGCCCCATTCTCAGTACCCCGATTTCCCTTCACCTACTAATGAAAATATTTTACTTTACTGACCCATAATGAAGTTCTCAGGATGTAGTCACCATTTTGCTAACTCCTTCTCTCTTTGTACTACTTCAATTGGCCATAAGACAAAGGAGTGGAAGTAAGGCCATTTGGGCCATCAAACCCACTCCGCATTGTTGCTATTGTTCCTGGCCATGTAGGAAAGGTTTAAGATGAGTGGGGAAAGATTTAAAAGAGACCTAAGGAGCAACTTTTTCACACAGAGGATACGTATGGAATGAGCTGCCATAGGAAGCGGAGGAGACTGGTATAATTACAACATTTAAAAGGCTTCTGGATGGGTATATGAATAGGAAGAGGTTGAAGGGAAACGGATCAAATGCTGGCAAATGGGACGATATTATTTGAGGATATCTGGTTAGCATGGACGAGATGAACCAAAAAGGTCTGTTTCCATGCTGTACATCTCCATGACTTTATAAATTAAAGAGCCTACTCTATTCCATTAATTTTGCCCACACTGAAGGTCTATTCTCCCTCTTTCCCAAACTACCTGATCAGATTTCCTTTGCCCTATCCCCCAAGCATTCCAACACTCAGTCCCCACTGCCTGCCCTGCCCCAACTACTCAACTCCAAGACCACATCTCAAACCTAACCTTGCAACAACCTGAACTTCTCATCGCAACCTCAGTCTCTGTCTCATGATTCTCCCACAAGTCCAAATTGTAACCCAACATAGATAGGAATGATGATGATTATGATTGTGGTCAAATAAAATTTTGTTTGGTAAAATGCAATCCATCACTTTTGAGACCAAGCCAATCAGAAATTATACTGGAAGCATTTTTAGCCCCGATTGTGTGCTGGTTGAGATTATATTGGTTCAAAGAATAGCAATCAGAGAGATCCAGCTGGCTCTTGTTGATCATTCGTTCACAGCAGTATGACTAAAGAGTTGCAGAGTGATGAAATGTCGTGCTCTGTAAGCATTCCATAACATTATATTCACAGATAGATAACAGAAATAAGGTCCCTTGAAATCTTACTTCACATTCTGCTGGATTTCAAATAAATTTCTGTAGGGCAAGATAACAGCCAATAATCATCTCCCATTTGTATTAACAGGCAACAAAGTATTCAAGTTAAAATTATTTGACAGGGGTCATGCTGCTGTGTCACTGCAAATACACAGTAAAGTCATAGAGATCTACAACAGTGAAACAGGCCCTTCAGTCCACCTTGCCCATGCTGCCCAGTTTTCATAATTTAAACTAGTCCCATTTGCCTGCGTTAGTCTATATCCCTCTGTAGCAATCCCATCAGTGTACCTGTCTAAATGTTTCTGAAATAATGAAACTGTACTTGCTTCCACGACTACCTCTGGCAGGCCATTCCAAAGATTCACCACCCTGTGCATGAAAAAACAGCTCTCTGGACCCTTTTATATCTTTGCCCTCACCTTAAACCTATGCCCTCTAGTTTTAGACTCCCCTACTATGGGGAAAAGCTGTCAACTTATCTAAGCCTCTCATGATTTTAAAAACCTCTAAGATCACCCCTCAGTCTCCTAAACTCCAGTGAGGAAAGAAAGTCCCAGCCTATTCAACTTCTCCTTATAACTCAACCTTTCAAGTCCAGGTAGCATCCAAATAAAGCTTTCCCGCACTCTTTCTAGGTTAATAATATCCTTTCTACAGTAGTGTGACCAAAATTGCATGCAGTTCTCCAAATATGGCCTCACCGATGTCTTGTACAGCTTAACAAAACATCCTAAGGCTCTGACTGACGCAAGCAAGCATACTGAAAGTCTTCTTCACCACCCTGTCTATCTGTGACTCCATTTTCAAGGAACTATGAACCTGTGCCCCGAGATCTCTCCAGGGTCCTATCACTGACTAAATCCTGCCCTAGTTTGTCTTATCAAAATGCAGCATCTTGTATTTTTTGTTTCTTTATTC
Source organism: Hemiscyllium ocellatum (assembly GCF_020745735.1). Lineage (NCBI taxonomy): Eukaryota > Metazoa > Chordata > Chondrichthyes > Orectolobiformes > Hemiscylliidae > Hemiscyllium > Hemiscyllium ocellatum. The sequence goes on along the minus strand of NC_083403.1, from coordinate 23,804,943 downwards.
ATTCCCAGGATGAGGGCATCACTGGCTAGGTAGCATTTGGTGTCCATCTCTAATTGCCCAGGGGCAGTTAAGAGTCAACCACATTGCGGTGGGTCAGGAGTCATATGTAGACCAGACCAAGTAAGGATGGCAGTTTCCTTCCCTAAAGGGCATTGGTGAACCAGGTAGGTTTTTCCAACAATCGACAACGGATTCACGGTCATCATTAGATTCTTAATTCTGGATAATTATTGAATTCAAACTTCACCACCTGCCTTGAGGTATTCAAACCCATGTCCCCAGAACATTACCTGACTTTCAATTAACAGTTCAGTGATAATATCACTAGGCCATTGCCTCACCAATGTATTTATCTAACTGATCTAAATTAAACTCCATCTGCCATTCCTCAATCCATTGGCCCAGTTGATCAAGATCTCATTGCATTCCCAGATAACCTTCTTCACTGTCCACTATACCAACAATCTTGGTGTCATGTGCAAACTTATTAACCATATCTCAGTCTCAGTCCCAGGTACCCGGGTTCAATTCCAGCATCGGGCGACTGTCTGTGTGGAATATGGATACTCTCCCAGTGTCTGCGTGGGTTCCCTCCGGGTGCTCCAGTTTCCTCCCACAATCCAAAGATTTGCAGGTAGGTGAATTGGCCATGCTAAATTGCCCATAGTGTTCAGGAGTATGTAGGTTAGGGGTAAAGGTAGAGGAATGGGTTTGAGTGGGACACTCATCAGAGGGTCAGGGTGGATTTGGAGGGGCAAACGGCCTGTTTCCACACTGTAGGGATTCTATGAAATTTTAAATTCTTATCAAAATCAGTTATATAAATGACTAACAGTGGCTGCAGCACTGATCTCTGTAGCACCTACTAGTCACAGAGCCTCCAGACTGGAAAAACAAACAAACACCATCCTCTGTCTTCTACCATCAAACCAACTTTTTATCCAATTGGCCAGCCCTCCTGGTATCCTAATGTGATTAAACCTTACTCAACAACCTAATCATATGATACCTTGCCAAAGGCCATGCTAAAGTCCATGTAGACAATGTCTAGCACACTGCCCTCATCTACTTTCTTGGTCACCCCTTCAAAAACTCAAGTTCATGAGCCACAATTTCCTAGGCACAAAGCCATGCCGACTGCTCCAAAGGGGTCCTTGCCTTTCCAAATGCATGCAAATCTCGTCTCTCAGAATTTTCCCTAACAACTTACCTACCACGGAGTTAGACTCACCAGTCTATAGTTCTCAGGCATTTCCACGCAACCCTTCTTAAATAATGGCATAACATTAGCCACCCTCCAATCTTCAGGCACTTCATTTGTGGCTGTTGGTGACACAAGTATCTCTGCTTGTGACCCTGCAATTTCCTACCTAGCCTCCCACAAAATCCTAGGATACAATGAATCAAGTCTCAGGGATTTATCTACGTAAATACATTAAGACTTCCAGCATCTCCTCTTCTGTAATGTGGACATTCTTCGAGATTTCACTATTGATTTTCCAAGATCCCCAGCATCCATACTGGCAAATACTGGCTCGACATATTTATTTAGGATCACATCCATCTCTTATGGCTCTGCAGATAGATGACCTTGTTGATCTTAAAAAGATGCAATTCTCTCCATTTTACTCCTTTGCCCTTCACGTACTTGTGGAATCTCCTCGGATTCTCCTTTATCTCATCTGAAAAAGCCATCGTGTGTCCCTTTTAGCCCTCCTGATTTCTCTCAAGTGTACCCCGACATCCTCTATAATCCCAGTTAGACAGGTGAGATGCTTCCTTTCTTTTCAAGGCCTCAGTACTTCTAGTCTTCCAGGGCTCCCTATTCCCATCAGTCTTACTCTTTACTCAAAATAGGACCATGTTGGCTCTGAACCCTCTAACTTATTTTCGAAAGCCTCCAGGTTACCATACATCCCTTCGAAAGTTAATAGAGTGAGGCTGCTTGCAGGCAAATTTCCTGTCTAAGACTATCTAAATTGGCCTTTCCCCACTTTAGAATTTAACTTGTGAACCAGACCTATCTTCTTCCACAGCTATTTTAAAATTAATGGAATTACGGTCACTAGTCCAAAAGTCCTTCCCTACTAACACTTCCATCACTTGCCCTGCCCTATTCCCCCATGAGAAGGTCAGGATTTGCCCTTTTTCTAGTCAGGCAATCTATATATATTGAGAAATTTTTCCTAAAAACGCCTGACAAATTTCTCTCCATCCAAGCCCTTAACACTTTGGCATGCCCAGCAATCAATATTTACTACATACTTTTGTATAAAAATAAAGAAAAACTGCACTTGACTAATTTTATCTAGCACTCCTGCTAAGTAAGCTGGGAAGAAAGCATAAAATCATAAGTTCTGTGTAGTACCTTCGTCGTTCACTGTAATAGGGGCAACTCCGGTCGATGCTTCATCTGTTTGACCCACATATTCTGTAACAAGAAATCGATGTGGACATAATAATTTTTCCAATAATCTTGGAATACACAGAGACTTGATTTGTGTCAAAGCTGTATCCAATCAATATCGTTTAAGCACAACTGCTTAAAAATTAGTTATAATCAGCAGAGCAGGTTCAGACAGAAATCACAGAAATCTTATGGCACTGAAGGAGGCCATTTGGCCCATTGAGCTTGTGCTCAAATTGTATTACCTAGTGCCCAATCTTATGCATTGCTCACACACACTTGCACATTATTTTTTTGTTCAAATAATAGTCTAAAGCTCTACCGAATGTTTCAATCAAACCTGCCTCTATCATGCTTCCAGGCAATGCAATCCGTAACTACTCATTGAAAAAAGCAGGAACCGGAGAAATGTTCAGCAGGGAATCAGCAATAATTCTGTTGCTGCGTCACAATCTCTCAAATAGAGAAGACAATATTTTGAAGTAATACCTGTAGACACGCCATTATTTTTGAAGTTTTCGATGTAATTATCTCCAAATGAATCTTTCCCAACCTGTTTTGTGAGGTAAAAAATGTTTAGGTGATAGCATCTTGAAACTAAACACTTCAGTCCATCTTAATAAAGAAACCATGTTTAGCCTTATTTGTCGTAAGAGATCTTAAATACCTCACATTCTATTGGAAGAGCCTGCTGCAAGTGAAAACATCTTTCAAGTCAAAGATGCAAAATTTTTGCTAGTAACAGCCTAGCTCCCCTATTCTTCATTTGTCCAGAGGAGTTGTGACAAATGCATTCAGTCTTCATCCACACCTCTGAAACATCATGATAAATCTTTCAAAAAATTAACTGCACTAGCACATAAGAACTGTTGGGTGTATTCATTTAACATTAAGTACCATATGTGAGGCTTTCAAAGAAGAATCAACTAAGTGGAATCAATTTGATTATATTCAGTAGTGATAATGTCACCAGACTAATAATCCAGAACTGCAATGGGAGACTATGGGCATGGGTTTGAATGCCACAATGACAGATTATGAAATTTGAATTCAATAAATAACCATATCAATTATTGTAAAAATCAATTTGGCTTAACAATGCGCTTTCAGGAAGGAAATCTGCTATCCTTGCTTCATTTGGCTTACGTGTGACAGTGGACCAACCACAATATAGAATCATAGAATCCCTACTGTGTGAAAGTAGGCCATTCATTCCATTGAATCCAAACTGACTCTCTGAAGAGCATCCCACCCAGTCTCAACCTCCTACCATATCCCTGTACCTCTGCATTTCCCATGGCCAATCCACTAACCTGCACACCTTTGAAATGTGGGAAGAGGTGCTGTTCCTCAAGATTATGCTTGGACTGGTAACAGCGCATGTGGCCAAAACCAGAAAAGGTCAGAATGAGGGCAAAGGGAATTAAAGAAAGAGACAACTATAAACTTGTGAATACACTAGAAGATTGAATAACCTTCTGTAAAGAGGCCACCCAGTCTGCATTTGCTGTCCCAATATTAGAAAAGTCAACTTTGTGAGCAGTGGATAAATTATAACCAAATAGCTAAGTTTAAAAGTCTAAGGAAATAGTCTAAAATACACAACACTGACAAAGGTCAATCACTTCAAATGCAATCATGTGATATGAAGACGACGACATCGTCAACCATTTTGGATGGAAACAGCTCAGTTTAGCTTGCTTCCTAAAGAGTGAACAATGTTTATAATAAAGCTCCTACTATTGTTACTTACACCTCCAATTGTTTTTTTAAAATTCATTTATGGGTTGTAGGTGTCACTGGCTGACCAGCTTTTATCACCTGGCCCGAGTTACCCATAAGGTGGTGGCAAGTTGCCTTCTTGAACTGCGGCTAAAAGTCGGCCCACAATGCCACTAGGGAGGGAATTCAGGATTTTGACCCAATGGCAATGAAGGAATGGCGATATATTGCCAAGTCACAATGGTGACTGGCTTGGTGGGGAACTTGCAATCGGTGGTGGTTATCCTATGTATTTGTTGCCCTTGTCCTTCTACATGGAACTGGTCAGGGGTTTGGAAGGGGCTGTCGGAGGATCTTTCATGAATTTCTGCAGTGCATCTTGTAGAAAGTACATCTACTGCTACTGAGCATTGTGGTGTTAAGTTTTTAGAGTGCTGCTGGGGCTGCACTGATCCAGGCAAGTGGAGATTATTTCATCATACCCCTGACTTGAGCCTTGTAGATGGTGGACAGGCTTTGGAGAGTCAAGAGGTGAGTTACCTCCTGCAGTATTCCCAGACTCTGACCTGCCTTTTTGGCCACAGTGTTTATGCAGCGGGCACAGCTGACTTTCTGGTCAATGGTAATCCCCAAGATGTTGACAATGGGGGCTTCTGTGATGGGAAGACCACTGAATGTCAAGGGGCAAAGGTTAGATGATCTATTACTGGTGATGGTCAGCTTGGCATTTCTGCGCTGCAAATGTTACTTGCCACTCTTCAGACCAAGTCTGGATATTGTCCAGATTGTGTTGCATTTGAACATGGACTGCTTCGGTATATGAGAATTGTCATGAATGGTGCTGAACATTATGCATTCATCAGCAAATATCCCCACTTCTGATCTTATGATGGAGGGAATATCATTGATAAAGCAGCTGAAGATGCTTAGGTCAAGGACACTACTGCAAATGTGTTGCTGGTCAAAGCACAGCAGGTTAGGCAGCATCTCAGGAATAGAGAATTCAACGTTTCGAGCATAAGCCCTTCATCAGGAAAGGACACTACCCTGAGGAACTCCTGCAGAGATGTCCAGGAGCTGAGATGACTGAAGACCAACAACCAGGACCATCTTCTTATGTGCTAGCAGGGAGTATGTCCCCAATTCCCATCGATTCCAGTTTTGCTAGGGCTGCTTGATGCCATACACTGTCAAATTCAACCTTTATGTCAAGAGCTGTCACTCTCACTGCTGGAATTCAGCTCTTTAGTCCATGTTTGAATCAAAGCTGTAATGAGGACAGGAGAGTGGCCCTGACAGAACTCAAACTGGGCATCACTAAGGCCAGGCAGCATCCGAGAAGCAGGAGAATCGATGTTTCGGGCGTAAACCCTTCTTCAGGAATCAGCCCTTTTTCCAGCACCACATTTTTCAACTCTGGTTTCCAGCATCTGCAGTCCTCACTTTCTCCTGGGCGTCACTAAGCAGGTTATTGCATGATCGCACTACTGATGGTACTTTTACTGATGATCAAAAATACACTGATGGCAATCGTAATTGGCTGGGTTGGATTTGTCCTGCATTTTACACACAGTACATACCTGAACAATTTTCCACACTGTTGGGTAAATGCCAGTTATAACCGTACCGGAAGAACTTGGCCGAGGAGTGGCAAGCTCTGCAGCACAAGTCTTCAGTAATATTGCTGGATTGTTGTCAGCGCCTATAGTCTTTGCAGTGCCCAGTATTTCCAAACCATTTCTTGATACACATGGAGTGAGTGGAATTGGCTGAAGTCTGTTATCTGGAACACTGAAGACTACTAGAGGAGGCAGAGATGGATCAACCACTTGGCACTTCTGGCTGAAGGTTGCCGTGAATGCTTCAACTTTTTTTTTTCTGCATTGATGTGTTGGGCTCTTCCAACAATGGAGGATGGGGGTATTTGTGGAGCCTCCTCTTCCAGTAAGTTGTGTATTTGCCCATCATTCATGACAGGATATGACAGGATGGCAGAGCTTAATATCTGCTCCATTAGTTATGGGATCACTTAGCTCTGTCTATCACTTGTTGCTAATGCTGTTTGACTTGCAAGTAGTCCTGTTTGGTGCCTCCACCAGGTTGACCTCTCATTTTCAGGTATGCTTTCTGCAGCTCCTGGCATGCTTTGCTGCGCTTTCCACTGAACCAGGGTTGATCCTCTGGTTTGATGGTAGGGGTTGAATGGGAGATATGCTGGGCCACGAGATTACCGATTAATACAATTTCTGCTGCTGTTGATGGCCCAGCCTTGATTTGATAAATCTGTCCTAAGTCCGTCCCACTTAACACAGTGACTGTGCCACACATCATGATCAAGGGTATTCTCAATGTGAAGGTGGGACTGCATCTCGACAAGGAGCGTGTGGCAGATTTCTCTTACAATACAGTCAGGAACAGATGCGTCTTAGCGGCAAATTGGCAAGGATGAGGTCAAGCATGTTTCTCCCTCACCACCAGTCACAGCCCCAGGCTAGCAACTACATCTTTCGAACCAGACCAGCTCAAATCAATCAGTGTTGTTGTTGATGCCGAGCCACTCTTGGTGAAATCCCTTACTGAGAGCACATTTCACGTCCTTGCCACCCTCCGTGCTTCCTCCGAGTGTTGTTGAATATGGAGGAGGACTTAGGTGGGAGAGTAACAGAGCATGGGAGGGTAGGGTCATCAGTAGCCAGCACAAGTCTAGCTTCAATGTGAATGCATGCAAAAATACCTATGCATAGCATAAGTTAATTGCAGGAGTAAAGTGGGGAAACGAAAGCTTCAAAAGAAACCAAAAGTACTGCAGATGCAGAAGATCGGAAATAAAAACAAAATGCTGGAGAAATTCAGCAGATCTGACAGCATCTGTGGAGAGACCAAAACAGTTAATGTTTCAAGTCCAATATGATTCTTCAGAATGTGTTGCCAGACCTGCTTAGTCTTTCCAGCACTTTGTTATTATTTCAGATCTTCATAGCCACGGTGGGCAGAGTAAGCTTCTTTTCCTTCTTTGAGTACGCATGCTTTAATTGGAAGTAACACAAGTCCCTTTAATACAACTACTTATTGATGATGCACTTACACAGGGTTAAAAACTGTATAACCCATTATGTAGAATAAAAGTTCTGGCCATAAACAATCTTGACCATGTTATTGATCATTACACATGAATCCTAGTAATTGCTTTAAAAAGCAGTAAATGTCAGATGAGCAATAAAATTTCACCTAAGCACATTTAAAGGTCACATGGGCTGCACAAAAGCCCCTTGGCTATTTCCTTATACCTTTGACGATAAAATGTACCCAACATTATCTGATATGAATCTGATAAGGGGCCAGTATGGTGACTCAGTGGTTAACACTGCTGCCAGCACAAGGGACACAGGGACCAGCACAAGGGACCCAGGTTCAATTTCACTGTCGGGTGACTGCATGTGTGGAGTTTGCACATTCTCAATGTCTGCATGGATTTCTGCCAGGTGCTCTGGTTTCCTCCCAGTCAAAAAATGTGCAGGTTAGGTGGATTGGCCATGACAAATTGCCCATAGTGTTAGCCATGGGAAATGCAGGGTCATAGATTTGGGAAGGGGAGGTCAGCATGGGTGGGAAGCCTTTGGAGGGTTGGTGTGGCCTCAATGGGCTGAATGTCCTACTTCCACACTGAAGGGATTCTATGATTAAGAAAAAAAAGAATGTTGACATTCTTATGTCACATAGGGGATGGCAGTAGGGATTGAAGATGTCATTGTTCTTACCACACTTAAAATATCCTCTTTTATGTATGACAAATGCCTTGTAAAATACATCTGAATTTGGTCCATCTCATTGCTTTCCATGTCCTAACATATGAATTGAATGACTAACACTCATTTATGAGTGCTGTGACACTGACGGATCACATTCCTGAGGAGCTGCTTCATTTCTGATATTGCCTACCTTGGCTCATTGAACAGTCAACAGTGGACCAAGGGAAAGAGCCTGTTTTGGTCTCTTTGTTTATTATATTATGAATCGTCACGGAAATTGATAAAGAAAACATTTATCTAGCAGTAACCTTCAGGTGAAAGTACAGGCGTCACAAAGTCTTTCATCTTTGATGGAATGTCTCAAGATGAGCCAGGTGCAGTGAGCTGCCATATAAAGGAGGCTCTGAGGCACAGCAACAAGAACTGCATCATCCACTTGCACATTCCACATGCAGCATGCAATAGACTATGTAGGAGAAAATGTTATGCAACCTGATATAAGCAGAATGCAACATTATTCTACTGGAGCTACCAAGGAACAAGTGACATTTTCTCAAGAGAAGATTCCCATGAGTGCGGAGGTAGGGGGATTTTTTGCAGTACAGCATAGAGTGCACCATGTAATTCTTGCATGGTGTTCTCTGGACAAATGAAGCAGGCAACAAGAACATCTGATGGATGAAGAGGATCTGTGAGACAAGCAGTATTCTTTGGGAGGAAATTGAGGATATAGATGAGAAGGAACATCACCTTCATTCTACAGCACAGCAGTGTCAGCCACAGGAACCCGCATTTTTTAATTTGAGAAATGCTTTTAATGGTACAGAGTTGGATGACATCAGTATTGACTGTAAATGCGTTAAGGCTGCAAGGGCAAACATCCCTTGTTTAACCCCAATTGAAAATAAAGCTTACTGGTGTGGTCTTCCCCGGTTCCCATAAGTTAATGAAAGTTAACTTTACAGACTGGTGGAAGCCTTCACAACATTTGATATTCCCTCATTCAATTATTATGTTTTATGTTAATACAGGCATGATAAAAAGTGTAGCATTCTTCCAGACATTGTTCTAATATCATTGGGTGCTAAGGAAATGTAATCTTTGTCACTTAATTTTTGTAAGTTTGCATGTAGTAACAGTAAGCAAATAGGAAGGCAAAAGGCATTTTGACATTCATTGCAAAAGGACTGAAGTACAGGAATAAGAGGCCTTGCTAATTGTACTTTGCAGATTTGGTGTCCACATTCAAGGAAGAATATAATGGAATTGGAGTTAGTACAGTGAAGGCTCACAAGATTGATTCTTGGGATAAGAGATTTGTTCTGTGATGTGAGGTTGAGTATGTTGGGCCTAAACTCTCTGGAATTTTTTAGAATGAGAAGTGAACTCAATGAAATGTACAAAATTCCAAAGGGTTTTTTTTAAATAGGATATAGACAGACATGACTGCGGTATCCAGAAAAGGGAGGCACAATGTCAATGTAACAGCATGATTGTTTTGCTCTAAAATGGAAAACTTCTTCACTCAAAAGGGGATCTTTAGAATTCTCTACCTCAGAGGGCTGAAAACCTTTTATTAGGCAATATATTTAAAATTGATATGGTCTCGCAGGCAATCAAGGGACATGGGGAGTGAGAAGGAAAGTGGAGTTGAAGCTCAGGATCAACCATAATTGTACTGAATGGAGGTGGTGGCTTCTCATATGCTATGGTCTACGCCTGTATGCAGGGACCACAAATTCTGCTAACGAAAATATGAAATTGACCCCATTCAAAAGAATCTGCAGCAATTAAAAGGCACAGGATATCGAATTGGTGTTTGATGTTAACATTGGTGAGCACAAAGAAATGACACTCAAAACAATTATATATGATAAATGGATGCTAATTAGCAAAAGTGGAAAAAGAAAAATAAACTAGACGCAATATTCAACATCTTTAGCCAACTCCAGAGCATGATCAGTATGACGACCAAGTAAGGAACATTTTAATTTAATCCTGCTCCTTGCATAGAATTTTGATTAAGCTTCAATTGAGTATTAGAAGCCACACATTAGAAAGGATGTAATAGTTCTTAAGATGGCGTAATTTACCAGAATGCTTTCAGGAATGGAGGACATTTAGTTACTAGGCTATGCTGCAGAATCTGGGATTATTCTGCTTGGAGGATAGGTGGTGGAGGGTAGATTTGAAAGGAGATGGACAAATTTATGATAGTTCTGCAGAAGGTAGACAAAAGAAAAGTCAATCATATTGCCTGATGGTGGAAGGGCTTAGGTGGTCCCATAGTAAAAGATTTTGAGCAAGAGACACAGGAAGAGTGTGAGAAAAAAATTTCCATGACATAGTGAATCATAATGACCCGGAAATCTCTTTCCACCAGTGTAGCGGAAGATAGAACAATGAATGATTTCCAAAGAAAAGTGGACGGCCACTTGAGACACAAACTTTCAGAGGTAGTCAGTCAGTCTTATGAACCTGCTCTAAGAGCCATGGAAAATTAACACCAACTTCTTCTGTGCTGCAATGTCAATGTATTGCTTAGTTTACTGTTGGAAATTTGAGGAGTTGGCATGGGACAACCAAATTCTCACAAAAAGCATCAAGATATTAGCATAGAATTTATTTTTTGTCTTACCTTGCTAACCATTGCCGCTTTGGCTCCAAGCCGTGCTGCCTGGATACACTGATTGGCCCCTTTTCCTCCAAATCCAATGAAAAATTTGTGTCCATGTATGGTTTCTCCTGCTTTAGGTAAACGTGGTGTAAAACTATTGAAAAAGAACAAAAACTATGTGAAAAAAACAACAGATGAATGCAGAGGACATTCCACACAATTCTCTAGCTCTTGCTTTCCTGATGTTATTTTCTAAATGATATCTGGCGGAAGTCCAGCACTCTGACAAATGAGAGGGACTGGTCCTCAATAGGATCACAAGATGAACCCAGGGATGAAATGTCGTATTAGAGAAAGACAATGTGTTCATGTGGGCTGCTCTCGCCCTTCCCATCTGAACAACTGGTTCTCAGAAATAAATTTTGTAACTCACAATCATGAATAGCAAGGCTGGCAAGTGACATTTAAAATTCAATCCACATCCCAATATACAGAGTTAAACCACGTTAATTGTTTTTCAATAGTGCATATGTTCATTCAGATCATATTGGAATTCTGTGATATTTTGCACACATCAGGGCTCAGGAAGTTGATTTTTGTACAGATTTAAATTCATGGAATTGACCAAAATTTCCTTCTTTTAAATTTTGTAGAACATCGCTGGAGAGAAAAATAAAATAATTCATTCTTATTGAACCTGTAGAAGAGAGGTTTCGAGCTGAAGAGCGGAGACCACAATTTAAAAGCTTAAAATGACATCACCAGTCATAGTGTAAAATTAGGGGTGCCTTGTGAAAACTGAGAAATCAACAGACGTAATTTTAGCACAATGTTGTTAATACAAGTTCAGGGTAAATTCTTTTTAATGACCAGTATGAAGTAGCCTTACATATAAGGAATGTTAGAACCCAAAATGTCTGTCACCAGAATGTGAAAAACAATAAATCCAAAACATAATCTTAACATTATTTTCAAAAGGGTTTTACAAGTGTAGTAAGTAGGTCTCTAATTTATATGCTAATTTAATGAAATTATTGCTTTGTGAAATTTGTGCACAGTTTTAACAATGGAAAAAACAGCAGAACAAATATATTGTAAATATTTTGCTTTCTAATCTCGCGATGTGCCTGAAAAATATTTTAAAATAGAGACCACGCTATGTACAGTACTAATAGGATTACTGTATAAATAATGAGAACTGTTGGAAATGAATTATTACAAACATCAAACCAAATGTCTGTTAAGTTTTTTAAACAAATCTGTCAAGGGTGTCATTGGTTCGGCCAGCAGTTATTGCCCATCTCTAATTTTCTTTGAGGTGGTGGTAAGTTGTCTTCTTGAATTCATGTGGTGTATATCCACCCACAGTACTGTTAGGAAGAATCCCAGGATTTTGACTCCGCAACAGTGAATGAAGGGGAAAAAAAAAATCAGGATTATCTGTCTTTTGGAAGGGAACTTGCAGGTCTAATTCCAACATCTAATGTCCTTGTTTTCACACGTGATAGAGATCATTGGTTTAGATTGTGATGGCAAAACCATCTTGGTGAATTAGTGCAGTCCTTCCAGTATAACTGTGCACTGCTGGGGGAAAGAGACTGAACGGTGAACATAAAAAATACAAGAACGAGAAGGTGGTGTAGACAATTGAGTGTCTCAAGCCTGCTTCACCATTCTAAGGATCATAGCTGTTCCCAGCCTCAGTTTCACTCTCCTATCTGCTCCCTATAATCCTTTAAAAACTTTACCTAATTAAAAACCTGAATAAATTTTAAAAAAGGAAGAGATAGACAATACCCTCGCATCCACTATACTTCAGGATAGCGAATTCCACAGATCCACAACACTTTGACAGAAGCAATTTGTCTTTGTCCGTTTCAAGTCTGTCAGCCCTTATCCTAAAATTATGACCTCTCATTCCAGAACGCCCCACAATGCGAAATATCTGCTGTACATCTAATCTGTCAATCCCCTTTAGCATATTAAATACCTCAGTTTGATCTCCTCTCACTCTTCTAAATTCCATACAGTACATGCCTAAATTATTAAATCTCTCCTCCCAAGACATCCTTTCTCTGGAATAAATTTATTGAACCTTCTCTGAACTGTTTCTAACACAATTACATCCTTCCTCATGCGAGGGGTCCGAATCTGCATGACGTATTCCAGATACAGTCTCACCAATGCAATGCACAATTGTAATACTTCCCTACCTTTAGCAAGAAATGATAAAATTCAATTTTCCCTCCTTATTACCGGCTATACTTGTATATTAGCTTTCTACGATTCATGCATTAGCACACCCAGATCCTTCTGCACCAAAGCATTTTGAATATAGTGGATAGAGTAACAGTCAAGCAGCTTGATTTGCCGTGTAAATATCAAGCTTGTTGAGTGTTGCTGAAACTGCACACATCCAGACAAGTGGAGGGTATTCCAGCCTTCTCCTGACTTAGACTTTGTAATTGATCGATAGAATTTGAAGAGTCAAAAGATGAGTACTCCATTTTATATGGATATTAATATGCTAAGTAAGATGTGACAACTTATGGGCGGCACGGTGGCACAGTGGTTAGCACTGCTGCCTCACAGCGCCTGTAGACCCGGGTTCAATTCCCGACTCAGGCGACTGACTGTGTGGAGTTCTCCCTGTGTCTGCGTGGGTTTCCTCCGGGTGCTCCGGTTTCCTCCCACAGTCACAAAGATGTGCGGGTCAGGTGAATTGGTCAAGCTAAATTGCCCGTAGTGTTAGGTAAGGGGTAAATGTAGGGGTATGGGTTGGTTGCGCTTCGGCGGGTCGGTGTGGGCTTGTTGGGCCAAAGGGCCTGTTTCCACACTGTAAGTCTAATCTAATCTAAACTATAAAAACAAAAGGGGTGTGTCTTTGAGGGAAAGAGACCTCGCAGGAAGGGGATAACAAAAGGATTCCTTAACCTGACAAACTACTAGCTTCATTTCATGCAAATACTTCCTAAATTTAACCTTTATTTCCCTCATGTTTGTAATGACCTGATACCAGTAAAATAAAGATACCCTGTTTCATGATCTCTGTCCATATCTCATGATGCACTTCTGGCGCAGTTGACAGGCATCCACAGCACAGGAACTAGCCATAGCAGACAAGATTGTAAAGGTACCTGATGGCAATGGAGTGGACTGGGGAAGAATTAAAACCGGCAATATCCAAGAGGGAGGCTGAAGCTGCTCCAGGAATGTTGCAGGCTCTGGCATTGACAGAGAAATAGGATCTTGAGGCCAAACTGAAGAGAACTCTTAATACTAGGAGAGAAAGGAAGGAGTGTCCAGATTTGATATTCTATTTGCTAATTCGCAGGTACCTGGAAAGATTTGGAGAAAAGACCCGAAACTCCCAAGGAAGACTTGGATTGACAGCTGGCCATGACATACTTCCATGCTAGTGAGCAGCATTCAGGATGAAACACCTCTGCAGCAAAACCCATTGAGAAATACTGGTAAGAGATGCAGTTGTTTAATAGCACGTCTGTGAGGTACTGAAAAGAGTTTTGAAAGGCAACAGCCAGAACAGTGGTGTTATGAGGAAAGCAAACTGAAGAGAAGGACCTTGATCCTGCATATCCAGATCTGGAGAAGTTGCTCAACTATACTGTCCACCTGAACCTCATTTTTAGATCGACCAGCGTCAGGATACTGAAGGACTGCTTAGCGGAAACATAAAAACATAGAAACTAGAAGCAGGAGCAGGCCACTCAGCCCATTGTTTTTCCTGAATGGTCGAGCAGGTACAAAGCGGATCCTCTATCTCAATGCCACATTCTTGCTTTCTCCTCATATTTCTAGATTTTAAAGCATCAAGGGATATATCTCTTTGTTGAATATATTCAGTGTCTTGGCCTTCCACAAATTCAGTACACTTTGAGGGAAGAAGTTTTTCCTCATCTCATCTGATCCTGAGGCTATGCTCCTGCATCTTCCCAACTAAGGAAAACATCCTCCCTGCATCTAATCTCTTCAGCCCCGTTAGGATTTTATATGTGAGGGGTGAGAGCATCCAGGTAGAGTTAAGGCAGCTTACTGGTGACACATCTCCATTTCTTTAGAGCATGCATCACATCATATAAACCATAGGGAATCATTGCATTCCTAATCACAGGAAAAAGTCTGTCAATCAGGGAGATGACTGTTGTCACAGACAGGGAGGTGGACCTCAGGCTGATGAAGCAGACAAAACAGATTTCTGCATAGCATGTAGTGATCCAATCCTTGTTGTCTCATCTCCACAATAACATTAAGGCATGCTCTAAAAAGGTGTTGGAATTGGGTCAGGATTGGATACTTCATAAAGAGGCTGCCCTCAACAACCACGACCACCACGGCTGTCAAGCAAAGCAACCCCATCCAGTGCAACATCCTTCCCTTCTCATCAGATGTTAAATTAGTTGGGCCTCCCATGGAGATCTAGGCCTTAGGTAAGAGGTGATGAGGATGTAGAAGTTCCTTCAGAGAGAGGCTCAGGCCTATGTAGAACAATAAGCAATTCCCCTGAATGTGAAATTTAACTAAACTAGGTGCAGAGAGGAAGAGATAGGTGTGGTTTCAATTTTACCATCCATCTCAAAAAATTGTCAGAGCTCTAGCTGATTGAAATGATTATCAATAGTCTTCATTATCTTTTGAAGGCCCAACATTAACCAACACAGCAGTTCAAACAGGCACAGAAACTGATGAGGCACCGCAAGAGGATGAGGGAGGATGATGACCTCATTTTGATCTCCTTCATAAGTACATCAGTAACACTCTGTTGAATCTTAGTCCTGACATCACAGGGAATCATAGTTGAAACGTTGCCTTAGGAGACTTGCAGAATGGGCACGGACTTGGTGTCATTAATGAGAAAGAAGCGAGACAATTCATCTTTCCTGACAATCTTCAGTGTCAGTGGCAGTTTAAGATGAAGCAATATACCAAACGATGGAAAAGACCACTGCTCTGATTAGAGTGCAGTTTTATAGGCTTGAGTTTGCTTTCTGATATTGATAACCACTGTTAAAATTAAGAGATGTACTTTGGCCAAAGCAGGGAAGTGACTTCACCCCAGCATGTGATCCCGAGTCAACAAGAGATGTACAGAGGTCCTTGCAATAGATTTTATTGTCCTGGACCCATGGACTTTACCAGGCCATTCCCACTCTTTTTAAAACACCTCAAAACTATAGCCAGAGAGTTAGTCCGTGAACGGTTTGTCCAATTTGGTGTTCCATATTGGATTTATACTGACCGGGGCATCATATTAACAACAAGATCTTATAGAAGCTCTGCAAGGTCAATGGCATCATCAAGAGGCAGACCACTCCCTATTATCTAGAGTGAAATGGGTCAATGAGAACAATTCAACTGTATGACCATCTGTATACTTTGCCTCCTGAAAGCAAATGAAAGTGACTCAAGTCATAGAGATGTACAGCACAGAAACAGACCCTTTGGTTCAACTTGCCCATAGCGACTATATATCCCAACCCAATCTAGTCCCACCTACCAGCACCTAGCCCATATCCCTCCAAACCTTTCCTATTCATATATCCATCCAAATGCCTATTAAAATGTTGCAATTGGAGCAGCCCCCACCACTTCCACTGGCAGCTCATTCTCGCACCGTTCTGTCTGTGAAAAGGTTGCCCTTCGGTCTCTTTTCTATCAAAGTTTGAGAGAAGATTTGTAGCTCAGGTGCTCGTTGTTGTGGTTCTGTTCGCCGAACTGGGAATTTGTGTTGCAGACGTTTCGTCCGCTGTCTAGGTGACATCCTCAGTACTTGGGAGCGCTTCTGTGATGTTTCCTCCGGCATTTATAGTGATTTGTATCTGACGCTTCCGGTTGTCAGTTCCAGCTGTCCGCTGCAGTGGCCAGTATATTGGGTCCAGGCTGATGTGCATATTGATTGAATCTGTGGATGAATGCCATGCCTCTACTAATTCACAACACACTTCACATTCAACAACCAAATATATGAACAAATCAACGGCACACACATAGGCTCACCCATCTCTGGACTCATAGCAGAAGCGGTAATGCAAAGATTAGAACAAACAGTCTTACAGCAAATTCAGACCAAACTCTGGGTCAGATATGTGGATGACACCTTTGTAATCATTAAAAACACAGAACGAGAGAACACATACTGGATTATCAATGCCACACTCACAGGAATCGGATTCAAAGAGGAAGAAAAGGACAACCAACTCCCATTCCTAGACGCGATGGTACAGAGAACACCGAACGGAGAATTCACCACAAAGATATACAGGAAAGCCACACACACAGACCAAGTCCTGAACTACGAAAGTAACCACCCCAACACACACAAAATAAGTTGCATCAAGACACTATTCAAAAGGGCCTCAACACACTGCAGTACACCAGAACTGCAAAGAGAGGAAGAAGAACACCTCTACAATGTATTCGCCAAAAACGGATATCCGCGCAATTTCATCAACAGGTGCCTAAGGGAAAGACAACGGAACGAAGACATGCCGCAACCCAAAGGACTAGCCATACTACCATACATCAAGAGCATTTCCGAACTGACAGCCAGACTACTGCGACCACTAGGACTCATAACAGCACACAAACCAACAGCCACTCTCAGACAACAACTCACCAGAATGAAGGATCCGATACCCAGCATGAGCAAAATCAATGTAGTGTACAAACTCCCATGCAAGGACTGCACAAAACACTACATAGGACAAACAGGAAGACAGCTAACGATCCGCATCCACAAACACCAACTAGCCACGAAACGACACGACCAGCTATCCTTAGTAGCCACACACTCAGATGACAAGCAACATGAGTTTGATTGGGACAACAGAGAAGCCAAACAGAGAACAGCCAGGGAATTCCTAGAGGCATGGCATTCATCCACAGATTCAATCAATAAGCACATCGACCTGGACCCAATATACCGGCCACTGCAGCGGACAGCTGGAACTGACAACAGGAAGCGGCAGATACAAACCACTATAAATGCCGGAGGAAACAACACAGAAGCGCTTCACAGGAGGCTCCTAGGCACTGAGGAGATCACCTAGACAGGGGGCGAAACATCTGCAACACAAATTCCTAGCTCTCTTTTATATCTTGCCCCTCTCACCCTAAACCTATGCCCTCTAGTTCTGGACTCTACCACCCCAGGGAAAATGCGTTGTCTATTTGTCCTATCCATGCCCTTCATGATTTTGTAAACTTTGACAAGGTCACCTCTCAGCCTCAGTTGCTCCAGGCAAATCAGCTCCTGCCTACTCAACCTCTCCCTATAGCTCAAATCCTCCAACCTTGGCAACATCCTTGTAAATCTTTTCTGAACCCTTTCAAGTTTCACAACATCTTTCCGATTGGAAGGAGACCAGAATTGCATGCAATATTCCAACAGTGGTCTAACGAACGTCCTGTGCAGCCACAACATGACCTCCCAACTCCTATACTTAATACTCTGACCAATAAAGGAAAGCATACAGAATGCCTTCTTCACTATCCTATCTACCTGCAACTCCACTTTCAAGGAGCTATGAACTTGCACTCCAAGATCCCTTTGTTCAGCAACAAGCCCTAGGACTTGACCATTAAGTATATAAGACCTGCTAAGATTTGCTTTCCCAAAATGCAACACCTCACATCATCTAAATTAAACTCCATTTACCAGTCATTCAAGTATGTAAGCTGTTTTTTTATAGATGTTAAATAGAATTTTTAAAAAAATTTTTTTTTCTTATTTTCCTCTCAATCTCATTGGCACTAACAGCACAAAAGGCCATTCGGCTAGTCAACAAAGATCATTTATTGCATTCGGTGCTCTTGATGTGGTCTCCTCTACATCAGAGAGACTGAGCACAAACTCGTGGAACAGTTCAGGGAACATTTGTGATCTGTACGCACTAACTAACCCCACCTTCCTATGACCATCCACTTCAACTTCCCCTCCAACCCCCGAGAACATTTCCATTCTGGCCTCCTCTGACGCCTACAAAGGACACTCACAAACTGGAGGAGGAACACCTCGTCTTCTGCCTCAAGAGCCTACAACCTCATGGTATGAATACTGAATTCACCACTTTCCGCATTTCCCCATCCCCACCCCATCTCAGGTCCATGCCTTCAACTCAGATCTGCCCTCTCGAACCCGATCTATCTGTCCATCTTCCTTCCCACTTATCCACTCCTCACTTCCCACCAACCTATCACCATCATTTCCTACCTTTGCTCACCTATCGCCACCCCACCTATCTTTCCCCTAGCCCCACCTCACCCCGCATTTATCTCTAAGCCCCCTTCCCCCTCCCCAATCCCAAAGAATGGTCCTGCTCAAAACATCAACTCTCTTGCTCCTCAGATGCTGCCTGACCCTCTGTGCTTTTTCCTATGCCATGCTTCATCCATTGTGCCTTACTCTTATCTAACTCTAATAGGTCCTCTCTCAAACTTTGCTACTCCAATGAAACAACCCCAACCTATTTGGTCTTTCTTCACAGCTCAGATTCTCTGGCCCAGGCAGGATCTTGATGAATCTCCTCTGTAACTTCTCAACTGCAATTATATTTTTCCTGTAATGTGTCGACTAGATCTGCACACAGCACTCTTTTTTGAGGCCTAACCGGCATTTCATACGGTACCAGTATGACCTTGCTTGGCCGTCCTCCACTGTACAATTTCCAATGCCTTGAAATTCATGTTGTGGAGCAACATTTGGAACTGGACACGGGTGTAGCAAAACACAATTTTGTCCAGATTCACGTTGAAAAGGTAACAAAGCAATTAATAAAGCACACTGGACCTCAGCTTTATAAAGGCACAGAAAAGGGAGAACGTTACACTAAACTACTTTTTCTAGTTCATTGCACCACACTTCAGACAGAACACAAAAGGCATAGGAGATAGAAGAGATTAATTTGAATTAATCTAGGGTTAAAAAAGATTCCAGTTTCATCAACAGGCTGGAGAAGGTGCAATTGCTGTTCTACGCACAGAGAAGGCCAAATGGAGATTTTGTTAAGGGGGCTTAAAATTATAATGGGCTTAAATAAGAGCAATTAAAGACAACAGCTGAATAGTTAATGACCAGAAGCACAAATTTAAGGTGAACTGACTAAGATTTGGAATGCATTCTATCAAGAGTGTGAACACGGGGGGGTGGGAAGCTAGGTAAAGAAAATGAAAGAGAAAAATTGCACAGTTATGACAGAAAGACAGCTCAGTATGACGATTGGTCTACTATTTGAAAGAGCAGACTCGATGAACTAAGTGTTCCATTTTAACATCTGTAAATTGGAAGAGTCAACTTCTGCATTACAATATCCACCAATATCCTTGGCCCCTCATGTTATTCTCTGGAGCTGATGGTCATTGTTCTCCCTTTTCTTCAAATACCAGAGTTGGACAGAGTATTTCAGAACTGGTTTATGTTTGTTGTACACCTTTGAATCAACCACAGGTTGCTCTCTATGCAATCTCTTCTGTGGATGAGACACATCCTTACCATCTCTGAGCTCACCATACTTTCTGATGGAATTAGATAGGTCAACGAGCGGATAACAGAGCATTACATGTGGCTACACCAGACCTTTGAGATGGCATCCAAGAGGATAGAGAGAAGAAAATCTGTATCGTTTCTGTTGCTACACTGTACTCATCACAATTCTTAATTAATCACATATTGTGCAGCTAACAGTTTAGTGCTTTATGTCAAATAATCTTAAACAAGATTATCGCAGAACATGAGAGAACAGGACAAAACAAAACACAACCTTACATAATGCTGAATAAGTGATTTTCTTTGTGGAACTATTCCCCTACCTCACTAAGCCCCTAGAAAATATGAAAAGCGTGACATAAAAGTAACATTAGAAATTGAAGTAGGAATAAACCTCTTAATATTCCGGTGCCATTTAAGAAGATAATGATTTATCTTTTGTTAACCAGAACCAATTATTTTCAACTCACTATTCTCTCAAGTTAGATGATACTTCTAGAATATTGAAGATTACCAAAGCAGAATTAATACAAAACACTGGTAAAGCTGCGAAAGGTAGTCTTGACATACTAACGGGTAATTTATAAAATGGGGAGGATGCCGGGCTTTAAACTTGCCATCATCTTTGCGATCGAAAACTGCTACAAGACCCAGAACCCAATGTGAGCTGAGGAGGTGAAGAAACAGAGGCACCACATATTTCCCAGCATAGCACTGTATTTAAAATGACTCTTCTTAGCACATGAGCAAACGTGTGTCTTAAAATGGTGTCACTCAATGATTCTCTCCATATACAATGCAAATGACACAGAATTAAAGAATTATCGCAGAACATGAGAGAACAGGACAAAACAAAACACAACCTTACATAATGCTGAATAAGTGATTTTCTTTGTGGAACTATTCCCCTACCTCACTAAGCCCCTAGAAAATATGAAAAGCGTGACATAAAAGCAACATTAGAAATTGAAGTAGGAATAAACCTCTTAATATTCCGGTGCCATTTAAGAAGATAATGATTTATCTTTTGTCAGAACTTCACTTTCCCGCTCTATCCTTCAATTCCACTAATGCGCAACAACCTGTCACAGCCTTGAACATACTTAAATGACTAAGCATCTGCAGCAGTCTAGGGTAAAGATCTTCAAAAATTCACCGTCCTTGGAGGGAATAAATTTCTTCTTACGTCAGTACTACATGGCCTATTTGAAACTATATCACGATTGTTCTGGACTCTCAATTCAGAGGAAAACAGTCACACACCTTGTGACATGTTCCCTTGCAAAAGGAAGGATTCATTAATGCAAGTTGCTGTTAACAAAGGCAACCATATGTGTGCTCTTTTCAGCAGGAGTCAACGAATTATTTTCCCAGGTAATCTGCTGTCAGTTCTCCCACCTCTCAATGCCATTCCTAACTCAACACAGATCAGAAATCAAACTGGACACTCTCTGATCTGTGTGATGCAGTAGGTGTGTAACTTTGCCATCTGTACAGTTGAATACCAACGCTCCTGGAGTTAGCACAACTAATTGTCAACATTATTAAAATGTTGCCAAAAAGCTAGTTCTTGGAAAAATTGCACAACTCAAATAAGATTTTCCTCAAAAATGTTAAACGAGAACAAGTGCTGGCAAGTGGGACTAGATTAGGTTAGGATATCTGGTTGGCATGGACAAGTTGGACTGAAGAGACTGTTTCCGTGCTGTACATCTCCATGACATTATTTATTAAAAGGAATTCCTAATCAGTTTATATTGTAGCATATGAAATAGGACATTCATCTATTATATGTCAGTGGGTTATAACATTTAACACTTATCAAGAGGAAACTTAATAATTGAGTTGATATAGCATCAAGTATTCACTTGAATTCACAAATCCAAAAAGTATATTCTCGAGGAAATTATTTCTTAACCACAAATATTTAAATACAGCAAAGGAAAGACTTTTTTGTGAAGGTACAACAAATTCTAACAGCAATGGTTTTCTTTTGAAAGGCAGTTCTAGTTTTCTTTTGTCATTGTTAGCCCTTTGGAGTAATTTTGTAAACAGAAGAACTGGAATGCACTGCCAGGGGAGGTAGTAGAAGCAGATATGACAGCAATGTTTAAGAGGCATATAGACAGACCACTTGAGCAGGCAGGGAATGGTGGATATGGACCATGTTCAGGCAGATGGGACTGGTTTAGAATGGCATCATTGTCAGCACAAACATGGTGGGCCAAAAGCTGTGCCGTTCTATATTCTACAGCAGAGATCAAAATTAGTTTTATAACCACGGAAAACTTGCTTCTAAAAAAAGACTGAGATATCAGTAATTGAATGAATATGGGGAACGACAGTGAGTTGCAGAGAAAGGGAAACTTTTTCAAGCAGCTAATAAACTTTGAAATGAACTTGGTTGTTCACAAAAGGCTAAATTAGCAACTTTTATAAAGTAAAGTTTGTTTCACCTATGTTCCATAATGGAACAATTCATTATGAACAATAACAAATAGTAAAACAAATGCAAGCTTCTAAGAACAGAATGTTGTCATTATTAATGATACTTGCCTGAATTAATTGGCTGGATCTTATTCAAAAACAATATTGTCTTACCAGTGTATTATGTTACTGATGCAACAGGGAATTAAAAAGGTACAAAGCAATTGTGAACCTCCAGAACATTGATCAAATTTTCACTTATGTATTCACTCGTTATGAATGCTACCATTTATTGCCTCTGCCTAAATGTTCCAGCTAAGAGGCAACAAGCTGCCGTTTTGAATTACTGCGGCCCACAGTTCTATTTGGAAGGAAATCCCAAGATTTCAGACTGACGAAGAAGCTTCAGCAAGTTGTAAATTTTATTGATGTATATATTGCATTTAGACCAGTAGTGGAGGGAGTGAATGTTTAAGGTGGTGGATGAGCTACCCACCAAAACAGGGTGGTATATCCTGGATGAAGTAGAGTTTTAACCATCTACTTTAGTCATTTTCTCATCTCCTCTTTCCTAATTTTACTTTTCTCCTCTCCTGACTCATATTGGTGTTAAAAAGGTACAGACACAAAAGCACTAAATGTAACCCCCAAGTACCCCAACTAATGTGACCATTCTTCTCTTGAGTCTATGTACTTTAAGCCCATTTCTAATCTTAAAATTCTTAACCTCACACAACTTATTGAGGCTTCTGGCAGGATTCCATGGACATCCATAAAGGACTAATCTGTTTTTTCACCCCTTTGCTTGAAGCATCAGAGACGAATCAAACTTCTGACATTTTTGTCTGTATTGTTTAGTCATTTGCTGAGTTTACTAAGTGAATGGCTGGGAAGCTGTCATTTCAGTTGAGTAAAAAGGCTTTCTAAGATAAAGCGCCAGCAAAAAAAAAATCAAACGCGTACAAAATTTGTATTTTTATCTATGAACAGGGTTTGTAATACCTAAAGTAGTGTCAGACAAGTATCATCAAGTAATGCTTGCATTCTGCAAAAAAACAGAAGAGAGTTTTGTAAAAGAATTCAAAATCTTATTCTGGAACAATTTACAATTTTACTAGAAGTTGCAAAAATTGTGAAATTGCATCGTTCAATCTGGCATTGTGTGCTACAGAAACAAATCTTATTAAACACAGACAGACCATTGTTAAAACTCAAAGGAAATGGACCACAGGTTTACAGGAAACATTCCAGTCAGCTTCCTCACTTTTGATAAATTCATGTTCTTTACTGAAATTGTAAAGGAAATTGTAAACAAAAAGGCATAAAAAATAAATTAGCCACTCATTACGATTCCTAGATTAAATAGGATATCTGTCATTATTCATTAATGAATCATCTTCCTGATCCTAAGCAATCAGTTGCATAGTGGGAGATCTAATCTAACTGTGAAAAGACATGAACACAAATTAATACATTTTAAGTTCACCGAGTACAACTCTTTCACCTGCTGAGCTTCCTTCCCTATTAAATAAGTTTAAGCCCTTAAAGCTAATTTTGAGTTTTTAATGAGAGTATTTGACTAACTTTTTACAGCAACATATTTCACACTTGGGAATATGTACTGAACACAACCTAAATGTCACTAACATCAATCCAGGAAAAGGTACTGAAAAGTATGTTTCTTCAACAATGCAGTAAACATATTTCGGCCATTTTCCATTAAATCAATTTGCAAGAGCCTTCTTCTGGCCCTTCATGCCAATACCCTTCATTACCATCACTAATCTCCTCTTGTCCAATACTGACTGGCATATTGCATGGCATAACACTCTTAAAAATAGTCAGCTTGAAATATTCAGGCAACATAACAAGCCTTTGTTTCATTTGTTTTGAGTAGAAGGGAAGTGATTAGAACACCCAGTAGAATGGGAAACATAATTAAACTACTTTCAATATGGTCAAAAACTATTTAAGACAAAAGGATCAAGGTTTTGTTGAACTTATGGAAGCAGTTCCTGCTTATGGAAGTCTGTGCTAACAAAAATTACAACAGTGTCTGACATTAGATGTGATTCTGCAACTGGATAATTTTTGCTGAGAAAGAATTTAAGATGGTTGGTTGAGCTTGCAGTATGGCATATTTGCTTGTACTGGAAACTAAATATGTTATCATACAAATCCTATTCTTTGCACACAGACTAAATAAGTACATGCACTGTATCAATTTTAACTAACCAAAATAGGTGACAGCCATTCATTGGTTCCTTTCTTAGGGCAAAGCTGAGTAGATTCAATCTGAATGTTTAAATTTTAAACAAAGCCTGGAAGTTACTTATCAGTCAATATTCACTTGTGCACTCTACTTTGTGCAAACACTACTAACTAGAGTCAACTTGCTAATCAATGAGCACTGTTACTCAGTATCAATACTGGTTTGTCCCTTAAAATCAATAAGTATTTTTACTCAACTTGTTCAGAGACTTTACAACACATCTCTGGAGCAGAGACAAGCTGAACGCAGGTCTTCTGGCTCAGAGACAGAGACACTATTCACTATGCCACAGGAGTCCTTTCCCTTGAATTGGTAATACTTGCTAATTGTCCTCTCAAGTAGAAGACAAAAGCTTTGACAAAAGGTCTTTTTCAAAGTACACTAGGAAGTTATTTTGTAAAGAAGACAGACATTATCTGATAATTGGCTACATGTTGACATCCTTACTGGGCCACACACTCACCAAGGAGATACATCTGTATTATGTGACTGGACTGTGTTCTCCAGATTCTTCAAAGAGAAGAACATCTGGGTTTGATTGGGAAATCCATAAAAACAGCTTCCAACAGTTTCAGAAATCTGGTGTGCCAGTTGCAATTTCATTCTGCTTTTTATAGTCTGCAATATGATTAAAATTTTAAAAATATATTTAAAAATGAAAAACTGCTAAGGTTCATACTTCAACAGAAGCCCTCATCACAGTCCTTTCTCAAAAATCACCGAATTCCTACAGTACAGAAAGAGGGCAATCAGCCTATCAGGTCTCCACTGACCCTTTGAAGAGCATTCCGCCCAGACTGAGCTCCCCCCGCCCCACGCCCACACACTCCATGCCTGGAACCCCTCAATTCCCACATTAATCCACCGAGCCTGCACATCCTTGGACAATTTAGTATGGCCAATCCACCTAATCTGCAAATCTTTGGACTGTGGGAGGAAACTGGAGCACCAGTGGAAACCCACGCAGACACAGGGAGAACGTTCAAACTCCACAGTCACCCAAA
The DNA here is from genome assembly GCF_020745735.1 of Hemiscyllium ocellatum. Taxonomy (NCBI): domain Eukaryota; kingdom Metazoa; phylum Chordata; class Chondrichthyes; order Orectolobiformes; family Hemiscylliidae; genus Hemiscyllium; species Hemiscyllium ocellatum. The sequence goes on along the minus strand of NC_083403.1, from coordinate 23,779,243 downwards.
GCTTGAATCGAACACCGGTTCCTGGCACTGTGAGGCAGCAGTGATAACTACTGAGCCACCCTTCAGAATTTTTTTTTGTCTAGGGTGTTAATTGATTGGAAAGACCACTGATGAGTTGATTTGTGCCATGACTTCTAAAAGTTAAAAATTTACTCAAAATTTTCCAAAATAACCTAAACAAACCAATCTTCAGGTGTTTGGCTAGCTGGCAATTGGCTAGAAAAAGTGAGTGGCTTAAGAAGTAATTGATAGCAATCAAGGTACAGAAAGTTTTCAGGTTATGAATGGGTTTCATTCTTGAGTATGTTCACAAATCAGTTTGTATAGTATAACATAAAATAGCTGCAAGTACAAAAAAATGTTGAATCTTTGAAACAATATTAGTATAGCCTCTATGGGATCTTGTTCCTAAGTCAGATGTTTGTAAATTGGAATTGCCTCTAATTATAGGCCGGTATTTTAATCAAATTAGTAGGACTCTTATGGTGCAACGGTAGCTTCTCTACTTCTGAGCCCAAACGCCTGGTTTCAAGTTCCATCTGCCAAAAGAAAAACCAACCAAATTAAGTCTGTTGCTAAACTAAAGTAGAAAATAAAGTTACCATTGTCCCAGAGATCCATAGAGCTACTCCTTCATTAGAGAGATGACTGATGGTGGTTTAACCGGAGGGTCACCACGTCTCAGGCAACCGGAGCGGTTGAAGAGGAGCAACCTTCATGGTAACTTTAGCCAATATAAGAATTGAACCTGCACTGTTGATGTCACTCTGCAACACACACTAGCCATCCTACCAACTGAGCTAATGAAGAAGTAATAAAAATTTGAGTGAGATGGCTGCAGTTTAGTATGAACATAACAAATTCTATTAATTGCGCAATTTTATCACAACTGGTGGAATAACCAGTCAGGCCACACCTGTGAACGAAGGAAGGGCTAATGTTTCAGGGTAATGACCTGCTATTCTACATACATATTGCTTGGCTGCTTGAATATTTCCAGCTTTTTATGATTTACTTGTAAATTTCGAGCATCTACAGTCTTTTATTTTAAAGAAGCTAGTGTTTTAGCACTATGGGTTTTCTTTTGAACTGTACATTAAAACAAATACTTGGCAACAGAGTCTGAAAGTTCAAAGAATTAAAAAAAAAAGAAAAAAAAAGATGTATAGTTACGGACAGATCCCAAACATTGTTACCATTAAATATGGTCATTAACTCATACAGAATGGCCTAAACCTATAAAGGATCACTCATAAAACAAGCAATATGCAAAAGCTGTAACTCTACACTATCAAGTCTGAAACACTAATGATTACTCAACATATCCCTATAAAAGATAATTAATCGAGGTTGACTGGAAAAGTCACAATAAAAAGAAACCTGCTTCTCATCAGGAAACAGAGTTCATATTCCATTAGCTTTATGCAGGATGGTTTTACCATAAGGGAAAACCCTGCAATATCAGATGTTTTTGCAGCGAACCATTGACACAACAAAAGGAGAAATTATAATTTCTCAATTTTATAAAAATAATTAGGAAAACTCAAAAGACATGTACAACGGACCTACAAGATTCTGGTTACAATCACTACCCAACGGATAAGTGAAATTGCATAATGGAAATCAGATACCAACAAACAGTGGCAACAACATGAAAACATTAGCTTCTCCTTAGAAATTTGTAATACTTCTCGAGCGAGCCTCAGTCAATCAAACAGTTAGTTTCTGTTTTATGCAGAATATTAGCATAAACTGGGCAACAATACTTAGAAGCTTATTATTAATAGTCAATTAGCTATGTATACTGCAACGAGACATTAATTATTTTCACAGTCGTCTCTCCACTCTAACTTTTTAAATGAGAAATATGAACCATACAGGAGTATGCCTGATGATCAGTATAGTAGCTGTTCCAAAATTACATGTTATGAATGAAGCTTTCCAAATAAATCAGGAAGAAGTTAAAAATTACAACACCAGGTTATAGTCCAACAGGTTTAATTGGAAGCACACTAGCTTTCGGAGCGACGCTCCTTCATCAGGTGAGTGTGGAGGGCTCGATCGTAACACAGAATTTATAGCAAAAATTTGCAGTGTGATGTAACTGAAATTATACATGGAAAAATTGATCGTCTGTTAAGCCTTTCATCTGTTAGAATACAGTGATAGTATCACTTCTTTCATGTGTAAATCACAAAAACCTTCTTTTTAAAGTTGCATTCTCAGGTTAGCTGTCAACAATGGTGATAGCTAGACAATATGTTGAAGGTGTTAGCCCCCGGTGTTCTGTCTATGATCTGATGTTTAGATTGATTCTAATCTAAAAAGTGAGATAACGGAGTTTTACATAGATTCATACAGTTTTTGAGCTCAGAGTTCTACATGAATGTATGTAATTTTTGAGCAAAGTGCAATGTAACTCTGCAAGTACAAATTCACCCCACAAAATATACGTGGGCATGTGGGTCTTTGATTTTGTGTGTGTGTGTGCGTGTGTGTGTGCGTGTGTGTGCGTGTGTGTGCGTGTGTGTGCGTGTGTGTGCGTGTGTGTGCGTGCGTGTGCGTGCGTGTGCGTGCGTGTGTGTGTGTGCGTGTGTGTGCGTGTGTGTGCGTGTGTGTGCGTGTGTGTGTGAGTGCAGAGTGTATTAAGTCTGTGAGGGGGTACATGTGAGAGCGTGGGAGTGTGTGTGTCTATAAGGGTGTATGTGTGGGTGTCTGTGTGTACCGGTGTCCATGTATATGTGAGAGTGTGTTTGTGTAGTGCAATGGTGATCATCTGTAATGTGACATGAACCCAAGGTCCTGGTTGAGGCCCTCCCTATGGGTACCAAACTTAGCTATCAGCCTCTGCTCGGCCACTTTCCTCTGCTGCCTGTCCCGAAGTCCACCTTGGAGGATGGTCACCCGAAGGTCCGAGGCTGAATGTCCTGGACCACTGAAGTGCTCCCCAACTGGGAAGGAACCCTCCTGTCTGTTGATTGTTGTGCGGTGCCCATTCCCAATCAGGAAGAATTATAACTTATACAAATACACAAGTCTATTAAAAAGGAAACAGATTATGGTGAGAGAAGTTTTGCCAACTTTAAGCTAAACTGAATCAATACTCCATTTTAGCATGGAATAAACAACTTACAGTTTTAAAATAAGCTTGCTCTTTCAAAACTAAGAAATGAGGATTGTGAAACAAAGCTCAAACTCCATTGTTAAACTGTAGGAGGGAGAAACCAGAAATAGGTGATGAGATAAAACCATTTCCAGAATTTAGTGGTCTGTGTTGGGGCAGATGACTTAAGGAGGCAAATAAATCTCTACTCGCTTGTTGGATCAAGCGCCAATGACGTACACAAGTGCTATCCAGCAAGCTCCCTATACAAGCAGGTACCTCACCGGATGTGTCACCCCCACCTGAGGTTGCTTGCTACTAACCAGGTAGCCAGCAGCCTCAATGAGCTAGAGAATGTTGATGAAAACCCATAATCCACGTGATACAGCTATGAAGAGCTGTACCTGCAAGCAGGAATTTTGCTGTTTGAGGAGGGGGTAACTCACAGAAAAAAGGGATTGTCAGGGAGTTCAGACTCAGTTTTCTCAATGTATTACATAACTGAAGTTTCATAACCCTGGAACCTTTTCACCTGAACCTTTTCTGCACTATATCTAATGCCTTCACATCTTTGGCCAAATGCAGTGGTCAGCTTTGGATGCAATGCTCCACTTGTTTGTTTCTTTTGATATTCTAGTCCCATATTGATAAAGCTCAGGAACCTTGATGCTTCAATAACAGCTCTCAACCAATTCTGTCACCTGTAATGACTTGTGCACATATACACTCTCCACCTCCTTAGAGTTCTACCACATAGAATTTGAAAAGACAATCTAAACTACCACCAAAATGAATCACCTGACACTTCTCTGCATTAGATTTCATTGGACTTGGCTGCTGACACCACCAACCAGTTTATTCCACATTGTACTTTATCGCCCTCACAGTTTACAGAATTCCCAAGTTATTTGCAAATTTTGAAATGGCGCCCTGGAGACCAAATCTAGGCATTGGCAAATAATGAAGACAGCAAGGTTCCCAACACACTCCTATGTCAGACTCCATCATAAAGTTTTCTTCAAATTCAAAACAACCAGTCACAACTACCGTGTCCTGCAGTTTAGCCAATTTCACATCCTAATTACAACTGTCTATTTTATCATAAACTCCAACTTTGTTTGCCAGTCTCCTGAGACACATTTTGGAAATCCACATACACCAAATTACCCTCATTCTCTGTTACCTCAAAATACTCGCAAAGTTAGTTAAACATGATATTTTTTTTATTTCATGGGATGTGAGTGTGCTTGCTGGACAAACATCGATTATTCTTAATAGCCCACAAGAATGTGGTGCTGTGCTGCCTCATACCATTGCATTCAAAGTGTTCTTAAGAAGGGAGTTCCAGGATACTGACCAAAGAAGAAAAGTAGCTCAGTGATTAGCACTGCTGCCTCACAGAGCCAGGGACCCAGGTTCAATTCTTCTGTGTGGAGTTTGCACATTCTCCCCATATCTGCGTGGGTTTCCTCCGGGTACTCTGGCTTCCTCCCACAATCCAAAGATGTGCAGGTTAGGTGAATTGGCCATGCTAAATTGCCCACAGTGTTAGGTGCAGGGGTAAATGTAGGGGAATGGGTCTGGGTGGGTTGCTCTTTGGAGGGTCGGTGTGGACTTGTTGGGCCAAACGGTCTGTTTCCACAGTGTAGTTAAACTAACTAGTTAAACTATATAGCTCCAAGTCAGGATACTGTATGACTTGGAGTGAAACCTATAGATCGTGGTGCTCTTATGTTTGTTACCCTCATCCTTCTAAATGGTAGAGGTCATTGGTTGGAAGGATCTGTCAAAAGGATAATGATAATGATAATTTATCTATATCAAAATCATGTTGGCTTTTCTTAATTAACCCACATTTGCCCAAGAGACGACTACTTTTTGTTCCATTCATTATGTCAAAAATGTTTCCCACTGGAGATGGAACTGACAAGCCTGCAGTTTCTAGACTTACCTTCACACTATTTTTGAACAAGGGTATAATATTTGAATTCTCTAGTCTCTGGCACCAAGCCTGTGCCAAAGAGGTTAAATTATGGCCAGAGCCTCTGCAATTTTTGTTTTTATTTCAGATTTCCAGCATCCACAGTTCTGAGTTATTCTTCTTTAATTGTTTCACCTTTTTGTATCTAGAAGTGTTGTTATACACAATTGAATTTTTGTCCATCATCACCTAATCACCATCAAATGAATTTTTTTTTGTATTTTTAATCACCACCTGTGTTCTTCAATTATATGCAAAACCTGTTAAGAGTAATACAGACTACTAAAAGGTAAGGGGCAGGGGGAGGGAACGGGCTAAATCAAAGTGAAGTTGAAAGGGGTTTATTCTTCAAGGTTTATATATTTATTCATTCATTCTTTATTATTCAGTTTTGCTTGTCAATCTTTGACTCCAAATTTATAAGCCCAATCTGTTCTCACACATTTGAAGTCAGCTCCTCCCCAATTCGTTATTTCTACTCTGGACCACTCATGATTCTTTACCACAGCCAATCCAAATTTCATGATATAATGGTCCTTGATCCCTTGAATTGCACACCACTTTATCTATTTGTGGCAACATATTCCACAATGCCTACTTTTTCATTGGACTGGAGAAAAATTCCTCGAAAGACACTTGAGGAACTTGTATCCCTTCCTACCATCCCAATCGAAATCTAGATAAAAGTTCCCAATTATAACCACTCTATAATTCTTAAACTTCTCAAATTTCCTTGAAAATGTGTTTCACCACATCTTTCCCACTAGTTGTTGGTCTCTCAGCTGCACAGAGATGAAATTAAAACCATTCAGTTCTGTAGCCCTAGCGAAATAGATTCTGTCCGTGATGCCTTTGGAATATCCTCTTTATCCATAACTGCATTGGTCTTCTTCATGAATACCTCCACCCTCCTTTATTTCCTTCCCCTTTTTTCATCAAGCATCTTGTATTTATGAATCAGTTCTGCTCTCCTTTAAACCAGCTCTCTCTTACAGCCACACCATTCTACTTCCAGGCATCCTGAAGCTCAGTAATCTTATTTAAAATACTCTGCACATTCGCGTATGTGCACAGTAATTCCTTTTGATCCCACCCGAATCAGATTTAATATCTATTTCCTCCTCATTTCTGTATCTCCTAATTCTCTCTGAACCCTGGGTGTTCCTCTTCCATATTAGCAGTCCATTCTAGTCCTTCACCGAGTTAGTTTGAATCCTTCCTGACAGCACAAGTAAAAATCGGACCCAGATATTTAAATGGAAATTGTCCAGCCTGTAGGAGATCCATCTCCCCCAAACCTGTCCCAGTAACCCAGGGAATCCCTGTATAACTGCATCAAGACATCCTTACTCTGATACTTTAATCCTCTCCCTGTGAAGGAGAGCATGCCATTACCTTCCCTCATCGCCTACTGCACTTGTATGCCAACCTTCAGCGACTGTTCCACCATGATACTCACATTTGTTGCACATCAACTTTTCCTAAATCCTCTCCATTCAGGTAATCGGCCTGTTTTGGACACCAAAATGGATAACCTGATATTTATCCACATTATATTGCATTTGCCAAGTATTTGCCCAATCAGCCGGTCTGTCCAAGTCACAGATTGAAGGACATAATCAGAATGTCATCCATGAGGCAGTCAACTTGGCAGATAAACTGCAGCTGGGGTCACTGGAATACAAGTTCTGAAATTCATACCCCAAGTTACTGCAGCTGGTGACATTTCCTGCATACATAGTTATTCAGAGCTCAGGAAGTGGAGCCAGGGAGCCGGATAATGTGCATTCAGAGATTGCCTTATCATTCCTCTAATTAATAGATCACAAAAGTAAGTAGTGATATAAATTGAAAGTTCATAGCTGATGTCACAAGTTAACTTTTACTTCAATATTATTTGAAAACTTAAATTACTGAAAATTTTGAAATGTTTTGTGTTAGTACAGCAAAACTTGCGCCCACACCTCCTCCCTCACCTCCATCCAAGGCCATAAAGGAGCCTTCCACATCCAAGGTTTTACCTGCACATCCACTAATATCATTTATTACATCCGTTGCTCCCAATGCGGTCTCCTCTACACTGGGGAGTCTGGACGCCTCCCAGCAGAGCGCTGTAGGGAACATCATCTTCTGCCTTGGAACACTTCAACCCCAGGACATCAACGTGGACTTCAACAGTTTCCTGACTTCATTGAAGTGTTCCGAAGCGGAAGATGAGGCGTTCTTCCTCCAGGCGTCTGGTGGTGAGGGAGCGGCGGTGAAGGAGGCCCAGGACCTCCATGTCCTCGGCAGAGTGGGAGGGGGAGTTGAAATGTTGGGCCACGGGGCGGTGTGGTTGATTGGTACGGGTGCCCCGGAGATGTTCCCTAAAGCGTCCAGACTCCCCAATGTAGAGGAGACCGCATCAGGTCTCCCTTCCCCCCACCGCACCCATTTCCTCTGCCCCCACCTCACCCTACTTCCAAACTTCCAGTCAGCACTGTCCCCATGACTTGTCCTACCTGCCTATCTTCTTTTCCACCTATCCACTTCACCTCCTCCCTGACCGATCACCTTCATCCCCTCCCCCACTCACCTATTGTACTCTATCCTACTTTCTCCCCACCCCCACCCAGCTTATCTCTCCACGCTTCAGGCTCTCAGCCTTTATTCCTGATGAAGGGCTTCTGCCCGAAACGTCGATTTTGCTGTTCCTCGGATGCTGCCTGAACTGCTGTGCTCTTCCAGCACCACTAACCCAAAATCTGGTTTCCAGCATCTGCAGTCATTGTTTTTACCTAGAAGTAGGAGTAGCACATTCAGGCTGTTCAACCAGCTCCAGCATTTGTTATAATCATAGTTGATCAAATATTTCAAAGTCTTTTACCCATACTATAACCCTTTACACCATTAGTAATCGGATATCTATCAATTTCTACTTTAAAAATACTCTGGGCTAGAGAATTCCACAGATTCAACACCGAGTGAAGAAATTTCTCTTCTGTCCAAAATGGTATTCCCCTGACTTATAAATTATGTTAATTTAAAAATCTATTTTTTAGATTAGAATCAGTCTGACCACGTGGCATAGACAGACAGTCTCACACCTTCAATACAATATCTGGGCCCACATGACACCAATTGTTGAAGTTAATTTAAGAATGTAACTTTTAAATATTCTGAGATTTACATATGAAAGGACTGAAACCAACATGTTCATTCTAAAAGATGAAAGTCTTAGTAAACAAATCAGGTCTTTTTCAATATATAAATTTCAGTTACATCACTTTTGCTACAAATTCTGTGCCTTACGATCTTATTCTCCACAACCACCTAATGATGGAGCAGCGCTCTGAAAGCTAGTGTTTCCAAATAAGCCTGTTGGACTATAACCTGGTATTGTGAGATTTTGAACTTTTTACACCTTAGCCCAATACCGGCATCTCCAAATCAAGAGATGACATTTGCAAGCTTCCACTATGGAGCAACCATTCCACAATCTAGGGAATTTTGGAAAATGATTACCAATACATCAGCTGTCTCTAAAGCCACCTCTTGAATACTCTGGAATGTAGACCACTAGGTCATGGGACTTCTCAACTTGCAGCCCAATTAATTTCTACATTACAATTTTTATGAATACTAGTTCTTTCAATTCCTCATTCCCCCTTGTCAAGTGAATATCAAATTCTGGGAGGGGTCTGGTATCTTCCTCATTCCAAATTGACACAGAAGTCATTTAGCTTTTCTGTAATTTCTTTGTTCCCATTACGCTTCAAGGGAAACAGCCCCAGCCTATTCACCTCTACCTGTAGCTCAAATCGTCCAACTCTGGTAACATCCTTGTAAATCTTTTCTTCTCCCTTTCAGATTTCACACCATCCTTCTGATAGGAAGGAGACCAGAATTGCACGCAATATTCCAACAGTGGCCTAACCAATGTCCTGCACAGCCACAGCATGACCTCCCAACACCTGTACTCAATTCTCTGACCAATAAAGGAAAGCATACCAAACTCCTTCTTCACTATCCTATCTACCTGCAATTCTACTTTCAAGGTGCTATGAACCTGCACTCCAGGGTCTCTTTGTTCAGCAATACACCCTAGAGCCTTATCATTTAGTGTATAATTCCTGCTTAGGTTTGCTTTCCAAAATGCAGTACCTCACATTTATCTAAATTAAACTCCATCCACCAGATGCAACAGGGAGGACAGAAAGGGAGGCAAGAGAGAAGGGGAGTGGTATTTTTGATAAAGGATAGCATTACAGGTGTGCTGAGGGAGGATATTCCAAGAAATACATCCAGGGAAGTTATTTGGATGGAACTAAGAAATAAGAAAGGGATAATCACCTTAGTGGATTTGTATTATACACCCCTAATAGTCAGAGGGAAATTGAGAAACAAACTTGCAAGGAGATCTCAGCTATCTGTAAGAATAATAGGGTGGTTATGGTAGGGGATTTTAACTTTCCAAACAGACTGGGACTGCCATAGTGTTATGGGTTTAGATGGAGAGGAATTTGTTAAGTGTGCACAAGAAAATTTTCTGATTCAGTATGTGGATGTACCTACTAGATGCGGGTGCAAAACATGACCTACTCTTGGGAATTAAGGCAGGGCAGGTGACTGAGGTGTAAGTGGCGGAGCACTTTGAGGCTTGCGACCATAATGCTATTAGATTTAAAATAATGATGGAAAAGGATAGACCAGATCGAAAAGTTGAAGTTCTAAAGAAAGGCCAATTTTGATGGTATTAGGCAAGAACTGATTGGGGGCAGATGCTCACAGGTAAAAGGACGGCTGAAAAATGGGAAGCCGTCAGAAAGGAGTTGACGAGAATCCAGAGAAAGTATATTCCTGTTAGGGCGAAAGGAAAGGCTGGATGACTAAAGAAATTGAGGTTTTGGTTAAGAAAAAGAAGGAAGCATATGTAAGGTATAGACAGGATAGATCGAGTGAATTCTTAGAAGAGTATAAAAACAGTAGGAGTATAATTAAGAGGGTAATCAGGCGGGAAAAAGAGGGACATGAGATAGCTTTGGCAAATAGAATTAAGGAGAACTGGCTCAAAGGTAGAAGACAGAAGGTGGTGGTGATGGGTTGTTTTTCGGATTGGAGGCCTGTGATCACTGGAGTGCCACAAGGATCAGTGCTGGATCCACTACCTTTTGTCATTGACATAAAGGATTTGGATGCAAGCATAAGAAGTACAGTTAGTAAGTTTGTAGATGACACCAAAATCGGAGGTGTAGTGGACAGCGAAGAGGGTTACCTTAGATTACAATAGGATCTTGACGTGATGGGCCAATGGGTTGAGAAGTGGCAGATGGAGTTTAATTCAGATAAAGGCGAGGTGCTGCATTTTGGGAAAGCAAATCTTAGCAGGACTTATACATTTAATGGTAAGGTCTTAGGGAGTGTTGCTGAACAAAGAGACCCTGGAGTGGAAGTTCATAGATCCTTGAAAGTGGAGTCGCAGGTAGATAGGATAGTGAATGTTTTTGGTATGCTTTCTTTTATTGGTCAGAGTACTGAGTGCAGCAGATGGGAGGTTAGGTTGCAGCTGTACAGGACAATGGTTCGGCTACTGCTGGAATAATGCGTGCAGTGCTGGTCTCCTTCCTATCAGAAAGATGTTGTGAAACCTGAAAGGGTTCAGAAAAGATTTACAAGAATATTGCCAGGTTTGGAGGATTGGAGCTGCAGGGAGAGGCTTGAATAGGCTGGGGCTGTTTTCCCAGGAGCGGAGGGTGAGGGGCAACCTCATAGAGGTTTACAAAATTATGAGGGGCATGGATAGGATAAATAGACAAAGTATTTTCCCTGTGGTGGGAGAGTCCAGAACTAGAGGGCATAGGTTTAGGATGAGAGGGGAAAGATATAAAAGAGACCCAAGGGGCAACTTTTTCACAGAGGGTGGTACATGTATGGAATGAGCTGCCAGAGGAAGTGGTAGAGGCTGGCACAATTGCAACATTTAAAAGGCATTTGGATGGCTATATGAATAGGAAGGGTTTGGAGGGGTAAGGGCTGGATGCTGGCAGGTGGGACTAAGTTGGGTTGGGACATCTGTTGGCATGGACAGGTTGGATCGAAGGGTGTGTTTCCATGCTGAACATCTCTAGGACTCTATTCCTCAGCCCTTTGGCCCATCTGATCAAGATCCCATCGTAATCTGAGGTAACCTTCCTCGCTGTCCACTACACCTCCAGTTTTGGTGTCATCTGTAAACTTACTAACTATATCTCTTATGCTCCCACCCAAATCATTTATATAAATGAAGAAAAGTAGTGGACCCAATGCCAATCCTTGTGGGACTCCACTGGTCACAGGCCTCTAGTCTGAAAAACAACCCTCCACCACCACCACACTCCATCTTCTACCTTTCAGCCAGTTCTGTATCCACATGGCCAGTTCTCCTTGTATTCCATGAGATCTCACCTTGTTAACCAGTCTCCCATGGGGAACCTTGTCGAATGCCTTACTGTAGTCTATATAGATCACATCCACCACTCTGCCTCATCAATCCTCTTTGCTACTTCTTCAAAAAAGGCAATCAAGTTTGTGAGACATGAATTCCCATGCACAAAGCCATGCTGACTATCCCTAATCAGTCCTTGCCTTTCCAAATGCATGTACATCCTGTCCCTCAGGATTCCCTCCAACAACTTGCCCACCACCGACATTAGGCTCACTGGTCTATAGTTCCCTGGCTTGTCTTTACTGTCCTTCTTAAACAGTGGCACCACGTTAGCCAACCTCCAGTCTTCCGGCACCTCACCTGTGATTATCGATAATACAAATATCTCAGTAAAAGGCCCAGCTATCACTTTCCTAGCTTCCCACAGAGTTTTAGGGTACACCTGATCAGGTCCTGGGGAGCTATCCACTTATGTTTCAAGACAGCTAGCACTTCCTTCTCTGTAATATGGACATTTTTCAATATGCCATCATTTATTTCCCTATATTCTATATCTTCCATGTCACTTTCCACAGTAAATACAGATGCAAAATACTCATTTAGTAGCTCCTCCATCTCCTGCGGCTCCACACAAAGGCCACCTTGCTGATCTTTGAGGGGCCCTATTTTCTCCCTAGTTATGCTTTTGTCCTTAATGTATTTGTAAGGATTCTCCTTAACTCTACTTTCTCATGCTATCTCATGTTCCTTTTCGCCCTCCTGATTTCTCTCAAAAATGTTCCTACTGTGTTTATACTTGAAGGATTCACTCGATCTATCCTGTCTACATCTGACAAATGCTTCCTTTTTTTCTTAACTAAACCCTCAATTTCTTTAGTCATCCAGCATTACCTATACCTACCAGCCTTTCCTTTCATCCAAACAGGAATTTACTGTCTCTGGACTCTCATTATCTCATTTCTGAAGGCTTCCCGTTTTCCAGCCATCCCTTTGCCTGCGAACAATTGCCTCCAATCAGCTTTTGGAAGTTCTTGCCTAATAGCATCAAAATTGGCCTTCCACCAATTTAGAATTTCAACTTTTAGATCTGGTCTATCCTTTTCCATCACTATTTTAAAACTAATAGCATTATGGTTGCAAGCCCCAAAGTGCTCCCCCACTGACACCTCAGTCACCTGCTCTGCCTTAATTCCCAAGAGTAGGTCAAGCTTTGCACCCTCTCTAGTCAGTACATCCACATACTGAATCAGAAAATTTTCTTGTGCACACTTAACAAATTCCTCTCCATACAAACCCTTAACGCTATGGCAGTCCCAGTCTACATTGGGAAAGTTAAAGTCCCCTACCATAACCACCTATTACTCTTATAGATAACAAGATCTCCTTACAAGTTTGTTTCTCAATTTCCCTCTGACTATTAGGGGGTCTATAATACAATCCCAATAAGGTGATCATTCCTTTCTTATTTCTCAGTTCCACCCAAATACCTTCCCTGGATGTATTTCTGGGAATATCTTCCCTCAGTATAGCTGTAATGCTATCCTTTATCAAAAACGCCACCTCCCTCCTGTCTTGCCTCCCTTTCTGTCCTTCCTGTAGGATTTGTATCCTGGAACACTAAGTTGCTAGTGCTGTCCATCCCTGAGCAATGTTTCTGTAATTGCTATGATATCCCAGTCCCATGTTCCTAACCATGCCCTGAATTCATCTACCTTTCCTGTGGTTAGGCCTTTTTCTTTGAAATAAATGCAGTTTAATATATCAGTCTTACTTTGTTCTCTGCTTTGTCCCTGCCTGCCCTGACTGTTTGACTCTCGATTATTCTCAACTGTACCAGTCTCAGATTGAGCTCTTTGCTCCCCATCTTCTGGGTCCCCCTAAAATCCAGCAAGAAGAGCATATCACTCTGCTAAGAGCCATTTTTGCTTCTTTCAATCTACAGACCCAGAAAATAGCACTGTCTTATTCCTCGACAAAACACTGCTCCAGTTAAATTAATACATGTGGCTTATATTTTAAGTGTAATTAAGAGACATAGCTCAATAAAACATATAATCAAGAAAGAACCCACTCTACTCACTACTGCAGACTTATTTTAAGGCTACGCTTAAAGCATCTGTCTATTTCTGTGCTGTGACCTCTCCCAACAGGTTCCTTCAAGATCAGTTATGAATTTCACTGTTTTTTTCATTTTCCCAGATACACTCCAATATCCAGTGATACATGAATTCAACAGCAAAGGCAGTAACTACTAACTCTGTCAGTTAGCAACGTAGGTTTCCTGTTTGGTTCTGGTTTGGATGTTGTTAAGCAATTTAACTGTTCCAAACCAGCTGGAGGTGGATGTTCCAGGTTGTGGACTCTCTTGAATACTGGTCTATGAGTTCTCTTATTCAATTCAGGCCTAGCAGGACTCTTTGCTATCCTCAGTCGGCATGCCAGCTGCAACTACAATGCCTGTTAGCCCAGATCATAGGGAAACTTTTAACCGCTTGGCATTTTTGCTATGGGCTGACAGAGTGCATCTGTTCAGGATATGTCCTAAATGAGGCTAAGTAATTGCCTTTACTCAAGTGGAGGCGGCATGGAGGCTCAGTGTTTGGCACTGCTGCCTTACAGCGCCAGGGACCTGGGTTTAATTCAGCTTGGGCAACTGTCTGGTGTTTGCATGGGTTTCCTCCAGGGGTGCTCTGGTTTACTCCAACAGTTCACAGATGTAAAGATTGGGTGGATTCGCCATGCTAAATTGCCCATACTGTCCAGGTTAGGTTGATCAGCCAATGTGGACATATTGTGCTGAATGGCCCGTTTCCACACTATAAGGATTCTATTAAAACGGTGTTCCCCAAGCTCATCCTCCCTGGCAAGGATGTCCACTTCTGTCAGAATACCCTGTAACTCAAACTCCACCTGCTGCATTTTCTAATGACAAACAGTTATAGTGCTTGTTTGAAGCCCAGTTGGGCTTCAGCTAGTAGGGACTTCTGCATGGTTATATAATTAATCCCACATACCAAATGATTTCTCAGCATTTCACTTAGGGTTAAACCAAAATCACATGCCTCTGCCAGTCATCTTAACCTCATCAGATATCCCAATACAGCTTCATTTGGTTCTCGAACTGCCGAGCAAATTCTCAGAATTGGAGGCGGTTTAAGGTTGTAATATTCCCTCGCTAAGAGTTGACAGACTTAGATTTACAGAGTGCCAACCAGATATCCTAAACCAATCTGCTGTTGCTCTCACTCTGTTGCCCAGTACTGTGCTCGAACTACTGAAGTCAGCATTTCATTTTTCTCTACAATAAATGTAGTCTGCCACGCTTCAGCTTATTTCTGTTTATGCCCTGATTTTATTCCTATTCGCATTGTTTCCAACATTTACAAATTTTACAACTCACAAATTTTGAAATTGTCTCCTGTGCCTATCCAGGTCATTGGTATATCCAAAAGGAAACTCCTCAGTTTGCTTCCAAGCAAAAGGGATTTTACCAAAAAGGAAATTAAACACATAGAAAAAACATACAACCATTGGCTAACAATTGGTCTTGGGATGGTGCTCCAATAGCCTTTTTCATTCTCCATTTATTCCACGACAAAACCAAGTCATTAGCCTGATAACCAGATTTCACTGTTGAGACAGCCTTTACTCTTCTTGTGTTTGGCCCAATTGAACATTAAATAGCTTATAAATCCAAACAGACTATGGACCGAGTGATGAGAATTAATTATAACACATTGGTGTAATTCTGCAACATCTCTCAGTTAGCGTCATAGAGACGTACAGCATGGAAACAGACTCTTCAGTCCAAATCATACATGCCGACCTGATATCCTACATTAATGTAGTCCTGTCATCATTTGGCCCATATCCCTCTAAACCTTTCCCATTCATACACCCATCAGATGCCTTTGAAATGCTTTAACTAAATCAGCTCTTTTGACAGTTCATTCCAAGTTCTGCACCACCCTTTGCATGAAAATGTTGCCTCTTAGGTCCCCTTTACATCTTTCCCCTCTCACCTTAACCCTATGCCCTCTAGTTTTGGACTCCCCTACCCTAGAGAAAAAATCTTGACGATTCACCCTATCCATGCCCTTCATGACTTATAGTGACAAATGTTTCTACTAGATTGGACTAGTTTCCTTTCATATAATAACTCACAGATAACTAACAATATCTAGTGAGAAAGTGGAATACAGGGACACCATATTGGGATAACCAAGAGCTAAGAACTTCTAATGCCAATTGACAAACCCACTTCAATTCTGATCAGTAACCACATTTTTCACTTGCTATATAGAACGTTACAGTGCAGTACACACCCTTCGGCTCTTGATGTTGCGCCAACCTGTGAAACCAATCTGAAGTCCATCTAACCTACATGATTCCATTATCATCCATATATTCATCTAATGACTGTTTAAATGCCCTTAAAGTTGGCGAGTCTACTACTGTTGCAGGCAGAGTGTTCCACACCCCTAATACTGAATAAAGAACCTACCTCTGACATCTGTCCTATATCTATCAATTCCCTCAATTAAAACTAGATCCCCTTGTGCTAGCCATCACCATCCAAGGAAAAAGGCTCTCACTGTCCACCCTATCTAACCCTCTGATAATATTGTAAGTCTCCATTAAGTCACCTCTTAACCTTTTTCTCTCTAACGAAAAACAGCCTTAAGTCCCTCAGCCTTCCCTCCACACCAGACAACATCCAGGTAAATCTCCTCTGGACCCTTGCCAATGCGTCCACATCCTTCCCATAACGTGGTGACCAGAACAGTAAGTAATACTCCAAGTGCCGCCGCGAAAGAGTTTTGAACAGCTGCAACATGACCTTACGGCTTTGAAACTCAATCTCTCTACCAATAAAACCTAACACACCATAGCATCACATTGCAGCACAGACGAACTTCGGAAAACAGAGGAGAACCACTTATACAACATTTTCAAGAAGAACGGATACTCAAAAAAATACAGTCCACAGATTCCTCAAGAACCAACCACGACAAGCAGACCAAACACAGCCAGAAACCCTAACCACCCTACCATACATCAAAGAAGTTTCAGAAATGACAGCCAGACTACTAGGACCCCTCGGAATCCTAGTAGCACACAAATCCACCAATACTCTCAAACAAAAACTAACAAACTTAAAAGACCCAGTACATCCCATGGACAAAACTGATGTCGTCTACAAAGACTATAAGACCATAAGACACAGGAGTGGAAGTAACGCCACTCGGCCCATCGAGTCCACTCCGCCATTCAATCATGGCTGATGGGCATTTCAAGTAAAAAGTGAGTATCAGAGCTGAAAATGTGTTGCTGGTTAAAGCACAGCAGGTCAGGCAGCATACAAGGAACAGGAAATTCGACGTTTCGGGCCAGAACCCTTCATCAGGAATTTCCTGGGCATTTCAACTCCACTTACCAGCGTTCTCCCCATAGCCCTTAATTCCTCGAGACAACAAGAATCTATCAATTTCTGCCTTGAAGACATTTAGCGTCCCGGCCTCCACTGCACTCTGCGGCAATGAATTCCACAGGCCCACCACCCTCTGGCTGAAGAAATGTCTCCGCATTTCTGTTCTGAATTGACCCCCTCTAATTCTAAGGCTGTGTCCACGGGTCCTAGCCTCCTCACCTAATGGAAACAATTTCCTAGCGTCCACCCTTTCCAAGCCATGTATTATCTTGTATGTCTCTATTAAGTCTCCCCTTAATCTTCTAAACTCCAATGAATACAATTCCAGGATCCTCAGCCGTTCCTCATATGTTAGACCTACCATTCCAGGGATCATCCGTGTGAATCTCCGCTGGACACGTTCCAGTGCCAGTATGTCCTTCCTGAGGTGTGGGGACCAAAACTGGACACAGTACTCCAAATGGGGCCTAACCAGAGCTTTATAAAGTCTCAATAGCACATCTCTGCTTTTATATTCCAACCCTCTTGAGATAAGAGACAACATTGCATTCGCTTTCTTATCACGGACTCAACCTGCACGTTTACCTTTAGAGAATCCTCAACTAGCACTCCCAGATCCCTTTGTACTTCGGCTTTACTAATTTTCTCACCATTTAGAATATGCTTTCATTCTTTTTGCCAAAGTGCAAGACCTCGCACTTGCTCACATTAAATTCCATCAGCCATTTCCTGGACCACTCTCCCAAACTCTCTAGATCCTTCTGTAGCCTCCCCACTTCCTCAGTACTACCTGCCTGTCCACCTAACTTCGTATCATCTGCAAACTTCGCTAGAATGCCCCCAGTCGCCTCATCCAAATCATTAATATATAATGCGAATAGCTGTGGCCCCAACACTGAACCCTGCGGGACACCGCTCGTCACCGGCTGCCATTCTGAAAAAGAACCTTTTATCCCAACTCTCTGCCTTCTGTTAGACAACCAATCCTCAATACATCCCAGCAACTCACCTCGAACACCATGGGCCCTCACCTTGCTCAGCAGCCTCCCGTGTGGCACCTTATCAAAGGCCTTTTGAAAGTCTAGATAGACCACATCCACTGGGTTTCCCTGGTCTAACCTACTTGTTACCTCTTCAAAGAATTCCATGCAAGGACCACAAGAAACACTGCGTAGGAAAAACAGGAAGAAAGTTAGCCACCAGGATACATGAACACCAGCTAGCCACAAAAAGACACAACTCTCTCTCCCTTGTAGCCCTACACATGGAGGAAAAGAAAAACACGATTTCAACTGGGACAACGCATCTATCCTGGGACAGGCTAAGCAAAGACATGCTTAGAGAATTCTAGAGGCCTGGCACTCCAACCACAACGCCATAAACAAACACATAGATCTAGATACCATCT
The DNA here is from genome assembly GCF_020745735.1 of Hemiscyllium ocellatum. Taxonomy (NCBI): domain Eukaryota; kingdom Metazoa; phylum Chordata; class Chondrichthyes; order Orectolobiformes; family Hemiscylliidae; genus Hemiscyllium; species Hemiscyllium ocellatum. The sequence goes on along the minus strand of NC_083403.1, from coordinate 23,760,917 downwards.
ATCAACCCCTCAGAAAACGACCAGGAAATGACATCACCACAAACCCCAGGAACCCCATCCAGGACAAACATATAAATAGAAAGCAGGAGACAACGGCTTCGCTTCACTTGGAGGTCACCACTGATGATGTCACCTAGCCATGTAATGAAACGTCTGGATATCAAACCTACAGCTCAGCAAGCAAATCTACACCCTACTACCAAGAATCTTACTATTGGCCCAGTACTCCATATCCATCTGACTCCTTCTAAAGTAAATCACCTCACACTTTTCTGCATTAAATTTCATTTGCTCCCTCTCAGCTCAGCTCTGCAGCTTATCTATGTTGCTCTACAACCTGCAACATCCTTTCATGCTGTCCACAACTCCACCAACTTTTGTGTCATCTGCAAATTTACTAACCCATCTTTCTACACCCCCATTCAGTATTCATCAGTTTCAAAATTCCATGATTAAAAGAAAAGAGAGGGGGTGAATGTGTGTGTGAGTTCTCCCACTGTCACCTCGGTAATGGTGTTCCAAAAACTCTAGAAAACAGCACAAAATTGTTCACACTGTTTCTGGTGTTTCTGTGCTCTTCTGCCAAAGTTACAGCTGGAGAGTGGGCAGGCTCTCATGGAACTTCACCTGTGTCATTAATGATTGGAAACTTAACAGAATTCTGATCAGTTTCTATTATGGCCACCTTTCATAGGCAAATACTAGCAAGAATTTTGTGCAACAAACACCAAATAAACAGCTTCTGCAACTTAGTCTGCCAATATTAAAACTTGACCCTCCATCTCCTTTTGGATTGTGTCTGTATTTGAACTCTTCAGCAACTAATATTGCAGTATACTTTTTGCTTGCATCTGTAAATTTGGCTGAGACTAAAGAACTGAAGGAAGAAATTAAAATATGTCATACCTCTCAGATTTTAAGTTAAAAAGAAACATTTCATTCAAATTAGTCATAATTTGCTGTTCAATATGTTTATTCTAACAGAATGCTGTAAAATTTGGCGTGGAAAATAAATTTAATATAACCTACAAAATTCACGGAAATTAATAAGCCTGTTGCATTTCATTGCAGGACATGCCAATTGTTATAACATGAAGATAGACCGCCAGATCAAATTAGCTTCCCTATTCCTGCATTCCAACACCGTAAAATTAAAACAAAAGACCTTCAAAATTGACCCCAATGGTGCCTTACCAGATCTTCTGAATCACCAGTCCAAGAATGTGATTAACCAATACCAGACACCAGGCTTAAACAAAAGAATTACCAAGCTACTATTAAAATAGTAGCTTTAGTTGAACAAAGATAAACAAGGTTATCTAATTAAGGTCTATGATTTTAAACCCAATATTTTTTTACTTCAGTTCCTACTCTCACTATGACAGCCAGACAAACAGAATTAAGGGATAAATTTAAAGAAAAATGAGAGAGTTTACTTAAGCAGCTTTCATGATGTGAAGAATGATCAGCACACAGAGTTGTATCTTCCTTGGTTTCTGATGATACTGGTCAACGAAGATAGCTTCCAGTAGGCTTCAAAGAAAATGCACTTAATTGTGGGATTCTATTTACCAAATTTCCAATAAAGGGAGGACAACCAGTGATCAAACTTCCATTCCATAACTTTGGCAGCTACTATCCTTCTGACAAAACTCCCCATGCAGGAATTAGACTGACACCCTGAGAGAGAGTTCTCAGCCAAAAAAGCACAAGGCTGAAAGCCATTCAGAAAACAACCACAGTTCTCTTGAAAGATTGCAGGCAATCTGCAAGGGTCATAAGCACAGAAATAGTGAGGAAGAAGAAACGTTCTCTCTCTGCCCCAAAAGCCTATTCTACTAACTGAATCCATTGGTACAAGAAACCTCCAACTACATCATTCACATTACGATAGAAGCCATAACACAGAGAATGGACTTTAAGCTTTAAACCCCTTCACCACTAGCAAGGCACATTTTCAAGTATGTAATAGGCCTGGAAACGATAATACACAGCTCCTATCATTTTTACAAATTTGTGCCTACTTTTTGGTTTTTTTAAAAAAACATTTTACAGAATTATTACTACAATTTGAATAATTTGACTCATCTATTGCCTTCTATAATGCCTAACTGAAACTGTCTCCTCCATACTTCCAGTCAGTGAATTCCAGACTCTCAAAACCCATAATGTGAAGAAGATTTCCTTACCTCACATTTGCTTCTTTTGCAAAGTTATCTTATATCTGTGGCACTTTGTTTTTCATCTTCTCAGGAAAGCAACAGTTTCTCCCTATCTATTCTGCCCAGTGACATTCTACACTGAAAAATTCTAAAAAATCTCCCCCCAGCCTGGTCTCCAAGGAAAGTAGTCCTAACTTCTCCAATCTATCCTCATAGATATCTACTCTGCAAGCCATACAATCCATTGACTCTGTTCTGCCATTCAATGAGATCATGGCTGATCTGATCATTCGCAACTCTACTGCTCTGCCTTTTCCTCACAACCCTCAAGAGTTATGATGCAAACTTGTAGCCAAATATTTGATTGATAATTCTAAGATTTAAATATTAGAACTCTCAACTTCCCTGTCCATATCTACTTCAGGGCTCAGGAGGAAAATGAGCTGTGTCCCTGCCAAAACTTAGTTTTCATAGAAGCCAGCTAGAGATCATGCTAGAGTTGGTGATTCAACAAGATTTGGGGTATGTTGGTTAGGAAGGGCATATTTTAAAGAGTTGAACTGATTTATTAGAAAAATAAAAAAAGATGTTAAACGTGGATGTGAGAACTCTATAAGCCGGAAAAAAGAACACAGGCAGAGATAGATATGAACTACTTAGTACAAGGCTCATGAAAACCTGAATGTCGATACATCAGGATGATATAATGGAGCTACATTTGATGGGGACTTTTTGCCACGGGATATGAAGTTGTTTTCATATTTTGCGAACAAAATTCTTCAGATAACAAAGTAGTGAAAGTTCATAATGACAAAGGTATAGAATAAACATGAACTTAGTAAATGAACAACAAGAAGCCAATTCGGAAGCAAAGATAAAGTAATGATATTATAGGAAGCAACAAAAAGAAGTCTACATAAACTGCAATTAAAAAATTTCCTAAAATTCCAAATCACTACAAGAAATAAAACAACATTAAAAATCCGGTTAGGTTACTGTTAAATAATTATGAGCAGAATTTTACAAGAAAAAAAAACTTAAAATGTTATTTTCTGTGGAAACAAAATCCTTAACAAATATGACTCCATTCCTGACAAGGCCTTCCGAAACCTCACATTTCTCTTTACATTAAAGATATATATAGCCCATTCCTATTGCCCTTGGAAAGGTGATGGTAATATACCTTCCTGAATTGCTGTAGCCCATTTTGTGTAGGTCACTAAATATACTATTCGGAAGGGAGTTTCGCAATTGTGACCCAGCAACAGGAAAATAGAATGCTGAGTGGCTTTGATGAGTGCTTGAATGCGGTGCCATCTAGATAGCAGTTGTAGGAGGTTTTGAAGGTGTTATCTATTAGAGCCTTGGTGAATACACTAGCGCATCTTGCAGATGATACACACTGTAATTATGCAGTGTTGGAGGGACTGAATGTTGATGGATATACTGCCAATCTAGTGGGCTGCTTTGCTCTGAATGGTTGTTGGAGCTGCTTTTGACTTTGAGATATGATGTGGGTGGGTTGGGGTTAAATGTCATTGCATTCCTGAATTGTGACTTGCAGATAGTGACAAAGAAAATTGCAGATGCTGGATTCCAAGGTAGACAAGCAGGAGGCTGGAAGAACACAGCAAGCCAGACGGCATCAGGTGGAGAAGTCAACATTTCTGTCATAAACCTTCTTTAGGACTGGACCTGCAGTCCTGAAGAAGGGTTGTGCCAGAAATGTTGACTTGCCCACCTCCTGCTACCTTGTAGATACTGGCAGGATTTGGGACTCAGGAGGCATGTTATTGCAAGATTCTTAGCCTATGAATGCTTAGATTTAGAGTATTTATATATCTAGTCCGGTCTAGTTTCTAGTCAAATTGTAACCCCCATGATGTTGACAGTGGAGGATTCAGTGAGAGCAATGCCATCAATGGACAAAGGTTAGATTTCCTCTTGGAGACATTGTTTGGAACTTGTGTACCATAAAAATGTTACTTTTCAGCTCAAGCTTGGACATAGTTCAGATCATCCTGCATTTGGAAATGGACCGCTTCAGTATCTGAGGAGTCACGAAGGGTGCTGAACATTATATAGCCATCAGTGAATATCCGGAAGGAAGGTGACTGATGAGGGAGCTGAAGATGTTTGGGCCTAAGATAGTACCCTGGAGGAATTCCTGTAGAGATATCCACAAGCTGAAATAATTGACCTCCAAAATCCACGACCATGTTCCTTTAGGTTATGAATGACTTCAACCACATGGAGTTGCCTTGAAACAGCTTGGTTACGGACATGGAAAGTTCCAGATACCATTGCTTCAAAGAATGATAAATGGGAATTTCTGAGACTCCAGGTCCCTGTCTGAGAAACAGTGTGTCATATTGAGCATGTAGGTCATATCATTACCATGGTTTTTTTTATCATTACCATGGTTTTCTTGGTTGCCCTTGTTAAAGAGCAGCTCTTTGCATGCAGCATTTGAAGTGGTATATAGCTGAATTTAAATATGATGCCTGTGGCATAAGCATTGAAAGGTTTCAAAAATAGTAAGCATTTCCACTTCTGCTACCGCATAGTTGACCGAGGAGGGCACCATGGAGTTTTGATTGAAAGTTGAGGTGTTAAGCAGAAGGATGCAGAAGAGAAGTTACCATGGGGTATGTGGGAAACTTCCATAAAACCTCACAAAAATAACAGTCAAAAAAAATGGGAAATCTAGGCCCTATAATATCAAAGGTTGATATGCAGCATTCCCAGAACGTATTCTTAGCTAAACTCAATTGACATGCATCACTAATGACCATTCAAATTGATTTGAATTAGAGTGGTGCAGTCTGGATACTACTCCAGACCTTTGAGTATTATTCTACCTCACCTCACTACCCAAAACATTTTCCAAACCAGCTTAAAAGAAATGTGTGTTTGCATTTTGCCAAGTATACTTTACTTGTACATTACTCAAACTGATTTGCTATGTACTTAAGTATTACTGTCCCTAGCATTAGGAAATTTTATTTCAGATATTGCAATATACTTAATTTTCCTCCTTCCTTCATCCAAACTAGCTCTGTTAAGGAACAGTGGGGAAACACATTCATGCCTTAACATGTAACCAAATACCAGGTTTCCCAAAATCACAGCCACACCAGTTAAGAGATACTGATCAGAAATGAAGCATCACCCTACAGTATTCAACAGAGGAATCAAAGAGTAGCTTACTGCTCTTGCCAAGTTCCTAATATCAGGTTTCCAGGTGTCGTGCCTCAGGAGATAACTTCAAACTCTGGCCAGCTGAAGAGAAATGAGAAAAAAAAAGGAGCTACAGAAATGGGAAGAGTTGAAAATAATCTAAAAACAAAAGCCACAAACTAAAGAAAGCACAGGAGTTGTCATTTCCATAATTTGTTTTACGCACATGCAATTTTCAAACACATGCTGTCAGCAAATGCCCGCAGAGGGGAAAGTTTGTGAAGCAGTGTCTGCTGTACATTCAGATGTGTAGTTGAGCAGGAAATGACTATAGGGGTAAAACCAAATTTCAGCTGCACAATGCTGTAATCATTACTTTGCACTTAATTATCTAACAGTAGTTGACCTTTCTTATGACAGGCAGTGACAGACAGGGATACTTCATGAAAAATATAATAAATCACGATGGCAGTACCTGTTAAATTGAAAGGGGAAGTGGATTAGTGACAATGGATCTCATGGAGGATTTATCCATTTCAGTGCAAATTCTTAATTTATAAATAAAGTCCAGTGTTAAATAGTGTTCTGCCTGCTTAACCTTGGAAACAGGGTAACAATATGAAGAAGTCTCATGTCAGCTGCAAAATATAAACCATATTGACCGGTTATTTTATAAAATTCTACTGGAGAAACTAACAAAAATTAAAGAAAAACTAAAGTAAAATCAAATGCTATAAATGCTGGAAAGCAGAAATAAAAGTAGTAAACTCAGGAAACAATTTTATTTTCCTGTGCAGAGATGTCACTAAGAAATGTTGAGTCAAATACGACTGCTATATAGAATACTTATGTCAGTTTTGGAAAAATCACATTTGACTAAAAATGTTAACTATTTCTCTCTTCACAGATGCTGCCAGACCCCTAAATATTCCCAGCACTTTGAAATGTTAACCCAGTTAGTTATAAACTTAGCATTGTCCACCAACCTCTCCACCACACCACTTTTTTGAAACAATATTAAGTTTGCTGCTGTTGCCACACAATCGTTGCCTGCTGGTGAGGTGAGCTCAGACAGGTTAACAAAAAATAAATCCAAATAAGAGAAAGATTCATGTCAATAACTGCTATAAATTTTGTACAATTAAGATTTGGTTTTGTGAAGGTAGAATGCTAGTGCTTCTTTGTATTCATAAAACATACATTCAAGTTGGAATAAGTTAGATTTCAGACTGTTTCAATTGAAGCAACAACAGCTTGCAATCTGGCGTTTGCCAAAATGCATTGTGATGCCACATTGAAAAGATAGATAATGCAATCAGTGAACTTTAGGCATTGTGGACAATAAATTCTAAGTCTAGTACTGTGATGTAATTAGCACTGTGCCCTTTGTATAGAACAGTATATTATCGTGTCATTATCATGACAATGCAATTGGAACAGATTTTGCCAATGTAGCAAATTAGTGCATTGTGAAGTTTATCTGGAGCTATTTTCTCAACTGCATTGTCTCACCAGCACATGATTATATCTCCTAATCATGTACTGCCAGTACAACACTATACAATATATAATAAAAAAGTACTCTTAAACCATTGATGTCAGCAACGTAATCAGCTGAAGAATGAGTGGGATGAATACATGAACTTTTAATAGAAACCAAACAAGAAGATTGGGCGCAGAAATGCAACATCAGGGCAATTGGTTAATGTCTCAAGGTTATTTTTAAATGCCAGAAAAATGCTATAGGCTTAGTGACCATTTTGAAAATCAAGAGAGAAATAACAAGTCATAGAGTCATAGAGATGTACAGCACGGAAACAGACCCTTCAGTCCAACATGTCCATACCGACTAGATATCCCAAACCAATCTAGTCCCATCTGCCAGCACCCTGCCCATATCCCTCCAAACCCTTCCTATTCATATACCCATCCAGATGCCTCTCAAATGTTGCAATTGTACCAGCCTCAACCACATCCTCTGGCAGCTCATTCCATATATGTACCACCCTCTGCATGAAAAAGTTGCCCCTTCGGTCTCTTTTATTTCTTTCCCCTCTCACCCTAAACCTATGCCCTCTAGTTCTGGACTCGCCCTATCCATGCCCCTCATAACTTTGTAAACCTCTATTAGGTCACCCCTCAGCCTCCGACACTCCAGGGAAAACAGCCCCAACCTGTTCAGCCTCTCCCTGCAGTTCAGATCCTCCAACTCTGGCAACATCCTTGTAAATCTTTCCTGAACCCTTTCAAGTTTCACAACATCTTTCCCGTTAGGAAGGAGACCAGAATTGCACACAATATTCCAAAGTATTTGAATAAAAATAGCTTTATACTATTCCTTAATGATATTATAAAAGTGGATTAGGCTGATTAAAAACTCTACAAACTTAAGATTCCTAAGATTTGATAAAATCTCTCCGGCAAAAATATATCATTTGTTATGCTAACTTGACAGAAGTTGTTAAGTCGACCAGAGATTATTGTCAATGGGAAGAAAAAGTGTTCCTAATTAAGTGTGCTCCTATTAGTTAGCTAATGCCATTAATTATTAATGATTAGCATTTTTATTGGATTAAGCACTAATTGATAAAACAGACAAAAACACTAGAAATACATATAGCTCTAATTTTACTAAAACAGGCATTGTCTGCAAAACAAAAATGATATGAGAACACAGAAGTAATAAATCTTTTGTATTTCATATATGCCTCAGTGGGAAGAGCCATTGCTTAATAGTTGGATAGTTTAACTGAAAATATGAAACAAATAAATCAGCAAACCATCAATAATTAAATGTCTGTAATGTGCCAAATATGCGGTCTAAAATTTGGTTCTTCACACGTTTTGTTTTTACAGGGGTTTGTCCAGTCATTCTTAATCACTGGTTTCAGCTCACTGTGGAAAATTGCCCATGTCCATCAAATGTAGGACAATCTAATCTGGCCAATTATTGCCTCAGCTGGATAGTACCACAGACATTCTACAAATGTTGAAAAGAATGAAGCAAAATGGAACATAATGCATTTTGTGAACAAAAGTACAACATAAGTATAATAAACGGATTATGATTCGAATGTACAATGATTAAAAAGAAAAGAATTCAAAGTTATATTGTTTTCATTTATACACTAGATATTTTCTTGGATTCACCATCACCCTCCTAACATGCCCTCTATATCCCATGGCCTGCACTATTTCTGTACATTCTGCTCATAAAATATGAGTCATAAAGAGACCTGGGGAAAAAAAACTCAAGAACTGTACAAGTTGTGCTAAAGTTAGCTCAATCGTTTGTACATCAATCAGCTGATTTGAAAAAATGTGATTCTCAACTCATGACAAATTGTAGCTTAAATCATTCAGCTTCAAGGCCAACAAGGTCATCATGAATGTTAAAAACATGAACATCTTGCTTTCCCTGCTATCCAGAAGATTTTATTAGAAATTAAAAGTCTCTGGCTCAGTCACCTTTTCACAACATTAGTGCTGCTCAGGTGGAACAGTGGTAAAAATGCATGTTAAGTATCTTGCCATCTTCCAAAAGTAAGACATCTCAAAGATGAAGAAATGCTGAATAGGATGGAAAATAGAAAGAAATGGGAGATAACTGTACATTCAAAGAGAAGTTAAGGCAGATAGAAAGAAAGAAAGGAATAATGCAAACAACAAGTTGCAAAGGATAGGAGTATACTAAACAGTAGAGGGAGTGGGATTGGGGTGAACAAAGTGCAGCCGCACATTGGAGTTGATTGTGCACATGTGCACAAAAGGCAAAAAAACCGTTAAGAGGAGAGTAGGCATGTCTAAGGGAGTGATTGGAAAATGAGGACGGTACCTCAGATATCAAATAAGGCACACAGACCTTGGAGCGGAGGACATGCCCTGGCAGGGAATATGGATGCCGTATTTCAAATTGTCACAGAGATAAGTGGAAAGGCAGGTAGTGTTGTGGAAGCGGTAAGGCTGCAGAAGGACCTGGACAGGCTAGGGGAGTGGGCAAAGAAGTAGAAATGGAATACAGTGTATGAAAGTGTGAGTTTATGCACTTTGGTAGTAAGAATAGAGGTATACACTATTTTCTAAACAGGAAAGGGCTTCAGAAATCTGAAGCAACAAAGGGATCTGACAGTCCTAGTTCAGAATTCTCTTAAGGTTACCATGCTGATTCAGTTGGCAGTTAGGAAGGCAAATGCAATGTCAACATTCATTTCAAGAAGGCTAGAATACAAGATCAGTAAAGTACTGCTGAGGCTGTATAAAGCTCTGGTCAGACCACAACTGAAATAGTATGAGCAGTTTTGGGCCTGGTATCTCAGGAAGGATGTGCTGGCATTGGAAGGGGTCCAGAGAAGGTTTAAAAGAACGATTCGGGATTGAAAGGCATGTCACGTGAGCAGCAGTTCAGGGCTCCAGATCAGAATTTGATGGAGTTTAGAAGAACATGGGGGTTGGGCAAGGGGTAGAGGAATCTGATTGAAACCTACATAATATGGAGAGGCCTGGATAGAGTGGACATGGAGAAGTTTTTCCCTTCTGTAGAAAAGGGTAGGACCTGAGGCCTCAGAATGAAGGGATGACCCTTAAGAACTAAGAAGGGAAGGAATTTCTTCAGCCAGAGGGTGATGAATCTGTGGAACTCATTTCTGCAGAAGGCTGTGGAGGCCAAATCATTAACTGTATTTAAAGACAGAGATAGATTCTTGATGGATCAAGAGTTATGGTGAGAGGAGAAGAGAATCGAGTTGAGAAACATATCAGTCATGACATTCAATAACATGGGACAAGTGCAGGAAATTGGGATTAGCCTTTAGCAGTAGTTATTGTCAGTGCAGACTCTCTGGACCAAAGGGCATTTACTGCACTTTATGAATGAATGGCAGAGCAGACTCGATGGACCAAATGGCTTTGTGGTCTTATAGAATCATTTGCAACATATAGTGTGCTGAAGCCGGTCTGAGCAAAATAAGATAGATGCTAGAAATCCAAAACAAGAGTAAACTCAAATCCCACTAGCTTCAAAAGTATGTCATGACATCTAAAATATTTCTTTTCTAATCCACATGTTTAAAAACACTTTTGTTCATAATGTGCACCTGGCAGCATCTGCAAAAAGAGAAATGTATGTTTACGGTCAATAATCTTTCAGAGAAGTTGACCCTGGAGCTGATGAAATCACAGAATTGGGCAGTGGTGGCAGAAAGAGGCAGAGATAGGAAATGATATGGAACAAAGCAAATATGGAGAGGAAGCAAAGCTTGTAGTCAAGAAGTGTCAAAGTTCTACAACAGAGTCGCATTCAGCAGCTAACAATGTAAATAGAATTAAGGCTAGAATGTATGCTGGAAGGAGACAAAGAGAATGGATTTGGCTTACTGACAGGAAGTTAGAAGAAATTATAGTTCATCTCCATCTTAGTGTTGGCAGGCTGGATTGATTGAGGAGGCAAAGGTGTTGGGTTGTATACTGCCAACAAGACGTAGGCTGATGCCATACTCCAGATGATAAATAGTTTATAAATATCAAAGAGAAGCAGATAATTCTCTGGATGCATCCTGAGAATATCCCAGGAGATCAGGAGCCAAATGGTCTATTTTGGTTTCTATTTTATTTGTTCACGTGACAGTGAATAACAGCTATACCATGGTGGTCTTGACAGAATAGATCGATCAGTGGCATTAAAAAGGTGGTTAAGGAGTCTCTGAACAACGTGGACATCCAAAATCTCACAAAACAATTTGAGAGATAAATAAATAAAAGCTCGAAATGCACCACAGTTGAAAAGCGTAGTGCTGCCGGTTAAGCAGCACTTGAGGAGCAGGAGAATCAACATTTCAAGCATGAGAACTTCATCAGGAATGAGGGGTGGCCCAAGGTGGGGCTGAGAGATATGGGGGGGGGGGGGGGGGGGGGGGGGAAGAGAGAAGGAGAGCTGGGAATGCGATACGTAGATGAAGGTGAAGGATGGAGGTGTGGGAAGTGGAGGAGGTGTACTGGAGGGCATCGTCAAACATGTGGGAGGGGAAATTGCAGTCCTTGAAGGCGGCCATCTGGGATGTTCTGTGGTGCAACTGGTCCTCCTGGGAGCAGATGCGGCAGAGGCGGAGGATTTGGGAGCAAGGGATAGCATTTCTTCAGGGAGGCAGGGTGGGAGCTTGTGGGTTTGAAGTAGATGTCCATGTTGAGTCAGTCGCCGGAAATGGAGAGGTCCAGGAAAGGAAGGAAGGTATCGGAGATGGTCCAAGAGAACTTGAGGTCAGGGTGGAAAGTAAAGGTGAAATTGACGAACTGTTCAACCTCCTCGTGGGAGCACAATGTGGCGCCGATACAGTCATCGATGTAGCAGAGGAAATGGTGGGGAATGGTGCTGGTGTAGCTGCAGAAGATGGACTGTTCCACGTACCCGAAGACACAGGCAGAGCTGGGGCCCATGCAGGTGCCCTTGGCTACCCCTTTGGTTTGGAAGAAGTGGGACGATTCAAAGGAGAAATTGTTGAGGATGAGAACCAGTTCAGCGAATCGAATGGCCTATCAGTGGAAGGGTAGTGGTTAGGTCGGTGGGAGAGGAAGAAACAGAGGGCTTGGAGACCTTTGTCGTGGCGGATGGATGTGTACAGGGACTAGATATCCATCGTGAAGACAAGGTATTGGAGGCTGGGAAGCAAAAGTCATGGAGGATGTGGGTGGTGTCCCGAAGGTATGTGGGGAGATCCTGGACCAAGGGGGACAGGATAGTGTCAAGCAAGGCAGGGATAAGTTCAACCAGCAACACTCCCACCATTTCCTTCGCTACATCGATGACTGTATCAGCGTCACCTCGTGCACCCACGAGGAGGTTGAACAATTAATCAACTTCACTAACGCCTTCCACCCTGACCTCAAGATCACCTGCACCCTCTCAGACACTTCCCTCCCCTTCCAAGACCTCTCCAGTTCCAGTGACATAGAACATCAAGATGGCCTCCTTCTTCAAAGACTGCAATTTCTTCTCCCACGTGGTCGACAGTGTCCTCAAGCAATGTTTCTTCCACTTCCCATATCTCTGCCCTTGAACCGTATCCCTCCAACTGCAACAAGGACAGAACTGCCTAGTCCTCACCTTCCATCCCACCAAGCTCTGGATACAAGACATCATCTCCGCCATTTCCACCAGCGACAAACAGACCCCACCACCAGGGACACATTTCCTTCCCCACCCCTATCTGCGATCCGCAGAGACCATTCCCTCTGTGACTCCCTTGTCAGGTCCACACCTCCCACCAAACCATCCTCCACTCCCGGCACCTTCCCCTGCCACTGCAAGAAGTGCAAAGCTTGTGCCCACACCTCCTCCTTTCACCTCAGTCCAAAGCCCCAAAGGATCCTTCCACATCCAATAAAGAATTACTTGTACTTCCACACACGTCATCTACTGTGTCCGTTTCTCCCAATGTGGCCTCCTCTACACTGGGGAGACAGGACACCAACTTACAGAAAGTTTCATAGAACATCTCTGGGACACATGCACTAAACAACCCCACCACCCTGTGCCCAAACACTTTAACTCCCCCTCCACTCTGCCAAGGATATGCAGGCCCAGGGCTTCCTCCACCGCCAAATTCTAGCTGCCTGACGCCTGGAGGAAGAACGCCTCATCTTCTGCCTTGGGACCCTCCAACCACACAGGATCAATGTCGATTTCACCAGTTTCGTCATTTCTCCTCCCTCACCCTATCCCAGAATCAACCTTCCAAATCGGCACTGCCCTCTTCAACTGTCCTATCTGTCCATCTTCCTTCCCACCTATCCGCTCCACCTTCCTCTCCGACCCATCACCATCACCCTCCACCTTCATCTAACTATCACATTCCCAGCTACCATCCCCCTCCCACCCCACCCCCCCACCCCCAAGCTCCTTTGGGCCATCCCCTCATTCCTGATGAAGAGCTCATGTTCGAAACGTCGACTCTCCTGCTCCTCGGATGCTGCCTGATCAGCTGTGCTTTTCCAGCACCACACTTTTTGACTCTGATCTCCAGCATCTGCAGTCCTCACTTTATAGTTGAGATACCCAGCAGGTCAGGAAAAACTCATGGGGCAAGACAAAGACCTTTTGGCAGTATTGGATAAAGTTAAAACCATAATAGGTCTTAACCAAGTAAAAGGTAAATGAAGAGCAGAAAAGGGGAGGTCAGCGCAAGTGAAAGGTAGGACAAATCAAAGATTGAAAAGGATGATGGAGAGAGGCAAAAAGTGAGCATTATTTGGATAGGGAAATCTGAATGGAACGTGAAGCTGCCAAGAAGAAAATAAAACACAATTAAACAAAAGCAGAGGTCACAATCTGATATTTTAAAGCTGAATGTTGAGTCCAGAAGGCTGCAAATATGTAATCTCTCCAGTGTGGAAACAGGCCATTTGTCTCATTGAGTCTACAGTGACCCTCCAAAAGGTATCCCACCCAACAACCCCCACATTATTCTGTACCCTGCATTTACATGACTAATCCACCCAGCCTGAATAGGGCTGGACACTACGGTCAATTTAGCACGTTCTGGATTAGTGGTGCTGGAAGAGCACAGCAGTTCAGGCAGCATCCAAAGTTCAGCAAAATCGACGTTTCGGGCAAAAGCCCTTCATCAGGAATAAAGGCAGTGAGCCTGAAGCGTGCAGAGATAAGCTAGAGGAGGGTGGGGGTGGGGAGAAAGTAGCATAGAGTACAATGGACGAGTGGGGTAGGGGATGAAAGCGATAGGTCAGGGAGGAGAGGGTGGAGTGGATAGGTGGAAAAGGAACTAGGCAGGGTCGGACAAGTCCGGACAAGTCATGGGGACAGTGCTGAGCTGGAAGTTTGAAAATAAGATGAGGTAGGGGAAAGGGAAACAAGGAAGCTGTTGAAGTCCACATTGATGCCCTGGGGTTGAAGTGTTCCGAGGCGGAAGATGAGGTGTTCTTCGTCCAGGCGTCTGGTGGTGAGGGAGCGGCGGTGAAGGAGGCCCAGGACCTCCATGTCCTCGGCAGAGTGGGAGGGGGAGTTGAAATGTTGGGCCACGGGGCGGTGTGGTTGATTGGTGTGGGTGTCTCGGAGATGTTCCCTAAAGCACTCTGCTAGGAGGCATCCAGTCTCCCCAATGTAGAGGAGACTGCATCGGGAGCAACGGATACAATAAATGATATTAGTGAATGCGCAGGTAAAGCTTTGATGGATGTGGAAGGCTCCTTTAGGGCCTTGGATAGAGGTGAGGGAGGAGGTGTGGGCACAGGTTTTACAGTTCCTGCGGTGGCAGGGGAAAGTGCCAGGACGGGAGGGTGGGTTGTAGGGGGGAGCGTGGACCTGACCAGGTAATCACGGAGGGAATGGTCTTTGCGGAAGGCGGTAAGGGGTGGGGAGGAAAATATATCCCTGGTGGTGGGGTCTTTTTGGAGGTGGCGGAAATGTCGATGGATGATTTGGTTTATGCGAAGGTTTGTAGGGTGGAAGGTGAGCACTGGGGCGTTCTGTTCTTGTTACGGTTGGAGGGGTGGGGTCTGAGGGCGGAGGTGCGGGATGTGGACGAGATGCATTGGAGAGCATCTTTAACCACGTGGGAAGGGAAATTGCGGCCTCTAAAGAAGGAGGCCATCTGGCGTGTTCTATGGTGGAACTGGTCCTCCTGGGAGCAGATACGGCAGAGGCAGAGGAATTGGGAATATGGGATGGCATTTTTGCAAGAGGTAGGGTGGGAAGAGGTGTAATCCAGGTAGCTGCGGGAGTCGGTGGGTTTGTAAAAAATGTCAGTTCAGTCAGTTGTCATTAATGGAGATGGAGAGGTCCAGGAAGGGGAGGGAGGTGTCAGAGATGGTCTAGGTAAATTTAAGGTCAAGGCGGAATGTATTGGTGAAGTTTATGAATTGCTCAACCCCATCCCGGGAGCACGAGGTGGCGCCAATGCAGTCATCAATGTAGCGGAGGAAGAGGTGAGGAGTGGTGCCAATGTAATTACGGAAGATCAACTATTCTACGTAGCCAACAAAGAGACAGGCATAGCTGGGGCCCACACATGTGCCCATAGCTACCCCTTTGGTCTGGAGGAAGTGGGAGGATTCAAAGGAGAAATTGTTAAGGGTGAGGACCAGTTCGGCCAAACGAATGAGAGTGTCGGTGGATGGGTACTGTTGGGGACGTCTGGAGAGGAAAAAACGGAGGGCTTGGAGGCCCTGGTCATGGCGGATGGAGGTGTGGAGGGATTGGATATCCGTGGTGAAGATGAGGCTTTGGGGGCCGGGGAAACGGAAGTCTTGGAGGAGGTGGAGGGCGTGGGTGGTGTCTCGAACGTATGTGGGAAGTTCCTGAAATAGGGGGGATAGGACAGTGTCGAGGTAGGTAGAGATGAATTCAGTGGGGCAGGAGCATGCTGAGACAATGGGTCGGCCAGGGTGGTCAGGCTTGTGGATCTTGGGAAGGAGGTAGAACCGGCCAGTGCAGGGTTCCCGGATTATGAGATTGGACGCTGTGGGTGGGAGATCTCTTGAGGTGATGAGGTTCTGTGTGGTCTGGGAGATGATGGTTTGGTGATGGGGTATGGGGTCATGGTCAAGGGGGCAGTAGAAAGAGGTGTCGAGTTGGCATTTGGCTTCAGCGGTGTAGAGATCAGTGCGCCAGACTATCACTGCGCCCTCTTTATCCGCTGGCTTGATGGTGAGGTTTGGATTGGAACAGAGGGATTGGAAGGCTGCGCGTTGTGAGGGTGAGAGGTTGGAGTGGGTGAGGGGGGTAGACAGGTCGAGGCGGTTAATGTCCCGGCGGCAGTTGGAAAAGAAGAGGTCGAGGGCTGGTAATAGGCCAGCGCGGGGTATCCAGGTGGATGCAGTGTGTTGGAGGTGGGCGAAGGGGTCCTCGGAAGGTGGGCGGGAATCCTGATTGTGAAAGTAAGCTGGGAGGCGGAGGCGACAGAAGAATTGTTCGATGTCACGGTGTGTATTAAATCCATTGATGCGTGGACGGAGGGGGCTGAAGGTGAGTCCTTTGCTGAGGACTGATCGTTCATCCTCAGTGAGGGGAAGGTCTGGAGGGATGGTGAAAACTCGGCAGGGCTGGGAACTGGGATCTGGTGTGGGTGTGGAGCTGGGAGTGGGTGTGATGGTGGGGGGAATGGGGGTGGAGTCATGAGCAAGAGTGGTGTTCCCTTCAGGGTTCTGGGGGGTGGGGATAGTGACAGTGGGGTCTGTGGGGGGTGGGTCAGCAGAGTGCAGGTAAGTGGCGCTGGTGGGGGCGGAAGTGGTGGTGACCACGGCAGTAGCAGTGGCGGAAGTCATTGAGTGTGTGGCATCAGCGATAATGTGAGGGGCGGATGTGATGTCACGAGGGATGCATGAGGAATTGAGAGGGGCGGAAGTGGTTGTGGGGGTGGCCATGATGAGGGTGGAAGTGACATCATCAATCAGTGTGGGGGTGGCAGCTGCATCAGCCGCATGGCTAGAAAACTGTTTTATCCTCCACCTGAGGTTGCAACAGACCATGGCAGAGTTTAATAAAATGAACATGCTGTGGATTCTGGAAATCTAAAACCAAACAAAGTGATTAGGAATAGTCAGCACGGCTTTGTGTGTGGGAGATCACACCTCAAATTTGTTAGAGTTCTTTGAAGAAGTGACCAGGAAAGTTGATTAGGGTAGGACATTAGATGTAGTTTATATGGATTTCAATAAGGCCTATGATATGGTTCCACATGGTAGGCTAATCTGGAAGGTTAGATCACATGGAATCCGAGGGGAGCTGGCAAATTGGATACACAGTTGAAAATGTGTTGCTGGTTAAAGCACAGCAGGTCAGGCAGCATCCAAGGAATAGGAAATTCAACGTTTCGGGCATAAGCCCTTCATCAGGAATGAGGAGAGGGTGCCAGGCAGGCTAAGATAAAAGGTAGGGCGGGGGGACTTGGGGGAGGGGCGATGGAGATGTGATAGGTGGAAGGAGGTCAAGGTGAGGGTGATAGGTCGGAGTGGGGTGGGGGCGGAGAGGTTAGGAAGAAATTGGATACACAATTGGCTTGAAGGTAGGAAGCAGGGAGGAATAGTGCAAGGATGCTTGTCGGACTGGAGGCCTGTAACCTTGTGCCCCAAGGGTCGGTGCTGGGCCCATTGCTGTTTGTTATCTATAATCAATAATTTGGATAAGAATGTCCAAGACATGATTAGTAAGTTTGCAAATGACATTGAAATAGGAGGTTTTCTGGATAACGAGGAAAGTTATCAGAAACTGTAGAAGGATCTTGATCAGCTAGGGAAGTGGGCTGAGAAATGGCAATGGAGTTTAATATAGATAAGTGTGAAGTCTTGTATCTTGACAAACTAAGGTAAGAGTTTCATGGTGAATGATAGGGCCTTAAGGAGTGTAGTGGAACAGAGGATCTAGGAGTTCAGGTACATGGTTCTCTTAAAGTGGAGTTACAGGTTGACAGGGCAGTGAAGGCAGCTTTTTGGCGCACTGGCCTCCTTTAGCCCGGGCATTGAGTATAGAAGTTGGGAAGTTATGTTGCAATTTATACAGGACGTTGGTGAGGCTGCACTTGGAGTATTGTGTTCAGTTTTGGTCACCTTGCTATAGGAAGGATATTATTAAAGTGGAATGAGTGCAGAAGAAATTTACAAGGACATTGCCATAATTTGGGAGAGGTTGGACAAGCTAGGACTTTCTTCTTGGGAGCATAGGACATTGAGTGGAGATCTCATAGAAATGTATAAGACCATGAGAGGCATGGAAAGTGTGAAAGCACTCAGTCTTTTTCCCAAGGTTGGGGAAAATCAAGGACTGGAGGGGAAAAAATAAAAGGGAACTGGAAGGGCAACTTTTTTTTTACACACAGAGTGGTAAGCATATGGAATAAGCTGCAAGCAGAAGTGTTGAGGTAGGTATATTAACAATATTTAAAAAGTATTTGGACATATACATGGATTGGAAAGGTTTAGAAGGATACAGGCCAAGTGCAGGGAAATAGGGCTGGCATTCATGGACTTTTTGGTCAACATAGATCATTTTGGGCCAAAGGGTCAGTCTCTGTGATGTAGGACTCTATGACTCTATGTTGCAAATAGTCAGCAGGTTTAGCAGCATCTGTGGAGACAGTAACAAAGTGCGACTCTTTTTCATAACTTAGAGGAGGTAGAAATGTGAGAGGGTTTCATGCTATTGAAAACAGAGATCTGGAGTAGAATAGAAAGCTAGAGAAATGAAAAATAAGATATTCAAAGGTTGAAGTAATGATCATGGTAAAGACATAAAACCCAAAAACTGCACATGTTGCAAATTTGAAATCAAAACATTTTGCACGTCCTTTACTCACTTCAACATCCCAGGCCACATCAGCACAGCCATCCAGCCAATCTCTTTCACCCACTAATGGTCCCCATTATCAGCTTTTCTCCTTCCCTGACTTACCATTATCCAGCCCTTTGTTTACCTCACTGTCTCTCTCTCTTTCTGGGCTCCATATCCACCTTCCTCTCATTCCTTTACCAACCACCCCTCCTTCAACAAACATACTACTTTGTTCTAGCTACTACTCATGCTGAAGACGGGTCACTGAATCAAAGTAAGCTTGACTCTGTTTTCCACAGATGTTGGACTGCTGTGCTCTTCCAGCACCACTCATCCAGAATCTGGTTTCCAGCATCTGCAGTCATTGTTTTTACCTTGTTGATTTTAACCCTACTGCGAATCCTCTTGCAAGGATGCCTGCCTTGAAGAAGTTTTCCTCCTCTCTCTACAAGAATCTCAGGGAGTCCCTCTCCCACTGCAACTCCCAGGTCATTTCCTCTGCCCTGAAGCTCTTCAATCATGTCGTGACACAAACTCGCTACCACAGCCACATTTGCTCCCTCAGTGCCTGCCTCCATAACCAACTCATCCCACACGGACTCCAGACCACCTTTAAACCAGCAGAGTTTGGACCCAAACAGGACAAACAGTACAGATTACAGATTCAAAAACACCAGCAATAGTACTCCTTCAAGATCCTCCGCTCTACGCTCACAGCAATGCGCCGGCAGCTAACCTCTCTACAGTCAGCTCAGCCTCAGCTGAGGGCCACACTCTCTCAGAATTGCAAAGGACCCACTCTGTACTACATCCTCAGGAGAATTCATACTCTCAACAAACAGTATTTCAATTCCATGTCAAACATCAAAAACTGTAAGTACAACAAACTTTTATCTCCCCACCTCCATAACCAGCGCTCCTCAAACATTCTAGAAGATTCCCCTGGCCTCGGAAACTACTCAGATGCCATTAGCCATGCGGCTGATGCAGCTGCCACCCACATGCTGATTGATGATGTCATTTCCGCCCCAATCATGGCCACTCCCACAACCATTTCCGCCCCTTCCAATTCCTCATGCATCACGCGTGACATCACTTCCGCTCCTCACATCATCGCTGATGCCACACGCTCAGTGACCTCCGCCACCCCTACTGCTGTGGTCACCACCACTTCCGCCCCCACCAGCGCCACTCACCTGCATTCTGCTGACACGCTCCCCACAGACCCCACTGTCACTATCCCCACACCCCAGAACCCCGAGGGGAACACTACTCTGCTCATGACTCCACCCCCATCCCCCCACTCCAGTTACACAGTTTCTACCCCCACTCCCTGCTCCACACCCACACCAGATCCCAGCTCCCAGCCCTGCCGGGTTATCACCATCCCCCCAGACCTCCCCCTCACTGAGGACGAACGATCAGTCCTCAGCAAAGGACTCACCTTCATCCCCCTCCGTCCATGCATCAATGAATTTAATACACGCCGTGACGTCGAACAATTCTTCTGTCGCCTCCGTGCTTACTTTCACAATCAGGATTCCCGCCCACCTTCCAAGGACCCCTTCGCCCACCTCCAACACACTGCATCCACCTGGACACCCCGCACTGGCCTCGACCGCTTCATTTCCAACTACCGCCGGGACATCAACCGCCTCAATCTGTCTACCCACCTCCCCCACTCCAACCTCTCATGCTCAACACACAGCCTCCAATCCCTCTGCTCAAATCCCAACCTCAGCATCAAGCCAGCGGATAAAGGGGGCACAGCGGTGGTCTGGCGCACTGATCTCTACACCGCTGAAGCCAAACACCAACTCGAGGACACCTCTTCCTACTGCTCCCCCGACCATGACCCTACCCCCGATCACCAAACCATCATCTCCCAGACCACACAGAACCTCAACACCTCAGGGGATCTCCCACCCACAGCGTCCAACCTCATAGTCCGGGAACCCCGCACTGCCCGGTTCTACATCCTTCCCAAGATCCACAAGCCTGACCACCCTGGCCGACCCATTGTCTCAGCATGCTCCTGCCCCACTGAACTCATCTCTACCTACCTCGACACTGTCCTATCCCTCCTAGTCCAGGAACTCCCCACATACGTTCGAGACACCACCCACGCCCTCCACCTCCTCCAAGACTTCTGTTTCCCCGGGCTCCAATGCCTCATCTTCACCATGGATATCCAATCCCTCTACACCTCCATCCGCCATGACCAGGGCCTCCAAGCCCTCCGTTTTTTCCTCTCCAGATCTCCACAACAGTACCTTTCCACCGACACTCATTCATTTGGCCGAACTGGTCCTTACCCTTAACAGTTTCTCCTTTGAATCCTCCACCAGACGCCTGGAGGAAGAACGCCTCATCTTCCACCTGGAACACTTCAACCCCAGGGCATCAATGTGGACTTCAACAGCTTCCTCATTTCCCCTTCCCACTAGTTCCAAACTTCCAGCTCAGCACTGTCCCCATGACTTGTCCAGACTCGTCCTACCTGCCTATCTCCTTTTCCACCTATCCACTCCACCCTCTCCTCCCTGACCTATCACCTTCATCCCCTACCCCACTCACCCATTGTACTGTACGCTACTTTCTCCCCGTCCCCACCTTCCTCTAGCTTATCTCTCCACTCTTCAGGCTCACTGCCTTTATTCCTGATGAAGGGCTTTTGCCCGAAACGTCAATTTTGCTGCTCCTTGGATGCTGCCTGAATTGCTGTGCTCTTCCAGCACCACTAATTCAGATTCTGGTTTCCAGCATCTGCAGTCATTGTTTTTACCTAGATCATTGTTTGTAGCAAGCTGCTCAGCTTTCAGGACAACTCCATACAACCCTGTCACGGTAGGCACTGCAAGACGTGTCAGAGTGTGGACATGGATACCACCATTACACATGGGGACACCTCCCACCATGTACGTAGCAGGTACTCCTGTGACTCATCCAATGTTGTCTATTTTATACATTGCAGGCAAGGATGCCCTGAGGCATGGTACATTGGGGAAACCGAACAAAGGCTACGGCAACAGATGAATGCTCACCACACAACAATCAACAGACAGGAGTGTTCCCTCCCAGTTGGGGAACACTTCAGTGGTCCAGGACATTCGACCTCAGACCTTCGGGTGACCATCCTCCAAGGCAGACTTCGGGAAAGGCAGCAGCGAAAAGTGGCCGAGCAGTGGCTGATAGCTAAGTTCCGCACCCATAGGGAGTACCTCAACTGGAATCTTGGGTTCATGTCACATTACAGGTGACCACCATTGCACTATATATATACACACACACACACACACACACACACACACACACACACACACACACACACACACACACACTCCTACACATATCCTCTCAGAGACTTAGACCACTCTACACTCTCTCTCACAGACACTCACAACCACCCACCCCAGACACACACACACACACACACACATATGTTTATGGGGTGAATTTGTACTTGCAGAGTTACATTGTACTTTGCTCAAAAACTGCATGAATTCGTGTAAAACTCTGTTATCTCAGTTTTTAGATTAGAATCAATCTAAACATCATGGCATAGACAGAGAACACAGGGGGCTGACACCTCCAACATATTGTCAAGCTAACACCAATTGTTACAGTTAACCTGAGAAAAGTTTCGTGATTTACACATGAAAGAAGTGAAACTATCATGGTATTCAAACAGATGAAAGACTCAACAAACAATCAAGGTATTTTACAATGTATAATTTCAGTTCCAAACTGTAAACTTTTCCACAAATTCTGTGCCTTACAATTGTGTCCTCTGCAACCACCTGATGAAGGAGCGGTGCTCCGAAAGCTAGTGTGCTTCCAATTAAACCTGTTGGACTATAACCTGGTGTTGTGTGATTTTTAACTTTGTACACCCCAGTCCAACACGAGCATCTCTAAATCATGTCTGAGAGCAAAAGCATGAAAACAAGACACAGACTGGAATTCAGTCATGGGGTTATGTGCATTGCTGACTGGGCCAGCAGTTATTGCCCATCTTTCACTACTATTGAGAAGTTGGCGGTGTGATATTGCCTGAACATCGATTCTACTTCCGACCTCTGGAATCAGAAATGAATTCCACAGATGCCGATATCCTACCGCCAAGTCACCTTTGAACACATATGAACAGTCCTTGACTAAAGTGCTCCCTCATACAGAGTCAGGCACCAGAGTGTCAGTATGTCTCACGCTCACCCTTTTTAGGGCTGCATAGTGGCTCACTGGCTCGCACTGCTACCTCACAGTACCAGAGACCTGGTTCGGTTCCACCCTCAGGTGGCTGTGTATAGAGTTTGCACATTCTCTCTAACTGTGTGGGTTCCCTCCGGGTGCACCATTTTCCTCCCAGAACAAAGGTGTGCAGTTTAGATGGATTGACTATGTAAATTTACCCAGTGTCCAGGGATGTGTGGGTTAAGTGGATTAGCCACAGGAAATACAAGGTTACAGCGGTAGGATGGGGGTTGGGTCTGGGTGGGGCGCTCTTAAGATGGTCAGTGTGCGCTTGATGGACCAAATGGCCTGTTTCCACACTGGACAAATTCTAAAATTCTATTATATGTCAGTAGGGCTCTCTGATTGGGACTGTTAATCTGGTCCAATCAGGAAACTCATTCTGATGTCCAGGTGGCTGATTTCATTACAATCAATACAGAGCCAAAATATTGTCCAAACTCCCATGTGACACTGGATCAGTGGTGCTGGAAGAGCACAGCAGTTCAGGCAGCATCCAAGGAGCAGCGAAATCGATGTTTCGGGCAAAAGCCGGCAAAGACCCGGAGATGTTCCCTATGTGACACTACCTTCTCACACCTTAAAAGCATGGCAGTTACAGAAAAAAAAGATGAAGTATGTGAACAACATTTACTGTCAACAGCCAAAAAAATCATATTACATGGCTGCTAAACCCAATATCACCATACTGTTATCAGAGACAAGATGTTGCCCATTATGTCCAATATAGAGCATAAAACAAGGCAAATAGCATCTGTCAAATGTACAATGCCCCAAGCAATGTGGTGCACTCCAAGACTTGTCAGGTGATTTACAAGTGGGTGGTGGGGGCACTAGTGTCAGGGAAGATGAAAGTTAAAAAGAAACAAGGCTAGTGCAGAATAAAGCTGCAAATGTGTTGCTGGTCAAAGCACAGCAGGTTAGGCAGCATCTCAGGAATAGAGAATTCGACGTTTCGAGCATAAGCCCTTCATCAGGAATAAGAGAGAGAGAGCCAAGCAGGCTGAGATAAAAGGTAGGGAGGAGGGACTAGGGGGAGGGGCGATGGAGGTGGGATAGGTGGAAGGAGGTCAAGGTGAGGGTGATAGGCCGGAGTGGAGTGGGGGCGGAGAGGTCAGGAAGAGGATTGCAGGTTAGGAGGGCGGTGCTGAGTTGAGGGAACCGACTGAGACAAGGTGGGGGGAGGGGAAATGAGGAAGCTGGAGAAATCTGAATTCATACCTTGTGGTTGGAGGGTTCCCAGGCGGAAGATGAGGCGCTCCTCCTCCAGCCGTCGTGTAGTTGTGTTCTGCCGGTGGAGGAGTCCAAGGACCTGCATGTCCTCGGTGGAGTGGGAGGGGGAGTACACGACGGCTGGAGGAGGAGCGCCTCATCTTCCGCCTGGGAACCCTCCAACCACAAGGTATGAATTCAGATTTCTCCAGCTTCCTCATTTCCCCTCCCCCCACCTTGTCTCAGTCGGTTCCCTCAACTCAGCACCGCCCTCCTAACCTGCAATCCTCTTCCTGACCTCTCCGCCCCCACTCCACTCCGGCCTATCACCCTCACCTTGACCTCCTTCCACCTATCCCACCTCCATCGCCCCTCCCCCTAGTCCCTCCTCCCTACCTTTTATCTCAGCCTGCTTGGCTCTCTCTCTCTTATTCCTGATGAAGGGCTTATGCTCGAAACGTCGAATTCTCTATTCCTGAGATGCTGCCTAACCTGCTGTGCTTTGACCAGCAACACATTTGCAGCTGTGATCTCCAGCATCTGCAGACCTCATTTTTTAGTGCAGAATAAAGGTAGCTCACTAAAATTCAAACCAGCACGAGTCTATGTGGGAATGAATACAGTATGGAGGGTTTCATTCATAAAAGTAAGAGGCATTGTACACAGGCAAAATGAGGTGCCTTTCCTCCATCCAAACATCTCCCTTAAAAACTACAACCTCCTTCCACTACACCTGTGACTCAAAATTAAGATGGACTGTGGCCATCAGTAAGTATAGGAAGTGGTGGCCCAGCTTTAACTAAAGACTGGTTTATTTCACACCAATTTTAATCAGAACTTCTTTATATGCATGCTCCCTTGGGAATTTGGGCACATTCATTAAAATAACAAACTGAGTACTACAAATTATATTGGGTACATTAACTTCTATTGTGAATTTATATATTTTCCAACAGGTTTATTTGGAATTACTAGTTTTCAGGGCACTGCTCCTTCACCAGGTGGTTGTGGAGAAGCTAGTGCTTCCAAATAAACTTGTTGGACCAAAACCTGGTATTGTGTGATTTTTAACTTTATACACCACAGTCCAGCATCAGCACATCCAAATCTTAGTTATTCTCAGTTTTCCAACAAGTTAGGTATGAAAATGCATGTTATTAAATGTACAGCCCCTATGGGGCATAAGTCTCTGAGAACAGCATGAATTGGAAGACAGGTCAATGTAAATTCATTGCTTTGCATTAGGAAAACATCACGTATCATGGAGATACACAACAGGTGCCCTTCTCCAAAACCTGTCACAGTCCTGCAGAAGGAGAGGCTGGTTAATTTCAACAAGACATATTTTGACCAGAGTCCAAGTGCATTGCAAAAACACCTTTAGACGATGGGTTTGCCTCACTAAACTTGTTTGCAGCATATTACATTGTTAAAAAAATGCACAAACAGGCCATACGCTTCTGTAACGGTTGTGTTAAGAATGCAGATCACACCAACGTGAAAAAGCTTACGAGCTTAAAATGTTTTGACAAAATACAATAACTTATAAAAAGAACACTTTAAAAATAACTTTGCAGTTCCATCTTCTAATCAATTAACTTCATTTGATTAAAATACAATTCCAGCATTAATACCCGCTCAACTAATTATCACTTTTACTAAATATATACATTAGGATAAATTATATGTGCATGTACTACTAACCTGACCAAATCAGTCATACAGGATCCTACAACCACTACATCATAAACCTCATCTGAAGAATAATGAGCTGGGAATGACATATTTAGGATTTAGGGAGAAAAAACAACAGCAGCACCATCAACCAAATAGTGCAATACACAACAATAGCAATCCGCTCCAGCAACTTCAGGGTTAAAAGTCCTCAGCAAGCGACCATAGTTTCTGGAGGCCCCCGTCGCATAGCGGGCTGCACTATTTCATTAAACGAGACAAAATAAAATAAAACGATAAAGAATGGTTTATCGAGGTAAAGTGGTTCTTTTGATAAATACATATCGTATTATAGTAAGAAAAAGTATACTCGTGTGCATTCTGGAATATATATTATATGGATATTAATTAGGCAGTTGCTTGGACGACAGTAGTTTCCTTGTTGCCGGGTCTGGCTATTGACGGTTGGAGCCGTTGGTGTTTGAAGAGCGGGAGCGGCCGGCGCGAGGGGCGGGGAGTGACTCAGGTCACTGGACGCTCTGTGTTCATGGGACTGGCAGGTCGGTCCCAGGCAGGTACCCTAACCCGGCTCGCTTGCTCGTCTATGAATGTCCAATATAGCTCATCGTCATCCATGGCTGTTCAGCTGGGCTCATGGAACCCTTTTGAGGCCCAGTTGCTCACCTCTCTTTTTTGCCAAATGTATTATATTCATCATTATTAATTACAATTCACAGTATACAAAGTTCACCTTTTAGATGGCTTTATGTCTTTTTAGGAAAAAAAATGTTTGATGCAATGATTTCTTATTTGCATGTGGAGGTGGAAGTTTATGCAAACCTTTTTGTTTACAAATCCCTAGTGTCATTTCCTGTACTTTAAAGGACGAATACGCTGCATTTACAACTAATGCTGCAAACATCCTGGAAACGTTAGGCGTGACATTTTGTCATCATCAGGGATTGACGCAGATGGCAAAGATCTGCTAACTACATGGAAGCTGCATTTAGGTTTCAGAGTGACCTACAGGGCACAGTTTTCCTGGATTGGAAACAAAAAAATAAGTTTTTACAACCACTCAGTGTCACTTGTGGTAATTTTGGTGCACTATTGCAACATTTTAAATTTAACTGTGTTCATTTCCAAATCACCCTCTCCATCCAGTAATTGCTTTGTCAGAAATAACCCAACATTCGTGTATGTCCACAATGCAAGTACATAATAGTTCTGATTGTGTCTGAAAAGAGGCTGTGAATGCTATGAATTCATTGAATGATTTTTGAATTCATTGCAAACAAAATAGCAACAGAGAAAACACTGGCATTTTTCTTTTTTAGATATTCAGTAACCTAATACTTATTTTCAACAATTGCACGTCATTTGTGTTTTGCTGTTAGTGGCTGCCCCGGAATAGAGGATGACATCTATACTGTGAGAGTTTCTGCTGTGAATTTCTTCATGCATCCGAATGTGCCAATTCTCAACCCATAAGTTGTCTCTGAGGTTGTGAGATCCGGGGTGGATAATTTGCTGCTTTCTCATTCTTGCTCTGTTGCTGTTCTGCCTCAACATTGTAATGTGACTTTAAAAGTGTGATGCAGCATGATTGGTAGTTTGTTACCATTTTGAACGATTGAGAGCAACACTCCCTGTCATCTTGTCAATGCTATTGTCCTTCATTGAAAACTTCAGAATGTCTTTGAATTCTTTTGTTCACTGGAGCACTGACCATTTGAGAGTTGAGAAGAAAGGGCATGGTAGAGAAGATCATCTAGCAGGGATTTTGCAGATATGCTTGTGGACCTGGCTTGAAGAAGGCTACCTATGCTGATACAGTGGTCTCTCTGAGTTAGTATGGGAGAGGATTAGTATTGCTAGAAGAACTTGTCTACCACTCTTGCATGTCATTGATACACAATCCAGGCATCATTTAGTGTATAAGTGTGGTGATTAAGGTTGCTCTGAACAGTGCACTTTTGGTTTATGTTGTCAAATGTTTGTTAGCATACTTTGTAGAAAACTGAGGTGATGAAGATAAGCTGGTGTTAGGTCCCTTCATCATCTCCCCACCTGACCAGGTGTAGGTTAGTGCCAGTTTTATTTTGGCCACATTCCAGAATAGACTAAGCTTTTTTTTGTAAGCAAAATGAAATAGATCAAATGGCTTGCAAATCTGATGCTGAGTGAGCAATGATGTTGCGTGTGGTCATCAGCAAACTGTATACAGTGGTCAGTTTAGTTTCAACTCAGGTGAGAGAGGTTTTCATGTAGGCAGCTTTTTTTTAATCACTGTATTTAGAAGTGTTGTGACAACATTCCAGGACAGTTGGGAATTGAAACCAGACCTCTGGGCACAATCCACAGAACTCACAATTATATTGCATCAAACATTTTAGTCAGGTTGAAAAATGCAATGACCATCCTAAATTGATTGTCCATGTAATTCTCAGCATAACCACATTGACAATCACATACTGTCTAACTGTGCAAGCACATCTATTATTGGACTTATTTTGACTTTGGCAAGCATGGACTGGTTGTGTATGGCTTTTGTTTTCCTATTGTGTGCAGCCGAAGGAATATGGTGTTTAATATATTAAGCCAGGCTTTGGGTTGTACAACCCAATGTACTTTTGAAAACAGGCAATGTCCCAAACAATTATGAACTTCCTAGCTAGTGTCCAACCACTAATTTTCTGTCCGGGCAAATGCCCCCAAAGTGACTTCTGACAAATGTTAACTGCAAAGAACTCAGTTCAGGTAAAAGCAAATTACTGCAGATGCTGGAATCTGAAACCAAGAAAGAGGAAATGCTGGAAAATCTCAGCAAGTCTGGCAGCATCTGTAAGGAGAGAAAAGAGCTGACGTTTCGAGTCTAACTGACCCTTTGTCAAAGGTCAGGTAGCTTTCCAATATTTAACCCAAGTATATGAACCCCT
Source organism: Hemiscyllium ocellatum (assembly GCF_020745735.1). Taxonomy (NCBI): domain Eukaryota; kingdom Metazoa; phylum Chordata; class Chondrichthyes; order Orectolobiformes; family Hemiscylliidae; genus Hemiscyllium; species Hemiscyllium ocellatum. The sequence goes on along the minus strand of NC_083403.1, from coordinate 23,732,223 downwards.
GGATCACCACAACTAATGATGTTTAACTCAATATTTGGAACATTTGATCAATGAGAAAAGTGCTTCTAGTATATTCACAACAGTCTAACCTTAATTTTGTATATTTAACTGGAGTTGCTTATTATTTTCGAAAACCTAGGCAATTCTTCCAGTCGATCAACTTTGTGTTCTTGGTCACCCTTTTAACTGCAAAACTATAGTTTGTCTTTGACTAGAGGCTTGGAACACCTCGTCCTCTGGCCATCTTCCAAGCTCCTTTTGAACTTTGGCTGAGATTCATAGAGATGTACAGCACGGAAACAGACCCTTCGGTCTAACTCATTCATGCTGACCAAATATCCCAACCTAATCTAGTCCCATTTACCAGAACTTTGCCCATATCCCTCCTGTTCATATATCCATCCAGATGCCTTTTAAATGCTGCAAGTATACCAGCCTCCATCACTTCGTCTGGCAGCTCATTCCATACATATACCATGCTCTGTGTGAAAAGGTCGCCCCTTAGGTCTCTTTTATATCTTTCCCCTCTCAACTTAAACCTGTGCCCTCTTGTTCTGGACTCCCCCACCCCAGGGGAAAGACTTTGTCTATTTATCCTATCCATTCCCCTCATGATTTTTATAAAACTCTATAAGGTCACCTCTGACATTCCAGGGAAAACAGCCCCAGTCTGTTCAACCTCTCCTTATAGCTCAAATCCTCCATTCCTGGCAACATCCTTGTAAATCTTTTAAATAGTTAGTAAATTTGCAGATGACACCAAAATTGGAGGTGTACTGGATGGCTGAGAAGGTTACCTCAGATTACAATGGGATCTTGATCAGATGGACCAATGAGCTGAGGAGTGGCAGATGGAGTTTAATTCAGATAAATGTGAGGTGCTGCATTTTGGGATAGCAAATCTTAGCAATGACTAATATATTTAATGGTAAGGTCCTAGGGAGTGTCGCTGAACAATGAGACTGTTGTGTGCAGGTTCAAAGTTCCTTGAAAGTAGAGTTGCAGGTAGATATGATAGTGAAGGTATTTGGGGGATATGCTTTTCTTTATTGGACAGAGTATTGAGTATAGAGGTTGGGAGGTCATGTTGCAGCTGTACAGGATGTTGGTTAGGTCACTTTTGGAATATTGCATGCAATTCTGGTCTCTTTCCTATCAGAAGTATATTGTGAAACTTGATTTAGAAAAGATTCAGTCAGTAGTTGGAGAATATCTGCAATGGCTTCTCTCCATGCTCACGCACTGATGTTCTACAATGAAGGATTCTTGGTTCTTTCTCTCAAGGCCCTACTTCACATCCACATACTATCTGTCAACAACACTCTCCAAAAGCACTGTGTATGCTGATACCACCCAGCTCTATCTTGAACCCACCTCTCGCCGCCTCCTCTGTATCTAATATGGCATCCAGTATTGGAGGAGTCGAAATTTCCTCCGAGTAATTATTGGGAAGAGCCAAGCCATTGTGTTCAGGCCTTGGTCTGTATCTACTCCCTACTCAAGTCTTGGTGCCACATTTAGACTCTGAGATGAGTTTCCAAGCTTTTTCCTACACTATTTCCACCTCTAACATTCCCCAATGCATCCATATTTGGTGAATGATACATTAGGACAGAGAAATGTTTGGCTAACTGACACCAAACAGATATCAGGATAATTGGGTCACTTTTGGTTTGGCAGATGAGGAAATAAAAGGACACTTTCAAGGTGGCAAACTCTGACTAGTACAGCACCACAAGAATCTGTGCTGGAGCCTCAGCTATTTACAATGAACATTCATAATGTGGAAGCAAGCATATAAATTATCGAAGAGTGGGAAAAGGAGGAATAAGGTTGATTGAGCAACTAAACAAGGGATTTATGCATGCAATCATTCTCCTTACTCCTTGGGTGAAATAGCAACACCTTGAGGAATGTTCATATTATAGAAGAGGAGGTGCTGGACTTCTAAAGGTGAATAAATCCCTGGGCCATGATCAAGTTTACCCTAGAACTCTGGGAAGCCAGGGAAGTGATTGCTGGGCCCTTTGCTGAAATATTTGTATTATTTATAGTCACAGGTGAGATACAGGAAGACTGGAGATTGGCTATCGTGGTGCCGTTATTTCAGAAAGGTGGTACGAAAAAGCCACGGAACTATAGACTGATGAGCCTGACATTGATGGTCGACTAGTTTTGCAGAGAATCCTATGGGTCAGCCTTTACATGTATTGGAAAGGCAAGGACTGATTAGGGATAGTCAACATGGATTTGTCTGGGAAATCGTGTTTCACAAATTTGATTGAGGTTTTTGAAGAAGTAACAAGGATGATTGATGAGGCAGAGTGGTGGATGTGATCTATATGTAGGCAAAGTGTTTGACAAGACTGCTCGTGGTAGATTGGTTAGCGAGGTTAGACCACTTGGAATACAGGGAGAACTAGCCATTTGGATACAGAATTGGCATTAAGGTAGAATACAGAGGATGGTGGTGAAGAGTTGCTTGCAGACTGGAGGCCTGTGACCAGTGGTGTGCCACAAGGTCCACTGTTTTTTGTCATTTATATAAATGATTTGGGTGTGAACACAGAAGATATGGTTAGTAAGCTTGCAGATGACACCAAATTGGAGGTATAGTGGATAGTGAAGAAGGTTACCTCAGTACAACGGGATCTTGATCGGATGAGCTGGTGGGCTAAGGATCGGCAGATGGAGTTTTGGGAAGGCAAATCATGGTAGGACTTGTACGCTTAATAGTAAGGTCCTGGAGAGGGTTGCTGAACAAAGAGACAGGTTCATAATTCTTTGAAAGTGGAGTTGCAAGTAGATAGAATAGTAAGGAAGGTGTTGCTAGGTTTGCCTTCTTTGGTCAGTGCTTGAGTATCGGAGTTGGGAAGTCATGTTGTAGCTGTGCAGGACATTGGTTAGGCCACTATTGGAATAGATTTGCATGCAAATCTGGTCTCCCTACTACAGAAAGGAGTTGTAAAACTTGAAAGGATTCAGAAAAGATGTACAAGGATGTTGCCAGGGTTGGAGGGGTTGAAGTTTAGGGAGAGGCTGAATAAGCTAGGGCTGTTTTCACATTTTCACTGGAGCATTAGAGGCTGAGGTGTGACCTTGTTGAGGTTTATAAAATCATGAAGAGCATGGATAGGATAAATAGACAAGGTCTTTTCCCTGGGCTAGGTGAGCCTAAAACTAGAGGGCAGAAGTTTAACGTAAGAGGGGAAAAATTTAAAAGGGACCTAAGGGGCAACTTCTTCATGCATAGGGTGGTGCATGTATGGAATGAGCTGCCAGAGGAGGTGATGGAGGCTGGTACAATAAAAACATTTTAATAGGCATGTGGGTGGATACGTGAACGGGAAGGGGTTAGAGGGATATGGGCCAAGTACTGGCAAGCGGGACTAAATTAATTTAGGATATCTGGTTGGCATAGACGAATTGGACCAAAACATCTGTTTCCATGCTGTACAGCTATATGACTCTATGACTACCTCTAGCACAATTTTTCAGATTTTCCCTTGCTGTAACTTTTGGTTTACTCTAAAGACCCACATAAAGCTACATCTAACCTTTTGGAACTTGAAGTGATGCCAACTTTAAGAGGTTCTTAACAACGTATATCAAAATTCATGAATTAGCCTTATAATGCAAGAATTAAATTTTAAAATATGATCCTTTCCTCACAAACCTCATGTAGTGTACAATTTAATAAGTTAGGTCTCGCTGGTTATACAAATACGCCAATGAGGTGATTTTAACATGGTACAATGTTTGGTGCAATTAGCCAAGAAGTTGTTGACTATTATTAAAAGCTGATTCATAAATGTCAGTAGTAAATTTCCTTCAATCCATTAGTTGATCTGGCCTATAAGCCACTTTAGTTATCGCTTTCCTATGACACTGTCATCCCAATTTTAAAAATAGTTACTCTAATTCTATGATAGATATTCACCTCCATCCGATGTATTGTTTTGATTTCAAACAAGTTTCTCTTGATTGATTTTTATTTTGGTCTAAGTATGAGCTTTTTTCCTTTGAATATTTAGCACTGCAAGCTGACCTGTTTATTGGTCTTCCACAGTGCCACTGTGGAAGGAATTGAGTCAAAATGTCACCAGAAGTTGCCTTAAACAGAATTTCCCCTGCACTTCGTCCCTTTATCTCCAATGTCGTCAGAAATGGAAAAATTGGCTTAGATGCTACAAACAATCTGAAAATAACTGACCTTAAATCTGGGTAAGTGCTGAATGAGTACTCCAAGTTTAATTATCTTGTTATTCTGTCATTTTTGTTTGTGTTTTCCCAATGCAATGGCTTGGTGTAGCTGTATGTTTTTCACTATTGAATAATGTTAAGATCTTTGTATTTACATTCTGTTTGTGTAATCCAGGTGTAAAATTGGCTATAATTAATTTTGAATTTCCAAAGTGGAGACATGCTTTATCCCAATTGTAAGAACAGTTATTGTACTAATGCAGACAATAATCAGTAATCATAATTCTACTACTTAGTTTGAATGTAATTATTATTTTCAATTTTGGAAAGGAAGTTGCAAGATCTGGGCTTTTACATATTTGTGCATTTCAGATTCCTGGATAGTCTTTTCTGATTATTGTACCTTGTGTGCATTATAGCTAATGATTGCAGAAGTATTCCAGCATTGCTCGATGTACAACACTTGCAAGTGCAGCATGTATTGAATTCTTTTAAATATAAATCTCGCTGCATGGTAAATTCTCTGTATTAACAGTGTAAGCTGACCTGATTTTAGCTGAAACAAACACCTTGTCCTAGTGATAAATTTATACATAGTCAAAGTCTGCAGTGCTTTGCAACTGATTATATCCATGACCAAATAAACAAACAAGTGTTTAAATCATGATACCAGGACCTTCTGGTCACTTGGTCATTATTCCTTTTCTGGGGAAGAGGAACAAAGTGTTTATTCAACTTTTTGCTGTTTGTGACATCTTGCTGAGTGCAAAGTGAAAATTGTGTTTCACTGTCAAGTTGAGAATGGGGTGCTGGAAAAGCACAGCAGGTCAGGCAACATCCGAGGAGCTGGAGAATCAACGTTTCAAGCAAGAGCCCTTCATCAGGAATGTGTTTAACTATGTAGATTGTTTGTTTGATTTTTCATTTTTTAAAACCTGCTTACTTTAGTGATAGAAAGGGATAGGTGTATGTTTACTTTAGTGATAGAAAGGGATAGGTGTATAGGTGTATACCACTGGGCTAGAGTTACAGCCGGGGGAAAGGCAACTACAGTACAATTAAGCAAGATTTAGGAAGCATAGGATGGGGAAGAAAACTGCAGGGGATGGGCGCATTAAAAATGTGGAGCTTATTCAAGGAAAAGCTCCTGAATGACTTCCATAAGTATGTACCTGTCAGGCAGGGAGGAAGCTGTAGAGCGCAGGAGCCATGGTTTACGAAGGAAGTGGAATCTCTGGTCAAGAGGAAGAAGAAGGCTTATGTTTGGATAGATGTGAAGGCTCAGTTAGGGCACTTGAGGATTACAAGGTAGCCAGGAAAGACCTAGAGAGAGAGCAGAAGAGCCAGGAGGAGACATGAGAAGTTGTTGGCGGATAGGATCAGGGTAAACTCTAAGGCTTTCTATAGGTATTTAAGGAGTAAAAGAATGACAAGAGTAAGATTAGGGCCAATCAAGGATAGCAGTGGGAAGTTATGTGTGGAGTCAGAGGAAATAGGGGAAGCACGAAATTAATATTTTTCAACAGTATTCACTCTAGAAAACAACAATGTTGTCAAGGAGAATACTGAGATACAGGCTACTAGACTAGGTGGGATTGAGGTTCACAAGGTAGAGATACTAGAAATCCTGCAGAGTGTGAAAATAGGTAAATCCCCTGGGCCGGATGGGATTTATCCTAGGATCCTCTGTGAGCCAGGGAGGAGATTGCTGAGCCTTTGGCATTGATCTTTAAATCGTCATTGTCTACAGGAATAGTGCCAGAAGACTGGAAGATAGCAAATGTGGTTCCTCTGTTCAAGAAGGGGTGTAGAGACAACCCTGGTAATTATAGACCAGTGAGCCATACTTCAGTTGTTGGTAAAGTGTTGGAAAAGGTTATAAGAGATAGGATTTATAATCCTCTAGAAAAGAATAATTTGATTAGGGATAGTCAGCACGGTATTGTGAAGGGTAGGTCGTGCCTCACAAACCTTATTGAGATCTTTGAGAAGGTGACCAAACAGGTAGATGAGAGTAAACCGGATGATGTGGTGTATATGGATTTCAGTAAAGCGTTCAATAAGGTTCCCCACAGTAGGCGATTGTACAGAATGCGGAGGACTGGGATTGAGGGAGATGTAGCAGTTTGGATCAGTAATTGGCTTGCTGAAAGAAGACAGAGGGTGGTGGCCGTTGTTGGGAAATGATTATTGTCTGCATTAGTACAATAACTGTTCTTAAAACTGGGATAAAACATGTCTCCACTTTGGAAATTCAAATTCATCCTGGAGTCCAGTTACTAGTGGTGTACCGCAAGGGTCGATGTTCCATTCCTGTTCGTCATTTTCATAAATGACCTGGATGGGGGTATAGAAGGGTGGGTTAGTAAATTCGCAGACGACACTAAGGTCGGTGAAGTTGCGGATAGTGACGAAGGATGTTGTAGGTTACAGAGAAACATAGATAAGCTGTAGAGCTGGGCTGAGAGGTGGCAAATGGAGTTTAATGCAGACAAGTGTGACGTGATTCATTTTGGTCAGAGTAACCGGAATGCAAAGTACTGGGCTAATGGTAAGAGTCTTGGTAGTGTAGATGAGCAGAGAGATCTGTGCCCAGGTACACAGATCCTTGAAAGTTGCCACCCAGGTTGACAGGGTTGTTAAGAAGGCTTACAGTGTTTTAGCTTTAATTAACAGAGGGATCGAGTTCCGGAACCACAAGGTTATGCTACAGCTGTACAAAACTCTGGTGTGGCCGCACTTGGAGTATCGTGTACAGTTCTGGTCACCACATTATAAGAAGGATGTGGAAGTTGCAGAGGAGATTTACTAGGATATTGCCTGGTATGGAGGGGAGGTCTTACGAGGAAAGGCTGAGGGACTTGAGGCTGTTTTCGTTGGAGAGAAGAAATTTGAGAGGTGACTTAATAGAGACATATAAGATAATCAGAGGGTTAGATAGGGTGGACAGGGAGAGCCTTTTTCCAAGTATGTTTACGGCGAGCACGAGGGGGTATAGTTTTAAATTGTGGGGTGATAGATATAGGACAGATGTCCGAGGTAGTTTCTTTACTCAGAGTAGTAAGGCTATGGAATGCTTTGCCCGCAACGGTAGTAGATTTGCCAACTTTAAGTGCATTTAAGTTGTCATTGGACAAGCATATGGACGTACGTGGAATAGTGTAGGTTAGATGGGCTTCAGATTGGTTTGACAGGTCGGCGCAACATCAAGGGCTGAAGGGCCTGTACTGCGCTGTAATGTTCTATGCTCTAAATAGTATAAGGTGTTTCCAAAACATAATTTCAACATATTTTGAATAAAGAAGAAATTGAGAAAATCAAAGAAATGTTATTTTCCCTCAACATGATCTGTCTAATATCTTTATTTTGGTCTTGCATAATTACCGAAATGCTTACACTTTTGGCGAGAGTAATTCCAGTTTTGGATTTCAATTCTGGCAATTTTTAAGGTAGTTGTTATTCTATGGGTGTTTTTCTTTATTTGGTGGTGTTGAAATTCCTCTTTGGTTTCTCCTTTCAGGTGCACATCACTGACACTTGGACCCTGTTGTGACCGGTTTAAGCTACATATTCCATATGCTGGAGAAACCCTAAAATGTGAGTTTTATATTAAGATATCACGTAATGAGATGATTTATTCATGCAGATTTTTAAAAAATCGAAGAACATGCTGTGCAAACCTTATGTACTTAATAGCATTCATTAATTGTTTAATTAATTACAATTACTGTTAGAAGAATCATAGAATTCCTACAGTGTGGAAACAGGCCATTTAGCCCAACAGGTCACCACTGACCCTCCAAAGAGTAACCCACCCAGGCCCATTCTCCTGACTAATGCACCTAATCTTCACATCCCTGAACACTATGGGCAATTCAGCTTGGTCAATTCACCTAACCTTCTTTATGAACACTTCAACAAAAGTATATTTGCATACACATTGATTCACTAACTGTTCTGAAGCACGTGATTGTGGAGAAATATATCATTTTATTTTGTTCTACCCAGGAAGCAGGAGTGTCAGTTACCATCAGGGTGCTCTCTATATTTCATAGCATTTGGCTTGTGATATATGATGGTGCTGTGCTACTTTCCATGAGTTTTGTTGTGTAGATTTACAAATGACAATCTTCAAAATTACAGCCAGTATTCCTTTTCATCCCATATTATCATGGGTGGTAATGTGAGGGTAAATAAAAATCCAACCCAGTGCCAGTATTTACTGACTAATTCCTTACTCATGGATGGCAATTATTACTTTTCACAGGGTTACTTGTGCATTGGTGGCTATTGTTTAAAATTTCCAAGATTCTGGATAGGTTTTTTTTGAGAAGATTTGTAGCTCAGGTTGAGATTCAGGTTACTGAGCTGGTAGGTTTGTTTTCAGATGTTTCGTCACCTTGCAAGGTAACATCATCAGTGAGCCTCCTGTGAAGGGCTGATGTTCTGTCCACTTTCTATTTATGTGTCTTGCTCTGTTAAGGTGGGTGACAACATTTCTGGTTCTCTTTCTCAGAGGTTGGTAAATGGAGTCCAAAATATGTTTTTTGATGGAGTTCTGGTTTGAATGCCAGGTCTCTTGGAATTTCTGTGCGTATCTCTGTTTAGCCTGTCCTAGAATGGATGTGTTGTCCCAGTAGAAGTAGTGTCGTTCTTCGTCTGTGTGTAAGGGTACTAGTGATAGCTGGTCATGTCTTTTGGTAGCTAGTTGGTGTCCGTGTGTTCTGGTGGCAGGTTTCCTGCCTGTCTGTCTGATGTAGTGTTTGTTACAGTCCTTGCAGGGTATTTTATAAATGACATTCATTTTGCTGGTTGGTGGTACAGGGTCCATCATCGCTGTTTCAGTGTGTTGGTAGGTTTGTGGGCTACCATGATGCCAAGGGGTCGGAGTAATCTCGTCATCATCTCTGAGATGTCTTTATATGGTAGTGTGTCAAGAGTCTGTGGGCATGTTGTGTCTTCTTGTTTGGGTTTGTTGTTTAAAAATCGGTGGACTGTATTCATTGGGTACCTCTTACTGAATATGCTGTACAGGTACTTTTCTTCTGCTCGTTCCTGGGTGCTGCAATGTGGCCTGTTTAAATAGTACCCTGATGCAATTCTGTTTGTGGGTGTTGGAATGATGGTAGGTTTGTGGACTACCATGACGCCTTGTGGCCAGAGTAGTCTGGTCGTCATCTACCACCACACTGAAACAGCTCCTGATGAATTTAAAGGTCCCCATACCAGTAACCAGCAGAATGAACATCCTGCATGAAATACCCTGCAAGGACTGCAACAAACATTACATTGGACAGACGGGCAGGAAACTAGCCACCAAAAGACATGACCAACTATCACTAGTATCCATACACGCAGATGAAGAGGGTCACCAGTTCGACTGGGACAGGCAGAATAAAGACACTTGAGGGAATTCCTAGAGGCCTGGCATTCAAACCAGAATGCCATTAACAAATGTTTTGATTTGGATCCCAGTTACCAACCTCTGAGAAAAAGAACTGGAAGTGATATCACCCAGCACAACAAACCAAAACAGATACTTAACAAGCATGACAGAACACCAGCGCTTCATCGGAGGCTCACTGATGATGTTACCAGGCATGGTGACGATACGTCTAAGATCAAATCCACCAGCTCAGCAAGCAAACTTACAACCTTAGTACAAAAGGAAGGTGGGAAAGTAAGTTGTGAGGCTGATACAGAGTCTTCAAAGTGATGATGACCGATAAATGAATGCACAGAATTTGGCAAATGGAAAATAATATTTGCAAATTAGATTGTCTACTTTGGAAAGAATTGAAAAGTGGGTATAAATAGTGAGAAATTGCTGGAGTAGAGAGAGACCTGTACTTGAATCATAAGATTTTAGCATTAAGGTGAGCTTGTCATTAGCAAGGTGATGGAATGTTGACCTTTTAAGGTAAAGGAGATAGCAGATAGAAATAAAGAAGTTTTGACATGCTGACACCAGGAAATGGTGAGACCACACATTGAGTGCTGTTCATAATCCTCCCTGAAGGAGGAGTCTCATTGGAAGAAGGTCAGAGAAAGGAAACTCAGCTGATTCTGGGGTTATATTTTGAGGAAGATTTGAGCAGGTTAGCCCATTCTCGTGAGAAAAGTGAGAGGTGACTTTATCGAAGCAATTAAGATTCTAAGGTGGTTTGACAGGGTGGCTGAGCAGATATTTCCTATCATATGAGATCCGTAGAATTAGGGAGCACAATTTTAAGTAGTCTCCCACTTAACTCGCAGATCTGAAAGCATGTCTTCACTGACAATCGTGCGTATTTGAAATGATCTTCCACAGAACAGTGGAGACAGGATCATTCGATATAATCATGATTGAGTTAAACAGAGTTGTATTCTGCAGATGATGAGTCAGGGATTGTGGGAAGCAGACAAGAAAGTGGAGTTAACCCTCATCAGATCATTGTCGAACATTTTAGAAGTGATTCCTTGAAAGGGTCAGTTAACAGAAGTTAGCCAGTGTGTGTGCGTAGAACTATGCTGTTCATCAATTTAGGTTTGTCAGTAGGGCTCACAGTGTGACATGCTTGCATGTTTTGGAAGCTTCATAAATCACTATATAGGGCGCTGTTCTTTGCAGACAGAGAACATGTACACATACTGTGCCTGTTTCAACTTGACAAAATAGTTGACAGCCATTCTGTGGTTCATTTCTCAGAACTGTGCCTTAGTAAACCTACCTGGCTTAAAATTTAAATAAAGCTTCCTGCTTTAAGTATACTAAAGTCAAACATTCATAAACTTAATTGCCTTTTAATTTTTTCTGTCATCTGAAAAGGTTGATGAATATGAATCCTCCGGTTCCTTTATTGTTAAATGTTAACTTGTTCCCCCAAACAAATAGCATAATATTGATTGTATTGCCTTTTAATGTTGTCCCTTCCAGAATACATCCTTTTGCACATGTCTGCATTCATTTGCATCTGCCATATATATGGTTAGTCTAAGATTTTTTTGAAGTTTGCTGATTGTATTGCCAACTATTATTTGCAAACTTAATAATACACAATGACTAGGGTGGGAAAGTGCAACAATACTTCTCTCCAAGTATAAAAGAACAAGGCTAAAAGTAAAGTTGCTACAATTTTACCTCCGCATAGGGCTGCTCTCTCATGTGTGAGAGAGAGACAAACAGACAGAACTGGTGATTTAATTTGGAGGTCATTATGCCTCTGGCAAGGGGAGAGGTTGAGAAGGAGGTAGTAACCTCAGCCAGTGTGACAATTGTTGGCTGCACAACTAGCTGCAGTGCAGAGTAATGGCAAGAGCTGGGCTCAATTCCTACATTTTCATGAAGGGGGTTGCTGGTTAGCAAAGTTGACTCTCATTTCAAACTCTTCCCTCACCCAAGGCATAGTAACCCTCAGGTTGAACCACCACCAGTCATCTGTCTCTAATGAGAGCAGCCCTATGATCAGGGTGGGGCTATGGTGACTTTACCATTTTTTGTGTGATGCACAGTGATACCAACAACCAAGGGGGTTGCTGGTTAGCTCAGTTGGCCAGACAGTTGATTTGTAATGTTGAGTAAAAGAACAGCATTTGTTCCATCCTGTAGTGTTATTAAACTAATAAATTCCAACTCTTTAAAACCTTTCAGGTAGATTAGCAGATATTGAGATCTTCGACAAGCGTAATGAATTGAGAGGACCAGTGTGAATTCATGCTGCAGTATAGCAATGCAACAATAAACAGCCTGAAGACTTCTAATATTAGAAATGAAGTTAAATTGTATTTAAATTAGGATCACAGAAGATGAACAGTTTTGATAATTTGCTCAATTTTGTAAATTAGACTTTGTTTTGGTGCTTTTATAAATGCCAAAAATTGAAAAATGAAGATCACAAAATCCAAAATTGCTCCGAACAGTTTGAACTTTGTTTTGAAGTCCAACATTTTGTAACTATTTAATAAGATAGTTGTCTGATGCACTTTTTAAAACAGTTTAATTTCTTTGAAACTTTACACTCCATACACCTGAATGTACAGGAAGTGAATTTGCAGATCTTTCTGAAAAAGTATTTTAATCATGGATGCATGAGGTTTGAATGCTGTGAAATTGTCCTTTGACTCCTGATTATTTAAAGCAAAAGTAACCTAATCTGCTTGTTCGCTGAGTTGCTTAGAAACCCCAATTTTAAAATGTACAATATGATAAATTTGGTAAAATAAAAGCAAAATACAGTGGAAATCTGAAGCAAACACAAAGCATGCCAGAAAAATAAGCAAGTCTGGTAGTGTCTGTGGAGAGGGAAACAGTTCTTTTCAAGTCTGGTATGACTTCTCCAGAACTCAATAGATTTGTTAGGAGATTGAAGAAATCCTGCATTGTATTCATAGAGATGTACAGCATGGAAACAGACCCTTCGGTCCAATCTGTCCATGCTGACCAGGTATCCCACCTGCCAGCACCCAGCCCATATCCCTCCAAACCCTTCCTATTCATATCCAAATGCCTGTTAAATGTTGCAATTGTACCAGCCTCCACCACGTCCTCTGGCAGCTCATTCCATACACATACCACCCTCTGCGTGAAAAAGTTGCCCCTTGGGTCTCTTTTATATCTTTCCCCTCTCACCCTAAACCTATACCCTCTAGTTCTGCACTCCCCAACCCCAGGGAAAAGACTTTATCTATTTATCCTATCCATGCCCCTCATAATTTTGTAAACCTCTATAAGGTCACCCCTCAGCCTCCGACGCTCCGGGGAAAACCGTCCCAGCCTGTTCAGCCTCTCCCTGTAGCTCAAATCCTCCAACCCTGGCATATTGTGTGGCAGTATTACTTTGCTAAACAGACTTCAAACAGATATGGAAACTTAAAACTGGGCATTCATCAGGCACTGTGGACCAACAGCAGAAGTAGAATGTAGCCATACATAATCTGTGACCAGCATGTCTTCCACTACTCTTACTGTCAAGATGAAGGAACAATCCTGGCTCAACAAAGTGCAGGTGGGCATGTCAGGAACAGCACCAGACATAGTTAAAAGTTAGGTGTTAATTTGGTGAAGCTACAAAATAGGACTACTTGCAAGCCAGACAGCATAAGGAGCAAGTGAAAGACAGGAATAAGTGATTCCATAATCAAAAGATCTAACCTAAACACTGCAGTCCTGTTACGTGAGTCATCAGTGGTGGTGGACAATTCAACAGTCTCATGGAGGACAGTGGTCTACGAATATCCCCATCCTCGCAAAAGAGCCCTACATGAATGCAAGTGACCAGGCTGAAGTATTTTCAATAAACTTCAGACCGAAGTGCTGAGTGGATGGTCGATCTTGGTCTCCTTCTCCATATAAATGCCCGTCTTCTGCTTACTTGATTCAGTCTGTATGATATCAAGAAACAGCTGGAGACACGAAATATTACAAAGGGCTGAGCCTGACCATTCAGCTAATAGTACAGAAGACATGCACTGCAGAACTTGCTGTACTACAAGCCAAGCTGTTATTGTGTTGCTCCACACTGGCATCTACCCAACAATCTGGAAAATGGCCCAGGAAAGTCCTGTACATAGAAAGCCAGATAAATCCAACCTGGCGAAATACCACACTGTCCACTCTTAATCATCAGCAAAGTAACAGTAAGAGTCAGCAGGACTTGCTTAGCAATAATCTGCTCACTCTTAGTTTGAGTGGGCCACTCAGCACCTGACCTATTACAACATTGGTTCAAACATGGTCAAAAAAGCTCAGTTCCAGAAATGAGATGAAAGTGACTGCCTTGACATCAATGCTGCATTTGAACGAGTATTGATCAAGCAAAACTAGTGTCCACAGGAATCAGCAGGGAAATTCTCCTCTAGTTGGAATCGTACTCAGGACAAAGTTCAATAGTTGCGATTGTTAGAGGTCAGTCATCTCGGCTCCAGGACATCTCTGCAGACGATCCTTAGGGTTAACATTTACTAAACAACCTGTTCGGAGATGTTACTTCATACCCCTGGGGAAGGTGGGACATGAATACAAGTCTCCTAGTGCAGAGATTGGGACACTACCACTGCAACATGAACCCTTAAGGAGTAGAGTCTAAAGCTCAATCATCTTCAGCTGTTGACATCAATGACCTTCGCACCATTATAAGGTCAGAAGTTAGCGTGTTCGCTATGCAGTTTTCAGCACCATTTGTGACTCCTCAGAAAGTTTGAGTTCACGTCCTAATGCAGCAAGAGATAAAACAATAACCAGGTATAGGATGACAAGTGGCAAGTAACATTCATGCCATGCAAAGTCCAGGCAATGAAGTCTCCAACAAGAGAGAATCTAATCATTGCCATTGAATTTCAAGTGACATTAACAATATTTTGGGGTTACTATTGACCAAATTCTGAATTGGATGAGCTATATAGAGTCATACAACACAAAAGCAGACTCTTTTTGGTTTGACACGTCCACGCCAACCAAACATCCCAATCTGACTAGTCCCATATTTGCCAGCACTTGCTCCATATTCGTCTTAAACCCTTCCTAATTTTAGAATAGAATGTAGAATAGCCTTTTATTGTCACATGTCCTCCATTGTAGGAGTACAGTGAAAAGCTTTTACAATATTTGCTTTCTTATGGTGACATCTTAGGTACAAGTACCTAGGTACAATTCTTGCATACATCAGAAAAATAAAAGTAGTTGCATTACTTTACAGAGTTGAGAAAAAAAGTTTAAAAATAGGATAACATTAAAGGTTTGTCATTAAAGTAAGGTAGGAAATTTCAAATAGACATTACATTGTACTAGCTCAGTGCAGGGCCTCCGCATGTGGTCTTGCCCCCAGTACAACAGCCTTCCCAGCTCTACTCCAAGCCCCAATCCAGTCTGTATGACATTTATCATTTCCAGGTCTGTTTCTGTGATGATTCTGATATTAAGTAGCTCAAACCCTCCAGTCCTGGCATATCTTTGTAAATCTTTTTTGCATGTAAGAACTAAGCATTTTGCAACATTTTCCCATCTGATGCTCACTCTGTTCATTTGTGGCAAAAAGAACAGGTACAAGGTGTGAGTAAAAAATGTGATTGAATACTTCCACTTGTCTGGATGACTGCAGCTCCAATGACTCTAAGCTTGCCACCATCCAAGAGAAAGAAACCAACTTGATTAGCACCATATCCTCAAACTTCCATTCCCTCCACCACTGACAGTAGCAGCAGTGTGTACCAACTGCAAAGTGCACTGCAGAAAGTCACCAAGGTTCCTTAGACAGCACCCTCCAATCTCATGACGCTATCATTAGAAGAAGAAAGGCAACCGGTACATGGGAATACCACCACATGCATGTTCTCCTCCAAGCCACACACCACCCTAACATGGAAATATATCTTCATTTTTGGTTTAAAATTCTGGAACTCCCTCATTGACAACAAGCTGCAGTGGTGTAAGAAGGCAGCTCACCACCATTCCCTCAAGAGACTGGGTAAGAAGTGTTGACGCAGCCAGTAACATCTACATAACATACATAAAGGGTCAATTCGTGAGCATCGATTGTGACTTCAATTGTTTAAAAACATTTTTTTCAGAAAATGTTCTAATTGTGGCTTACAGTTTTTTTTCTTTAAGCAGTCAGTTGAATTTGTACTGTACAGAAGTTAAGTGTTGAAGGACAGGTGTGGGGTTGAATGATAGGTGTCAAATCACTAAAAGAAATGTGATTTTCTTATTCATTGAGTTAAAGCATAATATTAATAGTCAGATTTTTATTCTAATGACTTCATTGAATGTATTAAAATCGGAACCATTTGCTATATTGCTCACAGCAATAATATGATCCTGCATGATGGCTCTGCTGCCTCACAGCATTAGGGGCCTGGGTTCAATTCCACCTTTGGGTGACTGTGTGGAGTTTGTACATTCTGTCAGTGTCTGCATGGGTTTCCTCCAGGTGCTCCAGATACCAGACCCTCCACCCCCCACCTCCTCCACCTCCACCAACAATACACCGTCCAAAGGTTTGCAGATTAGGTGGATTAGCCATGATAAATTGCCCATAGTGTTACATTTATGCACGGTAGGAGGATTAACCATGAGAAATATATGGTTAGAGGGATAGAGTAGGGGTGTGTGTCTGGGAGGATGCTGTTTGAAAGGTCGGTGTGGACTCGATGGGCCAAATAGCCTACTTGCACATTGGGGATTCTATGATTGAAACAGGCATTGAGAAACTCCATTAAGATCCACATTTACCATTCACGTGAGAAAATAGTCCAAATTATATTTACTCACCCTGTTCCCACATGCCTTCAGTCTCTTTGCCTTAATTCACCTGTTCAATGTTAATGCAATTTGTGTAACGGTCACTCACTCTGGAAGACCATTTGATGGTCTTGTAAGTTGCTATAGTCACTGATCATTGGGGTGATGTATGCCTATTTTCAGGTGATATCACCATTTTCTTCTGCCATTATCTAATTTGTACCAGGAGCAAATGTTGATATCTGGAGCGTTCATTTCACTCTTGCAAACACCCTTGAAGCTGACTGTTGACCATCTGGTTTTCTGCCTCCAAATATCGTTGGACAGAATTTTACCTGGGCCTCTGGATTAATAGGCAAAAGTGAGGACTGCAGATGCTGGAGAATAGAGTCGAGAGTGTGGTGCTGGAAAAGTACAGCAGGTCAGGCAGTTTCTGAGGAGCAGGAAAATCTATGTTTCGGGCAAAAGCCCTTCGTCAGGAATAGTTCCTGACGAAGGGCTTTTGCCGGAAATGTCAATTTTCCTGCTCCTCCAGACGCTGCCTGACCTGCTGTGCTTTTCTAGCACCATGCTCTCTCCCCTCTGGATTAATAGTCAAGTGAAATTTGACAAGGCTATCACTGGCTCCCCCTTAATGTGACTAATACTGGAGATTTGATGTCATGTTTCTTGTACACGGGAGTCGAAAATAGCTAACTATGTGGAGGTTAAAACGTGTTTCACTCCATTCTTCACTTTTAAACTGTTAGAAAGGGTGTCATCAAACTGCGTAGTTCAGTGTATCTTGTCATGAAGGGAGCAGGTAAGAATGAGAAGCTTTGATAGATGGGGTATTTTCTCCAAAGTCTTGAAGAGTTCTACAATTTCTGGTGGCAAATGTTTCAGTAAAATTTATGAAATTAAGGTGCGCATGTTCCCTGTGCTTTTCTTGTAACTGGAGTAGATTGTGGCCCCTTCTGTTTTTCTAAAATGAAAATCAAGTGTGCTTCTGGATACGCTCAGCCTTTCCATTCACAGCAAGAAACAAGATGCAATCTCTTTTGTTCTATTTTTTGGAAAATGTGATAACTTTTGTGTCAAATCATATTCTGTAAAATGGAGCAAATAATTCCAAAAGATGGGAAGTGGTAGCATAATACAAATGTCACTGGATCAGAAATTGGGAGCCCTAAACTAATGTTTTGGAGATATGAGTTTGATTACCATGGCAGAAGGTGTAATTTGAATTTAATGGAATCTGCAATTAAAAGCTGTTTTTATGTCTATGCAACCATTTTCAAGTGTTACATAAGTTTCAACTGGTTCATTAGCATGATCCGGCCTTCCTGTGACTCCAGGCCTACAGCAATGTGATTGACTGACTCTTAACTGCCAGATAAAATGGCCTCAAGAGCCAGTCAGTTCAAGGGGAAAAAAAGGTACAGGGAATGAAAACTGATCTTGCCAGCAGTTCCCACATTCCATATATGAGTAAAGAAAAATGTGGCAGTAGATGAGATTTTCCATGCTTAACTGGAATTCCATTCTCACTGGTGCTTTTCAACTTGTTAAGCAAGCAGTCGGTAGTCTTTTCAAGCTCGTGTGTTGAAGGTTTGTCATCTAACTAAACCATGACTGGGAACTGCAGGTATACTTGACCTATCCAAGACTGTTGGGCAGGAAATTCTGCTTGTGTCAAGAGATCCAAACTGCCTGTAGCAATGAAAATCAACACATTATTTGAACAGGATTCGACACGATCATAAACAATGACCGAAATCACTGAGTGGTGAAAATGGCCTCTTTAATTCGGCGACTGGAGAGCATAAGTTCAAGGTAGTAATAGAATCCTGAAATACTGTTCTTATAAGAGCCCCTTTATCGACAGTTCTCATGTATTAAAATTCCATTTTTATGGTGTTATGTTGTTTCATTCTATAGTACACAAAGGTTTGAGAGGCTTCTGACCTGGGAGACAGGAGATGGGTTAAAACGCGCGCCAAGTAACAGGAATGTAGAGTACTGAGCTAACGGTAAGATTCTTATAGTGTAGATGAGCAGAGAGATCTCGGTGTCCAGGTACATAAATCCTTGAAAGTTGCCACCCAGGTTTAATAGGGTTGTTAAGAAGGCATATGGTTTGTTAGCTTTTATTGGTAGAGGGATTGAGTTTCGGAACCATGAAATCATGGTGCAGCTGTACAAAACTCTAATGTGGCCACGCTTGGAGCATTGCGTACAGTTCTGGTTACTGCATTCTAGGAAGGATGTGGACACTTTGGAAAGGGTTCAGAGGAGATTTACTAGGATGTTAGCTGGGATGGAGGGAAGAACTTTGTTAACACTGTCACCTCACAGCACAAGGAACCCAGGTTCAATTCCAGCCTCTGACAACTGTCTGTGGAGTTTGCACATTCTCCCCGTGTCTGCGTGGGTTTCCTCTAGGTGCTCCAGTTTTCTCCCACTGTCCAAACATATGCAGGTTAGGTGGATTAGACGTGCTTCATGGATGTGTGGGTTACATGCATTAGTCAGGGATAAATATAGGATATTAGGGTAGAGGAATGCATCTGAATGGGTGCTCTTCGGAGGATCGGTGTGGCCTTGTTGGGCTGATGGGCCTATTTCCATGCTGTAGGGATTCTATATATAAAAAAAATCTGTAAAGAAAGGCTGAGGGACTTGAGGCTAGGGAGAAGAAGGGTGAGAGGTGACTTAATTGAGACATAAGAGTAACAGAGAGTCACATAGGTTGGACAGTGAGAGCCTTTGTTCCTCCAATGGCGATGGCTAGCGCAGCGGACATAGGTTTAAATTGAGGGGTGATAGATATAGGACAGATGTCAGAAGTAGTTTCTTTACTCAGAGTTGCAGGGGCATGGAACGCACTGTTTGTAACAGTAGTAGACTCGCCAGCTTTAAGGGCATTTAAATGGTCATTGGAAAGTCATATGGACAAAAATGGAATAGTGTAGGTTAGATGGGCTTCAGATTGGTTCCACAGGTCGATGCAACATTGAGGGCTGAAGGGCCTGTACTGCACTGAAATATTCTATGTTTTAGTGCTGGCTGCTGCTGCTTTTGATGGGATTAAGAGTTTCTGTCTGGTCTGCTTGCTTAATTAAGAGGTATTAGTCCTTTTGTCTTTTAAAGTAGTAAATGTTAGCAAAAATACTAGGCCTATATGCTCTAAATAAATTAGAAATTGTAGCTGTATTTAATAAAATATATTAACTGATTACCACAGCTGGGCTGTAAATGTGTTTACTATTTGCCTGTGTGAATTTCATTCATTCGTGCAATTTCATGGAAACCTGTTTTGTCAGTTAGTTTCTTAAAGGGATAATGGCCCAGTTAAAAGATATCTACTCTGTTTGGTGTTCCATAATCTATTCAGATGCAGGAGATGGTTGGTAAGCATGATTAATATTATAATGTTTCTTGGAGACTTAATGGGAGTAGCATTTTTTTTTAACAATATTGACACCTATTTGGAGGTAGCTAAGTCTAAACACTGCTTGTAGCAAAAGCTAATAAGATGTGAAATTGCAGTTATGGGTTTGAAAGGGTTGTTTTGATTAGAAAGAATTTTTTAAATTTGGTCTATTTTATGACATTTAAAATGGACTACAAAACCACGGATTTATGAATGAATGAAACTGCTATAGTAAATATTCCTGAGATGCTGCCTAACCTGCTGTGCTTTGACCAGCAACACATTTGCAGCAGCGATAGTAAATAACAGATTAGTAAATGATTATGAATGAATGAACAGGAACCCAGTATTAATGAATATAGTGAGCTGGTGAGTGAGTTAGTAAAGATAATCTAAAACGTAACATCTCACAATAGGATCCAGCTGTCAGGCTGGTGAATTTTTGGAAATATCTACTCCTGAGGGCTGTGGAAGCTCAGTTTTTAAGCTCAGTGTTTATGGGATAGTGTGGATAAAAAGTATAATAGTGTTTAGTTATTCATGTTCATATTAAATCCCAGCTGCTCAATAGGCTGAATGGCCACCTCCTCCTGTGTTCCTATTTTCCTATAAGTAAGCAATTGATCTTGCTATCACCAAAGTTGCTCCCATGAAATCAGATGGTGAATAACTCACATACTGAAGTCAGCAGAAGTCCACATGGGTTGAATATTGTTTGCACAGTAAAGTTTTTAAAAAGTCTGTATTTTGGAATGATTTTTAAAAGCAATTTGTTCTGAATAGTGTAGTGAAATGTCAAATTGAATCAAGAAAATGTTTGTGTTTATAGGAGATTGTCAAATAAATTTTGTAGTCAGTTGGAAACCGTTTGAGACCAAATAATTTTGGAAGCTATTCTGTCACTGCATAATTGGTAACAAGACACCATTGTCAAAGGATTACTTAATTTATCTATTTTCTAAAGTGTGGTATGGTATTAGGCAGCTAGTAAAAACCAGCTTATAATGAGATACTATCAATTTGAAGATTAGGTTTAAAACATTGATTATATGCAAAAAATAGTTTAAAAACTGAATATGACTATCAAACCACTGCATGTCTTATCACAAGTTCCATCTGACACAATGGTTGAATTTGTTTTCTTGGCACTTAGGGTCATTTGATCCACGTTTGACTCACTTGTGTTTTGTAGCATACCAGTTGCTCATGATGAATGTCAGCCTATATGCTTTGATTTCAGATCAATTTAATTGTGTATAATAATTAACAAATTATTCTTGTAGCTACTGATATCAATTTGATTTTCCCAATTTACACAAGATTGTGTAAAACTGTAAGACATAAGAGCAAAAGTAGACCATTCAGCCCATCTAGTCTGCTCGACCATTCAGCCCATCTAGTCTGCTCAACCATTCAGTAAGATTATGACTGATGATAATCCTCAATTCTGTTTTCCTGATTTATCTCCATAACCATTGATTCTCTTGCTGATTATCCACCTTACCAAGTGGTAATTTTGATTTGATTGTGCATTATCTGTATTTTATATGCTGTGACAGCAAAGGACAGAGTTTGTCAATATTGTTTAAAAAAAGCACAGGTCAAAGGGGGAAAATAGTAAAAAGGAAAAATGTAATAGTTCTTTCTTTAGGATATAAAGTAAATCAACAAATGGAGGTTAATAGTATATTAGAGCCATTATAGAGACATAATTACAAGGAAATCAAATTGGGAACTAAATATTCGGGGTATGTAATTTCAAACAGGAAGGGTGGTAGCAAAGCAATAGAATAAGTGTGATAGCAAGAAATAATTTTAGATTGGAGAATGTTGTATCCTTATAGTCAGAGGTAAACAAATGTAAGTGGGAGAAGACACTGGGAGGAGTCAATAGGATCCCTAACAATCTGTGAGACAGAGAATAAATCAGGAGCTAATAAAGGCATGTTCTTTGGATTAACAAAAAGTGCATTAATCATGGATGACTTCAATCTTGTGTAAATTGGGAAAATCAAATTGATATGAGTAACTACAGGAATAATTTGTACAGTGCATTCAGGACAGTTTCTTAGAACAATATGTTGTGGATCCAATGAACAATCAGGCTATTTTGGATCTGGTAACACAGCCCTTCTCCAGAATTTCTTCATTGTCCAACTCAGTATGACTTCCCTTACTATTACACTTATATCAATCTTATCTTAGCTGGAGCAAGTCTATCAATGGCAATGCTTACCATGATACCCTCTGGAATCTTCCAAGGATCTATCTGTGGTTTCCTCCTTTTTGTCATAAGCTAGATTGTTTATTTTTAATATTTTCTCATAAATCTGGGCATAACTGTCAAGGCTGGTATTTGTTGCCCATCCCTAAATGAGGTTGAATTGAGTTTCAGCAGGTAGTTAAGAGACAACCACTTTACTGTGCATCTGGATTGAATACAGATCAAACCAGTTAAGGGTGGCAGATTTCCTTCTTCCCTAAAAGACCTTAATAAGCCACTTGAGTCTTTATGACAATCAACAGTAGTTTCATAGTTGCCACAACACAGATTAATTTTTAACTCCAGAGTCTTACTAATGAATGGAATTGAATTTCCACCATCTGCCGAGTCGGGATTTGAACTTGTATCCCCAGAACATTAACTTATGTCTCCGGATTAGTAGTAACAGCACCCCACCTTGATTGCTCATCCAACAGCTACTGTTGAATTAAGATGAGAATTCCACAAACACTTTGACCATAAGTCCTGCAATTGAGAGTTCCTGGTCGATCAAATGCCCACCCGCACTCTAGACAGCAATGGTGGCCACTGTTCAGACTGCCTCCAGACCTAAGTCATAAGGTTGATTAAAGGGGTGAGACTAGGCAAGAAGGCCATGATGAATGGGGTCTGAGGTAGATTGGTGAGGCAGCAAGGAAACAAGAACCAAAAACAGAATTGCTGGAGAAATTCAGCAGATCTGGCAGCATCTATGGAGAGAGAAGCAGAGTTAATGTTTCAAATCCAGTTACCTTTCTACAGAATGTGATTTTCGTGAGGTTTTATTGTCCCATTGCGCTGCTGCTTAAAACCTGGGAAGTAATCAAAACAAATTTGGGTTAATTCATTGCTTCTCAGAAAACCCATACATACAGAATATGTACAATAGCATGAATTGATGTTTGGAAAGGAAAGATGCCTTTTATTCTTGTATTTTATTTTGGAACATTTTGTTTTGCTGCAATATGAGCAGTTGAGAATATTTTGTGCATCAAAATATATTTTCTCAACATGGACTAATTCGAGCAGAAAGATAGACTTCAGAAAACAAAACCCTAATTAAGTTACATCTTAATAGCAATTATGTAGATTTTTTTTAAAAGGGAACATTGCAAAAAAATCTTCGCCGGCCTTTTTATTATAGGCAGAGAGGTATTGGGCATTAAGGAATCATTGAGTCAAACAGCATAGAGACAGACCTTCAGTCTAAATCGTCCATGCCGATCAGGTTTCCCAAACTAAACCACTCCCATTTGCCCACGTTTGGCCCATGTCCCTCTAAACCTTTCCTGTTCATGTCCAAATGTCTTTTAAGTGTTGTAACTGTACCTGCATCTACTAATTCCTCTGGCAGTTTATTCCATGTACACACCACCCTCTGTGTGAAAACTTCGTCTATTAGGACCCTTTAAATCTTTCCCCTCTCACCTTAAATCTATGCAGTCTAGATTTGAATTCCCCTATCCGAGGGAGAAGACATTTGCTGTTTACCTGTCATGATTTTATAATCTGCTTTTCAGGTCACCCCTCAACCTCCTATGCTTCAGGCAAAAAAGTCCCAAACTATCCAGCCTATCATTATAACTCAAATCCTCTAGTCCCAGTAACACCCTTGTGCAGATAAGATTTACAATTTCCAATTTAATGCTATCCTTCCTATAGCAGGGTGACTAGAACTATACTCCAGCCTCCAAAAGTGGTTTCACCCATGTCCTCTACAGCCACGACATGACGTCCCAACTCCTATACTTTAATCTCTGACCAATGAAGACAAACGTACAAACGTACAAATTCCACCTTCATGACCCTGTCAACCTATGGTGTCACTTTCATTGGAACTATGTACCTGAATCCCTACACCTCTTTTTAACAGCATTCCCAAGGGCCCTACCAATAACTGTACAAGTCCTGCCCTTGTTTGTCTTATCAAAATGCAATACCTTGTATTTATCAAAATTCAACTCTTATCTGTAGCTCCTCAGCCCACTGGCCCAGCTGATCAAGATTCCATTGTACTCTCAGATAACATTATTCAGTGTCCACTGTACCACCACTTTTGGTGTCATCTGCAAACTTATTAACCATGTTTCCTATGTTCTCATTAAAATCATTTATATAAATGACAAACAACAGTGGACCCAGCACCGCTCCCTGCGGAGCATCACAGGTCTCAGGCCTCCAGTCTAAAAAACAATCCTCTCCCACCACCCTCTGTCTCCTACCATTAAAGCCAGTTCTGTACCAATTGGCTAGCTCTCCCTAGATCCCATTTGATCCAACTTTACTAACCAGTCTACCATGAAGAACCTTGTCAAAGGCCTTACTAAAGTTCATGTAGCCAATGTCTACCTCTCTCCCTCGTCTATCTTGTTAATTACGTCCTCAAAAAAACTCAATCAAGATTTACAATATAGGATTTAAGGAAGCCGTTGGACTTGGTATTGATGGAAAAGGTGGCCTTGTAGGTTGGGAATGGGATTAGAAGCAATGTTGAGTTGGGGCGGGATTGTTGGCAGATATCCATCAAAATTGGGAGTGGCAATTATGTATTGTATGATGAAATATAACGTATTTCTGAGAGTTTGGATTTCAAATCAGTGGGATCTGGGTGTTGATTGCTTTTTGTAAAGGGTTTCCTTAAAAAAAGGAAATCAAGGTCAGAGTCTTTTTGAGAATACTAATGTAATCCATTGGGTGACTCAGAGATGGTATCTGCAAACCCCTGGAGTGCTAATGGAAGAGTGTTGATATTGTGGGATTTATATAGGTATTAACTTTCTTTTGGTTTAGAATAATATAGGATTGGGTTTGGCTGAGGGAAAAACTCCGAGATTGAAGCGTTTAGTGCAGGTTTGGATTGCAACACCTAGGGTCAAAAGTAAAATTCTATTCTCGAAGAGTTCAGGTCAAATTCATTTACTTCCATGTAAAGATTCAGATTGTGAAGTTTCCAGACTTGGAGTGTTTGATTAAAAATTAGTAAATTACTTATTGGAAGTTAGCGGCAAGATGGTTCAGTGGTTAGCACTGCTGCCTCACAGCGCCAGAGGGTCTGGGTGGATGCTCTTCGGAAGTTCGGTATGGATTCAATAGGCCAAATGGCTTGCTTCCACACTGTGTACGGATTCTATGAATCAAGAAAATCTGAACTTTTTGCTGTGCGAGTAATCTTGTCAGGAGACCTAACTGTTCACAGGATGTAACTGAGGAGAAGCAGTTCAATCAAATGTAAAGATTTGATATGGATTTTTTTTTGTAGGATTTGAATCACTATAGGGTAGTAATATTGGGGGAAAAAAATAGATTTTCTTTTGCTGTCTGTTTTAAAATCTTTCAAAATGTGTCCTATATTTGCTTTATTTCAATTTTATTATTTTCTTTTCTGATACAATATTATATCATTTGACTATCCATGAGCAACACAACAGGAAAACGGCTAATATCCATGACTCTGAATTTTGGTTAGAGTACTGTTCTGATCACGTCACTACAGGAAGGATTACACTCCTTACAGCCCTACCATTCACCATGAAACTCCTATCTTGATTTGACTTTCCAAAATGCAAGACGTCACATTTATTTGTATTAAACTAAATTTGTCATTTCTCAGCCCAGTTGATCAAGATCCTGCTGTAATTTCTGAAACTTTTTTTTTCGCTCTGTGATACTGCCTATTTTAGTGTCATCTGCAAACTTACTAATCATGCCTTGTACGCTCTCATCCAAATTATTGATAGACATAACAAACAGCATTGGGTCTAGCAGCAACCCCTGAGGCACATCAGTAGTCACATGCCTCTAGTCCAATAAGCATCCTTCCACTATTACCTCCTGCTTCCTACCATCAAGCCAATTGTGTACCCAATTTGCCAACTCCCCCTGGTTTCCATGTAATCTAATCTTCCAGAGCAGCATACCATGTGGAACCTTATCAAAGACCTTACTGAAATTCATATATACTGTGTGTACTGCCCTACCCTCATTAATGTTCCTGGTCACTTCATCAAAGAACTTGAACAAATTTGTGAGGCATGATCCTCCACACACAGTCATGCTGATTACTCTTAATCAAACCATGTCTTTTCAAATGCATGTATATCTTATCCCTCAGAACCTTCTCAAGTAACTTGCCAACCACAGAGTTAAATTCTACTTGTCTATAGTTCCTAAGTTTTTCTTTGCAGCCTATCTTGAATAAGGGCACAACATTCGCTTTCCTCCGGTCTCCCAGAACCTTACCTGTGGCTAACGATGATATAAATGTATCAGCCAGGGCCCCCGCAGTTTCTTCACTAGCCTTTTGATGGGTTCTTAGATATATCTGGGTAAAAACAATGACTGCAGATTTTACTGCTCCTCGGCTGCTGCCTGAACTGCTATGCTTTTCCAGCACCACTCTAATCTAAACTCTTAGATATATCTGGTCAGGACTAGGAATTTTAGCCATTTTCATACATTCTAATACATCCAGCACCACCTCTACTATGATATGGACCGTCCCAAGATATCACCATTAACTTTCCCAAGTTTTCACGTCTTCCTTCAAGGTAAACACGGAGGAGAAATATTCATTGTTAATTGTGGAGTTTTGACATTTTGAAGAGAGCAGGGAGCTCATTAAGAAAAAGCAATTTTTTAAAACTAGCCAATCTAACAAAGCGTGTTTTGCTTTAGTGGAAGTAATTATTCAGAGTTAACTGCAAATTATTTGTGTGTTGTGATTTAGCAATGATTATTTGAATGTATCAATCATGAATACTAATGATAAATTGTGGCTTTTGGTTGTTTGTCAAGGGGACATTATTTTCAACTGTCACTACCCAGATCTGCCTCCAGATTTCATCTTTGGAGAAGATGTGGATTTTCTGCCTGAACCCACAATGCTGCATGTGAGTTTGATTTAAAATTATAATGAACTGAATCTTGCTTATAGCACAATAGATTTGGAATATCGACTGAATAAGCTGACATCAGCAGAACCTTGATGCTTCCATGTGATCCTTATTTGAAATTATGCCAGTACGTATGAAATCTATTACCATTTAAAACTGTATGATTTTGCAATTTTAATGCAGAATTTCTTGTATGTGAGAAAGTATGTTTTAAAGGAGCTTTTCTCCATTCTGTCATATGTAACTTTATTAATCAATGTCTGCGTACCAACATGGTTTGACAAAGTAATACTAGGTTTGCCTACATTTTCATTCTGTGTACCTCCATGAAAAATTTGAAGAAGGGTAACTGGACCCGAAACATAATTCTTATTTCTCTCCACAGATGCTGCCAGTGCTATTGTGCTTTTGTAGCAATTTCTGTTCTAGTTTTTGCCTCCTATGAAAGATTCTGCTTTTGCTTCGATTAGTTATGTCTAAAGTAAAACTTGTTAATTGAATTGCAGCTCAAGTAATGCTGTAGTGATCACGTCACTAGGCTAGTAATCCAGTGACAGCAAGTTAATGTTGAGCAGTAAGCTTTTGTGAGAGTGGTTGGGGGAGAGCACATCCTGAGTGAGAAATGGCCAGAGTGAGTGCGTGTTTCTGAAAATTTGGTGCAGAGGGAAGATGTGCTTTTTGCCTTTCTTTTTTGTAGTTTATAGTTTGTAAGGACTCTTATTCTTTTGTCACAAGGACCAGGGAATAAGAACCCTAGAGTTATTGGTATTATTTAATATTAAGCATCTTCCAAAAAGTTGATTTTGTTTTTGAAGGTGATGAATCCTGCTAGGAGAGCTAAAAGCCATTGTATGCTTTTCCTGCTCTGTGTAAGAAGCTGGGAACATTTTCCAGTGCCACAGACCAGCCTGTGTGCAGGAAGTGACTCCAGCTGAACTCCTGGAAGCCATGGGTTTGGAGCTGGAGCAATGGCTGGGGATGCTCTGGAAAATCGGCAAGGTGGAGAGTATAATGGATAGCACGTATTGAAAGATGTGCACACCCCAGGCTAATACTCCACAGGCAGGAAGGGGATGGATGACTGTCAGCAAGAGAAAAGGAATAGGCAGGTAATGCAGGAGTCTCCTGTGACTATTCCCCTGCAAAACAGCTCTATCACTTTGGATCCTACTGAAATGACTGACCCTCTCATGTGGGGGAGGATGAAGCAGCAACAGCCAAATTTGTTACACTGTAGTTGGGGAGAAGCTTTTAAGAAAAGTGGGCATGCAATAGTTATAGAGGATTCAATTAAAAGAAATAGGCATGCATTTCAGTAGCCACAAATGAAATTCCAGGATGGTATGCTGCCTCCCTGATTCCAGAGTCAAGGATGTCCCAAGGCAGCTACAGCCTTTCTGGAGGGGAAGGTGAACAGTCAGTGGTTGTGGTGCACATTGGCACAAACGACATAGGTTTAAAACAAAAAGGTGACTTGCTAAAAGCAGAATGTCAGTGTTAGGAAGTCAGTTGAAAAGTAGGATCTCGAGTTAGTGATCTCAGGTTTGCATCAGTGTTAATACTAGTCAGTGATTTTATTTTATTATTGTCACATATACCGTGATGCAGTGAAAAGTGTTGTTTTGCATGCTACCCAGGCACATCATATCATACATAAGTACATTTGAGTAATAGAACAGAATGAAGAATATCATGTTACAGCTACAGAGAAGGTGCAAAGAAAGATTAGCTCTAACATTTGAGAGGAAACATTCAAAAGTCTGAAGCAGCAAGAAAGAAGCTGAATCTGGAAGTATGTATTTTCAAACTTTTGTATCCTCTGCCTGACTGAAGAGGGTGGAAGAGATGGAAGGGATCTTCGATATGCTGGCAACTTTGTCAAGGCAGTGGGATTTATAGATGGAGTCAATTGAAAGAAGGCTGGTTTGTAAGGTGGACTGGGTTGTGTTCACAACTCTCTGAAATTTCTTGCAGTTTTGGAATGAGCATACCAACCTCTGGTGCATCCAGATAGGATGCTTTCTATGGTACAACTATAAAAATACACAGAACCGCACCCCCCCACCCACCCACCCACCCACCCAGTGGGAATTGCATTAAACAGGGAATTGGAAATGCATGAAATAAAGAAGCATCTGGAATTTTGGGTGACTTGGACCTGCATATAGATTGGGAAATAAAATTAATAACAATACTATAAAATAAGAATTTCTGGAGTGAATACAGGGTAGTTTTCTGGACCAATGCGTTGAAGAACCAACTAGAAAATACCCTGGACTGGGTATTGTGAAATGAGAAACAAATAATATAATTGTTTGTAGTCCCTTGGGGATGAGCAAATGTAATATGAAAGAATTCTTCTTCTTGATGGAGAGTGATGTAGTTGATTCTGAGATCAGGGTTCTGAATCTAAATAGTCTGAGACACGAGTTGGCTAAATTAGTTTAGGAAGCATTACTTAAAGGGGTGATGTTGGAAAGGCAATTGCTGACTGGTGGTGAGGTCCTGATAACTAAAAGTTCAGTCTTCTAAAATTTCTTCCTTTGTAAACACTTGAAATTTAACCTCTATTACAGACTTGGTAAGAAAGTAGCAGTGTGGGCTATTATGAGCTAAAAGCTAGTTCCACCTGACAGTTGTAGATTCCAGCAGGAAGCAAAGATCTGTAAGAGCTTTACCCCTTAGAGATTTGACTAGAAATCTTAACATTTTGGAGCATAGCTTGTGACAAATAATTTTAATCTGAGAACCAATTACATTTTTAAAAGAGCAAAATTGGACAGAAGAGTTTGGCATCCAGGAGAATCTGACACAACTAATCAACAGATGAAGCTTTGAGCTTAACATTCCTAAGAGACCATATTTGTTGGAATTATTTGTAAGTCTTTGTCAGATTTATTACAGTTGAAAATTTTTTGGGTAAAGCAGTTCAGGATATGCTGAACTGGATCTAAGGACCGATATAGCTTATGATGAACATGCCCTTGAAGCTGTGCAGTTATGGCACAATGTTCTACATATGTTTCAGCATGCCTATTGCAGGCACTGATATCTGGTTGTTCTTGGTGGTCACTGCTCTACGATTGTGAGCAGTGTTCCATCTAATTTTCTTAGCGACTGCATGGGTCTCTGAGGCCCCTCTGTGGCAGCGACTGCTTGCAGTCAGCATGCTGAAACTTATGACCATATGTGGAACAACATGCTGCAACTGTGCAGCTTCAAGGGAATGTTGATTGTAAGCTTTTATCAGCCGTTTGATCCTATCAAGGACAGAGGAATGGTGGCAGCATACTTCTACCCACACGTGTTACTTTCCCTTCAAAATAAAAGATCCAAAAATTCTTAAACTGTTGTTGACAAAGACAATGCCTGTTTCTAATGCCAAATGTTTTGTGTGCTGCTTTTTAAAAATGGTTTCTTGATTTGAGAGATCACATCCATTTCCTACAATACAATTGAATCCAATATTGCTGCTGTCCTTCATTTTCTGAGCTCTGTTAATTTCTTATTTACAGCAAACACAGTTTACAGTTTTCGTCCCCATATTTCAAAGTAATTACTGGCATTAGAGGATACCCATGTCCCACAAATGAATTTAAAAGAAAAAGTAGTTAAAAAAAGAGATTCACTAGGCTGTTTCCTGGGATGACGAGGTTGACCAAGAATGACTAAGCAGATTATGCCTTTACTCATTAGAGTTTGGAGGGGTAGGTGTGATCTTTATTGAAATTTGCAAGAATCTGATGGATCCTGAGAGTGTACATGTTGAAAATGTTTCATGGGGGAGTCTTGAACTTGGAGACCTGGTTACAGAATAAGGAGAAATTGATCTAAATCTGAAATGCAAAAGGAATTTCTTCCTGGAGGGTAATGAATCTCGGGAAGCTAATTTTGTGACTGGTTTCTTTTCAGATTTGGAGAAATTTACTTTTTAGTTCACTGTGTATGGAATGAAAAATTGTTACCTATGTTGCGATAATAATATGCTCCAATGAAGTTTATTAAAATAGTTCAAATCTAGCCAGTAGCTCATGTTTCTGGGTTTTTTGTGAAGCAAGCAGGTCCAATTTTCAAATATTTCATGTGTGGTGAATCATTGCTCGTGACAATGACTTTACTCGGCTGACATATTTGAATGGCCAAATAAGGGAAGAAGTGACTGTATGAACATAGAACTATTGTTTTGCAAATGTCACTCAAACCTCCAATTCGAATTTACCATTGATACTATACAGGCAGGGAAAATTATGGTATTTGCAAGGAACTAATGTAAACAATTTTGAACTTTCCAAGAAATGTTATTCTGTTTGGCAAGTTGATATTTAAACTGATTTTAAATGATGCAAATTGCTTGCAACATTGTATAGTTTTGCAAGATAATTTTACGTTGAATAAAATTGCTGAGTTGATTATCTAATTTTTGTTTCTCTCCTTTTTATCCTTTTACAGCTTGTGAAGCAATTGAAATAACGTTTTGAGCTCAAAATAGCAATTTCTGAAATAGAAATTTGTCAAGTACAGAAACGTGTTTATCACAGAAATTCTGTATTGAATTTTTTCTTAAATGCACAAAGAGGCGGAAGGAAGATAATTGTGTATAGGGGTCACATTCTATGCTCCGCATCACCAACCTGCGAAATTATGGCAGTAGTGAGCAATATTAATTGCATATTTTACCTTGTCATACAGATTGCAGTATATTTGTGCCATATATTGCTGAAAACCCAAAACAGTAGTTCAGCAATCTTAGTGATGCATCTTGGACCTCGTGGAAATTGCTGTTGAATAGAGCATATCACATATGCATAAATAAATGCATTTCATCTTTTACTGTTTACCAGTTTATATGTTTTGCCATCACATAACGGTGGCACAGTGGTTAGCACTGCTGCCTCTGAGCACCAGAGACCCGGGTTCAATTCCTGCCTCAGGCTACTGACTGTGTGGAGTTTGCACATTCTCCCCGTGTCTGCGTGGGTTTCCTCCAGGTGCTCCGGTTTCTTCCCACAGTCCAAAGATGTTCAGGTCAGGTGAATTGACCATGCTAAATTGTCCGTAGTGTTGGGTGAAGGGGTAAATGTAGGGGTATGGGTGGGTTGCGCTTTGGCAGGTCAGTGTGGACTTGTTGGGCCGAAGGGCCTGTTTCCAAACTGTAAGTAATCCAAAAAATTTTTAAAATAAGGCATACGTGATTTATATCTTTGGGAAATCTTGAAATTTGTGTACAGTCTCAACATTTTTAATATGGAAACAAAGGACTTCTTTATTTTTGTAGAAAAAAATGTTAAAGCAAAACCTTTTTGAGCCTGCTCAGCCATTTAGTGAGATTGTGGCTAATCTAGCTCAAAACCATTTTTATTACACTATCCCTGTATTCCTTAATGTCTTAATATGTAAATTTGTATTAATTCAGTCTTGAAAGCATTCAAATACAGTGTTTCCAGACTTCTGGGGCAGAGAATTCCAAATATCCATCAATTTCTGAGTGAAGGAATTCCTCTTCATGTCAGTACTAAATGGTCAACACCTTATTCTGAGACTCTGTCCCCTAGTTCTAGACCCTCCCAGTCAGGGGAATAAACCTGCCTGTATATATCCTGTACAATATTTGCATGTTTGAAAGTGATCACCTCTACTGTGATCTTTGAAGAACAGAATCTAGTCTGTTTAATCTTTCTTCTATGGGCAAATCCTGCACCCCAGAAAGTAGTTCAGTGTGTTAAGTGCACTCTCCTAGCGTTGAGCAGATCTTTCCTTGCGTAAGGATATCAAAACTCCATGTGCTAGCCCAAAATGAGACTGACTGAGACTGCACAGAATGCAATAAGACTGTGTAATTCTTATAGTCAAATCTTCTTGAAGGCCAACATTCAATTTGCCTTTGTAATTGATTTCAGAATTAATGTTCATTGTGTTGTGTTCAAGGCTATGGAAATGCCTTTCAAGTTGAACATTTCCTAGCCCCTCATTATTGATTAAATACTCTGTATTTCTTTTTTCTTCTTTACAAAGTAAATAACCTCACTTTCCTTCATATTGCATTCCATCTGCCCAATTTGGACCCATTTGCTTTGCCTTTTCATGTCTTGATGCGTCTTTCCACCCACCTCTGAAATCTTAACTTCCATCTAGTTTTGTGCCATGTGTAAACAACCTCTTTTTGGGCAATCCCTCAAGATAGAGGCAGATATTCCTTCCCCACCTTCTGTTGTGGGGCCTGAAGTAACTAAATACTCTAAGACTCTACTGGCAAACCTTGTCAGAGCTGGACCAGTCTTTTAAATGGATAGTCAGTTTTCTACAGACTCCTTCCTTTTCTATGTTGGGCTAAGAATTCCTTTGAGTTACTGCTAATGTATTGTTTTCAGTGAGGCTTTGAGGGTGTCTCCGAAGTATTTCCTCTGCCCTCCCCATAACTACTTGCTGTGAGGAAATTTAGAGTGCAAGTTCAATTGTGCAGTTTTGTCAGTCTGCCTATTACACTGATTAACCGTAACCCAGTGCCTCGATAATGCTGAATTTAGGCCTGAGAGGGGAAACTGATATTGGAGTGTGTGTCATGCTGGTGGATTTGCACAATTCTTGTGGAGATATCACTGGTGATATTTCAGGTGATTGCCGTGCATTGCTCACATCTTCAACGCATACAGTAATGCTAGTAACATTGAGTTATACACAATAGCTTGGCGCAGGTTTGCAAACTTGGAAGTTTGTGAATACCTGTGACCCAAGCACTGGTCCTTGCAGTAACCCATTGTCACAGCCTGCCAACCTGAAAATGTCCCTTATTCTTGGTTTCTAGAATTATCATCACATAATCCCTATAGTGTGAAAACAGGGTATTTGGTCCAACAAGTCCACACCGACCTTCCGAAGAACAACCCACCCAAACTCATTCCCCCTACCCTATAGCTGTACATTTTGCCCCTGATTAATGCTGCTAACTTACACATCCCTGAACACTATGGGCAATTTAGCATTGCCAATTCATCTAACCTGCACATCTTTGGACTGCGAGAAGAAACCGGAATACCCGGTAGAAACCCACACAGACACTGGGAAATGAGCAAACTCCACATAGACAGTCACCCAAGGCTGTAATCAAACCTGGATCATTGGCATTATGAGGCAGTAGTGCTAACCACTGAGCCATCGTGCCGCCCATTTTGTCCATTATCTGTTCTCAATCGTACTGTTATAAAAAAGAATTTGATCATATTATTTCACATGGTTCTAATGTTCTAACAAAAATATGATTTTAGTTTTTAGTTCTGTGAAGATATGACCTGGTTTATGCAAAGGATCAGAAAGTCAATCATTAAGTTCAAAAAAATCATATATGAGGTGTCAGCTAAATGACCTTGAGGGAAAATTGTTGGAAGTGTTTGCTGACTCCATTTTTCTAGAGAGAGAGAAAAAAATGGAGCCAGAAGTAAGTTAATGCAAGGAGAAAAGGTTCATAAGAGTAGAGTGTTATTAGCGGTCTACAGTTAGAGCTGGAGATAAATTGAGGTGCTTAGATGTGTGGAGGAAGGGATGGCCTAATGGTGTTATCACGAGACTATTTATCCAGAGACCCAGCTAAAGTTATAGGGACTCGTGTTCAAATCTTGCCATGACAAATGGTGAAATTTGAATTCAATAAGTACCTGGTGTCTAGTGATGACCGTGAAACTGGTGTTGATTGTCACAAAAATCCATCTGGTTCATTAATGTTCTTCAGTGAAGGAAACTGCCATCCTTACCTGCTCTAGCCTACATGTGACTCTGGACCCACAACAATATAGTTGATTCTTATTTGTTTGCTGGGCAATTTGGGATGAGTAATAAATGCTGGTCTGGCCAGTGACGTCCACACCATGTGAATGAATTCAAAAAAGAAATCAGTGAGAATAAAGTAGACTTTGGCAATATCAAAGAAGAAGACATCCTACAAGATTGTTGAAGACATAAGTTTAGGGAACCCATTGTAAGTAATTGAGCTGATTTAGTTTAGCTTGAATGAAAGCAAAACAATGGATGCTGGAAATCTGAGACAAAAACAAACTTCTGGAGAAACTCAGCAGGTCTGTCAGCATCTGTGGGCAGAGAACCAGAGTTGATGTATGACTTCTCTTCATTCTATCAAGCCAGTTTGTGCATTGGATCAGACTTTTCCAATGTTGCTGTCAGCTGGGATCATCATAATGTCAGTATATACCCACTGCAATTAATGTATTCTAATTTTGTTTTCTAATCTCTCTTTATCAACAGCTTTCTTATCCATTCTGCTAATTACATCATCTTCTAAAACTTACAATTAATTTGTTAATTATGAGTTCCCTTTCATAAATCTGTATTCACCCTACCCAATCTGAAAGGACCAAGAGCAGCTGATACATGGGAACACCACTACTTGCAAGTTCCTTTCCAAGCCACTCACCATTCCACTAACCTGGAAATATTTTCCCATTCCTTCAGTGTCTCTAGGTAAAAATCTTGGAATTGCACCAAACGGTATTGTGGGTTTATTTAAAGAATATGGACTGCAGCAATTCAAAAAGGCAGCTCCTCATCATCATCAAGGATAATTAGGAATGGGCAATGTACGCTGGCCCAGCCAGTGACACTACGGTTCAACAAGTGAATAAACAGGATCAAATGATATTTATGCTTAGAGGCAGAAGATGTGACTGTGATATTGAATGAAAACTTTGCATCTGCCTTTACTCATAAGGAGATTCCACCTCTCCACAAAGCATGCTAGCAGAACCAAAGTTTGGTTAGAGACACATTGTCAAGATTTCAACTATTTCTACCTCCTGTAACATTGCTCACTTTCACCTCTGGCTCAGCTCATCAGCTGCTGAAATCCTCATTCATTTACCTTTAGTCTCAGCTATCTCATGCATTCCTGACTGGCATCTTGTTTCTTACCCTCTGCAAACTTGAGATTCTTCAGAATTCTGTCCGTATTTTAAATTGCACCGTCCCATTGCCCGTTCACACCCATGGTTTGCTGACCTTCATTGGCTCAAAGTTGAGCAACGTTTTGATTTTCATCCTGGTTTCCTGCAAGGCCTTGCCCCTTTATAAACTCCTCCAGTGTCACAACTTTGAGACATCTGCACTCATCTGTTTTTGGCTTTGAGTCAATTCTCAATTATACTTTCTCCACTATTGGTGGTTGTACCTTCAGTGCTTGGGCCCCAAGAAATACCCCTCTGTCTCTGTAACTTACTTTCCTCCTTTGTAAAATACTTAAAACCTACCTCTTATCAAGCTTTTGGTCTTTAAACCTCCTCTCTTTTTATGCGTCTCATTTTGATACTTTGCTTTAGAATGTTGCTCTGCATTTCCTTGGGCTATTCTATTCATGTGAAAGTTGCCACCTTGTTAAAACAAAAAAGTTATTGAAAGCACAACAAAGTTGACCAGAATGTCAATTTGATAGATAAAATAGGAAAGAAAGGCACAAGCAGGATTTTAAAATAATTTTTGGGGTGTTTTCTTTCTTCCGAATAAGTCATTGGTAAAATATCTCTGTGTAAGACTAAAATTCAGTAGATTACATTTATGAAGACAGGAACACTTTACCAAACAATGTGGGTGGGTGATGCAATATAATTAATTCTCAACACAGTAATAAGGTTTTATATTACCAAGATTAGTCCGCAACCACAGCAGCAATTGTTTCTGTTCCAGTCAGCGAAACAATGGAATTCCTTTTTTGTAACCTATTGAGTGGTGTTGCATGATGGTTTTTTTTGTTTGGATGAGATGATGCTAGACAAGATGCTTATAATTTAGAATGATGTAATCTTCCAGGAATAGCATTGACTGCCTTTCCCTGAAAGGGACAATGTTGTTTTTGTTTCTTTAGATGCCCAGATTAACTGAATGTAGTCGTTGGAGGTCAAAATGTGTGAAGACAGAAATTGGCTATTGCAAGTAGGTTTGAGTGTCACAGTGTGTAGGCAGTAATGTGCTTTTGAAACATCAAAAGACAATGGATTCATTGCATATTGGCAACAGTTATGTATCTATTACGGTAAAACAGTACCCGGTGTTTAAAATAAACTAAGAAAAGATCAAAATAACTGAGTACCCTTGAATAAACTAATTTATTGTGCTTACTTTATTTTTGAGTGATTTGTCAGTGTTTGCATTGATGGGAATTCAGTACCATTTTGAAACTCTTCAGATACTGAAGCAATTCATGTCCAAATGCAGGATCCTGGGTGTTACCATTGACCAGAAACTACAAAAGATTCAAGAGCAGGCCAGAGGCTAGGAATCTTGCAGCAAATAATTGCCCCCCACCCCACTCCCCGGATTCCCATTATTTGCAATCTACAGGTCACAGGTCAGTAATGTGATGAAATACTCCCCACCTGCCTGGATGAGTGCAGTTCAAAAAACACTCAAGCTTGATACCATCCAGGACAAGCTATTCATTTGATAGGCACCTTGTCTCCAAGCTCACCTTTTCCCCACTGCACATAAATCAGTATAAACCATTCACAAGATGTACTGAAGAAGTTTGTCAAGACTCCTCTGACAGCACTTTCCAAACCCACAACTGCTGTGATCTAGAAGGACAAGGGCAGCAATTACATGGGATTATCGCCACCTGTAACTTCCCCTTCAAGCTACCTACCGTCCTGACTTGAAATGCATCATTGTTTCTTTGTTGGGTGGTGTTGGGTCAATGCTGAAACTCGCTTCCTAAACAGCAACATCAGTGCCTACACCACATGGGTTTCAATGGTTCAGGAAGGTTTCCTTTGGCTTAAAGTTAATCTGATCATGTCAGGAGGTGGGAAAGAATGAGGTGAAGGAGATTTTAAGAAGCATATGCCAACTTGAAACTGCGAAAAGTTTATAATAGTAAAAATAATAATGGAGTAGTTAGGAGAACATACAGATAAAAACAAATGAGAGAGAGTTGACCTGGTTAGATTTTCTTTTGATGGTGCCTTAGAAAATAAGTGAACAAAATGTTATTATAGTGGAGCTGTGACATCAAATCATGTCGATGTGGACATATATGGAGTATGCTGGGTGGGAGGACCTGGAAAATAAAGATAGAACTCAGTTAGTCATCTTAAAATGATCTGAGGTTGTAACAGCTCTATCTGAAAGCTTACAGATCTTGTTGAAGGTTTACCATCTGTAATCTTTGCCATATTTTTTCTTCTCTATCCTAAGAGAACATCCCTTACAAATCATAGCATTGATAATGGATTCTGGCTAGATTTCCACTGAGAGTTTACTTGACCAGTGTTGTCTGTTTTGCTGTCTTCCCTCAGCTTCATGTGCCCCCTTTCTTGCCCCATCCTTTCATCCCTGCTCCATCCATCCCTCTGTACTTGTACTTTCCTTGCAATTGTGAAAATCTGTCCATGTCTAGACCTTTCAGCATTTCTCAATCCTACAAGGCCCCCATTTTTTGCAACCTCATACTTTGTTTTTGTTTTTCTTACCTTCATTTTGCTTTATCACGGTTGTTTTTCCAATCCTCTCTCTTCAATCTCTTTCTCTCTGATTTCCTCTCCTTGTCAATACCTTTCTCACTTTCACCATCACATGGAAAGCAGCACAATTATTGTTCCACCTTTTAAGCCTGGTTGACCTGTGTACTGATTTTAAGGT
Source organism: Hemiscyllium ocellatum (assembly GCF_020745735.1). Classification (NCBI taxonomy): domain Eukaryota; kingdom Metazoa; phylum Chordata; class Chondrichthyes; order Orectolobiformes; family Hemiscylliidae; genus Hemiscyllium; species Hemiscyllium ocellatum. The sequence continues at coordinate 23,693,599 of NC_083403.1, read as the reverse complement.
TGACTCTGTGTAACATCACATGATATAAATTTCATGGTAATTTGCAGAGACAATAGTCATTCCTCAAAAAAAATTCAGGCTTTTGTACATTTAGCCTAGGTCAATTGAATCTGAAGAAGAACAATAGACAATAAAGCTAAAATTGGGTTTGTGCCATCGAATCCACTTTCCTGTTTTGATTTGGAGATGCTGGTGTTGGACTGGGGTGTACAAAGTTAAAAATCACACAACACCAGGTTATAGTCCAACAGGTTTAATTGAAAGCACACTAGCTTTCAAAGCAACGCTCCTTCATCAGGTGATTCATCACAATCACCTGATGAAGGAGCATCGCTCCGAAAGCTAGTGTGCTTCCAATTAAACCTGTTGGACTATAACCTGGTGTTGTGTGATTTTTAACTTTCCTGTTTGTATTGTTGGAAAATTTAAAAGTATGGACTGGTAAAATTAAATACAGAAATTTTACACATTTTTAGACATTTGACAACTATGACATTTAATCTTCACATTGAGAGATGGGTGTCATAAAGATCATTGCTTAATCAAGCTAAAGATACCAAACTATTAATAGACTTAAAGCTGGAATTAGAGCACGGATTAGTCATCACAAATCAACTTAACCAACTGTCATGAAAATGTGCCTGATTGCACAAATGCGCTCCTGTAATGCCTATGTAACAATATAATCAACTTAACTTGAGAAAGACCAAGAAATTCCAGTGTATGGAAGATTAGTTTCTGTCAATTGCTTAGTTTTTGTCATTATGGCTCTGTTAAATATGGGATGATTTGGCTTTGAAGATTTGATGATTTTGCATTAACAACTGAGAAATGCACCTCTACCGAGCAATCATTATACTCTATTATCTTTATGACTTAAAGCCAGTTAACTTTTTATAAAGTGTCACTAGAATGGAGAAGTCCAATTGCACAGAATATATGGTGTGTATGACCAGGTAGTTGATATTAGTAGCATTGTTTGATAATATGTGTGAATTGCCCTTTGATTAGATTTATGAGATATGTTCACTGGAGACAACAGGGCATCAACTTAGCATCTTTTTTTGAAAAATGTCATCTCTGATAGTTCAACACTCCATCAAGATTATACTAAAGTCCCCACCTGGATTTTCGAAATCTATAACTATTAGATTATTCCGAAAAGGGATGACATGAACCCACAATCTTCTCATTAGAGAAAATTGCTATATCTGGACCAAAGCTGACCATTTAGTACACAGAACTCTTGAAGCCAGAAAACAGGAGACACTTCTGGTCAATTAATATGGCCTGATTTTGAACCAAGTTCCAAGGGTAAAGTGACCAACATGTAAAATGCACTCCCAGTCTGATACCCCCAAAACATTTTTAAAAGCCTGTAATGATGTTAACAGATTGTGTCGCAACTTACTGAGGTAGCACACTGGAAAATGAGCTCCAACATTCCTGGAGTCAACATGAAAGAAATACACAAAGTCCCCAAACTGCTTGATTTACAGAGTCAATTTAATCGCAAGCACGAACCAGTTTTCGTTACTTAACCAGAAATAACTTACTTTATTACAGATAATCAATTAAATTAATTCACACAAATCAAAACTCTCTAGACCCTTTATAAATTCTCCTTTACATACACAATGACAAACATAAACAGGATTTTAAAAAAAGCACATGGGCAGAGGGAAAATAGTTCCATAATCTTTGTTCTCCAGATATGATAGGTTGGTTCTTGCTGATCCAAATGTTACTTCTTGACCTTTTATTGGAATGTTTCCACTATTTTACAAAAGGCACAGAATGGCTGTTTCAAGGTCACAAATTGCACCATCTAAAGGAATGAGAAGCTTGTTCGCTTCTGGTTTAAAGTAGTTTACTGTAGAGAACTAAGAGTGAGTTTTCTCTTGTCTAACTTGTCAATGTCTTGCTCACAGCCCAAACTGTTCAGTGAACAATTTTGTTGTTGACGGCCTAATAAACCTCATGGTTATTTTTGAAGAGACAGCTAAGGTAGGAGACGGGAATATGTATGGATTCTATTTATAGGATCTGGACCAGATGGGCCAATGGACTGAGAAGTGACAGATGGAGTTTAATTCAGATAAATGCGAGGTGCTGCATTTTGGGAAAGCAAATCTTAGCAGGACTTATACACTTAATGGTAAGGTCCTAGGGAGTGTTGCTGAACGAAGAGACCTTGGTGTGCAGGTTCATAGCTCCTTGAAAGTAGAGTCACAGGTAGATAGGATAGTGAAGAACACTTTTGGTACAGGAGTTGGGAGATCATGTTGCAGCTGTACAGGACATTGGTTACGCCACTGTTGGAATATTGCTTGCAATTCTGGTCTTGAAAGGGTTCAGAAAGGATTTACAAGGATGTTGCCAAGGTTGGAGGATTTGAGCTATAGGGAGAGGCTGAACAGGCTGGAGCTGTTTTCCCTGGAGCGTCGGAGGCTGAGGGGTGACCTTTATAGAGGTTTACAAAATTATGAGGGGCATGGATTGGGTAAATAGACAAAGTCCTTTTCCTGGTGTCGGGGAGTCCAGAACTAGAGGGCATAGGTTTCGGGTGAGAGGAGAAAGATATAAAAGAGACCTAAGGGGCAACTTTTTCACGCAGAGGGTAGTACGTGTATGGAATGAGCTGCCAGAGGAAGTGGTGGAGGCTGGTACAATTGCAACATTCTCGAGGCATTTGGATGGGTATATGAATAGGAAGGGTTTGGAGGGATATGGGCGGGTGCTGGCAGGTGGACTAGATTGGGTTGGGATATCTGGTCAGCATGGACCGGTTGGACCAAAGGGTCAGTTTCCATGCTGTACATCTCTATGACTCTATATGGACTTCCTGAAGGCATTTTATAAAGTCCCACATAAGAGACTGTTAACAAAGGTAGAAGCGCAAGGAATTGGCAGCAAATTACTGACATGGGTAGGAAAATGGTTGGTAGAGTGGCAGATAACAAAAAGTATAGATAATGTGTAGAGTTGGTGACCAGTGGTGTCCAAAAGATCGGAGTTAGGGTGTCAGTTATTCATTACTTATTAACTACTTGGATAATGCATGGAACATCATTTATCTAAATTTACTGATGACATAGTTAGGCTGCATTGCGGACAGTGTAGGTGACAGCATAAAATTACAAAGGCATATTGATACACAAGGTGAAAGGGCAAAACTGTGGCAGGTGGATTTCAATGTAAGAAATCATAAGGTTATTCATTTTGGGCTGAAAAACCATAGATCAGGGTACTTTTCAGATGGCATGAAGCTAAACATAGTGGATGTTCAAAGAGACCTGGGGATTCAGGTGCACAGATTTTTAAATTGCCACCAGCTGGTGTAGAACATTATGAAGGAGACTTATGGAATGCTAGCCTATATATCTAGAGGACTGAAAAATAAGGATGCCGAAGTTAAGCTGTAGCTACACCCACTTGGAATACTGTGAGCAAATCTAGGCACAACACCTTAGGAAGGCTATATTTGCCTTTGAGGGTATACAACATAGGTTTACAAGAATGATACCTAGACTGCAGAAGTTAAGTTATGAGGAGAGATTACACAAATTAGCCCTGTTTTCTCTAGAATTTAGAAGGCTAAGGGGTGAACTGACCAAAGTCTTCAAGAGTATACTTGCCTTTATTGGTCAGTTGGGAGTCTTGGAGTTGGGAGATCATATTGCAGCTGTGCAGGACATTGGTTAGGTTACGTTTGCAATACCGTGTTCAATTCTGGTCTCCCTGCCATAGAAAAGATGTTGTGAAACTTGAAAGGGTGCAGAAACTATTTGCAAGCATTTTGCCAGGGTTGGAGGGTTTGAGCTCTGGGAAGAGGCTGAATAGGCTAGGGCTATTTTCCCTGGAGCATTAGAGGCTGAGGGGTGACCTTCTAGAGCTTTATAAAATCATGAGGGCATGATAGGGTGAATTGCCAAAGCCTTTTCCTGTGTAGGGGAGTCCAAAATTAGAAGGCATAGATTTAAGATGAGAGGGAAATGCTTTAAAAGGGATGTAAGGCACAGCTTTTCCGAGCAGAGGATCATACATGTATGAAATGAGCTGCCTGAGTCGATAATAGAGGCTGGTGGAAAAACAACATTTTAAAAGCATTTGGATGGGTGTATGAATAGGGAGCATTTAGAGGGATGTGGGCTAAATGATGGCATATGGGACTAGGTTAATTTAGGATATCTGGCTGGCATGAATGAGTTAGAAATGAAGGCTCTGTTTCAATGCTGTACATTGCTATGCCAATATTAAAAGGAAAAAGCAGAGGAGATAATAATAAATATTTCCACTGGCAATCTAAGAACTAGGAGGCATAGTCTGAGAATTTGGGCTAGATCATTCAGGAGAGATGTTAGGAAGCACTTTTACACACAAAGGGCCAAACAGGTTTGGAACTCTCATCCATTAACTGCAGTGGATGCTGGATTAGTTGTTAACTTTAAATTTGGGATAGATAAACTTTTGTTGAGCAAAGATATTAAGACGTTTAGGCTAAACCAGTAAGGAGTTAGGTCACAGATCATCCATGATCTCATTGAATGCTGGAATAGATTCTAGGGCTGAATGGCCTGCTCCTGTTTCTTTGTTCCAGAGGACCTTTGTCTTTGGTAATTGATCCCTAGTTCCTAAACCTGCAAAATATGCAGTTATACATGTCTGTTCCTGGGTTTCATGACAGTTCTCTCTCATTTCAATTTATTGTTTCAAACAGCAAAGCACCCAAAAATGTGATCTTTACACTGGCATTTTAATATCATTTTCTTCTTGGCACGTAAAGATGCATTCTGAGATTAGAGTTCATCCAGGATAAAATGTTTTGAAAATATTCTTTCTTTTATCCCAAAAACTATACACTCCAAAGAGTTATTGCCTGTTTCAGAAAGTTTCAATGCACTCTGTTTTTAGAAAGTTCTTGGTCTCAGTCACCGCAGCAAAGATCAGCCAAGATTAATTGTGATGGAACAATGGGAGGAGAGATGTTGAATGAAAATGAATGATCATCTGCACAAAGCAGAAAATCCACAATGAAAGTTAAAGCTGGTGCAATGACTGTTTAATTAAATAAGGTTGATGGATAAACAGTTGGTGGAGTTAGTGATCAATCATCTTAATCCAAAACTATGATCTCCAAATAAAGATCATGAGCTAAGGGCTCAGTGATGAGGCATATCAATTTAAAAGTTTCAGCCAGGATCAAAGAGTCCCAAGTTGACTCAGCATTCACAACATTTGTAAATTGTCTTATGCAATTAATACAATTGAAGAATCACTAAACAATAATCTTTAAATTCTGGAACTTTTGTTAAATGACCTCTCTAAGAAATCTATTTCAGTCATTTTTATTTGAATAAAAGATCTAGAAGACACCAGGAGAAGGAAATTGGATAATACTTGACAAGGAAAATATTGTGATGGGTAAAGAAAATAACTGAATTGCAATTTCAGTGAGCCAACAAGTACAATGAGTTAAGGGCCAATGCTGTGTAATTGTGATTTTCAACTTAAATCAGTTCTGTCCTGTACTGCACATTATGCTATGAAACAAATGATTCAATCCTTTTGGAGAAGTTTCTCCCTCTCTTGAAGTACGTAAGTCCTCTTGTATTGGGCACATTACATTATTGATTGGCTGCTTTACTTGGTGTAGTGACTAATTGTGAACCACAATCCGTGATGTTCCATGTAGCACTTTATCATTTTGAAGTAGCACATTTACAATCTCCACTATCACTCATTATTAAACATTCACGTCGCTAGCTTTTTTAAATCAGTTGTACAGTATTTATCGTATAAGCGATACCTAATATGTAAGTTATTCTGTATGACTAAGCTCTTCTAACTTAACCACACCAGTTGAAGTGTGTCTGTTTACTCACTGGAAAACCACATTCCTAGTAGTTTCAGTTTCAATAGAACTGATAGTAACTAATTACTAATCACTGAACAGCATAGTGGTGAAATCATCCTTCAATTTTGCTCTCATTTTCGACTTACAACATTTCTCGTTTGAACAGGAATTAGTCGACATGAAATTTTCTTTGACCACCCTCCTGTCTCCCAGCACCTCCATCACTTCCATCACCAAATAAATATCTAATGTTGTGCTATACATGTCATGTTTGTGTTTGAAAAGTGCACTGTTGTTTACAGATTGTACAAAAAGCCGTGTCGTGGTCTGGATCCATAGACAGCAATTTTCAAATTGAACTAGATATTGCATACTAAAATATGTTACTGTTTGAAAATGTTTTTGTCATAGAACATGTTGAGATTAAGGTCCAGGAGGGTTACATTAAGATTTATGAAAACCTGAGACTGAAATGTTTGACCCACTGTTTCATTATCTGATCTAAATTTGCTTCCCAAGAATCAGAATGTTCAAATTCTTTTAAGAGTGTATCTCTGAATACATTTTTTTAAAGTGTAAAAATAGCTTGTGAAATAGAAGATTAATACCAAGGTTTAGAAGGGTCCCAGCACTCTGAATGTTCACTTTTTTTTCTTCACTGATGCTGCCATACATGAATTTTTCTAGAAATCTGTTTTTGTTTGTCTCAGGCCAAAATTGAATAATTTATTCTGTGATTTGGGACAGGAGGATGTGACTGCAAGTGAGGCAGGTATAGGGACTCTGGGTAGGATTCAAGAAGCCTTGACCTCTATAATTGTCCAATGGCTACAAGGTTTTTATAAGCTGTGTGGACAAGAGTGAGAACTGCAGGGAGGCTGAATGAACAACCAAAGCACCTTGCTACGTGAGCTTCAAGTGGGGTAGATAGGAGAATAAGAATGTTGTTGTGCAAGGGGACAGTATAGTAGAATAGATACTGTTCTTGCTAATGTCAAAGTAGGACATTAAGAGCTTCTTTACATATTTTAAAAGGAAGATAGAGTGCGAAGTGAACATAGACCCCTTAGAAAATGAGGTTGTGAAAATAATAATGGGAGATCAAGAAATGACAGAACAGTTGAATAAATATTTTGTATCAATCTTCATGGTAGAAAAGACTATCTTTCAAAAAAGAGAGGAAAATATGGAGCGGAAATAAATGCATTAGAGAAGACTTACCAGAGAAATTAATGGGGGCTAAAGGCCAATATATCACTTGGCTCTTGTGGAATGGATCCTGGGATATTAAAGGAAGTAATTATAGATATAGGAGATGCACTGGTAGTAATTTTCCAAAATCCTTAGATTCTGGAAAAGTCCAAGAGAATCTGAAAACTACCTTGTAACACAAACATTGGAAAAGAAAGAGGACAGAAATGGGTAACTACAAGCTACAAAAAAAATCCTGGAGGAAGTCAGCAGGTCTGGTAGCATCTTCAGAGAGCAAAACAGGCAACGATTAGAGTCCAGTGGCCCTCTGTCAAACCCTTGTTTGATTTCCAGCATCTGTTGTTTTTTTTAAACTACATGTCAGTAGGCTGAATGTATGTCATTGGGAAAATGTTCAAATCTATTACAAGAAATGTAATGGCAGAGCATTTAGAAATAGATGATATAACCAGTTAGAGTCAGCATGTTTTCATGAAGGGGAAATCATACTTAGCAAATTTACTAGAAAGTTTTGAGAAGGTAATGAGCAGGATAGATAACGGTGAGCCAGTAAATGTAATGCATTTGGATTTCCAGAGAACATTCAATAATGTACTGCATTCAAGACTATTAAATAAGATAAGAGCACATGTTATTGGGCATAATATATTAGCATAACTAAAGGATTGGCGAGCTAGCAGAAGATACTGTGTTGGATCGAAGGGGGCAGTTTCAGGTTGATAGCCTCGGGATCAGTATTGTAGCCACAATTATTTCCAATCTGTACACATTAGTTGAGAACAAGTCCCATCTCATTTGTGGATGACGAAATAAATGTTGAGAAGGCAAGGGTAAGGATGGCCTGAAGAGTCTGCAAAGGGCTACATGAGTGGGAAATAATTTGGCAGGTGGAATATATTGTGCGAAGCTGTGGGGTTATGCAATTTGGCAGGAAGAATACAGAAGCTGAACATTATTCAAATGGAGATAGATTGCAGAGAGCAGTAGCACAGAAGGATTTGGGGATCATCATGCACAAATCACAAAAATCAAGTATAAAAGTTCAGCAGGAAATGAGGAAAATACATGAAATATTGACCTTTATTTCACATTTGTTTTAAAGGAATATTGTCACAGTTTTCCTCACAGATGATATGGAAAGCATAAGTCTAAATATATGTTTAAAGCTTGTTTTCTTTTTAAAACTTGATTGGGTTAGATTTTATATCACTGCCATTTCACAACCAAAGGTATCAATCTTTATTGGCTGCTACTTGTAAATCAACACGGTTAAGACAAGGAGAGAGACAGCCAAACCAAGGCAAATTTCTACTTCTATATTTGCAGCACAGTAAAAGCCTTCCAAGACTCTCAAAACTGTTTCAATGTTTCCATATCAGACTTTTCAATAACTAATTCCAGACACTACTTTGTAACTTAAATAAAAGACTTAGAAATTTATTAACAATATAGTAACTTTAGCAGATTAAAATTAAACAACAAAGTAATTAGTTAAGGTCTATGCTTTAAATCTAAACCTTTGTTTTCAGTTTCATTCACATAAAAAACACCGGACAGAAAAACAGTTGTGGGATGAGAAAAAGAAAATAACAAAACTGGCTGGCTTACTTAATTGGTTTTGAAGATGAGGGTTGTTCCACAGGCAAAGTTGATTGACATCTTAAGAAAAACAATCAAGAAACCATCAGGGTCACCTTCACAGTTCACTCAAATAAAGGCAATATTAATTGTAACTTAGCTCTTAAAATTTCGCAGAATAGAAAACTGCTTGTTGGAAGTTAGGCTGGGAGTTTTCAAATCTTCATGGTCATCAACAGAAAACTCAGTCCAAAACTCTGTTCAGTTCTGACCAGTCCCTGACTGACTAACCATCTCCTCCAGAATGTCTAGTTTCCAATCAATATCTGCTTGAGCATAAGGTCTTCTCAGGAACCAATTCCCAGATTGTGACCTCATTAATAGCCAACTTCTGCAACCTATTGTCACTCTTCCCTGGTGACAAATCATCTAAAGAACCTGTTGGTCAGGGATCAAACTGCAATTAACTTTCAGGTCTGATCGTATGAGTAAACAAAAGCTTGTTTGGTCTGACTCTCTTTTAACACAAGCTGTTCCCTACGGCCCAAAGGTCATCTTTAGCTCTCAGTTTCTAGTTCAAAACCAGAATTGTTCAGAGAATAAAATAAAAATAATGAACAATCAGTGAAGGCTCACACAATAGTTATTTTTGCTAAAGTGCAAATATGACCAGTATTTCTTCACTACACTTTTTCAGATTTTATTTGAATGGTGTTACATCCAAGTCTTCAGAAATAGTATGTCATATTGTTTTGAGGGTAACCCGGACTTTGGGTGGCTAATTGCTTAGAAACTTACTGGGCACTTAGAGTTTCTCAGCTTCTGTTAAGGTAAAAACAGAAATATTTTTGTATCAGCTGGTGCTGATTTATGAATGGAATTGAAATGTTGTGTATTTTTACATCTGTTTTATTGCAATCAAAATCAGTACAGGATTTTGCATAGGTAGTTCAATGTAGGCTGTACCAAGATTTATAAGTTAATCATTTTAATCAGGCCAGACCGATGTAAATACATCTTGAAATAATGTGATGATGCTAACCTTAAAAATAATTTTGCATATCATCCATATGACTAATTGCTAATGCTGAAATTATAATCCAAAAGTACAGTAATGCATTTCAGTGAATTTCTTCTGAACAAGCACTGAAGAGTAGGGGTAAAATCATACCGATTGAAATGTGATGAAATTTGCCTAAATTTCTGCATGTCCAAATAATTGCTCAAATGATTTATGAAAATGCCTGTCTGTGAAGGATTTGAATGGCAAAAACTTACTGTGTGTAAATTCTTAACAAAAACTTTCTGCAAACTTATCTTGCTTTTAAAAATATTGCCCACCTCATGATCTGCACATTCTAATTGATTATTCAAGTTTGGTGAAGAAGCGTGGGAGGCAGGTTCCAAAGCATCATCTTAATGAATTTGGATAAGTTTTTCCTTTTCAAATACATTGTAAGGCTGTGGGAGAATGAAGCTAATTGAATATCTCTTTGTGGTGGCCACTGATTAGAGCTTAAAGGTTCAGTGTACAGAGTTTAAGGTGACACTTTTTTCTAGTCAGAGTTTTATTCAAGCTCACCTATCACAAAACTCAAACTCATTGATTACTTGTTCGTTTTTTTTTTGGTAAAACAACCTATTCGGTCAGGGGCTTGAACCAATCTTGCTGGCTCACTGCTACTGTCACAAGACCCTCTTGTTTCCAGTATAAATATTTTTAATCAAACCTGATCCAATATGTTTCAATACAGTGATTTTAACACTGACCTTCTGGCCCAGAGAGAGGGACACTACCACTGTGCCACCAGAGCATTTAAGGATTAAGCACTTGTTCCCGGTAAAAATTAAATTCTTGCACAAGTATCACATAAATAAGTGGTGATTACGTATTGCCCAGTTTCATTTGACATCCCTGCCCAGCAGACTGTACAACTGATAGTAGCTCTTTTCTGTGTTATGAGATTCTGTATAGTTTTCCACGATCGAATTATGCAGCCAGCTGCTGATATAGAGTTCTCCTAAGAATAAACTAGTCTTTTAGGGACATGCCAGTCAAATGTTGGATGTGTCAACATGCTGCCAGAGTGAAACAACTTAGCCTGTACAATTGTACCACAGTTTCTATATTGCACAGTAGAATTTAGTAGCCCTCCAGAACTCTGGCATCAAATACAGATGTGGAAATGGGGTAGAGCATTGTATCTTCATGCCAGCAAGAAAAATGTTTAGTAAAGTAAAAGCACCTGTGAATGGAAACGCATGGTGTGGTCTTAATCCAATACAAGTGTTTGAAATGAATTTGTGTTGAGGTCTACAGAGAATTCCAAAACACTAATCCAAATGTTTTTTTCTGTCTCTGTTTTTGCCACAATGTGCAGCATCTGAATGACTGGAACTCCCAGAATCCAGACTGTCTTCTGCTTGTAATTAAAGAACTGGTGCAACAGTACCACAAATACCAGTGTGATCGACTCCATGAGAGCTCACGTCTTATGTTTGAATATACAGCACTGCAGGAGGGGCCTGAATTTGGAGACAACATGGAAATCTATGCAGGAAGAAAGAATAACTGGGTAAATTTGTTGTTTAATAGGCATTAAAAAGGAAATAACTTTGTTTACAATAGTACCAACAGTAATTGGAGGACTACAGTATCATTTCTTTAACACTGTTTAGGTCTATGTCTTGTCCATCTCAAAATTCTGTTTTGTTTTTAAGTTACTTTTTTTAATGTAAAAGTGTTACTTTATTTTATTTATTCATTCATGGCACGTATTCATTATTGGCAAGGCCAGTATTTATTGACCATCCCTTATTGTCTGGAGGTCAGTTAAGAATCAATTACATTGCTTTGGGTCTGGAGTCATGGGCAGGCCAGACCTTGAGGATAGCAGATTTTCTTCCTGAAGGACATTAGAACAGAATAGACTTTTACCACAATCAACAGTGATTACATGATAAAAGGCAAACTTTTGCTGACAGATATTATGTTAAACTCAAATGTCACTATCTGCTATGGAGGGATTCAACCCACATCCTAAAACATTAATGTGGGGCTTTGGATTACTGTCCCAATGACAGTACCACTAGGCTGATGCCTCCCATTTTTCGCCAGTATTACATGTAGGAAGTGAACTGTTATGCAGTGGTCATTTGGGTAGGGAAAAATTAACTGCACTGCTTTTTCCAGAATGGCAATCATCTTTGGGAGCATTGTTACTTCTACAGCCATCCAGGCAAGTAGAGTGTAGTTTATAGACCAAATCAATCCTCCTCACAACATATCAAGAAGATAGTCTCGACACTAACTACTTCTTATTTTAAAGGCAAGTGGCAGGTGTTGCATTCCAGCTGTAATTCAATTGGTCAAATTCCCAGTCTTGAAGCAAAATGCACTTCATTCTTCCCCTATAGTTAAAATACAACAAAAGAAATAAGAAATTGGAATAACAACTCTATTGGAAAACTAAACAGCAACTGTTCCAATGTGGTAACATCCCATAAACAGAGCCTTGGCAAAGGCAAATTCGGTAAAATAGACTGTCTTACATGCAATTCTCCATTCCAGGAAAAGCATCAAGAGAAAACTGTGTGTGTGTGTGTGTGTGTGTGCGTGTGTGTGTGTAGCATCGACACACCAGCAACTGCTAATGAAAAACCAAAACTCAATATGGGAGCTTGACCCCGGAATTTCCTATTCCTTGGATGCTGCCTGACCTGCTGTGCTTTAACCAGCAACACATTTTCAACTGTGATCTCCAGCATCTGCAGACCTCATTTTTTACCCACTGACGCAGGCAGTATTCTGACTTTAAAAAAAGAGAACTCGAGGCCTCACAAGCTGTTTACCTTATTAGTAAAAATAGCTTGATACCTGTCTTAAAACCATTCTTCAAAAAAAAGGACATAATACATCTCTTAAAGCAATAGTATTGTCACATTAGTAACTTCCACTCCCAACCTGCGCTTCACGCTTCAGTGCATTTAGAAAAGCTTTGGCTGTTCGGATAAAGGCAAAATACTGCAAATGCTGGAAAACTGAGACAAACCGAAAGAATGTAGAGAAACTTAACAGGTCTGGCAGTGTCTGTGGAGAGAGAAACCAATACAGTTTTGAATCTGATATGACATTTTCAGATCTGAAACCAGCACACACAATGTGGGAGAAACTAAGCAGGCAAAACTTTATTTAGTTCTGAAGAAGAGTCATACTGGACTCAAAACGTTAATTCTCTCCACAGATGTTGAGTATCAGAAGTTGAGCAATTCAGTGGGCAGGTTGGAAGTGAGTTTAGAGTACTGGGAATGCCAGAAATGGAGGTGGAAATGATGGGCAGGGCAGTACAGAAAATTTAGATATGAAAAGTTCTTTGACTTCCCAGCTTTGGTATCTGCAGTTGTATATATTTAGATTATTTGATTAGGAAGAATGACAACTCTAGAATCACTAACTGTGCATGGATATATATTACAGAGATGTATGTTCTATAAATTTTTCCCCTTCCTCATGCCTTGAGGCAAACAATGTACATGCTTCTGACCATTTTTATATCTATTCGTGGAACTGGCCACTAGCCTGCTGTCAGTAGCCACAGCTTGAGGGACACCATGTCATGTAAAGCATAGCTGATTGTGAAATTCTCCTGCTCTAATTACCTGCCATAAGCTTGTTAGAAGGATTTATAGTTAACTCGTTTGGTCACCTTATGAATGCATCTTCCATGGTCATACATTCCTGAAATAAGATGTAAACTTTTGAGCTTCTGTCGCAAGAGCTTCCATCAATGTTGGTGTTTGTGCTCCACTCCAACCCTTTCCCATCTTCTCTCCTCTCAATCTGCCATCATAACTGTCTAAGCCCTTAGCCCTCATTATTTTTGTCTTGAACGTATCTATAATAGTCAATCAAATCATTTCCTGTGGGAGAAACTTCCACATTCTTACTGTTTTTTGGTAAAGAAGTTCCTTCTAATTTCTTATTAAATTTCTTGATGACTGCTCTACATTAATATCTTCTAGATTTTATCTTTTGCGTAAGAGGAACCTTTCTGTGTCCACTCCAACAAACCTTTTCATAATTTTAAAAAGCTTTGTTAGGTCATCTATCAGCAGTTTTCTGCAAGAGAAAGAGTCCCAGCTTCTTGACCCTTTCCTAATAAGCATGTATCTCCATGCATTTCTGTTATTATCTTTGTAGATTTTCTCTAAAGCTCTATATTCTTTGTAAAATATGGTGATAAGACAGACAAAGTCATGTAGTTTCAGCAGGCATTCTTTGCCTCCTCACTTCGATACTGCAGTGGGATACCATCTGCTGCCTTGGTTTTCTTAAGCTGGGATACAGCCTTCTCTACTTCATGCAGGCCTGGGGGTGTTCCTGAGCTGGCAGCATGTGGCCTGCTGTGAGATTCAGTTAAGGAGGCTCAGATTGACAGCAGAGTCCTGATTGAGGAGGTTTCAGATCTGCTACCCCAGCGTTGTTTGATGGCTGCTTTGTCCTTGGTAAGAGTCACTTTATTCTTGGCCAGCAGTGGGTTGGGGCCTAGGATGTTTGGTCTGTCAGAAATCTTAACAGTATAGAAGAAATCCTGCACATTATGGTTGTCAGCCATTCGTTGGACCTCCAGTGCTTTCTCCATTCACCATCTGTTCTGTGTGTCTACGGTTCATTCTGGACCTCGGCCTTCAGTTGCCTGTATGTTGTCTTTTTCTCTTCTGATTGTGGTTGCTTTTTTGCTGTCAGAAATGCCAACCTTTATCAGCTTTTGGCTCCCCGATCATTCTCATCAAAAGAGTCTTGGTTGTTTCCTGGTTAAGTGACCAATCGAGCTTTTGCAGACATTGATGGAATATCTCTGCATCCCGTAAGCTATTGCAGCCTTCAGTCACCTAAGGAAAAGGGTATTCAAGAGCCACAACATCAGAACCAACACCAAGATCATGGTTTACAGAGGTTTGCTGGTTCCCACCCTTCTATGTGACTCTGAGACATGGACTGTCTGCAGCAACGCTGCCTATGTAAGATCCTGTGAATCACAGGGAAGACGCACCAACACCATCGACCTTGAATAGGGCAACATCCCCAGCATTGAGGCACTGGCCATCCATGACTAGCTATATTGGGCTGGGCACACTGTCTGCATGACCGACACGAGACTCCCCAAGCAGGCACTCTACTCCCAGCTCCAAATGACAGGCGAGCCCCAGGTGCACAGAGGAAATGTTTCAGTGGTACCTTCAAGGCCTCGCTGGCGAAGTACGGTATTCCAGTCGACACCTGAGAATCACTGGCCCAAGACCATCTAAAGTGGAGGAGGAGCATCCAGGAAGACATCGAGCATCTTGAGAACTGCCATTGGGAGAAAGCAGAAGCCAGGTGGTAACAGTGAAAGGAATGCGCTACCACACCAATGCCCTACCCACCCCTTCCTACAATTACCTTCTGTCCCAAGTGTGGCAGAGTCTGTGGAAGCTGCGGCAGAGTGTGCAGCCACATACGGACTCACTCAGAGTGCAAAAGAATCATCCTCGTCTGCAAGGGACCACCAGTGATGATGATGAAAATAAGGTGACCAGAAT
Organism: Hemiscyllium ocellatum; assembly: GCF_020745735.1. NCBI lineage: Eukaryota > Metazoa > Chordata > Chondrichthyes > Orectolobiformes > Hemiscylliidae > Hemiscyllium > Hemiscyllium ocellatum. The sequence goes on along the minus strand of NC_083403.1, from coordinate 23,678,370 downwards.
TGCAGACAGTGCTTCAAGTGTGGCTTAATAAAGGTTTGATACAGCTCTTAAAAGAGGCTGTGGCTATGTGACAAGTAAGGTGTGACAAATCCAACATTGAAATCTCATCACAGTGCCATCTACAGGAGTTCCACACACTGAAAGCATGTGGAGTGTCGAAGGTTTGCCTCAAAGGCAAATTTGATGCATTATGGTTAATCCAATTGGTTGCTAATGTCACTAGGCTTTTTTTAAAGATTACTTCACTTCAGTTTTTATGTCATTTAGCTCATTGGGATCTTTTAGAAAAGCAGTTTCTTTTGAATGTGCTCACTCTGTTTCTGATGAAAACAGTAAACAGCTTGGTCATTTTTCTTATGAGGGAAAGTATAAAAGCTATTTAGCTTCCATACATTTCCTCTGTAATCTTCAGTCATTTTTTTAGGCCAACACATGATGAGAGGAAAGCAACAACTTTGTTATTCTGTAATTAATAATGTTAGGCAAGCTGACAGTCAGTTGCTGCAAAGGGAATATATTACATTATCAGAAATATTGTCCTTCATATTGCTTGCTAAATCATGTCCCACCTACCCTGTCTAAGTAGATATTCGCCATTCCTCGATTTGAGGAAGAAATAAGAATTGTTGTGGTGCACTAACGCTAATTTTCCAGCCTCAATCTTAATGTTGCTTGTTTAGCTTTACAATTGCAGGTTATATTTTGCCGCACAACTGTCACTGAATTAACTTTGTGTGAAGAGTTTTGAGATATTTCTGAGACATGTGACAGGAAATACATGAATTTCATGTGCTGTATTAGAGAAGTTTTGATAAAGACTGTTTAGATTTGGAGTCTTGGAAAAGTTTTTTTCTAAAAATTCAAAACGAAGTAGCATGTCATTTCCTTCTGTTCAGATTCTTGGCAAATGCCAAATGACTTTCTTTGTTGAGTTGCCAACAATCCTAATGCTCTTTGAAAATTATAGAACATGTTTCTGGTCATAAATGTTTCAATTTGCCTGTAATTTTTCCAAAACTGTAGTATGTACTTTTTCACATCCCATTGTGTTTTTTTAAAATTATGTATTTCTTTATAGATTTTCCATTGAACTTACTAAATCCTTAACAGAAAAGGAAACAGACCAATTCAAATGCAGTTAAGAGCAGTAGGTAATAAGACATGTGATCAAGGATTATATGCTATTCTTACAAATACAAAAATTTCCATACACCTTCCAATTGTGATCGCAAATAGTGTTTTGAAAATCTTTACCACCCCTCAACAAGAATTGAATGAAATAACAAGGAGCATGGAGACCAGGCACCTGTGCCAGTGGGAGCACAGTTGTTATGAGTAGATCAAAGCTTAATGTTGGAAATTGCTGCCCTGCGAGTTTGGAACACCAAAACGTCAACTCAGAACCCCACTTGTGTCCTGACCCTAACTTTGGGAAGACCTGTACTAGGAGTTACATATTACTATTCATAAATAGGAGCATTTTTGTAATAGTAAATTAACAACAAATGTATATCCATTTATAGCATAGTATATTTATGAAGACTGCTCCAGCAGCCTCAAGGAAGTGTGTTGGTAAATCCCTAATGATCAACCCTTGAACATTGTCCTCTTCCTCATTCACGAACTGCTCATTATATATTCCAAAGTATGGCTCAGCTTCCCTATGTATGCTGCTCACATTCAGTTGTACTTCACCATCTTGCTCTCTTCCACCAATTTATCTCAACTGTTTCATTCCTTAACTGGTTTTCGATTTTGATTACCTGTGATTAAATAAGACTGAAACTATTGTTTTCAACTCTGATCTCAAATTCTGTACCATCTATTTTACCTGTTCTGGCTGAACTGGATTAGAGTCACTGAGCTTTACAGCACTGAAAGAAGTCATTCACGCATTGTATCCCCACTATTTATCCAGCATTGATCTACTTTAGCCATGAGCCTGTAGCCTTGCACGAGAATTCATGTCAAGACTCCAGCAATCTCCTCCTTTTGTTTTCTGCAGCAGTCTGGGAAAGGTCCCATCTGGACCTGGATATTTATCTAACTTCCATCTGCTAAAACTGTAATTTTGTCAACTTTACCAATTAAAATGCATCACGGTCCTCTTCCTTGATTCTAGAACTATATTTATCTGTGTCTTGAATACAAATGAAAAATGCTCATTTAAAATCTCACCTACATCTACCAGCTCCATGCACAGTTTGATGCTTTGGTCCCCAATGGGCCCTATTCTTTTCCTGGTTAACCTTTTGCCCCCGGTTTCAACCATAAACTCCACTTTTTCTCTTTACATCCAATCCTTGATATCCGAGGTTCTCTGGTCTTGTTGGTCTCCTCCTTCAACTTTTTGGAAGGATGTTGGCCCTATGCACCCAGCGTTTCCTTTATATACATATTTAGATATGCTGAGTAGTGAGATTAAGGTTGTGGTTGAATACAATTTTGTTTCTGCTGATGGGCCCATAGTTAAAAATCGCACAACACCAGGTTATGGTCCAACAGGTTTATTTGGAAGTACAAGCTTTTTGAGCACTGCTCCTTCGTCAGATATCTAATGGGGCAGGATTACAGGATGCAGAATTTACAGCAAAAGATCAAAGTGTCGTATAATTGATGTGATGTATTGAACAAACCTAGATTGCTGTTCAGTCTTCCATCACTGAGTTGAGATATCTTTTCTTTTAATAAGACCTTAAGTTATCTCAGGAATGTGATTTGAAAGAAGTTCTGGGATTTACACATTAGTGAATTGAAACCTGCAACCCCAATATAAGTGGTTAAAGACTTAACAGCAATCTAGGTTTGTTCAATATATTCATCAGTTGTATGAAACCATGATCTTTCACTATAAATTCTGTGTCCTATGATCCTGCCCCACTAGCTACCTGGTGAAGGAGCAGCGCTCCGAAAGCTTGTACTTGCAAATAAATCTCAGAATAGAATCCCTACAGTGTGCAAACAGGCCATTTGGCCCAACAAGCCCACAACAGCCCTCCAAAGAGTATCCCACCCAGAGTCATTCCCCTACCCTATTACTCTACATTTCCCATGACTAATGCATCTAACCTACACATTGCTGAACACTACTTGCAATTTAGCACAGTCAGTTCACCTAACCTGCACATCATTTGGACTGTGGAAGGAAACTCACACAAACACTGGGAGAATATGCAAACTCCATACAGACAGTAACCCGAAGGGTGGAATTGAACCTGGGTCCCTGATGTTGTGAGGCAGCAGTGCAAACCACTGAGCCACTGTGCTACCCAGTAGGGTAAATCTGTTTGACTATAACCTGGTGTTGTGTGATTTTTTTTTAACTTTGTCCACCCCAGTCCAAGACCGGCACCTCCACATGATGGCCCCATTTGCCTCCTGGATGCTCTCTTTTACATTTCTAGTACTGTTCAAAGTCTATCTCATTTAGTATGGTGTTCGTGCCACACAACACGAAATAGGATATATTCAATTTGACCAAGAAATCTGGACCTTGTCTCTGTAATGGCAGTATGATGGTAATTCCTACTGGTACTGCCAAGGACAATATTCAGACAACTTGGCTGAGAGTACTGCTAGTCTGGAGCACGAGTCATGCAGCGCAGAAACAGACCCTTCAGTCCAACTTGTCCATACCGACCAGATAACCTAAATAAATCTCGTCCAATTTGACCCAGTCTCTAAACCCTTTCTATTTATATACCCTATCCAGATGCCTTTTAAATATTGTAATTGTACCAGCCTCCAACACTTCCTCTGGAAGCTCATTCCATACATGCACCGTCCTCTGCATGAAAACGTTGCCCCTTAGGTCCTTGTTAAATCTTTCCCCCCTCCCCTTAAATATATGCACTCTAGTTTTGGACTCCCCTACCCTCGGGAAGAGATCTTAGCTATTCACCCTATCCATACCTTTGATGATTTTATAAACCTCTATAAGGTCACCCCTCAGCCTCGTATGCTCCAGGGAAAATAGCCCCAGCCTCTCCCTGTAACTGAAACATTTCAACCCTGGCAACATCCTTGTAAATCTTTTCTGAACCCTTTCAAGTTTAACAACAACCTTCCTGTAAAAGAGACCAAAATTGCACACAATATTACAAAAGTGGCCTAACCATTGTCCTGTACAGCCGCAACATTATCTCCAAAATACTATACTCAATGCAGTGATTAATAAAGGCAAGCGTACCAAATGCTGCTTTCACCATCCTGTCTAACTGCAACCCCACCTTCTAGGAACTATTAACCTGCACCTCAAAGTGTCTTTGTTTGGCAACGTTCCCTAGGACCTTTCCATTGTGTATTTGACTTACCAAAGTGCAGCATCTGACATTTATCTAAGTCAACCTCCATCTGCTACATCTTAGCCCATTTGCTCATCTGATCAAGGTCCATCCTAAATATTACGTGACTTCTTATCAAATGTCATTCTCCTTTTTTATTATTAACATCCTCAAAAAACCACCAACCGATTTGTTGGAAATGATTTAATTTTCTTAAATCCATATTGATGCTTGTTAATGCAGCACTTTAAAAGAAAAATGATTAACAATACCAAATAATGGAACCTAGCACTTTACCTTTAATATTAAGTTACCTGGCCTATAGTCCACCATTTTCTTCTTTCTCTTTTTCTGACATAGTCAGGTTATGTTTGCTATCATCCAATGCTTCAAAGTTGTTCCAGAACTTAAGGAATTCTGGAAAATCAAAACTAATACATCCATCATCTCAATTTTTTTTAAACCTGATGGAAATCATCAAGTCTGGACATGTTACTATTTAGTCCCATTAATTTATCCAGCACTGTTTGTTTATATTGATTTTTAAAAAAAAATTCCTCATTCTCAGTCAACTTTTGTTTCTGATTGTTGTCCAGAATGTCTCTACGGGGCCAATAGATAGATGGAGTATTTGCCTCATATCCCCACTGTCCCTTTTTTCCACTTTAGCTGTCTGTATCTGCAATGGGCCCATGTTTATTTTCACTAATCTCTAATTCATGAACCCATTAAAATGTTTCTGTTTTCATGTCTCTTACTAATCTATCCTCCTTTCATTCTGTTCTCTCATCAAGTTCTCCCAATGCTCAGGCAACATTGTGACCTTCTCCCTTTCATTTTTAACACCCGACATGAGCCATGGTTTGTGCAATTCTTTTCATTGCATGTTTGTGTTTCAGAAATGTGTTTTTATTGCATATTGTGTATTAATCTTTAAAAACTATCTATTGTTTGTCTGCTATCATATATTTGATTATAGTTTCCCACTTTATATAAGCTTTGAATTTCATTGAATTATTTTCAACTCAATATGAAAATTTGTATTTATATTTAGGCCACTCTTTCTTTTGAGGTTGCCTTATTTGCCTCATGTCATGCTACTATTAAATATTAAGTATCCAACTCATCCATGCTATTACTGCTAACTTGGTTTGTCCAGTCTACCTAAAATACTGATCCCCATGATTACTGTATTATATTTGTCACTATGCTTCTAATTTCGTGAATGATAAACTACCTTCCACTCCAAGTATTGTTAGAGGTTTGTATACAATCTGTACCAATGTTTTCTGCCTCTTAAACAGATGTTTTGTGTTCCCAGAGAGCAATTATGTTTATATAATTCATATAACTATCATCAAAGGTCCTACATACTATATCAAATCTCTAGGGGGGCAGTAGTTTAATAGCAATATTACTGAACTGAGGACGTGAGTTTGAATCCCACCATGACGGATGGGTGGGAGCCCACTTCTGGGTGGCATGCTCTTCAGAGGGTCAGTGTAGTCTCAAATATCTGCTGACCCATAACAATGTGGTTGATTACCCCCACTCCACTTTCTTCCCCACATGGCAATTAGGGATGTGCAATAAATGCTGTGCCCAGTCAGTAATGCGCACCTCCATGAATTTAAAAGAAAACTGCTGGACATAACAGTTATCTAAATAGGAAGCATTACTTGGCTGACTTTCATGCTATTTCCGCCACACCTTGCTAAAATAGAGTCATTAGAGAGGTACAGCATGAAAACGGACCCTTCGGTCCAACTTGTCCAGACCGACCAGATATCCAAATACAATCTAGTCCCACCTGCCAGCACCCGGCCCATGTTTCTCCAAACCCTTTCCATTTATATATCCATCCAGATGCCTTTTAAATGTTGCTATTGTACCAGCCTCCACTACTTCCTCTGGCAGCTCATTCCATACACGTACCACCCTTTGAGTGAAAATGTTGCTCCTTCAGTCTCTTTATATCTTTGCGCCCTCACCCTAAATCTATGCCCTTGAATTCGAGGGATAATCAATTCAGACACTGTATTTCACTAATCTGTCCAACAAAGCTTGAAAGAATTTATAGTCAACATTTCTGAAAGTCTAATGTCATACAATAGGTTTGTAATTGTTCTATGTTGCCACAGTGAAATCATGGGAAATAGGAATAAGGCATTCAGTTCCAAAGCAGAAACAATAATTCAAATTATGCCAAATTAATTTGAGTAAGATCAGGTCTCCCTTTTAAACAATTGTTGGCGACCTATCTTATTTGATGGATTGTGGTGATGTGATCAAAGGTACAGGTTCTTAGCTTGTTTTAAATGAGTACATAGGTAACGACTGCTGGAGTAGTCTGACACTTCTGTTCAGTAATTCAAGACTTGTCTTGGAAAAAGCCTATGAAGAGATGATAAATCCAGAATCCTGCTCAGAATTGTGGTTAACACAGCACATTTGTTTAGTCAGTAGAACTCTCATTGGCAATAACCCAGTAATAATAGTGATTATAATAGGATTCTCTTTGTTAATGTGTTTTTACATTGCTGTAACAAATTTATTTCTATAATTTGAACATTTTGTGGTACTTTGCAATCTAAAGACAGTGACGTTTTTCATGGAAATACATTTGTTAAAGTGCATTAAATCATTGCCGAAGCCATTTCAGATTGCTACAGTTGTAGTTATTGTTCTTTTCAACAAGTCGAGAAATTATCTGCTTAGAATAATCCACTAATATCTCGTATTTATATGGAATCTGCCCTCAAATTTGGCAAAAGGGAAAATAAATGTTGCAAATGGCTAAGACTTGGGGGTTTACGGCTAAGACTTGGCCTCAGACACCAGTGATTGTGCAGTGTACTTCACAAAAGTGATCAAATAAGGAATGAATTTCATGGTTTGGATTTGCAGTTTCTTTTGGTGAGTGCAAAGTGGCTGTGGTGCATAGGTAGAGGCAGAAATATTGGCCAGGACACTAAGATTTGGTTAGAAAGTTTATTTATTGTATTGAATTTATTGTCACGTGTACTGAGGCACAGTGAAAAGCTTTGTCTTGTGAGCAATATAGACAGATCACAGAGTTAAGTCAACTAGATAGAAAATAATAAGTAATAACGGCAAAAACAAAAACACAGGTACAGTTAAGAGATTGTGAGTCCATTCAGTATTCTAACAATAGTAGGATAGAAACTGTTTGAAACCGGCTGGTGCATGTGTTCAGGCTTCTGTACCTTCTCCCCGATGGTAGGGGTTGTAGAAAAGCATTGCCAGGGTGGGACAGATCTTTGAGAATGCTGACAGCCTTTCCTTGACAGCGAGCCTGGTAGATGGATTCTATAGATGGGAGGTTGGCCTTTGTGATTGTCCGGGCCGAGTTCACCACTCGCTGTAACAGTCTCTGATCTTGAGTAGTACAGTTGCCGTACCAGGTAGTGATACATCCAGACATAATGCTCTCTGGTGCACACGTAGTTGGCAAGGGTGTTCATCATCATGCCAAATTTCCTCAGCTGCCTGAGTAAGAAGAAACGTTGGGCCTTTGTAACCAGTGCGTTCACGTGAAAGCTTGTTGTGGATGACCACTCCCAGGAGCTTGACACTCTCCACTCATTCCACCTCTGTGCTTTTAATATAGGGGGACATGAGTAACATCCTGTCGAAAGTCAATAATGAGTTCCTTGATTTTGCCGGCATTGAGAGCTAGGTTGTTCTCAGTGCACCATTTTTCCAGGTCTTCCTCCCGTCTGTAGTCTGTTTCATCGCCATCTGAGATTCAACCGACTATGGTGCAAACAGCGAACTTGTAAATGGCATTAGTCTGGTATTTAGCAATGCAATCATGGGTATGCAGTAAGTACAGTAGGGGGCTGAGCACACACCCCTGGGGGTTCCCAGTGTTGAGTGTTAGTGAGGATGAAATATTGTCCCCAATCTTCACAGATTGTGGCCTGTGGGTCAGGAAACTGAAGATCCAGTTGCAGCGAGTGGGGCTTAGTCAGAGATCACTAAGTTTAGTAATCAGCCTCGAGGGGATAATAGTGTTGAAGGCTGAAGTGTAGTCAATGAGTAGAATTCTCACATATCTGTTCTTGGTGTCAAGATGTTCTCGGGAGGAATGAAGGGCAAGTGATATGGCATCTGACGTGGATCTGTTGGTCCGATAAGCAAATTGGAGTGGTTCAAGAGTAGTAGGGAGGCTGGAGTTGATTTAATGCCATGACCAATTTTTAAAAACACTTCATGACCACCGAAGTTAGGGCCACTGAATGGTAGTCATAGAGACATGCTGCATGAGCCTTCTTAGGCACAGGGATGATGTTGACCCTCTTGAAAAAGCAAGAGACAGTGGCCTGCTGCAGGGAGAGGTTGAAGATGTCCAAGAAGACCTCTGCCAGTTGATCTGCGCATACTCTGAGTGCACAGCCTGGTACTACGTCTGGTCCCATTGCTTTCCTTGGATTCACTCAAAGGAAAACTGATCTGGAACATGGATTTCTCTCTGGAACATGGATTTGAAACCAGCTTGAATTCAAGAGAACTGGCAGTTTATGTGCTTTTAGTTATTAGAAGATCGATGCAATTGCTTATGCCCAAAACATCGACTCTCCTGCTCCCTGGATGCTGCCTGACTTGCTGTGCTTTTCCAGCACCACACACTCTCAACAATGGTATCAGAAGGCTAGATATAAACATTCAACTTGGTTGTGTTAAGCATTATTTTTGGGTGTCTCAAGTATGGAATTGCATTGCCTAAAACTAACAGCTGAAATCTCACTCAAGTTGGTTGTGTCGAATCAGGAAAATTACTGACGCCTCAAACTCGACTCACGAGTTTGGCCTCAGTTGTAATAAAATGAATAAACGTTTCCAGTATACTACCTACAACCCATTAGATGCCAATGCATGGCCATCTCATGCCCCCAACCAGCCCATCACCATCCCTCATACACTCCGTAACAATTTATGCCCCTGTACCAAAATCTATTACTAAATATTTCCATGTACTTAATTCTTTCAAACACTTGATTGCTTATAAAATTAACATTTTATATTTGTAACCCTATTTCAAGACAGCTAATCCATCTAGAATCACTTGGAATAGTTAATCAAACTGTCAACTTGGAGGCCCCTAACTTTGTTCATGATGGGAAGCATTCAGGGTGAACTAATTTAAAATGATAGCACTAAGGCATCTGTTGAAATTGCAAATACTGATTCTTTTTCAGCTGAAAAAAAAATTGCAGTAACCTGCATGGTTTATTTTCAGATTTCAAAAGGTGGGCAATTCAAATTGCTTTATAGCTTGAAAGTTCCACTGAACAAATCCACCTGTTATGCACATTTATATCTGTTGTTAACAATAGCAAAAGGACCAACGGCAGTAAATGTGAGGTGTTGCATTTTGGTAAGGCAAACCTGGGCAGGGATTATAGTTAATGGTAGGGCCCTGAGGAGTGATGCCGAACAAAGAGACCCAGGGAGACAAATGCATTGTTCCTTGAAAGTGGAGACACAGGTAGATAAGGTAGTGAAGAAGGCATTTGTCATGCTTGCCTTCATTGATCAGAACATTGAGTATAGGAATTGGGACGTCATGTTGCATCTGTGTGGGGCTTTGGTGAGGCCACTTTTAGAATACTGCATACAATTCTGGTCACCTTTCCACAGGAAGGATGTTGTTAAACTTGAGAGGATGCGAGAAAGATTTACAAGGATGTTGTGAAAACAGGAGGGTTTGAGTTGTAGAGAGAGGCTAAATAGGCTGGGGCTTTTTTTTCACTGGAAAAAAAAGTCAGAGGCTGAGGAGCGACCTTATAAGAGGTTTATAAAATCATGAGGAACGTAGATAGGGTGAATAGGCAAGTCTTTTTCCTAAGATAGTGGAGTGTAAAACTAGCGGACATAAGGTTAAGATGAAAGGGGAAAGATTTAAAGGGGACCTGAGGGACATTCTTTTCATGCAGAGGGTGGTGCTTGTATGGAACAAGTTGCCCAACGACATGGAGGAGGCAGGTGCAGTTACAAAATTTAAAAGACATCTGGATGATTATATGAATAAGGATATGGGCCAAATGCTGGCAAACAGGATTAAGTCAGATTGAGATGTCTGGTCAGTGTGAGCGAGTTGGACTGAAGGGTCTGTTTCCATGCTCTGATTCTATGACTATGACACTTGACTTGTGCAAAGAATTCCAATTTGTTTTAGATCTTTGTCTCAAATTCGTAAAAGTCCTTTGGTCAAGTTTCAGAAACATAGGTGACAAAATTGCTTCTGAATCAAGATAGCTACATTTTTAGATGTATTGCTTTCTCTGTAAACCATGGATGTGTGAAATACATTCTAGCCCCACACTCCTCCACCAGCAAAAGTAGTGAATGTGGGTTTCAGTTTGGATTTTGGCCAAGGCCTAGAACCTGCCCCCTTTGCAAAAAAATTTGGTCTGACTTTCCATTCAGATGTTCTGTTCATTATTTACGGGTAGATGTGAATGTTGAATTCAAAAGTCAAATAGATAAGCCATGAACATATTCAGTGGCAGTCAGGCTGAATGTAACTTCTCTTATTTTGTGTGTTTATATGAATATGTAACTTGGAGTTTAGAATTTGGGGAAAATATAATCTGTCCGGATGTCTTTGAATTTTAAATTTGTAATTTAAAAAAAGTTCACCAAAGGTATTTTTTTTTTAAATTAGTAGAAGTCAACATAATTTATGTTATACATTTAAGTTATTCATCATGTTTTCCCTGTATTTGGACTGAAGGTTGTAGTCCAATAAATCATCAGATAAAATCATACTCAGTGAATACTTGGTTACATAATGCATATAATAATACTTGCAGCCTTGTTTTAAATGGTAATGGATTCAGTTGATGGAATTATTTTTTTCTTGTCCATTCACAGACCGGTGAATTTTCTGCCCGTTTTCTTTTGAAGCTGCCAGTGGATTTCAGCAACATACCAATATACCTGCTCAAGGTAATGTTCTTTCACATTGTTCATGACAAAGTCAAGTTATGTTTAAAACTGATACTGCCATATGCTTTGGTTTAATTTTTGATTGGTTCAAGCGTCACCAGATAATTAAATAAAGTGGTATTTTTCCAAGAAAACTTACTTTTGGATGGATAATTATTGAGTCTGGTATCAATTGTTCCCACGTTGTTATGTAAGTTAACTCGTTTGGTTGGGGAGATGGAAAAATATGGAAAGAAAGTAAAACCAAAAAAGACAACAAGGAGGAAAGTAATAAAAAACAGATCAGAATATTAGCGAGTTTTGAGATGATTTGTAGCTCAGGTTGAGATTCTGGATGTAGGTTTGCTCACTGAGCTGGAAGGTTCATTTTCAGACACTTTGTCATCATTCTAGATAACATGGGCCTCCAGACGAAGCACTGCTGATGATTCCTGCTTTCTGTTTATAGGTTTGGGTTTCTTTGGGGTGATGTCATTTCCTGTGGTGATGACAGTTCCGGTTCTTTTTCTTGGGGATGATAAATGGAATCCAAGTCAATGTGTTTGTTGATAGATTTCCTGTTGGAATGTCATCCTTCTAGGAATTCTCGTGCATGTCTATATCTCTCCTTATACACAGATAAGGAAGGACACCTTCGACAGGGCAAGCCAAATGGAGACACACACGAGAATTCCTAGAAGCATGGCATTCCAACTGGAACTCTATCAACAGACACTTTGACTTGGACCCCATTTACCACCCCCTGAAAAAAAAACAGGAAATGATATCACGACAGGAAATGGCATCACCAACCGAAAGAAACCCAAGCATATAAATAAAAAGTGCGATTCATCAGCACTGCTTCATCCAGAGGCTCACTGAAGATGTTACCTAGTATGGTGACGAAATGTCTGAAAATGAACCTTCCAGCTCAGCAAGCAAACCTACATCCAGAAGATGAGAATATGAAAAATACAAAGGAATAATATTGCTGAAATAAAAACTGATGAAGATTATGTGGATGAAAGAATGAACAAAATCTTTCCAAAATAATGGGAAAATTAGAATAAATAACAGTAACGGTATGGTACAGTAACAGTCGTGGGTTATATCACAGCAGTGACACATAGTAATATCCAAGCAGTGCATTGAGGATGTCCATATGGTAAAATGAGGGAACAGAAAGAGAAAATATAAAAGTGAGTGTAAGTAGAGATGAAATAGGCAAGATTTGCTTATCATTTGGAAAGTTTTTAAAAAGAAATAATAATTCTAACTATTGCAAAGTAGATTTCTAGAAGGGAGGTGCATGTAGCCAAAGCTATCAGCCAGCTTTTAAAAACGTATTGAACTCTGCTTGTCAAGGAGGAAAGAAGCAAAGCTGGTTTTAATTTGTGACTATGATTTGTAAAAGACAGGTGATATGAGAAAAGAAGACAATTGAGGGGAAATTAAAACATAGCTTAGTGGAGTTCTCAATTCCTGACTTTATCCGCCTTCATTTTAAACTATAATGAAAGGTCTAACTTCGAGGTGCTACTCTGGAAAAGCATAGAGTTCAGATAGCTAAGTACATCTGACGTAACAACTGGGCAAAACATAGATGCAAATGGATTAACAGTGGACAATATTCAAGGGGAAGTGTCAAATTAATATATCATTAAAGATGAAAAGATTTGAATCACAGGCAGATATATATGGTTAAGAGACTGAAAGGTAAAAGTCCGATCAACATTAATACAGAAAAAAATTGTGAGGAATGTAGGAAATGTAACAAGGTGAAAATGGAGTTTTAGAGGGCATGCAAAAGGCTGATATGAAATTGGAAATTATAAGGACTTTTGGAAGTAGAATAAATAGCAAAAAGAAATGAAACAATGGTAGGCTGAAGGGTGGATTCCGAATTTTGAAGATGAATTTTCAAAAAAGGAATTGGTTCTTAAAATTTAGCAGACCACAATAAATAAATTACCAATCTTGGTGTGCATCCCAGGCCTTTGAAGATAATCAGAGAGGAAATAATAGTAACTTGATCCATGATTTTTTTCAATGCTCATTTGATGTTCAAATTGTGAGAAGTGACTAGATAGTGAAGGATAAAACAAAGCAGCTTAAAAAAAAAGAGGGTAGGTTATGTAGCATAGATTCACAACAATGACGCCAGTGATCAGAAATGTTTTACTGAAAGAAACATGAGATGGTGGGAACATTTCCCAATATTGTTTATAAATTTATAGTTTTACTTATGAAGCGTTTTGTTATACTGAACAGAATAAATGTTTCTCTTGGTTAGGGAGTTGATGACAAGTAATTATCAGTTTAATATTGATACTGTATAGGGGGACTCTCCTTCACACCAAGTTGTTCAGGTTTGAAAACAAATAGTTGATGATCAATAAACATTTGAAGTCAATGAAGATACAAACAAAGGGTCGAGTGCTGCATTATTGAACAGTTTAGAATGATACCAGCAAAGAGTTGGCACTGACTTAGTGGGCCATGTTGTTCATTGGTCTCTATGGTTCTAAAATACATACAGGTGTCAGCTAATGGTTTGAAAATTGTACAGAAGTGTTGCATAATCATCATAGACTGTCAAGATACCTGCCTGCTAACTGCAGAAAGCCTTAGCAAGACGCACAATCTGTTTGAGATTTCTACTTTGGTTATTTTCAATTGGTCTGGCATGTCTGTACTTTAAGGCTTTACCATGAAAACATGCATTTCTGTGTTTTATTTAACAATAGGGCAATGGGCTGCCTGTTAGTGTGGAAACAGGCCTTCCAGCCCAACCAGTCCATACAGACCCTCCAAAGTGTAACCCACCCAGACCCATTTCCTTCTGACTAATGCACCTAACACTATGGGCAATTTAGCATGGCCAAGTCACCTGACTTGGATATCTTTGAACTGTGGGACGAAACCGGAGCACCCGGAGGAAACCCACGCAGGCACTAGGAGAATGTGCAAACTCCACATAGACAGTCACCTGAGGCTGGAATCGAACGTGGGACTCTGGTGCTGTGAGGCAGCAGTGCTAACCACTGAGCCACCATGCCGCCCCATCTTACGAGGACTATAGGCTTACTAGAAAGGAGCCCAGAAATGAACTGAGGAGAGCCAAGACAGGGCACGAAAAAGGCTTGGCAGGAAGGATTAGGGAGAACCCAACAGCATTTTACTCATATGTGAGGAATAAGAGAATGATCAGGGAGAAAGTAGGGCTGGTCAAGGATAACATAGGGAACTTGTGCGTGGAGTCTGAGCAGATAGGTGAAGCCCTAAATGAAGTTTTTGCTTCGGTTTTCACCAAGGAAAGGGACCTTGTTGTGAATGAGAACTTTGAGGAGCTGGGAAATAGGCTTGAACAGATCAAGATTGATGAATTTGATCTGCTGGAAATTTTGGCAAACATTAAGATTGATAAGTTCCCAGGGCCAGACCAGACCCCGTCTTGGCTCTGCTGAGTTCATTTCTGAGCTCCTTTCTAGTAAACCTATAGTCCTCGTAAGATGGGGCGGCATGGTGGCTCAGTGGTTAGCACTGCTGCCTCACAGTACCTAGGTTGCTCCAGGAAGCAAGAAAGGAGGTTGCTAAGCTGCTGGCGAAGATCTTTGCTTCCTCACTCTCCATGGGAGTCGTACCGGAGGATTGGAGGGAGGGGAATATTGTTTTCAAGAAGGGGAATAGTGAAATCCCTGGCAATTACAGACCAGTCAGGTTTACGTCTGTGGTCAGCAAGGTTGTGGAAAAAATTCTGAGGGATAGGATTTGTGACTATTTGGAAAAGCATAGAGTGATTAAAGGCAGTCAGCATGGCTTTGAGTGGTAGGTCATGCCTCACAAATCTTACTGAGTTCTTTGAGGAGGTGATGAGACAGGTCAAACAGTGGATGTGGTGTATATGGACTTCAGCAAAGCATTTGATAAGGTTCCCATGGTAGGCTCATTGATAAGTCAGGAGGTATGGGATACAGGGAGATTCGGCTATCTGGATTCGGAATTGGTTGGCTGACAGAAGGCAGAGAGTGTTTGTTCATGGAAAGTATTCTGCCTAGAGGTCAATGGTGAGTGGTGTCTCTGCTCTTTGTAGTTTCTATACATGACTTGGATGAGGAGGTTGAGTGGTGGGTTAGTAATATTGCAAATGACATAAAGGTTGGAGGTGCCGTTGATAGTATCGAGGGGTATTGCAGGCTGCACCGCGACCTAGACAGGATACAGAGCTGTGCTGAGAAATGGCAGATGGAGTTCAACCTCGATAAATGCGAAGTGATCTATTTTGGAAGATCAAATTTGAATGCTGAATTAGGATTAAAGGTAGGATTCTTGACAGTGTGGATGAACGGAGGGATCTTGGTGTTCAAGTGCATAGATCCCTCCGAGTTGGCCACCCAGGTGGATAGGGTTGTTTAGAAAGCATATGGTATTTTGGCTTTCATTTACAGGGGCATCAAGTTTAAGAGCCGCGAGGTTTTGCTGCTGCTCTACAAGACTTTGCTGAGACCACACTTGGAATATTGTGTCCAGTTTTGGTCACCCTATTATAGCAAAAATATAGAGGCTTTGGAGAGGGTACAAAGAAGGTTTACCAGGGTGCTGCCTGGACTGGAGGGCTTGTCTTACGAAGAGAGGTTGACTAAGCTTGGACTTTTTTCTCTGGAGAGAAGGAGGAAGAGAGGTGACCTGATCGAGATATACAAGGAAATGAGAGGCATGGATAGTATCAATAGCCGGAGACTTTTCCCCAAGGGGTCATAGTTTTAAGATATTAGGAGGAAGGTATAGCAGGGACATCAGAGGTAGCTTTTTTATGTAGACAGTAGTGTATGTGTGGAATGCGTTGCCAGCAGTGATGGTGAAAGCAGAGTCATTAGGGACATTTAAGCGACTGTTGGACATGCACATGGACAGCAGTGAATTCAGGGGTGCATAGGTTAGGTTATTTTATTTTAGATTAGGAATAATCTTCAGCACAACACGATGGGCGTACTTTTCTATGTTCTATATTCTAGTCTCGAAATTGGATATGAGGCTGATTGTGTAACAGCGTTGATGATCCTGGCAGAATTGTTGAGTCCTGTCTGATTTGTGAACTAAGTCGATCGGCGAACTCCACACTCTCTGACTCAGTTCGATGATATCCTCGTCGAGCATGGCCTCCACCTCCTTCTGGATCTGTCTGGCTTTGAAAGGATTCAGCCGATAGGCGTGTTGTTTTATCGGATCAGTATTCCTACATCTATTTCATCTACAATAGCATTAGTCTTCCCCATCTGATTCTTACATATGTCCTTATACTACAGTAACAAATCTTTCAACTGCGTTGTATGCTCCTGAGACTATTTACTAACCTATCCCACTCTTCAATGACTTCTTCATTTTTAAATCTATTTTGAGACATATCAAAATCCACATCATCTGGATTTGATTCCTCACTCTGCAGGGCAGTAACTAACACCTGTTTCTCCAGTTCTATCTCTCTATTATATGTTTTCAACATGTTCACATGACATACCCAATACTGTTTTTTTTTCTGTCTGGTATTTTTATTTGATAGTCCACTGACTCAACTTTTTCTCAATTTGATAGGGACCACTAAACCTGGCCAGGAAGGGGTCTCAGAACTAACACGTCATCCCCTCGTCAGTCTCAGAGCTTTTTTCTACCTCCTGTTTGGAGTACACATTCACTATACATTTTTTATAGTCTTGGCTTGCTGTTGCAAGTCCCTTAGCCTTTCAGGACTATACGTGTCTATCTGACCCTCTGCCTGTTCAGGTTTTTCCTGCACCATTACATCAAACAAGGTGTCTGCTAACTGAAACTCAACTCCTTCATCTATCTCTCAAGTCACAGCATGAAGCAAAAACTAATGATAGTAGGATCTGGTTACTACAAAGTCTGGGAAGATACCAAGATATATTTCTGTTTTAACTCCTCAGTTTCTTGGTGGTCTTATTTCTTGGATCCTGCCAAATCATTCCCAAGAACAAGTTGAATTCCTGGAACTGACACTCTGTCGATCACTGTAACTCCCCCAGTCTTGAGTTGGCACTCCAACCTGATCTTACATAGGGGAATGCTAAATTTCTGTGCATCTATCCCACAAATTATCACAACTCTGGTAACAAATCAGGAAGAATGCATATTCGCTCATCCGTTACTATCAGTGACTGGTTAGATCGTGTATCTCTCAAAATTTTAACTTCTTGTCCTTCTCCCCCTGTTCTTTGAGTAAACTTTACCCACACAGGCAAATTCTTTGTAGAGATCAGGTACTAACTCCATACCCAGTTTACATGTACTTTGGGCAAATAGGTTTATATTTCAGTACTCACCTGAGATTTAACTTTTAGTTTTTTATATGTTTTAAAGGTTTTGCTCATTTGTTAAAGTCACTGGATCAATACACTGGAATTCCTTCCCTAAAGCCATTGAGTCAATCCACAGCAGGTGGACAGCAGTTCAAGAAGTCAGCTCACCACCTCACGGGCAACTGGGAATGTGTAATGAATGCTCCCTCAGCCAGTGACACCCACATCCCATGAATGAATGAAAAATGACATGAATTATTGGCATTCTGGGATTTCAGGTCTAAGGTTGTGGGTAAAGTGTTAATAAATGTTTTAGTGACCTAGATTTGGAAGCATTTTTTGTCTAAAATCTAGCATACCTGATAAGTATGCAGATTTCTTAGTATCATCAGACCCTGGTTCATGTTACAGACTAACCTTTGTAACTCACTGGCTGATGTATTTTTTAGTGTTGGAAAGTTGTTAGAAAATAGACATCATGTCTTACTTAGTAGGATAGTATTGGAACAACATGTATAGAGAAAAGGAAAAATAGGCCAATATCCTTTCCATGCACTTCCATTGAAATCACCAAATTAACAGAGAATACTGAGGAATTTCAAGTGCCAGACTATTTCAGCACAAATTGAGTTTGTGATTTTTATTTTGTGGTAACTTTATAAATGTTGGCGAGAAGCCAGTCCCATTTCAGTGTTAAATAAATCAACATCACAAGTTTCCAGTAATTGTGCTCACTTTTGAGCCAACTGAGGAGACTTTTTTAAAAAAATGTAGGCACAAAGGCTCTACTACATAACTTTTAAAATGAAGTTGTTCAAAAGGTATTAAGAAACTGACCAGTAAATAGTTCTATCCAGTGGTGGTTTCACTTACTTAGTAATTTATTTAGCTGCTCAGTGGCTGGACTAGCAGCCAATTAGAACTTTTTTAATGTGATAAATCCATTTCCAGTCATATAAATATTACCATTTAAATATAATCATTCTACATATAATATTCTAAAGTGAATCTTGATTGTTCTGGTTCACAAAGATTTTCAGCAAAAGGACTAACTCATGGATTCCTGAGAGTTGCATCTAAAGGAGAAAGATGTTTCCAAAATGTTTTCCTACATGTAAGAATGTAGTTTTACTCCCAGTTTTAAAAAAAATCTTTTTGTCTACTACCATGTAAATCAGCAAGCTTTAGCTGCCTGAATTTCAGTGGTATTTTTGAAATTTCTGCTTCTGCTTATGTTGAAGGTCCTGGTACATAAATCAAGGATAGCTTTCATCTATGGTTGTTTAATCACAGTTCGGCATTTGGTTGGGGTCCGTGCCTTTGCAGTCTGGAGAGTGGGTCATAGTCAGTCCTGTAACTCAGTAATGGCCAGTCCAGGAGATAGGGCTAATGCAAGTGGGAAGATGTACAGCTATCAGACAGGGATCTTGGCACTTCCTCTCTGAGTCTGCTCAATTAGGTTGCTTGAGGATGAACCAAGATCATTGCATGAGTCACTCACAAAAACTAAGAGGAAAAGGTGAGTGGAAAAGAGGGAGGAATCAAGAGTGCTGTTGTCACGGAAGAAAACTTGGCAAGTTATTCTTGGCGATTGGAGAGAAGGAAATATAGCAGTTGTGAACAGGGAGGGTGGGCAACACTATCTGCAAGGGATAAAATATGGATGGGAGTGAGCTTTGTCCATGCTCAGGAGGGGGCAATATATGACCATACCTAGAAAGGTCACCTCGTATGTCAGAGGCTGAGAGAAAATGATGGGCAGGTGAAGGCTCACGTAGAACTGTTTGGGTGGTGACCTGGAGATGTCTAGCTGACAAAATTTGCAGGAAGGGCGATCAGGAAGAAGATTTAGATGTTTTGGGGATTCATTTGTGGAGGTTGGAAAAAACTGGCTGAAGAGCACTTAGAACAAAGGAAGGGGAGGCAATGGACTAGTGGTGCTATCACTCCACTATTAATCCAGAAACCTAGAATAATGTTCTGGGGACCGGTGTTCGAATCCCACCCCGTGGCAGATGGTGGAATGTGAATTCAATAATTTAAAAATCTGGAATTAAAAGTAGACTGATGACCATGAAACCATTGTCAGTTGTTAGAAAAACCCATCTGGTTCACTAATGTCTTTTAGGGAAGAAAATCTTCCACACTTACCTGGCCTGGCCTACTTGTGACTCCAGAGCCATAGCAATGTGGTTGACTCTCGACTGCTCTCTGAAATGGCCTAGCAAACCACTCCGTTGTATCAATCGCTAGAAAGTCACAACAAAGCAAGTGGACCACAGCACTTCAAGAAGGTAGCTTATCACCACCACCTCAAGGGCAAATAAGAATGGGCTATCAATGCTAGCCAACCAACAATGCCCAAGTGCCACAAATGAATTAAAAAAACACAAAGAACATTACAACACAGGAACAGGCCCTTTGGCCCATCAAGACTGCAACCAAACTAAAAACTAAACTAAAAACCTTTTGCCTTTATATGGTTTGTATCCCTCTATACCCTGCCTATTAATATATCTCAAGATGTCTCTTAAACATTGCTACTGAATCTGTTTATACCACCTCTGACAGCACATTCCAGGAACTTGCTGTCCTCTGTGTAAGAAAACATTTGCCTCTCACGTCTCCTTTAAACTTAACCCTTCTTACCTTATCCTATGTCCATTGGTAATTGATATTTCTGCTATGGGATAAAAACTTCTGACTATCCATTTTATTCAAACCTCTCAAAATTTTGCCAACTTCCAGCAAGTTACCCCTCATCCTTTCACATTAAAATGAAAACAAAGCAAGTTTGTCCAAATACAAACCAAAAGAACTGTGAATGCTCTAAATCAGAAACAAAAACAAACATTTCTGGAAAAGCTCAATAAGTCTGGCAGCATCTGTAGGTAAAAATCAGAGTTAATGTTTCGGGTCAAGTAACCCTTCCTCAGAACTGATGGTAGCTAGGAAAATGTTGTTTGATGTGCAGAAGATACGGTGGGGAAGGAGGTAAGGAGTAAACGATAGGTAAGGATAGAGCCCAAACAGAGAGAACACATTTGGACAGACAAAGGGAATGGATAATGGTTTGGCTAGGAGGGTGATTTGGAGCAGTCTGTTCAACTGTTCTCTCTCTGAAAAGAACCAACCTGTCTCATTGTAAGGAAAAGGAACCTTCCATCCCAACTCCGCACTCCTGACTTGGAAGCAAAACACCAATTTATGGATTTGGATGATCTAACCAAAGGCAAATACCTGAGCATTATCATTGAGGCTTACAACTTGGGTATTACAGGTAGTTCTTATATCACACTATGGTTGCGTTCTTGTGCGACCCTGCGCTATATAGAAATAATGCAATTAAAAATAACACTATAAAAGTGTTGGTGATGCAGTGGTGTTATAACCAGCACACGTTTTAAAAGTTCGTGATTTAGAAACAGCGTCCCCTATTCATCAATTGCGTTATAGCCAATTCACGTTGACGAAACACGCGTTTAAGCAGAAAGACCCGCACTGAATTTGTTGTAATTCTGCCACACATTTCAGTTTGATATGTTTCGAACAGGAAAATGGCACAGAAGAACCAGTTTGTAACTGTGCCAAGAGTTAGGGATTAACTGAATGGTGAGCATTACAAAATTTTGCATAATACGCATAGATTCATAAAGAATGACCGTTCATATGATTCTGCTGATTTCAGCGTTCATTACAATCGATGATAAAAGAAATTAATTTGTTTTGCACAACAATCATTTTATAGCAGAAATGTTGGGAACAAACTTAAGAAAATACAAGTGATTGTGGTAAGGATTGGCTAAAAGGGTTCAACTGATTCTGTGCAATATTGACCATTGTGGCAGACATAATGCTGAATCAGACAGAAAGCAATGTGAACTAATCATGGAAAAACATTAATCATGTCCTATTTATAGTCAGGTTGTAGAAAATAGAATTTTCCAAGCTTTGTTTGTGAATTTTGTTCTGAAATAGTGCTTGTAGTGATTCAGAGATGCTTTTGTGGTTTATGTTTTAATGATTTTAACAACAGCATGTTATGGACTACAACTGTCTGACTTGCATGGTTGTGAGGAATCCTGCTTGATTGCCGTGCTGTGTTTTTTTTTAAGTTATGTTTTTGAATATTTCATTGAAAAATTCAGTATAAACTGGCAATGCCTGTGAAGAACAGTTTTGTCCAGACATGGTTTGTTTTGGGATTGTTGTCATAGACCTTAAGTGCACAGACATTATTAGTGTCCTTGTCTAGACATGAGATCAGTTACCTCTGTGGTCATGACCTCACTCATTCTTCAAAAACACACAGTGGTTTCAAAGGTGCATATGATTAAAGAATGTAGTACCCAAAATGTTGGGAGATTGCAGCAAATGTAGAAGGAAATACAAAGATTGAAGTGTGTCTGAGACAATGTTGATTTCAAAATTAAGATGCTCTTAACCATTGTTAGTACAAGTTAGCAGTTTGGTTAAGTTACCAGCCTGACAAATTCACAGATTTGTATTGGTGCTACTGTTGGATCTTAAATGCAGAAGGACGTGTGGATTTTACCCTGTGCACAAATAAATGTGGAAAAGTTGGAGTAAGAAAAAGATCGATTGGACTGTTGAGTCAAGCTCCTTAAATTGTAACTAACTACCTAACATGATCTTCAGTGTTCCCCACCCAACAAACCATGTAATCTCCAGAAAAATGCAAAAAAAAATCTAGGCCAATTTAGGTAATTAGTTATTTTCTTGACCCTAAAGATGACTAATTTAGAATTGTATGACATTAGTGATCACACAGTATGGCACTAAATATTCCACCTCTTTTGTATACAGGAACATGGGTCTTCCATATTTGGAATGAATTCAACTTGCAATGAATTCAGGCTCACTGCATGAGCTAGCAATTTCTTCTTAAAGTCTATGACTGTTTGCAAAATAAAACTTCCTGTCCTCAAAACGAGTTCTGCTTGGAGCAAATGTAACTTTAGGCTACATAGACATTATCTGCCAGATTCAGACCCTTTTCTTACCTAATTTCATTTTCTTTTTATCCTTGACTACATGTGTATGTCATTCCTAAACTTGTGGAACGTAGACCCCACTGCCATCATCTACATTATTGATTGTGACAGTGAGTGATTCCTGTCTGATTTGATTAATAAAGGGTGATCAAGCAGAGCCATGACTGTTAATGAGACCCATCCAGAAAACAAACTAGTCTCTATTTTCAAATTTACAAAACCGTCAAATAGGGGTAAGACATTTTCATGAGTACTTTTTAACATTGTCTCGGGAGTTACTTTTTCATTCTTGCTGATTCCTTTATTAGGTGTTACAGACATGTAGTAACATTACCTTCTGTAAGTTTAGGGTATTTTGGCTCTCATTAAAGTAAAATTAGCAGAATTTGTTAATATACCTAACA
Organism: Hemiscyllium ocellatum; assembly: GCF_020745735.1. Taxonomy (NCBI): domain Eukaryota; kingdom Metazoa; phylum Chordata; class Chondrichthyes; order Orectolobiformes; family Hemiscylliidae; genus Hemiscyllium; species Hemiscyllium ocellatum. The sequence continues at coordinate 23,655,397 of NC_083403.1, read as the reverse complement.
ATCATAGCCAGGCTATTAAACTTGAATCCATAACACCAGAAAAGCATTAATTTCCTAGGTATGTAAATTGGTCTTCAACTCATGAAGGAAACAAACCAACTCACATTTGACGACTCCTGGACTGTAGTCAGATTTTTACCTTGAATCTGATCAACCCAAACGATGACTGACTAGCCTATTCTTTGGACCGTGTGCAGACTGCCAGCAACTGACAGTATCACCACCCTGCCTCCCCTCCGTCACCACCCCATCCCCACCGACTGGACTGAGAATTAGCCCTCATCCACTTTCTAATGTGGCCACTCGTTCAATAACCATGCCAACTGTTTGCCATACCAGCTGGCATAGCAGATAGTGTTAGATTGGCACTTTGTTTTTGTACAGCAAGGTATCCCCTCTATGGTATACTATGGCATGGCAAGCCATGCATGCTGTGGGGATGGAGGTGAACTTTAAATGTGCGAACTAGGAGAACAAGCATGCAACCCTGAGATGCAGCCTGATCTAAACTATGAGCTGGGTATCTATCCTAGTATTAGCCTTTTAATGCCAGTTGCTGGTGTGCCCTCAAATACAGGTCTATATTCCTAAGTAGTCATTTTTTTATACGAGAAGTATCATGAGGATCATGAGCAGTTGGCAAATATCAGGTGCCACTGTCTGTGAATGAGAGTGTAAGCAGCTGGCACCCTAAGATGAATTTACATGCTGAACAGCATGGAAGCTGTTCACAGATAGCAAACTGGAGTTGCCAGGTATTCACTCTTGAATCAGTCAATGGGACAGCTCACCATTCCCTAGATTGATTCTCACCATGCATGGCACCCAGAGCATGCTTAAAAGTTAGTGAGTTGTTACCAACATCACTATAGGCCTTGCTGGACTAATCCTGTAGATCTGCCTCCTTTTTCATAGCGCTCGACATTCAGGCTTTTTAGGATTCTCCCAAATGTGTCTATTTTTTTCTTTCAATAAAAGCAGCGTTTGGTGGCTGAAGTTATGAAATAAGAATAGAAAGTGCTGGAAATAATCTGATCTTCCTGCTATGGAGAGACTGAGTTGAAGTTTCAAGTTGATGGCCTTTCATCAGACCATAATGCAGCGTTATAAAACTGAATTTCTGTTTTACATAGTGCAACAGATTAATGAAGAACAGCAACTAAAGCCAAACTTAAACTAAGGCAAGTAAAATGCTTGATGAGCATTTTCCCTACTTTGAAATAAATCAGATTTCCAATGAACATTTGTAGTCTGCAGATTTTTGAGCTGTCTTACTTACCAGACCTCTGTTTTCAAAAGCTATGAACTTTTGCAGTACTAAGTGCAACTCCCTGTACATCAGTCTGGACTTAAGAGAATTTAAGTACCATAGCATTTTAAAATTGACTTGAGGATCTTTTTAAATGCTGGGTTTTTTTTTTGACTGACTCTGTATAATTTACGTGGCTGAGAATAGTTACAGGTCACTGATCTTTACTTATTTTGAGACCTCTAGTGCAAACCGCTATACCAATTAACAATTTATTACAATATATTGGATATTAATAAGTAATCTGTGTAAGTAGGGTTAGTGCATAAACACATTGTGTTGCGTGACTTATTTTGTCGCATAGCTAGTTGCATCAATTAGTGGGAGTGAGATTGCGCTGCTATAAACATTGAGTAAGAGCTTTGGAATGTCAGTGCTATATAATAATTGCAGGTTATTGCATCATGATGAATGTTTTTCAGACTCTAGTTTAGCCTAGTTCTGCAAAACAAGCATTGCATCTGGACCTTGAAACTCGTCTGTTGCTATCCCACTTTTCCTGTAAATATTTTGATTTATACAAACACATTTAAAATGAACAGTAAGCAGTGCAAATTCAGTGGTTCATACATAAATTCTCTCCACTCTTTTTCCTTTTCATTTATTAAAATAAACAAATTGAATGTGGTTATTAAAATGTTATATTGCTATTTGGGTCAGCATGGTGGCCCAGTGGTTAGCACTGCTGCCTCACAGTGCCAGGAACCTGGGTTCAATAAAACCCTCGGGTGACTGTGTGTGTGTGGAGTTTGCATATTCTCGTGTGTCTGCGAGGGTTTCCTTCAGGTGCTCCAGTTTCCTCCCATAGTCCAAAGATGTGCAGGTTTGACCCCACTAAATTAGTCAGTGTCCAGGAATGTGCAGATGAGTTAACCATGGGGAATATAGGGTTACAGGGATGGGGTAAAGGGTTGGATCTGCGTGGGATGCTCTTCGGAGTATTGGTGTGGACTAGATGAGCCAAATGGCCTGCTTCCACATTGTAGGGATTCTATAATTCAAACCTAATCCTCCAATGTCTTTTTTTAAAACTATCATTAACCTGCACACTGTAAAGAAAATAGTAGCAAAGAGAATGCAGAACCATATATGTTAGAGGTTAACAAGGAGGTATACAGAAACATGCATTATTCAGAAGTACAGTAAGCTTTACAAAGCTGGCTTGAAGTTGTGTCTAGAAGAAATTCAGTATGTATCAAAAGAGTAGTTAGATATGAAAGAGCAGCTATATGTGCTAAGAAGACTTCTGTTACTGGAACTGCAAGATGGTAGACAGGATTCACTACTTCTCTTCAATCCTTGCTATATCTTTTGTGTGAACTTGCTCCAAGTGGATTTCAGTTTTCTGAAAGCAGGCGCTATCATGTTATTACAGTTCTAACAGTATAACATTGAACTGTCAACCTTTTATTATTTGCTTAAAATCTAACTTAAGACAACTTCTGATTCAGAGTGCTGCTAACTGAGTCAAGCTGACACCACTGAACCCTGCAGGGCAAGTCTGCTTCTTGGTGGGGATGTTGTGAAGAATGGAAATCTCTTTAAAAACTTTTTTCATTGAGAACACTATGGTTTACTCCTGCAAATATTAGCTGAAAATGCTGTGTGTGTGTGTGTGTGTGTGTGTGTGTGTGTTTTTTTTTTTCAAGTGTCTGTGAAGAAAGAAAAGTCAGTATTTCAAGTTGTAACCTTGCTGCAACAGAAAAGTAAATGTGTCTACGTTTGGCCTAGACAGCCTAAGATGCATGGTGGTCAATATACATTTAGCTCACTACTTTTTCCGTGTTTGCTTTGTTGTAAATCATGGTTAGAGACAAAAAAAGCTGCAGATACTGGATTCCCAGGTAAACAAGCAGGAGGCTGGAAGAACACAGCAAGCCAGACAGCATCAGGAGGTGGAGAAGTCAATGTTTCGGGAGTAACCCTTTTTCAGGACTTGGGGGTGGGTGTCAGGGGAGCTGCAGAGAAAGGGTGTGGGAGTGCAGGTTGGTGAGGTGGGGATAGGTGAAGACAGGTAGAGAGTGTGACCTGGTTGGTCAATGAGAGGAATGAATCCAGTTGATGGCAGGGAGGAAGGGTCAATGAGAGGAATGGAAGGAGGCCAGGAGGAAGGGTCAATGAGAAGAATGTCCTTCCATTCCTCTTATCGACCCTTCCTTCTAGCCACCAACCGGATTCATACCTCCCATCGACCAACCAGGTTGCGCCACCTCCCTGTCTTCACCTGTCCCCACCTCATCACCCTGACCCCCGCCCCCCACCCATCCCCTTTATCTGCGACTTCCCTTACACCCCTCCCCAGTCCTGAAGGAGTAAAATCTGAAACGTTGACTTCATCTCCTGATGTTGCCTGGCTTGCAGAGCTCTTCCAGCCTCCTGCTTGTCTACCTTGTTGTAAATCATGTTTTAAAATCTGCATCAAAAGCTGGAAAGTTTTTCTGTCATTCTATTCGTAATGTCAGAGAGTCTTGAAGGTACAGTATTAAGACCTGAGAAATTGATTGAAGTATGGGAAAATTCAAGTTTTCTCTCAGGCAGTTCTATGAGTTCCAATGTGAAGTCCTGAATGGCTGAAGAGGTTGAGAGTTGGTTTAGAAACAGCCATGATGATGTGATGTGGCTGGTGTTTTGTCTTTGCTGACTTGCTTGGCTGAAACCTGGAAGAGAATGTTGTTGCCCATGACACTGCAGAGACTTTGCAGCAAAGACAGAGTTGGATATCGACCCAAAGAAGCAAGTGGCAAACTGCTGTTGCCTTGTTAATGGTATCAGGAATCAGTGCTGCCCAGTCTCTCTGGGATGGAGAGGAGAGTTGGAAGCTCTTTAGAAATGAGACAAATTTAATTAATAAGATGCAAATACATGGAAATAATCGCCACTCCACAGTGAGATTCTGATCTCTGTTAATAACCAAAAAGAAAATTGGACATTCTTTTTTCTCAACTGAGAATCTGATTTTCCTATTTTTGCAGTATCTATCTGAATTGTCCCTGTTACCCACCATGCTAAAGGAATATTTTCAGCAAAACTTGGTGCAAAAACTGAAGCAAGAACTGATCAGTTTTTGGCAAATATGTGGTTGCAGATCCTAGAATGTTTCAAAGTATGCATTAACATTGGGAGATGAGGCTTACTGTGTTTTGTTTACAATGTGTGCATGTTTTATTTGGAACTTATCACAGCAGCCAAATTGTGAAATTAGTTTTCATACAGGTGGTTGCATGTGGATTGGCTTGAAGCCACCTTCTTGAAATGGATGAGCTCAGTGTTGCTAACACAAGTTTTATGACATTGTCTGTTTTTGGACTGTTTTAATTTAAGACAGAATAGTAGAATTAAAAGAATTATGTGACCTATAGATTGTGCCTGCAATTAAATCTTTTTTTTAATCCATGTGTATGTATTAATTCTTTCATGGAATGTGAATATTACTGGTGAGGCTATCATTTGTTAGCTAATGCTAATTGCCATTGAACCAAATGGCTTGCTTGATCATTTCTGAGAGACAGCCATATTGCTGTGGTTTGGGAGTCACCTATAGGCCAGACTAGGTAATGGAAGATTTTCTTCCCTAAGACCATTCATGAAACCGGTGGGATTTTATGCCCATCAATAATGATTTTATGGTCACCTTCACTAATCACCGATAAATTGATAGAAGGTGTCATCATGAGTGCTATCAAGCAACACCTCTTCAGCAATGAGTTGCTCAGCAATAACCTGCTCACTGACACTCAATTTGGGTTCTACCAGGGCCAAGGACCTCGAGCAAAACTGAAGTCACCTAGGATAGGGAAGAAATCTTTCTTGATGCTTGTAGTCGTACCGAACAAACACAAGATGATTGTGATTGTTAAAGGTCAGTCAACACAGCTCCAGGATATCTACAGAGGAGTTCCTCAGTGACCCCACTGCACTGCGCACATACACACGCACAAACACACACACAATCTCTCTCTCTCTCTCTCTCTCTCTCTCTCACAGACAGGCAGACACACTTCTACAGACCTATAAACTTACACAGACCCTCTCTCATACACAAGCTCTCTCTTATACACTCATGCATACACAACCACACTTCCACACCCTCTCACAGACACTATTCCTCTCCCCCCCCCCCCCCACCCCACCTTCTTCCTGTACACACACCCACATATAAGTTTGGGGTGAATTTGTACTTGCAGAATTACATTTTATTTTGGTCAAAACTGCATGAATCCATGTAAGGTCCTGTAAATCCTTTTTTTAGATTAGAATTAGTCTGAACATTGGGGCACAGACAGCCTCACAATGGGCACCTCACACATTCAGTGTATTATCTGGGCTGACATGCACCTGTTGTTAAAGTTCACTTGAGAATGTAACTTTAAGAAGGTTTTGGGATTTACACATGAAAGAACTGAAACCAACATGCCCATTCCAAAAGATGAGAGACTTAACAAACAATCCAGTTCTTTTTCAATGAATAATTTCAATTACATCACACTGTAAACTTTAGCTATAAATTCTGTGTCTTGCAATCTTATGCTCCTGATGAAGGAGCAGCACTCTGAAAGCTAGTGCTTCCAGATAAACCTGTTGGACTATAACCTGGTGTTGTGTGATTTTTAATGGAGTTCGTCAGGGTAGATATTTACAACAACCTATTCAGGTATGTTATTACACACCTCTGGAGCAGGTAGGATTTGAACTCTAGCCTCTTGACTCAGAGGTAGGGACACTGCCACTGCACCCCAAGAGCCAGAGTTCCTCAGAGTAGTGTTCTACTCCGAACCATCTTCAGCTGCTTCATCAATTATCTTCTCTCCATCAGAAAGTCACATGTTAGAATATTTGCAGATGATTGCACAATATTCAACACCGTTCACGACTCCGATATTGAGGCAGTCCATGTTGAAATTTGACAGGATCTGGACAATATTTAGGCTTGGGCTGAAAAGTGGCAAGTAACATTTGCATCTCACAAATGCCAGGCAATGACCATCTCCAATAAGAGCCAATCTAACCACTGTCTTTTGACATACAATAGCATTACCATCACTAAATCCACCACTGTCAACATGCTGAAAGTTTGACCGGAAATGGAACTGGATTCTTCATATAAATAAATTAGCTACAAGAGCTGGTCAGAGGTTAAGTATACTGCAGTGAGTAACTCTCCACCCGACTCCCCAAAGGCTGGACGAGTGTAGCTCCAACAACACTGAAGAAGCTTGACATCATCTAGGACAAAGCAGCAAGCTTGATTGGCAGACATTCAGTCACTCCACTGATGTACAAGATGCATTGCAGGTATTTGCTAAATATCATTAAATAAAACCTTCAAACTCATGACCACTTTCATCTAGAAGGACAAGGGCAGCAGATAGGAAAACCACCACCTTCAAGTTCCCCTCCATGCCACTCACCATCCAGACTTGGAAATACATTGCCATTCCTTCGCTTTCTGGATCAAAATCACTGGAAGTCCATCCCCAATGGCATTGTGGGTCTACCTGCAGCAATAGTTCATGAAGGTAGATCACTAGCACTTTCTCAAGGGGCAACTTCGGAAAGGCAATAAACTCTAGCCCAACCAATGATACCATATCCCTTGAGCGAATAAAGTATTAGGGAGACTGTTTTTTGTTCCATATATCTGCTTTGAATTCAGATTCTTCCGGCTGCTGTCGGAGAAGTTCAGCTTCATCCAAACATTAATCTGAGCCTCTAGATAACTGGTCCTGTGACACTGCCAGCCTGCCAACGTCTTCCCCCTGTGTATTATGAGTTGACAGCTGTGGAGATGAAATTATCCAGAGAATTGCAATTTCAGAGAATATGTGTTAAAATGATTGCTTCATTCAGTTCTGCGTAGGAACAAGGAATGGGGCTTGTGGGGTTTTAATATGTCACTCAATAGCTTAAAAGTTGCTGGTAATTCAGTTTTTAGCTAGTTAGCTTTTGCATGATTCTGTCGTTTGCATTATCATGATTCATGCAAAATCATTGCTGCTTTTGCCAATTCAGTAATTGTTACTGCCCTTCAGAATAAGTAAGGTTACGTATTTCTGCTATGGCATTATATAAATACAATTCTATCTTTTCATTTGTTATTGTCTCTAAGCCATCACTATCTTTGGAAAACTGACATAATGGGCAGCTGTTAAAGCAATAATATAATATCACTACAAGATACTGCATAAAATAATAATTTAAGTTCAGTTTCTGCATTTTAATGCATTCCTCTCCTAATGTTTGTATTGCCCTTTGTTAGAAAAGGATTCACTACTTTGCATTCATGTAATTACCCAAGTTAAAAACACAATTGGCATTATTATAGTTTGATATTAGTGCAATGGAAAAATCTGTCATGGATTTAACCTAATTGTGTACTTGGAACACAGCCAAACAGTGACATTGGCCTGTTCATAATACAAACTTTGAGGTAAGTGAGTTCGTGAGAGATTCTTCCTGAATAATCCAAACCATTATCTTGAGTGCTGCAACTATTATTCCACACCCATGTTAAATACAAGTAATAAAGGAAGATAAGTATGTTGGCCCAGATTTCTGGAATTAAAAAAAACCTGTTGGAAATGTACTGTTTTTGAAAGCATTTGAAATGAATTTACTTGCATGCACGTGAATAATGGTCAAATTGGCAAGAATACTATTGAACTTTCTTTTGTAAGAAATGCTATGGATATGGGTGAACTTAAAAGAAATTTGAAAAAAAAGTGGTAAAATAATTATGGCATTACTCATGCTTATTTTAAAATTAGTTTATACGTATCTGAAGTTTTTAAATCGATCTGCGTATTTCATTTGTATGTTAAAAATGCTATTTAGCTTTGCAACTGTGTAGCAGTTTTCCAAAAAATGCCAATAGCTTTTTGTGAAATTTATTTTTCTTTTATTAGATTTGGTGCAAAGTCAGTTTGGCCAAGCAAGTGTTGTAAATATTAATACCATCTCAGTAATATTTGTAAATCTAGTCAGGCACATTCCTTTCAATTTCTGATTATACCTCAAACCTATCACTTAAATAAATGAGAAACTAAAAGCAATATATACCTTCTCAGCACTTTTGTTTCAATGCACAAAAGGAGATAAACTGGCAAGTTATGGGAGGGATCAACAATGCCCTGAACCGAGAACTGCTGCATGCATTTTTCAACAATCTGTTCCAGACTCTGACAAGCTTTGTTTATGAATGAATTTCAATTCCTTGAGATTTGGGAAGAAGAAATCTGACGTTGTTAGTACTCCTGATCGTTGTCTGGCTACCCCTGCTGGAAAGCATAACTGGATGCAGCAGATTCTGGTGGAATCGGGTTTAGTTTGTCATTTCAATTTACCACCCTAGCCCCTTATCTCCCTATCCATTTATTTTGTATCTAATGTAATACTGAAAGTGGTGGTGGGATGATGATGATGTTGGGGAGGTCAATGTTTAGAGAGAACGGGGTTAACTTAATGCAAAATCTTAGCCTAAACCTGTATTTTGGTGCAGAGAAAAATCTTATTGGTGTCCTGTTTTGGTTTAGATGCAAAAAGCAACCACGCCAAACAACTTCAGCACCTTTTATTGGGAACAGGAAGAAAAGGAAGATACCAGCCTTCGTTGATTGCTGTCAATTTCCTATCCGAGTCATAGATTTATGCTGTTGTCTAGAATTGATACTCAGCATACTGAGCGTGTATACACTATTAAATATACCACTTAATAGAGACTTACACAGACCTTGACCAAGGCCCTCATTGGTAATGCTATTTGATCAAAAGCAGGGGAGTTCTACCAGTTACATGGCCAGTATCATAGATCGCAGAATATAAATCAACCTGGCATGTAATATACCCCCTTTTTTCTTCACCAAAATACATGTATAGTTCAATATATGGTATATATGCTGATCCCTTTCTATCTAAATATCAATCCCACCCCCACCATCAATACACTACCATTCTTCAGTAACATGTTATGATCTGACCTCAATTTTCAGCTTCAAAAGAAATGGCTAGACCTATACCAGCCTTTGAGGTTGACACACTGGGTCAAGCAGGCAATCTGAGCCATGCTGAAATGATGGGCCATCAGCAGCAGAATCATACTCTAATGCAATCTGTAACCTTTTGGCTTCTCTCCTCTATCATTAACGTGAAGCAAGGGAAATAACATTGGTTGAATGAAGAGTGCAGGACAGCATACCAGAAGCAGCACCAAGCATACCTTAAATCATGATGAATGTACAAAACAGGAGTATTTGCAGGCTAAGCAGCAGCAGCAGCAGCAAATGATGGAGCTGAGCAACTTCGCAACCACTGAATCAAATCTAGGCTGTACAGTTTTGCCACATTTAGTTATGAATGTTGGTGAGCAATTAAACAACTCACTGGAGCAGGAGGCTGTAAGAATATCTCCATCCTCAATGATGGAAAAGCCCAGCACATTAGTACCGAATATAAGGCTGAAGCATTAAGTTTTCAGTTAGAAGTGCCAAGTGGATTCATCTTGGGCTTGTTCAGAGATCCACAGTATTACAGTGCCAGTCTTCAACTAATCCAATTCACTCCATGTAATAGAAAGGCTATGGGCCCTGACAACATTCTAACAACAGTTCTGAAAATATGGTCCAAAATATGCCACATCTTTAGTGAAGCTACAATACTGCCATCCACTCAACAGTGTAGAAAATTGTCCAAATATGTCCTGTTTACAAAAAGCAGGACAAATCCAAATCGACCAATCGCCAACCCATCAGTCTACTCTTTTACCATCAATAAAATTATTTGGAATTGGAAATTCTATAATGTCTTTAGTCTTCTGAGAATCCACCATTCTGCTTCATTGTTGATTACATTGTGTCCCAAGAAACAAATGGATTTTTCAGAAAATTTGCACTTGTTTTGGAGCATGAGCCGCTCCACTTGTAAACATTCTAATGCTGCACGCTATCTCTGATCATGGTCTTCACCTGTTTCCTCATGGAATAGCTTTTTATCCGTGTGACATGTGACTGTATGAAGGCCTTTTAAGTTGACATTGTTTCTTTTTAATATCTCTGCCAATGCAAGTCCAAACAGTAATCTATTAAAATAATCTTCTGAATGAACTTATAAATGTGGCATTTGCCAAAAGCTGCTTGTTGCATTTTTTATATTGTTGGATAATTTAGCTATATTTTCTTCAACTGTAGATATAAAATAATTATTTTCTTGCTCCTGTCTTGTTAAATTGCATCAGGTCAACATAAGTCCAATGGTATTACCTGTATTTGGGTACATCACACTATTGGCTTTGTGATTCTCATCCTAATCATTATTTCGAGTTGGTCCTTGTCTTGTTTCACTAAACAATGTATTTTCCTGGATGCATAAACGCAGGAGTTTTTTTCAGCAAAATATTGTAGTCTGATGAACAAATTTGGAGATTCCTTTTCAAAAGAAAATTTTAGCTCCTGTTGATTAACCTCTGCGTCTTTTGAATAAGATTGACTTCAGGCATGTCCTTCTTATCTTGATTTTAAAGTACATAAAGGTTTCCTCATTCTGAAGAAGTCATAAAGGAATCAAAAAATTAACTTTGCTTCTATCTTTATAGCTGCAAGACTTACTGAGTTTCTCCACCATTTTGTTTGTGTTTTAGATTTCTAGCATCCACATTGTTTTGCTTTTATTTGAAGTTTTCTTGTACTTGCTGACCTTGTGCTGGAGAGTTGCTGAGAGCATACATTTATTGTTAAGTGTGATGCCTTCTAGATCTCATAGCAGAATTTTGGTCAGCTGTAAACAGTATTTTGTCAACCTAGACTCTCTATATGACAGTACTGTGACACTTAGACCCGTGTTTAACATGAAATTTATGCGATGCCAAAAATGTCAGGGTTTGCATGCTAAGATATTTGATCTGTGCCACTGATTTCCCCTGGAAAAAAAACTTTTGTGGTTTTGCCTTCAACCGGAGACAGTTCCACCTCATTTATCTCCTTATGTGGGTAGTGTTTTGGTCTTTTGCTTTTCTGTAGCTGTGTCCTGTTTTGGTTTATTTTCTGAAACTGACCTACTTTCTTAGAATACAAGCATGCAGTTTTGAATGTTGAGCACTGTTCATGCCTATGAGTTTTGTTTAGTCATAGCGTTGACAAGGCATTTTAGTATTTGGTGTTTCTGCTAGCATTGGCTGTTTGGGTATCTGTTGTGTTTTTGTGTCTTGAGAAATTAATTGATTCTACAGGTCACCCATGCAACATTTTATCATCTGCTCTTTAGAATTGATCTGTCTGGTTTCTGGACCTCTGTTTCTCTTATCATCTGAATGTCATTTTTAAGAGTTAGATCTTCTTTGGACTTTACTTAATCTGTCAAAGATTCAGCATTGATATCTAAAACAATCTGGTCTCTTTTTAATACTGACTTTAAGTCACCATAGCCAGTTCTCATTACTAGCCTGCTGCAATTATATAGAGTCTTGGTGAGAACACATGTGGAATATTGTGCGCAGTTTTGGTCTCCTTATCAGGGGAAAATCATTCTGGCTATGGAGGGAGTGCAAAGAAGGTTTACCAGACTGATTTCTGGATGGCAAATTGGCATATGAAGAGGGACTGGATCAGGGGTCTCATAGAAACCTTAACAATTGTAAGAGGATTACATAGGGAGGATGTTTCTTATGACCATGGAGTCTAGAACCAAGGGCCACAATGTCAGGATTTGGAGTAGACTGAGATGAGGAGAAATTTCTTCACCCTGAGCCTGTGATGTTCTCTACCACAGAAATCGACTGAAGTCAAAATAATGAATGTTTTCAAGAAGGAGCTAGATATAGTTCTTAGGTTTAAAGAGATCACTGGGTCTGGGGCAAAAGCAGAAACAGACTACTGAGTTGGTTCATCAGTCATGATCATTTTGAATGGTGGAGCAGGCTCAATGGACCGAATGGCCCACTCATGTTCCTATTTTCCATGGTTCTATATGATCATTCATGAAATCACCTGGGATTATGACTGTATGCTGCATTCTTTTGTTGAATCTTGCCTTTAAAGAAATTTCTTTGTTCTGATGATGAAATAATTGTCAAGTGGCTTCGATACATTTTGGAATTATCTGACATTTCATTTATCTCTTGATGAGTGGTAACATAATGTACTCTTGGTTAGCATTTGACTCACGTAATAATCCAGAGTTTTTAAAATTCGTTCATGGAATGTGGGGGTCACTGCCTAGGCCAACATTTATTAACCATCCCTAGTTGCCCAATGAATAGTTAAGAATCAACCACAAAAGAGCCACATATAGGCCACATCAGGTAAACATAGTGGATTTTTTAAAGGCACATTCATGAACACAACGTGGATAAGATGAATATCAAAGTAATTTCACTAGGATAGGGGAGTCCAGAACTAGTGAGAGGATAAAGATGAAAAAGGGACATGAGTGGCAACTTTTTCACAGTGTGGTTCATATGTGAAATGAACTGTCAGAGGATGTGGTAAGGGGCAGGTACAATTACAGCATATAAAAGATGTTTGGACAGGTACATGAATAGAAAAAGTTTAGGGGGATATGGGCAAATGCAGGCAAATGGGACTAGTTTAGATTGGGAAACTTGGTCAGCGTGGATCAGTTGGATTGAAGGGTCTGTTTCTGTGCTGACTCTATAACCAGATGGATTTTTAAACAATCAAAAGTGGTTAGCTGGTCATGATCAGACAAACTTTTTAATTCAAATCACATTTCACCATCTGCCATAGTGGAATTTGAATCCATATTACCAGATCATTAGCCTGGAGTTCTAGATTAGAAGTCCACTGACTGCTGTGCCACTATGCTTTCCCTTATTTCCTTTGAATTTCTGTTTCTTAATTTGATGCTCAGTTTATCAAATTGACTGTGTAGAACCTCTTCCTTGCCTATGTTATTGAACTACAATGACTGAATCCTCCCCATCCCATTGTAAGTTACTATTCAGCCCTGAACAGAAGACCCAAATCCTAGCCAGACAGCACCTGCTGGACTTTACATTTTGTTGCAGAGAACAGTGTAAACCTACTTGCTTTACTCTTCCCTACTCCTTTTGACCCTCCACACTTTCCACTTGATTGGCTTTCCAGTGTGTTGTTCCATGGTGCCATGGCCAGTTATGCCATACACCCCAGCAGCCCTTCCTCTTGTTCAAAGATGCTGAAAGGATGAACCCAGTTGGACAGTTACAAAACCTCCTGTCCAAAGGATTCCCTACTTCAGTTGAAGCTACATGCTCCAGCCCCTAACCACTGATCAAATGAGAAGTTTCCAGCTAACTTTCCCCACAAGGTGTTCTTGTCCCAGATCAGACTGGCTTTCAGCAGCTCCTGCTGTGACATGATACCTCTCCTACCGTTCTTAATATGCTTTAGTTAATTATTTTATTTCATTATTCATTTTTAAACTTTACCATCACTCTCTATTCTGTTTTAAAAATTAGAAGCTGAAAATGTGTTGCTGGAAAAGTGCAGATTCCTGATGAAGGGCTTATGCCCGAAACGTCGAATTTCCTGTTCCTTGGGTGCTGCCTGACCACCTGCGCTTTTCCAGCAACACATTTTCAGCTCTGATCTTCAGCATCTGCAGACCTCACTTTCTCCTTAAAAATTAGAAGAACAGACCTGAGCCATTTGCCAAGTACTCACTAAATAATTAGGTTTTTCCTTTGTAGTTGAATCACCATTCGTACCCAAGACTGAAAAGGTTGAAAGAAAGCAAAGGAGCACCACCGTTGCCACTTTCTCTGACTCCCTTACTTAGCCTACTCCCAGCATTTTGTTCAAAGTCACATTTAGTGCCAAGTCACATTGATATGCCTCCATTTCTTGGCTTTGAGTTGATTAAGCCCCAGGTATAAAAAAAATCTTTACCTGGAATATTTATTGAGTTCAGTTACTCTCAAGATGAAATATAGAATTTAAATAGTAACTTGAAGTTAACAATGAAACACAAACAAAATTTGATTTTTAGGAAGAGATTTCCAGCACTCAAAGCATCCGAGCCAGATCAGATGGCTGTCAGAATTAGTTACCAAGAAAGTATCCAACTGCATTTATTTCTGATACCTTTGCAATTCTACAAGTTTGATATGACCTAAAAGCATTTGCAATTCACCACTGATGATTTAAAAGGTGCACTAGGTTTCTGCTTTCTCATGTTGCAGTGACTTTGCAGCTTTGTGTTATAGTTGAAGAATTTTCTGCCCTTTTCATGCTCAGCCACTCTCATCCCTGTTTGCTGGGAAGGAGGCGAGTGTTTTTAGGGAATGTAAAATACAGACAATTGGTTTGTTAGTCTTCACATAATAATTGTAAAAAGACATTATTTTTCTCTGAAACTGTGGTGTAATCACAAACTCAAGAAGTGTTTTTCAAAGGGAAGCCAAATTGAAAGATTATTTGAGTTTCTCAAGTTGCTGTTAGATGCTGTAACATATCTGCTGACTGATCAATGATTCCCACTCTCCAATGCTTTTTCAGAATAATCTTAAAGCACCAAATAAGTCACTTAATCTTAATTCAGAGTTGTTAAACCATCCAAATCCAAATCTTTTGTTTAATGTTTGTGGAAAAGTCTCTTGGAATGAATATATCTTTGGATCCCTCCTGGTATTATCCTTCAATCACACTTATTCATATGCTTGTGCCAAATATCGTCAAAACAAATGATGCAACTGTTGATCAGTCATGCTGGTACAAAGCAGCACTGCAGAGGCTGCAGCCAACCAAATAAATGTCTCTCACACCACATTGGTTAGCAACTATTGCTAACTTTGCCTTTTCAACGTTCAGGCTCACTTCTTTAATAGCACCTCACCAAAAATAACGGTCCCAATATTTTTGTCCATTCTTTTTAGGTTCTGATACATTGCTTATATTTTCATTTCCATGAATTATGTTATTTTTGCCAGTTACAGGAATAAAATTCTTCTGTGTTCTCTTTGAAAAGATATTCAATACATTCTTTATGTATTTTCAATGATTTTATCAAATGAACATTTGAGCGATGAAAACGTGTTTATCAGGTTTAACCTGAATTTTAAAAATGATTGTTATGTCATGTGAATTAAATTTGTTATTTAAACCTAATAATAACCATTAACTCTGAGGAATTGAACTGCTGTCAATAAGGCATAATCTTAAAAATCTGTGGAAAGTTTGAGGGCAACAGTGGAACTTGTCACCCCTTCCAAGAGTGAAACTATTTTCATACAACAACCAGTCACAATATTTTGGTTTCACATTTAAAATCCAAACAGCAAAGAACAAATGTCACCAAGAGTTTCTTTAGTAGTTAATCCTTGAATATACTGGAGATCAAATTTCAATCGAATCGATTTCATATTATCTGTGTTTAAATCTATCATAATGTACCCTGCTATGAAAGCTGTATGATACTGATCAAAGTTGTTAGTTCACCACACAATTGCATATGTTTCTTAAATTACTTTTATTTACATTCTTGGCAAGACATTTTCTTTTACATACTCTGCTTCTGACAACCTTCATTTTTAGTTGCCTTTGTGAAAAGGGAAATTACTGTCAGCAGAACAGTGACATGCTTTAAAAATAATGTAAGAAATAATGATACAGGCTTTTAAGTGTTTCATATATTTCTTCCATCACAAAGTAACCAGCTTCAAACCACAGGAACAGTGAAGATGAGTCGAGCGTATGTTATTGAAAACCAGTTATCAATGAATACACATGCTGGTGTTTAGTTTTGAAGTCCAGATGTAGAACAAACAGTAAATCCGTTGCTTTTCCATTTATGCATCATTGGGTTCATAATAAATTACAAACGTACTCTGTCTCTCTTTTGGCAAGAATTGAAGTACAAGTACAAAAATAACTAAAGGAATCCATGCAGCCCACACAGTTGAAGAGTTGATCAAATATATTGAATAAGAAAATGAAATTATTTTCTAATAAATCTCCATGTTTTCATTTGAATTGGATACTGCATTCATGAATTAAAATTATGCTTATGCAACGTAGCTGTCATTCACTCACTAACAGGTATTTTCAAATAAATTGAAGTGACAAAAAGACCTTTAAGTACATTGTACCTCCTATGTTCACATCCAAATCATTTATATAAATGCCGAAAAGTAGTGGATCCAGCTCCGATCCTTGTGGCAATCCACTGGTCACAGACCTCCAGTTTGAAAAGCAACTCTTCTCCATACCCTCTGTCTTCAACTTTCAAGCCAGTTCTGTATCCAAATGGCTAATTCTCATTGTATTCCATGAGATCGAACCTTGCTAACCAGCCTCCCATGAGGAACCTTGTTGAACGCCTTACTGAAGTCCATATAGATCACATCTACTGCTCTGCACTCATCAATCTTCTTTTTACTTCTTCAAATGCCAATTGGAAGAAATACTGAGGGTAACGTAATAGAAAATACTTTAATGCCCATCACCAATAGGGGTGTTCTGAGGAAGGGTCAACTGGACCTGAATTGTTAACACTGTTTTCTCATGACAAATGTTGCCAGACCTGCTGAGTTCTTCAAGCAATTTCTGTTTTTGTTTCTG
The DNA here is from genome assembly GCF_020745735.1 of Hemiscyllium ocellatum. Lineage (NCBI taxonomy): Eukaryota > Metazoa > Chordata > Chondrichthyes > Orectolobiformes > Hemiscylliidae > Hemiscyllium > Hemiscyllium ocellatum. The sequence goes on along the minus strand of NC_083403.1, from coordinate 23,638,543 downwards.
ATTTCTGCAATTCTTTTGGTTTTTCAGCAAGAGTGGCTTGGTGGCAGCACAACTGAATCACCTGTCAGAGCTCTGAAAGACATAGCTGCCAAGTGGGTCCATAGCAGATGGTGAGGGAACCAAGAGGGAAAAATCTACTTTGCCTTGTCATCTTACACAGATGCCAATGACACACTTATTAGAAGGGACCTTCTAATAATCCTCAATTATGGTGGATCCCTGGCTTGATCTCCCCAGCATCATAAATACCAATCTCCAGCCCTAGAACATTAGCCTGAATCTCTGGATTACTGATCCAGGGATAATTTAGTGTCACCTGCAAACTTTGAACGAATTGTAAACTGAGGACCACAGTGTGTAACTCTAATAGGACATTAACATGTTGTTAGAGTGATTTGATTTGATTTGAGTAATTATTGTCACATGTACCGAAATACAGTAAAAAGTCTTGTTTTGAATGCTATACAGGCAAATCATACCATGCAAAGTGCATCAGGTAGCAGAACAGAGTGCAGAATACAGTGTTATAGCCACAGAGAAGGTGCAGAGAGAGAGATCAGCATTAACATTTGAGGGGTCCATTCAAACATCTGATAACAGTGGGAAAGAAGCTGTTCTTGAATCTATATGTGTATTCAAAGTGTTATATCTTCTGCTCACTGGAAGAGGTTTGGAAGAGAATATAATCAGAGTTGGGAGTGGTTTTGATTATGTTGGCTGCTTTCCTGAGGAGTGGAAAGTGCAGACTGAGTCAATGGATGGAAGGCTGGTTTCCCTGATTGACTAGGGTGTGTTGCTGCAAATGTGTTGCTGGTCAAAGCACAGCAGGCCAGGCAGCATCTCAACTCTCTGTAGCTTCTTGAGGTCTTGGACAGACCAATTGTAGTACCATGCTGTGATGCAATCAGATGGGATGCTTTCTGTAGTGCATCTATAAAAAATGGAAAGTGTCTTTGTCTTTGTGAACATATTGAATTCCTTAGCCTCCTGAGGAAGTAGAGACATTGCTATGCTTCCTTGACCCTCACATCAGCACGGATGGACCAGGACAGATTGTTGGTAATCGTCACTTCCAGGAACTTGACACTTGACCATCTCCACCTCAGCACCGTTCATGCAGACAGGAGCATGCCCTCCACTCAGCTTCCTGAAGTCAATGGCCAGCTCCTTGGTTTTGCCAGTGTTAATGGAGAGATTGGTGTCTTTATACTATGCTGCTACACACTCGGTTTGCTGTCAGCAAACTTCTAAGTTGAGTTGGGGCCATGAGCGTATAAGGAATGGTTATGTGGGTAACCTCAAGACTGAGGTTAGAGTTGAGTTTGCTTGGAATTGTGGTATTGAAGGTGGAGCTGTAGTTGATAATTAGGAGCCTAAGAGAGGTAGCACCAGGCAGATGGCATATACTGTGGACCTGTTGCAAATGATCAACACAATCATGTTGCCTCAAGTGGTGTCCCATTACTAGCCTCTGGAAGCACTTCATAATTGTGAAGGTCAGAGCCACCAGGTGGTAGTCATTGAGGCATGCTGCATGATTTTTCTTTGGCACTGGGATGATGGTGATCTTCTTGAAGCTGGTGGGAATGTCAGATCATAGTAAGAAGAGGTTAAAGATGTCAGCCAATACTCCTGCCAGTTTGGATCTGAGTGCATGGCTGGGGACTGCAACCAGGCTGATCGCTTTCCATGGAATGTTCTGAAGTCCCCAGCAGATTCAAAACAATCACCATCATCCTATTTCTCCATACATTCAAAGACGTTGCAAATGTTGAAACCTCCAGTACAGTCTGTTCTTCTATAATACGTGTTTCTTCCACGTGAATTGGCTTTAGCACGATTGAAGAATTTAGACTGCTAGTTGTAGAATGTGAACTTTCCTTACCTGTACTGGTTATAACGTGATTTCGGTCCCATTAATTTAAATGGCATGGCTATTGCGCGATTTTCTTATAACGCACGATCGCACAAGAACGGAACTATCGTGTTATATCGGAACCGACTATTAACATCCTGTGAGTTACCTTTGATCAATTGCTTATCTGGAAAAAGTGCATGAGGAGCAAAATAATGTTGAGACTTTTGGTATAGACTGAACTATCTCCTGATTCCCTAGAGATTTACTTGCGCACACAAAGGCCTAAGTCAGGAATGTAGTAGAGTAATCTGCACTTACCAGTTTTATGGACGGTAGCATTTCAAGGGCAAGACTTCCTTTCATTGGAGCAAAGAAGTCTGACCCTTAGCTTGTTATGGCTTCCCACATTGCTGCAGGGTGGCCTTCTTTGAAACACATATTGCACACAATATCTCCCCTTCACTACCACCCCAAAAGAAAATCAGCACATTACTGTAAGTGTACAGTCTTGTTGACCTTCTATCTTAATGTACATATTGTACACTTAGTATCCAAGTGGAGTTAAAGATTAAAGCAGAAGGTGCTGTAGACACAAAAGCCACATCTGCAGAAAGCGAAGTCTGCGGTTAACATTTCAAATTGATAACCTTCTGTCTAACCAGGGGTTCATCAAAGTGAAAGGTAAACACTCCTTCCCTCTTTCCACAGATGTTACTTGATTTGCTCTGTGCTTTTCAGTATTGTCTGTTCTAACTTCAGATTTTCATCATTGAAGGGAAAAGAATTAAGACTAAGTTATTAGAGCAGGTGAATTAAACTGGTTGGATAGTTCTATCAAAGATTCAGCATGAGCACATTCTATGATTTGTGCGTTTTTTTTAACCTTTGAGTATAGTTTAAAAACAAATCACACTTTTGGAATTGATAACATAGAATGCTGGAATTACTCAGCAGATCTGGCAGCATCTGTAGAAAGGAAAAGTAGACTTTGTCTCCAAACTCAGACCTATCATTAGTCCTTTATTTTCCCCTAAATTCTTATTTGTTTCTGAAAAAATGTCATGCATATGGTTTCTGCAATGCTTTGTTCCATTTTACTTTAATTGATTTAAAGACACCTGATTCAGTCCCATGTAAACACCTCTATTCTCTTAGATTGATGACATGAGTATATATCACAGTTACCAGCCAGGCTCAGTTGGTTACACACATTCCTCTGAGTTCAAGATTCTAGGTTCAAGTCCCACTTTAGGGTTGAATACAAAATCAAGGTGGGCACTCCAGTGCAGTGTTGAAAGAGCATTGCACTGTCGGAGGTTCTGTCTCCCAAATGAGTTGTTCAGCAAAGGTCCTGCTTGCCTGAAGATTCACAGTACATTTCAAAACAAAAAGCTGGAAGTTCTTTCAAGTGTTGTAGCTAATATTTATCCTTTAATCATTGTCTCAAGGAATAGGTTATGTGATCGTTATCATGTTGCTGTTTGTGGGAGCTCACAGAGTTCAAATTCACAATGTTTCTTCCATGGCTGTGCTCATGCCTGGGTGTCCTTAGGGAGCATGCAATGTCCATCAACGCTCTTGAGGCATTTAGAAAAAGAGGTGGGCACTGCCATGGCAGGGATGCATTATCTTCCCTTCCAATTCCATTTTGATTTTGCTCCTCCCCCTTCTCTACCCTTTTTGTTGATGTTGTGCTGCCCTAGTAGGTGATTCAAAGTTAAAAATCACACAATACCAGGTTATAGTCCAACTGGTTTATTTGGAAGCACTAGCTTTCGGAGCGCTGCAACCACTGATAAAGGAGCAACGCTCCGAAAGCTAGCGCTTCCAAATAATGGTTAGCACTACTGCTTCACAGCGCCAGAGACCCAGGTTCAATTCCCGCCTCAAGCGACTGACTGTGTGGAGCTTGCACATTCTCCCCATGTCTGCATGGGTTTCCGCCGGGTGCTCCAGTTTCCTCCCACAGTCCAAAAATGTGCAGGTTAGGTGAATTGGCCATGCTAAATTGCCTGTAGTGTTGGGGACAGGGGTAAATGTAGGGGAATAGGTTTGGGTGGGTTGTGCTTCGGCAGGTCGGTGTGGACTTGTTGGGCCAAAGGGCCTGTTTCCACACCGTAAGTAATCTAATAAACCTGTTGGACTATAATCTAGTGTCGTGTGATTTTTAACTTTGTACACCCCAGTCCAACACCAGCATTTCCAAATCATGACTCCCCTAGTAGGTAGCGTTTGTAATTCATTAATTGTTGAAACTATCAAATATGTGATTTGATGGTGGATATCCAAAAAAGACCGAGCAATGAACTAATTGTGGTGCTCAAAATAATTAATGGATTTGATTTATAAAAATTGACTGCTTTCCAGAACAGTTAGAAATAATCTTAACATAAATCTGTGTCATTCAGGTGTGAACTCTGGAAGTAGCATTTCACATAGGGAAATAGAAACCAAGAATCCTGTGTCCAGAAGGTGGTGTTAATTGAAATTATCAGGACTAAACTCCATTGATTTTGTTACATCAAGTATTAAAGCATGCAGAGCCAAGGTGATTAAAAGGAATTGAGGTACTGATCAAGTTTGATCTAACAATAATTGAAAAGACTCTTGATTCTGAATGACTTACACTCCTTCGATTTCAATGAATGAGAAGATTGCACATAAAACTGAATGTGAAATATGCAGTAAACAGGCAAGTAACTAAACTTGGAGGCACCTGCTTCCTGTCTGAAGATGGTGAAGTAGAATTGTGCTGGTTGAGAGGATTGCAAAGTGGATGCTTCTGTTTGCTACTCTATAGTATTTTCTTCATCGGTAAGGAAGGAAGGTAGATAGAAAGTACAGCTGACCATAATGCTGAATGCATCTGTTTGTGTCGTATTTATTTGGGAGTGGTGCATAGTGTTTAGCCAGAGGTACAAGCTCAATCAGCTGATCCCGCTACTTAAACAAAATCTGAAACAAAAGATATTATCATCATTGAAACCATGAACCCTCAGATTGTTATAAAATAGACATCTAATTCATGGATGTCCTTTTAAAGAATGATTCTGCAGTTTAGCTTATATAGGACTGCAGATCTATGGCAATGTTGTTCACCTTTAACTCCCTTTGAAACATGGGAGGGGGAGTAGGCTGTCGTGTCTGCATTATCATTTTATGCAGTCTTGACTGATTATCCACTTCAATGTCTTTTTTGCATTCTATACTCATGTCCCTTCACATCAGCAAGAGTTAGAAATCTGTCAATCTCTAAACAGTAAAACGTAAGCAAGGTACTGTAGAAATTTTGCAGCATCTCTGCGAAGCGAAATAATGTTGACATTTTAAGTGCAGCATGACACTCCTTTAGAACTCTAAAGCAATTCTGAGAAATAGTGTTGTGAAGAAAATATAGAGAACCACCTGGACACACACAGAGTTCTTCAAGAAATAGGAATTTTATTTGCAAACAAAAAACCGTGACACTGAGAAAGCAGACTCTCGAATGCCCCCGAACCTTAGGATCCGTGGATTTTATTTTTTTTATCATGTTTCTGTAAGCTTATCAGCATGTCCAACTATATTAATCAAAGTACCTCACTCTAGCTACACAATAAATCAGTGATGTTAGTTCCCATTATCTCTTTAATTGTATATTCTACTTAATGTTATTCTAATGTCATGGTTAGATATTTATTGCTAACTCTGCTACAGTGATCTTCAATTCCAGACTAACCTGACATGATAGATATTTATCTATTCCATCTGTTACAATACTCTCCTGTCTCAAGCTGACTCTACTATTAATTAGATATTTTAATGTCATGTCCCAAATATTTATTGTCCCGATCCTGTCATATTAACACTTAACAGAGAAACTTGCTTTATTACTTGTGTTATCTCATCTTGCCATAGTGACCTTTCAACCTTAACCTTACTCTGCTAATTGGTGTAAGAATGTTCCACTGTGGTTAACCCATCCTGCCTTCCACAGAACACAGGTTGCTTTTCATTGGTCTTCATGCTTTAACCCTTCCCATGCTTTCATGTTCTTTATTTTCCCTAATAGTCAGCCAACTCAAGAAGTTAACCCCTTTCCCTACAGTTTCTGCAAAACCTACTGAGTTTCTTCAGCATTTTCTGGTTTAATTTTAGCTTTAAACATACTGAGCGTCCACAGACCCCTGGGGCAGAGACTTTGGAAAATTCATAACTCTGAGTAAATAAATTACTCCTAATATCAGTCCTGAGTTCTCTTCCCCTTATTTTGAAGTTGTATCCCTTGGTTCTAAACCTCCCTGTGGAAATGCCCTTGCGAGCTATCAAAATTGAAGAAGGCATCTTCTCAAGAGCAATAAGTTCCTAAATTCCTAGTGATGCCCACAATCCAGGAATGAACAAAAGAAAAATGAAACTAAGCAGTTCATGTAACCTATTCATATATCCCTTTGTAGACTCATTGCATCTTCTTCATAACTTGTGTTCCCACCTGTATTTGTGTCAATTTACCAATTATGCATTTAATACCTTCATCTAAAACATTTATAAAACCTGTAAAATGTTGAGGCCCCAGCACTGATCCCTGCAGCATATCCTCTGGCCTGTTAACCTATCTTATACTTAGGCATTTAGGACTGACATGAGGAGAAATTTATTTACTCCTCCAATTGTGAATATTACATATTTTCTACCCCAGGGGTTTCCGATGCTCAGTCAATGAAAATAGAATAGTGTAGGACAGATGGACTTCAGATTGGTTCGACAAATTGATGCAACATCGAGGGCTGAAGGGCCTTTACTGTGCTGTAATGTTCTGTGTCACTGGGTATGTTTAATGTAGCAGTATATACTTTTTCTTCAAGTTTGATATTGTCTTTATCTTTTTCATTAAACAAGGATGGTAATTGCTTCCCTTCATGATTTTTTTTAAATTTGTTGAAGTGTATCAATTCTGTGTATTCTGAAATATCCCCTTAAAGTCTGCATCTCTATTAACCTATTTCTTAATCAAATTTGCCAGTTCCCTTTAGCTAACCTTGCTTTTAACCCCTCATAATTGCACTTACTTAAGTTTGAGTAAAACACTTACTTGTCTTGGCCCTTCTCCTTCCCCCTTATTTTGCCTGATGTACATGTATTGGGAAAGGCAAGGACTGATTAGGGATAGTCAACATGACTTTGTGTGTGGGAAATCATGTCTCTCAAACTTGATTGAGGTTTTTGAAGAAGTAACAAAGGAGATTGATGAGGGCAGAGCAGTAGACGTGATCTATATGGACTTCAGTAACGTGTTCGACAAGGTTCCACATGGGATACTGGTTAGCAATGTTAGATCTCATGGAATACAGGGAGAACTAGCCGTTTGGACACAGAACTGGCTCAAAGGTAGAAGACAGAGGGGGTAGTGGAGGGTTGTTTTTCAGACTGGAGGCCTGTGACGAGTGGAGTGCCACAACGATTAATGCTGAGTCCACTACTTTTCATCATTTATATAAATGATTTGGAATCTGAGCATAAGAGATATAGTTAGTAAGTTTGCAAATTACACCAAAATTGGAGGAGTAGTGGTTAGTGAAGGTGACCTCCTGATTACAATGGGATCTTGATCAGATGGGCCAATGAGCTGGGGAATGGCAGATGGAGTTTAATTTAGATAAATGTGAGGTGCTGCATTTTGAGAAAGCAAATCTTAGCAGGACTTGTATACGTCATGGTAAGGTCCTCGGGAGTGTTGTTGAACAAAGAGACCTTGGAGTGCAGGTTCATAGCTCCTTGAAAGTAGAGTCGCATGTAGATAGGATAGTGAAGAAGGCATTTGGATTGCTTTCCTTTGTTGGTCAGAGTATTAAGAACAGGAGTTAGGAATTGAATTGAATTTATTGTCACATGTACCAAGGCACAGTGAAAAGCTTTGTCTTGCAAGTAATACAGGCAGATAACAGAGTTAAGTAGCATGGATAGTAAATATTAGATAAACAGCAGCAAAAGCAAAAACACAGGTACAGGCGAATGTTAAGAGTTTGAGAGTCTATTCAGTATTCTAACAACAGTAGGGTTGAAACTGTTGCGAAACCAGCTGGTGCGTGTGCTCAGGCTTCTGTGCCACTTCCCCAATGGAAGAGATTGTAGAAAAACATTGCCAGAGTGAGATGGATCCTTGAGAATGTTGGCGGCCTTTCCTTAACACCAGGCCTGGTAGATGGATTCTATAGCTGGAAAGTTGGCATTTGTGATTGTCCGGGCCGAGTTCACTACTCTCTATAACCAACTCCGATCTTGAATGGTGCAGTTGCCATACCAGGTAGTGATATATCCAGACAGAATGCTCTTGATGGCGCACCTATAAAGGTTGACAAGGGTATTCGCTGTCATGCTAAATTTCCTCAGCTGTCTGAGGAAGAAGAGATGTTGTAGGGCATTGTAACCAGTGCGTCCATATGAAGAGTCCAAGAAAGCTTGTTGTGGATGACCAGTCCCAGGAGCTTGACACTCTCCACTCCTTCCACCTCTGTGCTGTTAATAGGTGATGTTACGGCTGTACATCACCTATTGGTTAGGCCACTATTGGAGTACTACATGCAGTTCTGGTCTCCCTGCTACAAGAAAGATGTTGCAAAACTTGAAAGGAGTCAGAAAAGATTTACAAGGATGTTACCAATTTTTGGAGGATTTGAGCTATAGGGAGAGGCTGAAAAGTCTGGGGCTGTTTTCCCTGGAGCGTCGGAGGCTGAAGGGTGATCTCATAGAGATTTATAAAATCATCAGGGACATGGATAAGATAAATAGACAAGGTATTTTCCCCAGGGTGGGAGAGTCCAGAACTAGAGGGCATAGGTTTAGGGTGAGGGGGAAAGATACAAAAGGGACCTAAAAAGGCAACTTTTTCATGCAGAGGGTGGTGCCTGTGTGGAATGGGCTGGCAGAGAAAGTGGTGGAGGATAGTACAATTGCAACATTTAGGAAGGGTTTCGAGGGATATGCACCAGATGCTGGCAGGTGGAACTAAATTGGCTGGTTGGGATATCTGGTTGGCATGGATGAGTTGGACCAAAGGGTCTGTTTCCGTGCTGTACATCTATATTTCTAATACAGGGACTCTTGGCCCACAAACTAGAATCAGGTTCTACCACACCAGTCTTGGAGCCGTTCCTCAAGCTGTATTTTTCCAATGCCAATTTGCATGTAGCTCAGATCATAGCAGCTTCTCTGATGGTTAGGATCACATGCTATCACAGCTGCAACCGAGGTTCATTTCTTAATCAGGGAATGCCTCCTGGGGCTCAGTTTGCTCAGTTGATACCAAAACCAATGCAGAGTGACACCAATGTTGTGGATTCAATTCCCTTCCCTGCTGAGACTATTGTGAAGGCCCCATCTTCTTGACCTCGCCTGAACCCTGGTGACCCTCTAACCAAAGTCACCACCAATCATATACCTCTGTAATGAGAGAGCAACCTATGGTGACTTCTCTTTCGGATAATAATTCAGGTCATATTACCCTTGAGGTTCTTGTTCTTAATTTGGTGGCTAGCTTCTCATGCTAAAAATGCAAGACCTCTTTTGTATTTTTTTGCTCTGCTTTTATCATTAATACCTACATGGACAATGATGATAGTGATTTTGGTGAAGATTTGATTTTAGTCTCCCTCCCACTGCAAGTTCCTCTTGAGCTTTAAACAGACGTTCCAAACCCTGAGATCAGACAGGCAGTACAGCCTCCTGGACTCCTGCTCTTTGCTGCAGAAAGCCAGTCTCATCAAGGTCTCCTACCATAACATTCTTTTTTGTTTGCCTACTTGAATTGCTTTCTGTGCCACTAGTGGTCAGTTCACTCATAAACTCTTCAGCCCACTTCCATCCAAACCAGCTGGAAGAACCTCAAACATATTGGACAGCTACAAAGGCGGAGTGTCCTGCATTCCTTCCTTCTGGTTCCCTTGCCTGCCTCAGATGTAGCCGCATGCCTCTGTCACTGACTACTGTCTAATTAGAAACCTTATTCTGAGCGATTATCCGCTTCCGTGTACAATACATCAAGGTAACTCTTTCCCCTCAATGGCTGCATCTCAGTCTTCAACTCAGTTACTCTGACCCCTGAGCCACAAACTCTTATTGCAGACATTTTTGCCCTGGATGGCATTGATAACCTGAAGGTCCCACATGCTGAGGCAGTGCCATCATCACCCATCTTACTATTCTTAGTAGTTTTTAGTTAACTACTTAGGCTGGCAAGTTGCAAGTAACATTTGTGCCACTTAAGTGTCATGCACTGAGAATCTCCAGTGAAAGTAAAACTAACCCTTGAAATTCAATTTTGTCGCAATCACTAAACCCCTATCAACATCCTGCGGGCTACCATTGATCAGAAACTCAACTGGACTTGCCACATAAACTTAGTGGCTACAAGAACAGGATAGAGGCTAGGAATTAGATTAGATTAGAATAGATTACTTACAGTGTGGAAACAGGCCCTTCGGGCCAACAAGTCCACACCGATGCGCACCCACCCAGACCCATTCCCCTACATTTGCTCCTGCACCTAACACTACGGGCAATTTAGCGTGGCCAATTCACCTAACCTGCACATTTTTGGACTGTGGGAGGAAACAGGAGCACCCGGAGGAAACCCACGCAGACACAGGGAGAATGTGCAAACTCCACACAGTCAGTCGCCTGAGGCATGAATTGAACCCAGGTCTCTGGCACTGTGAGGCAGCAGTGCTAACCACTGTGCCACTGTGCCGCCCACAAATACTGCGGCGATTAATTTACCTAAAATGAAAATGCCACCCTGATTCCCCAAAGCCTGTCCACTATTTCCAAGACACATGTCACAAGTATGATTGTGATTGAATGCTTCCCATTTGCCTGGTTGGGGTCAGTTCCGAGACATCTGGGAAAATGTCAGCAGCTTGACTGGCACCATATCTAAATGTGCCCTCTCTCCTCCACCACACTACAGATGCTGAGTAGCAGCAATGTGTACTATCTACAAGATGCTCTGCAGAAACTCATCAAAACTCCTTTGACAGCACCTTCCAAACCCATGACCACTTCCACGTGAAAGAGAAAAGGCAGCAGATATCTGGGAACGCCATTGTCTGAAGGTTCCCCTCCAAGTCTGTCACCATTCTGACTTAGAAATATACCGAAATAATTCGCCAGGCCAAAATCCTGGAATTATCCCCATAAGGACATTGTGGGTCTACCATACAGCACATGGATAGCTTCAGGGAGACAGCTCACCACCACCTTCTCAAGATCAACTAAGGCCAGCCAGCAACGCCCATGTTCCACAGTTGAATTGGGGGAAAAAAACTTCATCAATTATTTTATTTCTTAACTTTCCACCTGCTGTTCCAGTACTATACCAACGATTTAAACCACAGTAATAGAATAGATCTAATCACTGAACATGTGCCAAACAGCTAGTTTCTTTGTTTCTTTCCCTGTAGTAGAAACAGAACCAATTTATACTATGTGGCATTGTTTTTTTTAAACCTCAGTGCCATCCGAAACCAGCCACTGCTACAGTGCAATGCAGACATTATTTCTCCTTAAGGAAAAATTCTCATTACTCATTAACAGGCTGCATCTTTCAAAGCTTACTTGGGAGCACAGAGTTTACTTCCAGGCATGAGAGAGAGCAACAATTTGGGGCGAAACAGTTCTAAAACCAGTTGGATTTTTTAAAAATCCTGTAATTACAATATTTGTTGTTTCTTCTCTCCCAGGATACAGTAATAGACCCAGGAGAAGATGTTGCTCTCCTTTCTGTCAGTTTTGAGGATACTGAAGCTACTCAGGTGTTTCCTAAACTGTACCTATCTCCAAGGATTGAACAGTAAGTACAGTACTTTACTATGATCCCTGTTGAAAAATGATAAGTCAGATTTGTTTTGCTATCACGGATATGTTTTGCTATTCTTTGGAGGTAGAGGTTTATGTTGGATTCCAATTCATTGAACATACGTGGTCCTTTAGAATCTTACCTGATAATTATTATTTTTAAATTTAATTTCAAGTCAAATTGTTCTTCGTTGTCAAATATATTCTTGCAAAAGAAGCCTTGAAGAGCACCAGAATTAAGTCTTAAGTTACCAGCTGACTCAAGTCACATGATGAAGCTTTGTGGATGTTTCACAGAATATTGAACAGTACATCACAGTACAGGCCCTTCAGCCATCAATGTTGTACCGGCCTTTGATCTTTCTCTAAGGTCAGACTAACCTACTTACTCTTCAGTGTACTATCTTCGATTTGCCTATACAAGAGAAACTTATCTGACTCTACGACCACTGCCAGCAGTGCATTCTACACACCCAACACATTCTGAGTAAAGAACCTGCCTCTGACATCTCCCCTAAACCTTCCTCTAAACATAACCTTAAAGTTATGTACCCTCATGATAGACATTTCCGCCATGGGAAAAAGCCTTTTGCTATCCATTCTATCTATGCCTCTCAACATCTTGTACAGCTCTATCAAATCGCCAACCAGTAGTGGTTGGCTGGTTTCCCTAACCACTAAACTCCAGCTGGTTAGGGAAACCAGCCAACACAAGTCAACACAAATGCTTACCTTGGTTGTCGGTATGTTCGCCAAGCTGGGAAGTTGATTTGCAGCCATTTCGTCCCCTGTCTAGGTGCCATCCTCAATGCTTTGGAGCCTCCTGTGAAGCACTGTTGTACTGTGTCTTCTCGAATTTATTTGAATCCGTTCCTGTTGCTTCTGGTTGCACTTCATGTGAACGACATCACATAAACTGGCAAAAGAACTTCGACAAAAACTGAAACATCTTATCAGCAGAACCCAACATTAGACAATCATCACAAGAATTCCTAGACAACATCAAGAACATAAACATAGACAAGGATGAAGCAATGGTCTTATTCAGTGTAATAGCGCTGCTCCTTTCAATTGACAAAACTTGAGCCAGGGAGACATTAGCCAACTACCTGGGCAAACAGAACAAACGACATGATGAGGAACCTATCAACAGGGGCTACATACTCAAACTACTAGCTGACACACTTCACATTCAACAACCAAATATATGTAATAAGATCAATTGGACACCTATGGGATCACCCATCTCTGGGCATTCACAGCAGATGCAGTGATACAAAGACTGGAACAAACAGTAAATCCAACCTAAGTCTAATAGAGCATATTAACTAACAATTATTTACAGCTCCATTCTCTTAAACCTATCTCCCCCTCTATAATACTCATCTGATAAAAATCCCGATTCCAATTTACAAAATAACAATTCACATTTCAAACCAGTCAGCTTTGCCGAGTGACCTCTGTAGGTTTTCCTCTATAGATTTTCTCTCCAGATTGGTTTCGATATTATTTTCTGTGCAAACACATTCTCCCGACAGGTACCTCTCAGAGACCTCTTACTAGCAACCTACATCTGTTGGGTCTTTTGATAGTTTGTGGGCAGCACGGTGGCACAGTGGTTAGCACTGCTGCCTCACAGCGCCTGAGACCCGGGTTCAATTCCTGACTCAGGCGACTGACTGTGTGGAGTTTGCACGTTCTCCCCGTGTCTGCGTGGGTTTCCTCCGGGTGTTCCGGTTTCCTCCCACAGTCCAAAGATGTGCGGGTCAGGTGAATTGGCTATGCTAAATTGCCCGTAGTGTTAGGTAAGGGGTAATGTGGGGGTATGGGTGGGTGGCGCTTCGGCGGGTCGGTGTGGACCTGTTGGGCCGAAGGGCCTGTTTCCACACTGTAAGTAATCTAATCTTCTGTTTGCCGCTCTAGCTAACTGTTCAAAATGCCCGATATTTATACCCAAAAACATTGGATCATTTCATTGGTTTTAATATTATCAAAATACTAAATTAAAACTTGATTGGAGTTTAGTATCTTGAGGCATAATTTAAACTGATTAGCTGAATTTGAAATATGTTTTTGTCTCATAGCAACCCAGCTACTGCGAGTTGTTCAACCAAATGTTACATCGTATCTTGTTCTCAGAGCACTTCATGCTGTGTCAGGTAGTTCTGCTAGCTTTTCAACTCTCTCAAAGGTATAGTAAACCTCTACACCTTCATAACACTTCACATTCAACAACCAAATATATGAACAGATCAATGGGATATCTCTGAACTCGCCCATCTCCGGGCTCATAACAGAAGCGGTGATGCAAAGACTGGAACAAACAGTAAATCCAAACCAAACTGGATCAGATATGTGGACTTCATTTTTTTAACTTATTAAGAGATCCAAAATTGAGAACACACACTGGATTATCGACACCATACTCAAAGGGATACAATTTATGAGAGAGGAGGAAACCAACAATCAGCTCCCATTCCTGGATGTCATGTTAGAAAGAACACAAAATGGTCAATGCACCACAAGTGTACAAGAAAGCCCCACACATGGACCAGATCCTGTACTACAGCAGTAACCATCCAAACACACACAAGTGAAGCTGCATTCAGGCCCTGTTCAAAAAGGCTATAACACACTGCATCACTCCCAACCTGCAAAGAGAAGACAATTCTACAAAGTCTTCACCAGAACAAGTATCCTTGCAACTTCATTTGCAGGTGCCTAACAGACAAACAATGTGATAAGGAGATGCCACGACCTGACATACTAACCTCTCTACCTTTATATAAAAATATTAATAATCACACAACCCGAGATTATAGTCCAACTGGTTTATTTGGAAGCACGAGCTTTTTGAGTGCTGCTCCATCAGGTAGCTGCGGAGCAGGATTATAAGACAGAATTTATCGCAAAAGATTACAGTGTCATGCAATTAAAATGATATATTGAATAAACCTAGACTGGGGTAATGCAATGATCATAGGACAAGCTCAGCAGAGGACAGAAGAATGTCTGGAAGTATGGCACTCATCCACGGACTCCATCAACAAACATATGGACCTAGACCCAATATACTGACCACTAGAACAAACAACTTTAACCAGCAACTGGAAACAGCAGGAATGGAACCAAATAAATTCCAGAAGACACAGCACAGCGGCGTTTCACAGGAGGCTCCAAAGCACTGAAGATGTCACCTAGGCTGGGAACAAAACGTCTGCAAGTCAACTTGGCAAACATACCCACAACTATGGCAACTGGCATTCAAGCTACAAGTCTTTACGCAAACCTTAAACAAATGGTTGCCTTGCAAAATGTCTTAAAGAAGCTTCACTTACCAGCAACGGCTTTGATAATTACATAAATAAAATCAGAAAATATTGGTGGAACTCATCAGGTCTGGCTGCATCTGTGAAGAAAGAAACAAGGCTAACATTTTGAGTCTGATATGGCTCTTCAGAGCCATAAAGGTCCAGAAAATGGTGATTTTTATGTTGGCAGTAGGGAAGAAAGAGCGAGAAGGACAGATGGTGAAGATATCCTGAGCAAAAGACAAAGAAGTACTAATGGTGGTAAGAAAATAGATCCAATTTCTCGTTTTCATACATATCATATGCACCCATTTTACATGTCTATCCTTTTTTTTACCACCACTAGATCTCTCCTTGTCTTTTGTCAGAGGCATTCTCATCATGTGTTCCACTATTTTCTCTCCATTAACAAGTTCTCAATCTCCTTAATCCCACATGCTGTAATTTTGTGTATGTTGTTCCTGAAACTGTATAAAAGCACACAGCCATCAGAGCTCAGAGGATGATCCCATTGGTGCATTATAGGCCGGACTATAGAATACAGAGACTAGGAGCAGAAGGCAAGAACAAACAGGTAGCTCCACAACCACCTGATGAAGGAGTGACGCTCCAAAAGCTAGTGCTTCCAATTAAACCTGTTGGGCTGTAATCTGGTGTTGTGATTTTTAACTTAATAGATTTAAGCTATCCAGTTAAGAGTTGAGGCAGTTTGGTGAAACTGTGCATGTGGAACACTTGTTCATTGTGTGCTCCTTTCACCTGGGTATTAGGCTAAATCATAGAAAAAGAGATGAAGTTTCTGCCAAAGATTGAGGACGTATATCCTGTGTGGACTGCTGAGCCTGTTCTTGAAATTTGTCTTATTTATAGTGACTATTTATATGTAATTATAATTGACTGCACTTTACCTCTTCATATGTGTTTTTTTAACTGATGTTCATTCCAAGTTTTGAAGTAAATGTTAACTAAGTTATCATCTTTGTGTTTGCTTTGTTTACCACTTATGGAGTAAAATGTTTCCAGCATGAAATCTCATGACTTGCTTGAGACTATGGTGGCAACCAATTCAATTGTGGTATTGAAAATGTTATTGAATACGCGAGTAGAAAGGTGATGCTTCAGTTATACAGTGCATTGGTGAGACTACATCTGCGAAACAGTGTCAACGTTCTTCTCCTTATTTTAGAAAGGATGTAAATGCATTGGAAGCAATTTAGAGAAGGTCTACTTGATTAATACCTGGAAAAAGTGGTTGTCTTTTGAGGAAAGGTGGGATAGGCTAGGCTAATGTCCACTGGAATTTAGAAGACTAAAAGATGATTTGATTTTCCTGTGATATGATCAAGTTGAGTGAGTGGCCAAATGAATGGCAGATGAATTGTAATTTAAGGTTATCCACATTGGTAACAAAAACACGAAGACAGATTTTTATCTGAATGACAAAAGATTGCTAAAGGGAGAGGTGCAACAAGGCCTTGGTGCCCTGATACATCAGTTGCTGAAAGTAAGCGTGAAGGTATTGCAGAAGTGATTAAGGCAAATGGTATGCTGGCTTTCATATTGAGAGGATTCATTTACAGGAGCAGGGATGTCTTGCTGTGTGGTGAGACCACAACCTGAAGTGTTAGAATACTGAAGGATGTTCTAGCTAAGGAGGGAATGTAGTAAAGATTTACCAGATTGAATCCTGTTACATCAGGATTGAAACTATCTATTAGGACTATATTCACTGGATTTTAGGAAAATGAAGGGGAATGTCATAGAAACCTATAGAATTTCAATAGGACTGGACAGGGTAATCGCAAGAAGTCTTAGGAGTTGGCTATTTAAGACTGAGATGAAGAGAAATTTCTTCACAGACAGAGTGGGAGCCTGTGAAGTTCTCTGCTGCAGAAAGCAGATGAGGCCAAAGCATTGAATATTTTCTTAGAGGAGTTAGATATTGTTCTTGGGGCTAAAAAGATCAAAGAATATGGTGGAAAAAGTGGAAACATTGTCCTGAGTTGGATAAATGGTGGAGCAACCTGGATGGGCAGAATGCCGCCCTCCCCCCAACCTTACTGTTTTGTATGATTGAAGTATAGAAGATCCTGATGTGTACGGACAGGGTGGATATGAAAAGGACGTTATCACTTGTGGGAGATCATAGAATTCAGGTTCATTGTTTAAAAATCAGGGTTGTCCATTGAGACAAGAGGAGAAGAATTTTTCTTCTAATAGTGTCATGTGGCTTTGGCAATCTCTTCCTTAAAAGTCACAGGAGCTCCTTGATAAACAAAGTGATGAGAAGTTCTTTTGGGTGTAAGCAGGAATGTGGAGTATTTGGATCAGCTATATTCATGTTGAATGGCAGAGCATGCTCATGGGGTTGAATGATCCACTCCTGTTCCTAATTATATTCTTTTATGTGCAGTTGAGGCTGAGTGGATGAAGTGTCTTTGTCTTTGTAAATGTCTTTGAAGGGGATTTTGCCAGAGCAGGTAAAGAGGCAATTGTGTTCGAAAAGATAGAAAAGTGGATGGATAAAAGGAGGTGATCAAAGATGTCTGTATCTTCCTGTGTGGAGAAAGTGAGGTCTGCAGATGCTGGAGATCAGAACTGAAAATGTGTTGCTGGAAAAGCGCAGCAGTTCAGGCAGCATCCAAGGAACAGGAGATTTGACGTTTCGGGCATAAGCCCTGAAGAAGGAGCTTATGCCCGAAATGTCGAATCTCCTGTTCCTTGGATGCTGCCTGAACTGCTGCGCTTTTCCAGCAACACATTTTCAGCTCTGTATCTTCCTGTGTACCTATTTAAAACTGCGGTGAGGAATTTCTTCTCTGCAGGTTGACAATCTTTGGAACTCCTTGCTATAGAGAGCTGTTAGAGCAGAGTCCTTGTGTATATTTAAGGCTGGGAGAGATTCTTCATTAATAGGAAATCAAAGTGAAAGGGCAGTAAAGTCGATGTAAGGAATGCCGCATCAGCCATGATCCTATTGAATCGCAAGCAGGATTGAGTGGCCAAATGATCTACTTCTGTTACATATTCTTATGGTATTTTGGCACAAAGGGCTTAAAATTAAAATATTGAATGACCTCATTGTGTTAAGTACGTCTGACTTCCCCTGAAATAGAGAAAGCAAGATACTTCTGATCATTTAGTTTAAATATTTATTATACATATAATAATTACATCTTGCTGTTCATTATGACTTGTATTAACTTAGAATGTGTTTTTTGATTTTACATTTTACTTAGCGGTTTTTTCTCCGTATAAATGCTCAATGTTATATTTTTATTTTATAATGCACTTTATATTGATGCTTTCTAATGCTTTATATTGAGTGACTGTGATTGCTTATATCATAAAAGTATTCTAGTTATATTCTGTCAATTTGGATAATTTGATAGAGGACCAAACATTGTCCTGGCTTGATGGACAATCATGCTCTTTAAAATAAGCTTAAGAACAAATGTAATATTGTATATAGACTAGACAAATAATATCAAAGTCTTGGAGTTAAGATATTGGGTTTGTTTTAACTGTAGGTAATAAAAATGTGAACAAGTTCTGTTGCAAAATAATGTAACATATGCCTGCATATACAGTATGTAGCTGATGGGCCAGTGAGCAACAGTGAGAATTCACTGGAATTAATTAAGAATGCAAGGTATATTGTCTTGGAGTTAAGATGTCAACTGAATTGTTTTAGAGCTTTATAACACCCACACCACCCACCTGCCATGATTTTGCATATTGAGCTCAAGTTCCTAGAACTGATGGTCATAACCTAGTTTTTCTGTTGAACTGCAATTATCTTGGCAATAAAAGTTGTGGTTAGCCAATTCAAAAATCTATATGTTTGTGTTTCTTTTCTTTTCCATTCTTTGCCTCCTAAAACTTGTATAGCAGGTAATAACTGTGAAATAGAGAACTGATTCAGCCAGAAATATCAATACTCATCAGTGTAAACGTCTAAAGTCTTTGACAAATGGAATGAATTTACTAATCTATTTACTTTTTCCACTGTATTCTTTAGCATTAATTATTCTCAATGATCTGTAGGAACACTGACTAGATTATGGAAGATGCAACCAACCTTTACCAAAAATAAACTGGAAATAATATTAGTGCAAGTGAATATTTAAATTAGCTGACCAAAATAATTTATTGCTGTACATGGAGCTAGAATTAGGTTTTAGTGATGAAGGAATTGCAAAAGAACGACACAAATACTTTTTAAGGTGGAACAGAATAAATGGTTATTTGGCAATGAGGTGAATGTAGCCGTCTTCTTGACCCAAGCTAGTTGGTTTCAGTTTATACTTAACAACTAAGCTACCACTGCTTTCTTCAGCAAAGAATTCTACAGATTCACTACCCCCAGAAGAAATTTGTTCTCATCTTTGTCTTCAGTGGGTGACCCCTTATTCTAGACTCTCCCACTAGGGGAAACAACCTGTCCACATCTACCCTGTTAAGTCCACAAAGTATCTTGTATGTTTCAATAAAGACACCTCTAATTTTTCTCCTTTAGATCCATTAATTACAGACCTAGAGAACTCAACCTGTCCTCATAAGACAGTCCCTGTATATCCATGATCAACCTAGTGAACTTTCTCTGGACAGCCTGATGGTAGAGTGGGTAATGTATTGGGCCATGGGGCCAAAGACAGTTTCAGGACAATTTTGCTGATGCAGATGGGCCACAGAACTTCATGGTTGTCCAATCCTGATTGGCTAGATCAGTTTAGTCTTTCCCTTTTAGCATAGTAGTACTGCCACAAAACATGACGGACAGTGTCCTCAAAGTGAAGATGTGACTTTATCTTTGCAGTGGTCACTCTTACTGATTTTATTTGGCAGATGCATCTGCGGCAGGCTGATTACTGAAGATGAGGTTAGGTATGTTTTTCCATGTTATTGGTTCCCTCTTCACCTGTTGCACTCCCAGTCAAGCAACTGTATGTTTTAAGACTCAAATAGCTTGGTCAGTAGTAGTGCTGCTAGCTACTCTTGATGATAGACATCGAAGAACCCTATCCAGAATAAGTCTGCGCCCTTGCCATCTTCAGTGCTGCCTGCAAGTGGTTTTCAATATGGAGCAGTATTGATTCATCAGCTGAGGTGTGGTGGTAATCTGCAAGTTTTTTTCTCCATGGTTGACCTGATGCCATGAATCTTCATAGGTTCCAAAGTCAATGTTAGATCACAAGAATTTTGGAATAGAAGTAGGCCATTGGCCCATCAAGTCTGTTGATCACTCCCAACTGCAACCACACACAACCAGCTTTGATGAATCTGTGCTGCCAAATGTAGATGGTGATGATAGTATCTGGGACATTAGTGTGAGTATGACTGTCAGGCTGTTGCTTGACTAGTGTGTGAGACAACTGTTACAATTTTGGCAGTAGCCCCAAGATTTTATTAAGAAGGAACCTTCAGGTTCCATGGAGTTGAGTTTTCTATAGTTGTCATTCGCAGTGCAGAGATCAATGCCAGTTGGTCTGTCTGGTTTTAGTTTTGTTTTGAGACTTTGTGTAGATTGTTACCTTTGCTTGTTCAGCCAGTTCAGAGGACAGTTTAAAGTGAACCACATTGTTGTGGCTCTGGATTCACAAATGTAGGCCAGACCAGGTAAGGATGGCAGATTTCCTTCACTAAAAGACATTAGTGAAACAGATGGGTTATATGACAATTGACTGTGGTTACATAGCCATGGATTTTCTTTTTAATTAAAATTCCATTTCCATGTTTGGGTGCAAACCTAATTCCCCAGAGCATTACATGGATCTCTGGATTGCTAGTCCAGTGACAACACCTTTACACAATCACCTCCCCTGGAGAAGGGAGTGAGTTTCTCTCCAAAACCAATTTGCAAATTTTTGTATTTCTTCTCACCACTTTTAGGGAGGAAAATCACGCTCATAACGTTCAAAATAATTACAAGGTTCTTCACAATGGGAATAGCAGAACACTCAAGGAGAGCTTATGAAGTGTGGCCAAATGATTATAGAGAGTGATTGATTAATTTTAATTTAGGTTTTAATTTAGCACAGGAAGATGTTGTTTCAGGTATTTAAGCTGTTGCAGCTAAAAGATCTGCTACCGTGATGGTCTGAAGATAGTGAGACTTGTGAAGATAGGGGTGAGCACGAAAGTCCATACTTAATAGCCCTATGCATGTAGAAGGAAATATAAAGCTGTAGATACATAGCTGTAAAAATGTGGCCATGAACAATTTGAAGATAAGGAAAGGATTATAAATTTGGTTGACAAACAGAGAGCTGTGCAAGCAAGTGAAAATTGTAATCATTGGCATGAAGTCTGACACAGGATATGATAAAAACTGGTGTATTTCTGACAAGTAGGACTCTATGTAAAGTGAAGAATATTAAAAATATGTTACAAAACTGTGAACAAGTTTCATTTATTGAGTTAACAGTAGCCCATGGATCTTGGATTTTATTCACTAGCCAAATAATATGTGAGAATGTGGGGGGGTGGGGGGTGGTGCGGATTCTTTTGGGCCAAAAGGACTGTTTCCATACTGTAGAGAATCTTAATGTACCCGCCTTAACCACTTTCGCTGGCAGCTCATTCCATATGTGTACCACCCTCTGTGTAAAAAACGTTGCTTCTCAGGTTCCCTTTTATTCTTTTCCCTCTAACCTTAAACTGATGTCCTCTAGTCCTCGATTCTTCAATCTTGGGAAAAAGACTAAGTGCATTCACCCTATCCATGCCTCTCTTGATCTTATACATCTCTGAGATCCCCCCTCTGTCTCCTATGCTCTAAAGAGAAAAGTCCTAGCTTGTCCAACCTCTCCCGATAACTCAGACCTTGTAAATTTCTTCTGCACTCTTTCCAGTTTGATAACAGCCTTCCTATAGCAAGGTGAACAAAACTGAACACAATACTCCAAGTGCGGTCTGACCAACATCCTGTACAACTGCAAGATAACTTCCCAACTTGTATACTCAGTACCCTAACTGATGAAGGCCAGTGTGCCAAAAGCTTCTTCACCGTCCTGTCTACCTGTGACTCCACTTTCAGAGAACTGTGAATCTGAACTCCAAGATCCCTCTGTTCTACCACACTCCAGAAAGCCCTGCCATTTGCCATGAAACTCCTACCTTGATTTGACTTTCCGAAATGCAAGACCTCGCACTTATCTATGTTAAACAAAATATGACAGGAAAGAATAGAAAATATACGCAGAAGAGTGCAGCAGCAATTCGAAAGAGCAATAATGATCAAAAGTCAAAACTTAAGGCTTTTTATGTGAATGCAAGTAACAAAATAGATGCATTGATGGCACAAATAAAATAAATTAATATGACTTATTTGCTGTTATGGCGAAGTGATTGCTGGGTAACCAAAACTGGGAACCCAATACTCAAGGGTATTCAAAGTTGTTAGAAAAGGTAAAAGGAAAATATGTTTTGATAGCTTTGTTAATGAAGGAAGCTGCAGTGGTGAGTAGTGACAACAGATGTTCATGATGTGAAATCTCTTTGGTGGAAATAAGAAGTGGCAAAAGCAAGAGGTCACAGATGCAATTTGCCTGTGGGCACCCTGAAGAGTCTCCTCACTGTGTACAATAGATAAATTAGGAAATAATAAAGGCATGTCAGAAGGACATCACAGTTGAATTGGGTGATTTTAATCTGCATATTGACTGGCCACATCAAATAGGCATGGATAACATGGAAAACAAACTTGTGGTGTATATCAGGGATTGTTTCTTGAAGCAAATCTTATAGTTAAGGATCCCGTAGACATAATGATCATAACGTGACTGAATTTCTAATTCAGTTTGGCAAACATCAAATTTCAAACCAATGTCTTCAACTTCAATAAAGCCAATTATGGTGGTGTGCAGAAAGAATTGACTAAAGCAGGTGTGGGAAAATAAACTAAGCAGAAAGCTGATGGATGAACAAAGACAGACATTAAAATGGATACTTCATAATACTCAGCAAAAATTTATTCCAGTCATAAAGAAGAACTCTATAAGAAGGTGAACCACCCATTGTTATCAAAGGTGGCCAATCAAAAAACTAAGGCATACAAAGTGATGAAAAGTAACATGTAGATCAGAAGGTTAGATTTTTTTTAAGAACTAGCTGCATATGACTTATAAAATCTGATAAGGAAAGAGGCAATTGATTGTGCAAGTAAATTGGCAAAAACTATGTTAGAAGTACATGGATATGAAGGATTTAGAAGAATATGGGCCAAGCGCAGGGAAATTGGGTTCACATTGACATTTTGGTCAGCATGGACCATTTGGGCCAAAGGAGCTGTCTCCGTGCTGTAGGACTCTGTAACTCTAAAACAGTAATGACCTCTCTGGATATATAAAGTGTGTGTGTGTGTGTGTGTGTGTGTGTGTGTGCGCGCGCGTGTGCGCGCGCGCGCGTGCTGGGGGGGTGGGGGGGAACCTTGGAGAATGCAAGTGGCAAATTAATGATAAATAATGGGGAAATTGCAGATAATTTAAATGTAACATTTTGCATTGGCCTTTATGGAGGACACAAAATATCCCCAGTTAATGGATGCACAAGGTGCTATTTGGAGAAAAGATATTCTACTATGGCTGTTATGGGGAACAAGTATTTGACAAACCAATGGGATAAAAGGCAGACATGTCATCAGGTGTTATGGTTTTAGCTGATGTTCTAACTCCACGAAGGATGATATCCCATCACCAAGTCACCCTTGAATTACACGTGCATAGTACATGATACTGGCCCAGTTTGATCAGAGCCAGCTCCTAATATGAGCAGAACCACTGACATTCCTGGTCCAATATGGAAACTCATATACTATGAGGCTGACCTCATTCCAATCACTACAATGTCAGATCCCAGACTGATTCTTGATTTGATAGGTTATATTTTAATTTGGTTCTAATAATGTGGTCTTTCTCTAAACCATAAGCATGCAATGCTACAGGTTTTGCTTCAACAATAAAACAGGTTTGTTAACAAAAGAAATGAAAACAAAATAGATTAAATCAAACTGTTTACTTATGACTCAAATTTGAAGGTTTTAAAACAAACCGTAAAAGTATAATCTGTTAAACTCCTAAAATCCTCCTTCAAAATTGGAAAGAAAAAGCAACAGCTTTTACATAGCTCCCAAAACACACCACTGCTACCCACTGGCCAGGTCCTTCTAGTATAATGTGCATTTCGTCAGCGTGAATTGGCTATAGCACAATAGACAAATTGTGGGCATTGTTTGGATGATGCAAACTTTCTGCAGAATGGGTTCAGTGATCTTCTACAGCAGAATTTTCTGTAGTGGCTTTTGGTAGCGAGATTTTCTATAGCAGTTTTCTGCCACATGAGTTTGCAGAGGAACACAACTGTCATTATTGCTGAATGACGTGAATAGTACTCATTTTTTATTAAGGTAGAGGTGCACAGATTCTTCTTAGGCAGGGAAATCAGAATTATCAAGGGAAGATTGAAAATGTGGAATTCGACAAAAATGAATCGGTCATCATTTTTAATCATAGAGCAGGTTGAAGGGGCTACTTCTGTTCCTAATTTGGATGTTCGGCTTCATTATCTTCGCTTTTAATACAGAGCCACCTACTTTGTCCTCACCACTGTCAATGGTAATGATGTGGATGACACTTATTGGATCATCCCCTCAATGCTTCCCTCCCCAGCTCAGGACATATCTCTTCAAGTGTGCCTCTGGGCAGGCAACACAGTCACCTGGACTCTTCGCTGCACAGAATGATGTTAGTCCTATCACTATATTGTCCCCACCTGCCATTGCATTCTTTATGATTCTGTGCTCCTGAATCACTTTCTCTATTTTGGTTCCATGGTCAGTGAGCTCATCCACCCAGGAGTCCTCACTCTCAATCTGATATATACTGAAAAAAAACTCAGCCCTGTTGACAAAGGCTGAGGCTCCTGCACGTCTGCCCTCTGGGTGCTCTTATCTGCCTCGATCACAATCACACTGTCCCTGAATTCTAAACAAATCTAGTGACCTAATCCAAAGAGGTGTAACTGCCTGCTGAATCCAGTAAAGTTACCCCTGCATGATGTGTTGCAGCATCAGTAGTTCAACGCTGGAACTCAGAGTCTGAGCCCAAGCTGCATGAACTTCAGTATTTGCTGCAGACATGGTTACTCTGTACCAAACTAGCATTCAGGAGCTCCCACATGCTACAGCTGTGAGATATCAACATATTTTGGTACTGAGGAACCACGATTATCCAAGGGACACGGGCGGGGAGTATTTCATTCGGGTAATCGACCGCCAGATAACATAGTTTCGCCATCAGGACCTTGCAATCTTACTGGATAATCTGAAATTCGGATAATCGAATGCTGGATAATTGAGGTTCCTCTGTATTCTAATTAACTGCTTAATTATTTTATTCAATTTTTAAATGTAATATTTTACAAAACTTACTCTGTGCTGAAACCTCAGAATACAGTAAACCTTAGTCAGTTACCCAAATACTCACTAAAAAATTAGATTCTTCTCCTAAATAGGTATAAATTCCTCAAAGAGAAATAATAGAATTGATACTGTGGTCAACAGTGTAAGTACTGCACAAAGGACAAGGAGGTATAATGTGCTATTATCCTGGAGTATGTCCAATTGGCCTGAGCTATCGTAAAGCTGTGACAATTGTGGAAACTGAACCATATGAAATCAACTATGAATTTTCGGAGATAAATTACATACTTGAGGGCTGTCACGAGGTATTGGAAGTTCAAAATGGGACAAAAGTTGGCGTTCTCAGAAAGGTTGAGCATTTCTTTGAGTAGGTATATAATAATGACTTTGGAATGGAGGTAAAGAGACTAAAGGAGTGGATCCATTAACAGTTGATAGACATGAATTGGGAAAACTTGCTTGATCCAAATTCTGAAAAGAATATATTTGCATTTCATTGCAATATACCAACGAATTAAGTACTTGTGAAGTGTAGTCACTATTGTAATGTAGGAAACAAGGAATCTTATTTGCAAACATCAGGGGTCCACAAACAACAATGTCCCAATGATTGGATAATATCTGTCATATTGGCTATGCTTGAGGGTTCGATATTGGTGAGAGCTTCCCTAGTTTTTCTTGAAATAGTGCCTTATGATCATTAGCTTTCATTCATGTGGGATAATTTGCTTTAACGTCTCATCGAAAAGGGACAACAGTCTGCAACAGTGCAACAATCTCTGAGCAACGGGGTAGGATACCATCAAAGAATTTTTACACTGATCTTTCGAGTGAGGCTAGAAATAGCAGCTTTCTGAATCAGTTATATTACTGGACCCACATAAAGAAATTCCAAGCGATAATGCTTTTTACTTTCCTTCTAATGTTGAAAGGTTGCTGCTTGACAGAAGGTTATATTTTGAAATGTATACCTTTTGAAGTAGGCAGAATGCTCATACCAAGGACTGATATACAGGTGATTCTGGTCTTACGCACATTTTGTCAATGCGGATTGGCTATAACACGATTGACGAATTCTAAATGCTAGTTGGATAACACAAGCCTTCTTCTGAACGGGTATAGCAATTTCCCGTAAAGATCTTCTACAGCGCGGTTTTCTATAATGGTTTTCCATAGCACAATTTTCAATAGCGAAAGATTGCAAAGGAATGTAACTGTCGCATTATACCGGAATGCCCTGTATGGCTCAAAATTTTAAAATAATCAGAAATGTGCCATATGCTATCATTTCGCTTGGCAATATTTTTGCATGGACAAGTCTTCTCATGTCCCACAACTAGTAGAAGAATTTTTGAAATTTAAGGTGTTTCAATCATTCTGTTAATGTGGTCAGCTCACTGATGATAATGTCATGTTTTCAGCTCTTTTCTGAGTCTTAACTACTATGGATTATAGGAGTGAGGGTAATCGAACAGGATTATCATGAAGTCCATCTGTCCCAGGACTGGAGTTCAAGTTCATCAACTAATATGGCACACTCTCTTTTAAGACATGGACAAATATCAAGAAAGGTGAATGCTGAATTCAGACTTGAGAATTACCACATTTCCAGTGTATTTATTTAATTTGGCAATGGAAAATTCTAGACTAATAAGTTAGATTGACCTAATTAGCATATACCAGTAATAGTGAAGCTAAGCACTTCATATGTGTTATACCTTTGTTGCCTACTAAATAATTACTTTGCAGTTTGTAGTGAAGGCATATGCAGCTTCACAAAATCATTGTATTCTGAATAGAAACAACCCATATGTTTTCAAAGTTAATTTTAATATTTATATTTTTGTTCTTAATGACTGTTCAGGAAGAAATTCATCATGCTTCCTTCTGTCTTGTATCAAATCTAGAAATATGAATTTTCACTTTGCAGACCAGGATCTCATAGCTGGAAACATGGTTGTTGTCAAATACTTTCAAAGGAATACCTAAAATACAGTAGGAAGTTGAATTATAATAGTTCTGGGTCAGTATGAACAACAGGAAAAATATAGTTAGATTGGGAAAAAGAGTTGGTTCAAAAACTCCTGAGTATTTGTGTGTCACATAGATATTAATAATGTACAGTCGTTGCAAAAGGATTAGAGGAGCTCATACTTGGAAAAGTTTCTCTGTGGGATTATGGTGCAAAGATTTTATACGGACACTTGTAACAATGCTTGCATAACCATGGAAAAGTATGTCAACTAAGCATTACGGAAAAAGTTGGCAGAGGGCAACTGCAGTTCTTTGCTGCAAGAGGGGTGTGGTAGGTTCAATAGGGTGATTCAGTTTTAAGTTCGCTACAGTTTTATTTCTGTTGACGTTTAACTCTTGTGTGTTCTGATTCAATAACAGAAATTATATCACGATCCTGATTTTTGTCGAATTCACAAACAGTTTGATTTCAGCTTTAAGATCTCAGTTAGTTTTATGCCCTGATCATACCATATTATCTCTTTCACCAAAGCAGTATTTAATTGGTCACATGGATTTACTTTTGATGTAAAGCATAACTATTTAGAATTTCTTAAAACTCCATTATCTCTCTAGAAAGGAGATATTTTTGACTTAATCTCATAAAGATCTCCTTGTGATAAAATTGAATGTAAATGCATTTCACTATTTGTAACTGGAATTGGATTGAACACATTAAGTTTTAATAAACAAGGTTGCTGTGATTATTGACATAAACAACCTTTGAAAAGAACACAAAAAATGTTGCTCTGTGTATAAATGTGCCTACTTACAGCTTTGTGTACAGTTCATGTCCTCCATTCCTTTTGGAGTAAAGAACCAGCAAACCACCACCTAGGTTAATGTAGTTCACAGCATTGTGATTTCTTTTTATTATTTGAATGCTGACATAATTGTGGTTCATACTTGGGAAAGGTGCCATGGTTGTCATTAGTTGCACCACCCAATGTTAATACATTTTCTGAAAACAGTGACAGGCAGGACTTCTCCATAGTGCTGACTCTAACTTTTAGTGAAACAAATAATTTTCTAATAGTAGTGCCTCAGTGCTTAATGTTAGGATATCACCTGGTATATTACTGAACAAGTTAGATGCCAGAATGAATTGTACTTGACAGATCCGTTTGTTAACTTTCATTTGTTTGGATAATTAATGTAGTAGTTAGTTGCTGAAACATTAGCACACAAAGTTGCAGATTTTCTTCAATAAAACAAAAATTGATCGCAAAATGAATTGTAAAAAAAAATCGGTTGCCTGAATACAGAAGCCATTTAGAATGATCTTAAAACACAAAGCAAAACAAAGTTTCAACCTGTTTGCAACACTGTCCTTTACAAAAACCCAAGTCCAGAGAAATTAACCTCTGTCACAACTCCTTACATTTCTACTTAACTGACCCCTTACAGTTATGCTAGTTCAGTGTGTCATTTCCAAATCTGCCAGCGTGCACCTTTCACAAATTTGAGAGCATAAACTTTCAGATTTCTTATAATCTCCAAATTTCTAACTGAAGTCCCTGGTTTCCAAGTTTTGCAAACTAAACTCTTCTGCTGAGGTGACTTGTTGACTGAACTACCTTAACCTTCTCCTAGCTGAGAAACTAAACTTGCTTCTGAACTCAGCCATGGTATCTTCAGAATTTTTTTTAAATGCAGTCCCATTCTGAATTCATCTGAACTGAAAATGAGGCTAATGACCTTTTGAATATTTACCCTAAACTTGTAAACCATAAGTGTTAGCACTGCTGCCTCACAGCGCCAGGGATCCAGGTTCCATTCCTGCCTCAGGCAACTGTCTGTGTGGAGTTTGTACATTCTCCCAGTGTCTGCGTGGGTTCCTCTGGGTGCTCCAGTTTCCTCCCACAATCCAAAGATGTGCAGGTTAGGTGAATTGGCCATGTTAAATTGCCCATAGTGTTCTGGGATGTGTAAGTTAGGTGCACTAATCAGGGTAAATATCAGATAATAGGGGAGTGCAATGGGTCCGGGTGGGATACTCATTGAAGGGTCCGTGTGGACTTGTTGAGCCGAGGGGCCTGTTTCCAGTCTGCAGGGATTTTATCTCCTCTTCTACATTCTTTACATGAACACACCGGAATCTTGCACTCACCTGCTTTTGACAAAATGCTAGATTTAATCACTGCTCCAGAAGGACCCTCTGACCTTGTTTGAGATTAAAGCTAAACCCTTCTCAGAAGTAACCAATACCCATATGTCTATATTTTGAAATCCAAATATTAAAAATTACAGCATGTACGTTGTACAACTTTCACTAAACAAGAATTGTTAAATATAATGTTGAAGGTCTTCATTGAATTTGTAGATATTTGCTGGTTCCTTTCAAATTTAATTCTATATTCTAAAATACATTCAATCTTGGTGTGTTCTTATGGTTTTCATTAACATATTTTATTCAAGAAAAGTTATTGTTAACTTTTCTTTGACTTCTTCCATAGCTTTGCTTTTATTTAGTCTTTAGTTTGTTAGCGTTCAAAATAGTCAAGTTATAAGAAAGTTGTCAAAATTTGAGTTGCAGCAGAGATTTATTTCCATTTCCAAAATATGAACGATGATCCAGTTTTGAATGTGGCACGCAGTGACACACTATGCAAAGAACATGAAAATAAATGGGTTGATCCTCCTACTTACAATTTTTCATAAGATTGGCACAAAAAGTGCAAAAAGGAATAAATATGAAAGGAATAAGTAATGAAAAAGCACTGAATGCACATCTTAGATTATATCTTATATAGTTGATTATAGTGAAATTATCAGCACAATTATCAGCAATTTTGTTTCAGAGTTCAAGGTAAATCAAGATTGATAACTTGTTAATTCTCCATTTCAACAAGGTTCCAAAAATAATGTGCACATTTTAAATAACTTCCAAGTTTGCTAGCTAGCAGTAAATATTTGCAGTAAATAATTGACCTCTGGTGTCCTGTCTGCTATAACTGCTAAAAGTTTTTATTACAAGCTAAATGCTTATTAAAGCATACATTCCTGCCAACATTGGTCTCATCCATAGGAGATGTAACAGGATGCAAACATGCTCAGGTTCTGGTTGCAATCTACCTCATTCCCTTCAACTTCTTCCAAATAAGAAATATAGAATCCAAGCTTTTAGCTCTGTTTTATCAAAATAATTCCACATTAACATTTTTGAACCCTTTTTTAGAGTGAAGACCCAACAAGCCTTAAATATTTTTATATTTGGAAAATACTATTAAAAAACTATTCCTTTGTCATGTTTTTGCTATATAACAATCAGTCTTGGAACCTGAGAATTATACCCTAAATGCTAAACTGCCTTTTCAGTTCTCTGCTGCTGAACAGTTGCACATATTCTGTTTTTATGTCACATTTGCAGCAGATATGGTACCTTTTTATTAATGTATAATTGTGGATAAAATTTAAAATATGTAAAGGCATTTATTTAGTAAACAATAATCCTGAAATTGTAAAACTAATACTTCAGGGGCCTCTAGTTGCCCAGATGTTATATTTATTAGACTTATTTAAACTCCCTTCAAAGTGAGGTGAGATGTTGCATTAGATCTGTTCTCCCCTCATCTGTCATTACAAGTTATGAAGTCTACCCAGGTTTGTTTCTTTTAATCAATAAGTGGGTTGGGGAACAGCTTGTAATTGACACCAGGCGAATAGAAAACAGCAGACTAAGAAATGCACATAACATTTCTGGGCTCTACATTAATCCACCCATATGTTCTCAGAAATTTTAAGGAGCACTCCATGTGTGCTCAGACCTAATTTGTGATGATTTCTTCCTCACAGAGATTTAATCAGGTCTCAGAAACAAACTACAACAGCTTTTGTCACTTGATCATGTGTGCTTTGAGCTTCTGTATATTTCCTGTGTAAACATATTTGCTTGTGAGTAAATGAATTCTCAATTTCCAATGCATCTCACGCTTGTGTCACGTTAACACCTTCATTCTGTTTTGAATTGAACTTTAAACAAAAACAGAAAGTTGCAAGAGAACTGTATCTTCAAGAAGTTAAATGTTGTTTTCCCTCAATTTTATATGATTTATTTCTCTCAAATATTTAGTCATATTGTAAGTAAAATATAAGATCAATTTCCAATCTTATGAAGACAAATCAGTAACTATGATCACATGCATCCATAAAGTACAAGAGTCACCTCGATTATGATCATAAACATTTCATCAGCACAGAGTCATGCAGTGCAGAAACAGCTCCTTTGGTCCAACACATCCGTCTCAATCAGGTATCCTAAACTGGACTAGTTCCATTTACCTGCATTTGGCCCATATCCCTCCAAACCTTTTCTGTCCATGTACCTGTCCAACTGTCTTTTAAATGTTGCAATTGTACTCACCCCCAACACTTCTTCAGGCAGCTCATTTCATATATGCTTCACCCTCTATGTGAAAAGATTGCTGCTCAGGTCTCTTTTAAATCTTTCCCCTCTCACCTTCAATCTATGTTATCTAATTTTGGACTGCCCTATTCTTGAAAAAAAGATTTAGCTATCCACCTTATTTATGACCTTTATGATTTTGTAAACCTCTGTCAGGTCACCCTTCACCCTCTGATCCAGGGGAAAAAGTCCCAAACTAGTCAGTCTCTCCTTGTAACTCTTGCATTCAATTTCTAACAACATCTTTGTAATTTTTTTTCTGTACCCTTTCTAGTTTGGCAACATCCTTGCTATAGCAGGGGTCAACCAGAATTGTATGCAATATTCTAAAAGTGGCGTATCAATGCCTTGTACAACTGCAACATATCCCTACTCCTATATTTAGTGCTCTGAATAATGAAGACAAGTGTGGCAAACCCAGCCTTCACCACCCTGTCTACCTGCAACTCCACTTTTCAGGAACTGTATACCTGCCCCCTCGTACCTTCTGTTTAACAACACTACCGAGGACCCTACCATTAACTGCAAGTCTTGCCCTGTTTTGCCCTACCAAAATGCCATTTAACTAAATTAAACCACATCTACCACTTTTTGGCCCATTAGTCCATCTGATCAAGATCTAGGTGTACAGTCCACTGTGCCACCAATTTTGGTGACATCTACAAACTTACTAACTGTACCACCTATATTCTGATCTAAATCATTGATATAAGGAAGCAGCAGAGTAACTCTGACTGTATTTTGGGGTGCTCTTTTTGTTGTACCCAGTCTGTACCCAGTGATTAACACAGAGTTGTCCAGTAGAAATTGCTGTCTGTATCACAGAAATAACAACTTCATTTAAAAGTCAACTTAATGAACAAGCATGTATTGAACTCCTATATTCAATGACAGTTGCTAAAGCACTTCTTATTTAACACAGTTGGATTCCAGTTAGCCATGTCAATGATTATTGCCTAATGCATTGGATAACACGAGTATATTCCATAGTACACTGGGCAGAATGTTTATTTGAAGTACTGTAGTCTAACCAATCAGGGATTAATGGTATTGTAGGCAATTCTCACTATTGAGAATTAAGTTTTAAATTGACACAAAACAGAACTTGCTGGAGATACCCAGCGGGTTTGGTATTGTTCACTTCTGTTTCAAGTTTGTCTCCTGCTAGTCCCAAGCATCACTATCATGACCACAGCACTTATATTATTCATATTGTTGAGGAAGAGACTTTTCTAAACACTAAATCCTGAATTCAGCTCACTGCATTTTAGAAGAATAATTCTGCTTCATCAAAAGGGACATGATACACAGTCACCATTCAGCCAGTTTCTAATACTTGGTTTTCTGCAAGCCCCAATCCATCTCATATGGTATTCAACTCTGGAATTTCAACAATGGTCTTAAAAAAAACACCTATGATAGGTAATGCAATATAGTATCAATTATAGGACTGCATGTTAGAATGTACACTTACACATCTATTCTGGAACAATCCTACTGCATAAATTGCAGATCAGGACTCTTAACTGCTGTTTGTTTCTACATCAACCATAAGACCTATTATCATAGTATGTTATGTTTTTATATCATGCTCACTCATCGACCATAGCTTTTCTGCAGTCGGTCTCTGATTTTTGCCTTTTTTGTTCTATATCTGTACTCTACATGTTTCTGATTGAACAACTGAAATACTAATTTATCTTTTTTTTTCTGGATGCTACGTTTTAGAGAAGTTCTTTTTTGCTCTTGCTGTTTCACATACCTCTTTTGTCTTATGGCCTCGGTATGGGATTTAAGCTTCATCTTGGTGTTCACGTTTCAAAGTTCTTTATTTTCTTCCACAAATCTCCCCTTGGAACCTAAATGAAGCATTTTGGAAATTGAATAGAATGTAATATCTTAGTTTTTTTATTTACAAACTTAAGTTTTTTTGTTGGCTGCACATCCTTCATTTTCATAAAATTGCTTGTAATTATGCTTACCCTTCTGTCATTGGCATCCTATCTATCAATTTATCATTTGTCCTAACTAGACAAATGTACTTAATGCAAGCAACTCTGTGTCATCAGCATACGCACATTGATTATGTTCTTTCCTCCGATTTCTACCCCTGGATATGCATCTAAATCTTTCAATTAATTTTGTCAACAATACGCAACTTTGTATTCCTCTTTTCACTTGAAATATATCTAATTGTCCATCTTCTAGCCTGCTTACAATTTGATCTCATTTTGTGTTCTGGATAAATCATTCAAAACTATATAAAAAAAACAACAGTTTTGACAAAGGGTCAGTTAGACTCAAAATGTCAGCTGTTTTCTCCCCTTACAGATGCTGCCAGATCTGCTGAGATTTTCCAGCATTTTCTCTTTTGGGAAAAAAAAACATTAAATCTAATTGTTTTAACCCCATCTCTGCAAGCTTGTAATTTAACCATCAAGAGTCTTCCATTTAAAATAGATTGGACTTCAGGTTCTTGCAATTTTCGTGTGTAACTCTGAACCATGTGATCAAAAGCTTACATAATCATTAACCAACTTGCTGCTGGACTCACAGAATTGTTACCATTCAGAACTCCTCCTGTTCCATAAAAATGCCATCCCATATTCCCAATTCCTTCGCCTCTCCCGCATCTGCTCCCAGGAGGACCAATTCCATACCGAACAATCCAAATTGCTTCCTTCCTCAAAGACTGCAATTTCCCCTCCGACATGGTCAATGATGCTCTCCACCGCATCTTCTCCACTTCCCGCACCTCCGCCCTTGAACCCCGCCCCTCCAATCGCCACCAGGACAGAACCCCACTGGTCCTCACCTTCCACCCCACCAACCTCCGGATACATTGTATCATCCTCCATCATTTCCGCCACCTCCAAACAGACCCCACCACCGGGGATATATTTCTCTCCCCACCCCTATTAGCGTTCCGGAGAGACGACTCCCTCGTCAGGTCCACACCCCCCACTAGCCCAACCTCCACTCCCGGCACCTTTCCTTGCAACCGCAAGAAATGCAAAACTTGTGCCCACACCTCTCCCCTCACCTCCCTCCAAGGCCCCAGTGGATCCTTCTATATCCGTCACAAATTCACCTGCACCTCCACACACATCATTTACTGTATCCGCTGCACCCGATGTGGTCTCCTTTACATTGGAGAGACAGGCCGCCTACTTGTGGAGTGTTTCAGGGAACACCTCTGGGACACCCGCACCAACCAACCCAACGGCCCCATGGCTGAACACTTTAACTCCCCCTCCCACTCCGCCAAGGACATGCAGGTCCTTGGCCGCCTCCAATGCCAGACCCTGACCACACGACACCTGGAGGAAGAGCGCTTCATCCCTGCCTAGGAACCCCCCAACCACACGGGATGAATGTAGATTTCTCCAGCTTCCTCATTTCCTCTCCCCCCACCTTATCTCCGTCCCAACTGCCGGATTCAGCACTGCCCTCATGACCTGCAATCTCCTTCCCGACCTCTCTGCCCCCACCCCCTCTCCAGCCTATCACCCTCACCCTCACCTCCTTTCACCTATCGTATTCTCAGCACCTCTTCCCCAAATTCCCTCCCCCTACCTTTTATCTCAGCCCGCTTGGCACACCAGCTTCAATCCTGAAGAAGGGCTTATGCCCAAAACATTGATTCTCCTGCTCCTCGGATGCTGCCTGGCCTGCTGTGTTTTTCCAGCACATTTTTCAACTCTGATCTCCAGCATCTGCAGTCCTCAATTTCTCCATGTTCCCAAACTAAACAAGTCCAAATGCCTCCAAATCTTTCTTAATCATGAACTTATCCAAATGTCTTTTAAACGTTGTAACTGTACTTGTGTCCACCACTTGCCCTAGCAGTTCACTCCACACATGAACCACCCTCTGAAAAAGTTGCCCCTCATGTCCTTTTAAAATATTTCTTCTTTCACCTTAAAACTATCACCCTCGTTTTGAACTTCTCCACCCTTGTCATTGACCTTATCTGTGCCCTTATAAACTTCAATAAAGTTTATAAGGGCACAGATCCAATGATAGGAGCATCAATCTCCTATGCTCCAGTGAAAAGAGTCCCAGTCTTTCCAGTCTATTTTTACATCAGAAACTTCCATTCCTGGCAACATTTTGGTAAACCTCTTCTGAAGCCTCATCAGTTTAATAATCTCCTTCCTGTAACAGGGTGATCAGAACTGCACACAGTACTTCAGAAGAGTCCTCACCAAGGTCCTGTACATCCTCAACATTACGTCCCAACTCCTCTACACAAAAGGTCTGAACAATGAAGGCAGGCATGCTACATGTCATTTTAACCCCTATCTACCGTGATGCAAACTTCAAAGGATCATGTACCTGAACCCCTAGATCTCTCTGTTCTACAACACTACCCAGGGCCCTACCATTAATTGTATAAGTCCTGCCCTTGTTTGTATTGCCAAATTAAACTCCCATCTGCTGCTCCTTAGCCCATTGACCCAATTAATTTTTGTAATGTTTGATAATCTTCTTCACTGTCCACTATACCAAAAATTTTAGTGTCATCTGCAAACTTACTAACTGAACCTGTCTCTATTACACATCCAGGCAATGTATACCAATTCCAGTCCACTTGCTGTGCGAAATGGTTTTTTTCTCACCTCAAAATGTTTTTCTTTTGCAAATCACTGGATCTGTGCCGCTGCTCTTTATACATTCATCTATGTGTTGTGGGCATGCTGGCTGGGCCACCATTTAATGCCCTTCGATAAGGGAACCGAGCCAGTTCATTGTATTGCAAGTGTACTGTAACTAGTGTCTTGTACAGTTTTGGCAAAGCTTCTCTTTTTTTTAGATTAGATTAGATTCCCGACAGTGTAAAAACAGGCCCTTCGGTGCAACAAGTCCACACAGACCGTCCAAAGCGTAACCCACCCAGTCCCGTTTCCCACTGACTAGTGCATTTAACACCACGGGCAAGTTAGCATGGCCAATTCATCTGACCTGCACATCTTTGGACCGCGGGAGGAAACCGGAGTGCCCAGAGGAAATCCATGCAGGCACGGGGAGAATGTGCAAACTCCACACAGACAGTCGCCTGATGCTTGAATCAAACCTGGATCCCTGGCAGTGTGAGGCAGCAGTGCTAACCACTGGGCCATCATACTTTTTATAAAGTTCAACAGTCTATATTGCCTTCCTTTAGGATCTGCTGAACTAGGAAGCCAATTTTTGTGATTTATTCATGAGGACTCCCAAATTCCTCTGTGCTGTAGCTTTCTGAAGTGTTTCTCCAGTTAATAATATTCAGCTCTTCTATTCCTTCTGCCAAAATGCATAATCTCTCATTTTTCCAATTGCCAATTCTTTTGCCCATTTGCTTAACCTGTCTCTGTTCCTCTGCATAGGTTTAGGATGAGAGGGGAAAGATTTAGAACACAGAAAAGTACAGCAAAGAACAGGACCTTCGGCCCACAATGTTGTGCTGAGGTTTGATCCTAATGTAAAATATAATAACTTAACCTACACACCCCTCAACTCACTGCTATCCATATGCATGCCCAGCAGTCGCTTAAATGTCCCTAATGACTCTGCTTTCACCACCACCGCTGGCAATGCATTCCTCTATACCTTTCTCCCAAAAGGGATCTAAGAGGCAACTTTTTCATGCAGAAAGTGATGTATGTGTGGACTGAGCTGCAAGAGGAAGTGGTGGAGGCTGGTACAATTCCAACATTTAAAAGGCATCTGGATAGGTATATCAATAGGAAGGGGTTAGAGGGATATGTCCAAAATGCTGGGAGATGGGACTAGATTAATTGAAGATATCTGGTCAGCATGATGAATTGGGCCAACGGGTCTGTTTTCATGGCGTACGTCTCTATACTCTATGTCCTTTGCACTACAGTATCATCCCTCACTTCTCTGCATTGAACTTTATCCACTAACTTCACCAATTTGTTTGTGCCCTTTAGAAGTTCTACACTATCCTACTCTCAATTTACATTCCTTCCAAGCTTTGTGAACTCCTCAAATGTTGAAATTTTCCCTGTGAACCAACGTCCAGAGTATTATATATCAGGAAAAGTCATGGTCCCAATACCAACCACTGAGGAAGCCCACTACTGTACAAATATTCCTCCAGCCCAAAAATTATCCCCAACTCTTTACTCTCTGTTTGCCTATTGCCAGGTTAGATTGAGTGTGGTTTTGCTTTTCAAAAGGGTTGAATTGAATCTACCCGCAATGCATGGCTTTGCATGCAGGAAAGGATTCCATTCACATTAATGTTTCACCGCATTTAATTTGATCTTGAGGATTTAGTTACCAGGTGATGAAACTTGCAGCATCAGGCAGAATTAAACAGGAAGGAGATTTTTGAGGTGGGTGTGTGTTCACATTGTTTGATGTGGTTTCCTGTATTACTAGAGCTGAAACAATGTCGCCTGTTTTCCTTTTTAAAATAGACTGATTCTGCAAAATAATTAACAACGTGTGATAATAAAAGCGACCGTTAAAGGACTACTCTTTTCCATACTGTGTGTCTGTAAATATGCTTGGTAGCAGTAAGATTATCAAATGTGCTGCCTGTTCATTTATTCTGTTGTTAACTTTGCTGAAATTATAGATGAAAACTTGGTGGTGATCATTCCTTCATCATGATATCCTTAAAAGCTGAACAGATCAACATATCTTCACACATTTGCTGAAATCCTGATTCATGCCTCTGATATTTTGAGGCTTGAAAATTGCAGTTACAACACTCTGTAAACGTGAAATCTTCCAGAACTATTCCCTAACTCATGTTTGAGCCATCATAGCAAACAAGAGAATAGCTACTGGTCTTCAAGGGCTATTCACTGATAGCCTAATTCCAGTATTCAACCCACAAGTAACCACAACCCAAGTTCACCATCCATCAGCAGCCAGTAGTTTACCTTCCCTTTGTCAGTGATCATCATTATGTACATCTCATTGTAAATAAAAAAAAGTCACCACAAATAAATATTCCAAATAAAGTATCTAAATAAAAAATCACATTGAATAAAAAAAGTCAACGGATAAAATTTAAGCATAACCATGTTATTGTAGTAAAACTGGTTAAAAATAAATAAAACTGGCTGTCGGTGAACTAAATGAGGATGCCCTTGGAGG
The DNA here is from genome assembly GCF_020745735.1 of Hemiscyllium ocellatum. Classification (NCBI taxonomy): domain Eukaryota; kingdom Metazoa; phylum Chordata; class Chondrichthyes; order Orectolobiformes; family Hemiscylliidae; genus Hemiscyllium; species Hemiscyllium ocellatum. The sequence continues at coordinate 23,599,589 of NC_083403.1, read as the reverse complement.
TGAACCTAGAAGGCCCAGCTGCAGACTCTGTAGTGTCTCAGTGAATGTGGGTAATAGAAGGTCTTGCGGTGCTATCCCAGTCAGTGATCTAACAGGCTAAGGTTCAAGTCCCACCTGCTCCAACAGTGTGTAATAACATCTTTGAAGAGGTTGATTAGAAAATATCTACATGGGTAACAACCTAAGTTGACTAGCTAGCATTTAACAGCTGGTGAACTGCCAGAATGGCATGGGTGGGAAGACAAATGTTTTTCTCTCTCTGGTTTATGAAGCCACTGCCAATTATCTGGGATGGAGCATGAGCAATTTGAATAATCTGTTTGATAACAGATTGGTGACTTATGTGACGATACACTGCAAGCCCATTAACACGCTGGAATCCAGTGCAATGACAGCTGTTTGATGAACTACCTCTGCAGATTCCCCATATTGGATGTCTAGTTTTTAGGGGGTGTGTGCAGTTGCATGAAAATCTATGGAAAAAGTTTAAAGGAATGAGAGCACAGCAGAGGTTATTAAAGTTTCCAGAACAAGTAATAGGCCAGAGATGATGGACAGAGTCAGGATAACTTCAGGCACAGCAGATGAGACAACTATGAGAAGGGTGATGGCCAATGCAAGGCTGAGAATGTTGTACTTAATGCATGCAGTGTATGAAACAGGATAAATGGGTTTGTAGCACAGATTGAAATTGGTGGGTATGACCTTGTCAGTATTACAGAGTCATGGTTCTATGGGGTTCAGGAATGGGAACTAAATATCCGAGGATTCACATCCTATCGAAAGGACAGACTGATGAGCAGTGGAGGCGGAGTTGCCTTTTTAGTAGGAAATGAAATGAAATCAATAGCAGAAAATGTATAGAGTCAGAAAGCATCCTGAGGGGAGTTGTGTCCAGGCCTCCTGGCAGTAGTCAGTACATGGGGAATAAAATATATCAGGAGATTGACATGGCATGTAAAGAAAGGTACACATCATTAAAGTGCCTGATGATTGATAGTAATTAATTTGCATATGGACTGGGAAAATCAGGTTGCTAGCAGATTTCAAGGAGAGGAGTTCATGGATTGTCTACGAGATGTTTTTTCGAGTAGCTCATGGTGGACCCCAGTAGGGAACAGGTAATTCTGAATTTGGTGAGGTGTAACGAGGCAGACTTGATTAGGGAGTTTAAGGTGAAGGAACCTTTGGGGATCATTGACCATAATATGATAGAATTCACCCTGCAGTTTAAGAGGAAGGAGCTGGAATAAGATATAATAGTATTACAATTGAGTAAACGTAACTAAACGTAACTACAAAGGTGTGAGGGAGGATGTGGTCAAAGTTGATTTGGGAGGGGAGCCTAACAAGGATAATGATGGAGCAGCAATAGTAGGAATTTCTGGGGGGTAATTCAGGATGCACAGCAGAAATTCCTCGCAAGGAAGGACAAACATACTGAGGGAAGAAAGAGGAAACCATGGCTGACAAAGAAAGACAGAGATTGTATTAAAGTAAAACAAAAAGATTAAACTGTGGTGAAGATTAGTGGGAAGCAAAGGATTGGAAGCCTTTAAAAACCAGCACAGGATAACTAAACAAGCAACAAAGATAGAGAAGATAAAATATGAGCACAAGCTCACTAGTTAATAAAAAAATGCTCTTGCAGTATTGTTTTATAAGTATCTAACATGTGAGAAAGAGGCAAGAGTGGACATTAAACTCCTGGAAAATTAGGCTGGAGACGTAGTAATTTGGAACAAAGAAATGGCAGCAGAAATGAATAGGTACTTTGCATCAGTTTTCACAGTGGAAGACACCAGTGCATACCAGAACTTCAAAAGAGTCAGGGAGCAAAGTTGAGTGTAGTGGCCATTACAAAGGAGAAGGTGCTGGACAAGTTCTAAAGGTGGCTAAATCACTTAAGCAGATGGACTATCCCCTCGAGTTCTGAAGATGATAGCTGAATTGATTATAAAAACATTGATAATAATTTTGCAGAATCACTAGAGTCAGGGAATTTCCCAGAGAACTGAAAAATGGCTGTTTAAGAAATGAGGGTGGCAGCAAACAGGAAATTATCGACTGGTTAGCCTCACTTTTTGGTAAGATTTTAGAATCCATTATTAAGGATGAGATTGCAGGATACTTGGAAGTGCCTGCTAAAATAATGTGTTAGACTTCTTCGAGGAGTTAACGAGCAAGTTAGGCAAAAGAGATTCAGTGGACTTGATCTACTTAGACTTCCGGAAGGTCTTTGACAAGGTGCCATACAGGACGCTGCTACATAAGATAAGAGCAGGTGGTGTTAGGGGCAAGGTACTGGTATGAATAGAGATCGTGTGACTGACAGAAAGCAGGGATAAAGAGGTTTTCAGTATGGCAGCTGATGACTAGTGGAGTTCCATGGGGTCTGTACTGGAACCACATTTGATAAATAAACAATTTGGATGAAGGAACCGAGAGGCTTATTGTTAAGTTTGCAGATCACACAAAGATAGGTGAAGGGATAGTAGTATTGAGGAAGCAGAAAAACATTGACAGGCTCAGATCGTGGACAAAAAAGTGGCAGATGGAGTACAATGTGGGAAAATGAGAAGTTCTGCACTTTGGTGGGAAGAATAACGGTGTAAGCTACTTCCTCAAGAGGGAGAGTCTTCCTTTGTAGAGGTATGTAATACAAGAGCAGGGATTATATTGCTGAGGCTGTACAAGATTCTAGTCAGAATGTCTTTGAAATATTGTGAGCAGTTTTAGGCCTCGTGTATAAGGAAGGATGTGCTGGCATTAGAGGGGGATCAAAGGAGGTTGTGGTGAAAGCATGAGCAAGGGGTTGAGAAACTAACTCTGGTCTTCCTGTTGTTGGAAGGATGTTGTGAAACTTTAAAGGATTCAGAAAAGCTTTACAAAAATGTTGGCTGGGTCGGAGGGTTTGACCTATACAGAGAGGCTGAATAGGCTGGAACTATTTACCCTGCAGCATCAGAGGCTGAGGGGTGACCTTATAGAGGTTTATAAATCATGAGGGGCACGGATAAGATAAACATATAAGGTCTTTTCTCTGGAGTGGGGAAGTCCAGAACTAGAGGGCATAGGTTTAAGCTGAGAAGCAAAAGATTTAAACTTCTTCCTCGAAGAAGTCTAACCTGAGAGGTAACATTTTCACGCAGAGGGTTTTGTGAATGGAATGAACTGCCAGAGGAAATGGTGGGGGCTGCTACAATTGCAACATTTAAAAGGCATCTGGATGGGTATATGAATAGGAAGGGTTTAGAAGGAATATGGACCAAATGCTGGCAAATGGGACTAGATTAACTTTGGATATCTGGTCAGCATGGACAAGTTGAATTAAATGGACTGTTTCCATCTTGTACATCTCTATGGTTGTATGACTGCGAGAAACATATCAACCATGATCAAATGGTAAGGCAGACACGATGAGTAATTAGCCTAATTCCACTTCCATATTTTGTGGCTCCTGGTAATGCTGCAGTGGAGGATGTGACATCAGTTGTCAACTGCTACACCGTACTTGGTTTCACAAATGTACGAATGGAGTTTCCTAACACATCCATACTGGAAAGAATGGACTCTAAGATCTGTGTAGAGCCCTGTGCTAGTTTGGTCCATTGTGGTCCTTGACATGAAACACAGGCTTACTGGCAGACTTCAAAGTGTAGAAAAAGATTTGTTCTTCAGGCAAGTATTGTTGTTCTGCAGGTTACCTCATTCATGTGTTCCTCTGAGTTTCCTGCAAAAGACTTCATATGGGTCCTGTCTCTCTGGCAAGCTAGCATCTGTGATATTTGTCACTTGTTTTGGCAGCAGTGGTCAGTGTTTTTCCATGTACAGATTTTAACCTCCATTCCTCTAGGAATTTGAGTATCTAAGCTGATGGCTGCAAGTGAAATGAATAATGGTGTACTTTCATCATTGAATCCTTCATGCAGTACTTTCACTGCTTGGCCAGGTTGCACTCCTGGACATTTGAAATAAAAAAAGACAGAAGGGTGTGGTTGTGGTGCAGGCAAGGGGAAAAAGCAAGAGGTTTATGCTTATGCCAACTGCAGCTTGTAAATCAGAAGTAAGCATGGAATGAAGGGGAAATAGGGTGTAAGATGACTGTTAATGCAAATAACATTTAGGAATCTTCATAGTTCCAACTCTACTTCTGACCACAGCAATTTCTGTCACAACAATGTCCAACAACCTCTGCTCTGTGATAGATTACCTAGGTATGGAAACAGGCCCTTTGGCCCAACAAGTCCACACCGACCCTCCAAAGAGTAACCTACCCTGACCCATTCCCCTACCTTATATTTACTCCTGACTAATGCACCTGATGCTATGGGCAATTTACCTGACCAGCACATCTTTGGGATGAATGTGCAAACTCCGCACAGACAGTATGAATGTAGGAAATACAGTGGCTTATTTCTCTTCGATTTACTCCAGTGGTGCATCTGCAAGAGAGAGGGAGGTTTTGTGAGTGGTTATTATGCAGACTGGGTAATGTGACTCATAACAACTGGCAGTGTACAATCTATGAGCTGTCCCTGCAAACTTCGCTGTGATGCTGAGTGTGTGAGTGCAATGGAGAATATGAATGTCAGGTATGAACCTTGATTGTTAAAGATTGGTACAGTGGGTAACTAATAGCAGTGTGTTGAATTAGGCAATGTCTGGGACTAGCAGTGTAGTTGATAAGGTGTGGGAGTTGAAGATGCCGTTTGACTTCCCATGTGAAGTCCAGGAAACTCCGGCTCTACTATGTTCTAAGAGTATGTCTCAAGAACCTCGCTGCAGCTACAGAAACGTAATTCCTGTTTTTACCTTTTCCAACACTGCCTCCAACCTGGAGTCCACTGAATGCTAAAATCATTAAAACGTACAGGAATATGAAGCCGACTCAAATTTATTGAGTATTGCATTGTCCTTGACTATTTCCAGCGTTATAAGGTTTAGCCCCGTCTTAGCACTTAGCAAAATAATTCCTTTTGTTTATATCAAGTTTGCCACATCTGTGCAATAAGTTTGAAAATATCACACACCCATATTGATAAAGCAACTGTGTTTACCATTTGGGTGGCTGAGTTTTGTTAAGCTGATGGTTATGTCAACCTTGACTCAATGAATACACATATCTCTTAGAATTATTGGCAGGAGGAATAGAAAAACATATCATTAAAATTACGTGGGGCTAACGGTTACAGTGGTGTTCTCTACAGGAAATTAGGGTAGTTAGGAAGGCAAATGGGATGTTGCCTTTCATAAAAGGGCTTGAAGTTTAAAAGTAGGGATGTCTTGTTAAAATTTGCAGAGCATTGGCAAGACCACACTTAGACTATTGCATAAAGTTTTGGAATTCTTATTTAGAGTCATAGAAATAAACAACATGGAAACAGATCCTTCGGTCTAACTCTTCCGTGTCGACTGGGCATCCTAAATTAATCCTGTTCCATATACCAGCATTTGGCCCATATCCCTCTGAACCCTTTCTATTCATATACCCAACCAGGTGCCTTTTAAATGTTGTAATTGTACCAGACTCCAACACTTCCCTCTGGCAGCTCATTCCTACAGGCACCACACTCTGCGTGAAAAAGTTGCCCCTTAGGTTTCTTTTAAATCTTTCCTCTCTCACTTTAAACCAATTCCCTTGAGTTTTGAACTCCACCACCCTGGTGAAAAGGCCTTACCTAATCACACTATCCAAGCTCCTCATGATTTTATAAACCACTATAAGATAGCCTCCGATGCTACTGGGAATATAGCCCCAGCCTATTCAGCCTTTCCCTATAGCTGAAACTCTTCAACCCTTGCAACATCCTTGTAAATCTTTTCTAAATCCTTTCAAGTTTCACAACATCCTATAGCATGGAGACCAGAATTTCATGCAGTATTCCAAAAGTGGCCTAACCAATGTCCTGTAAAGCTGCAAATTAACCTCCCAACTCATATACTCAATGCTCTGACCAGTAAAGGCAAGCTTACTAACCGTGGTCTTCACTATGTTGTTGACCTGCGACTCCACTTTCAAGGAACTATGAACATGCACTCCAAGGTCTCTTTGTTCAGTAATACTCCCTAGGACCTTACCATTAAGTGTATAAGTCCTGCCCTGATTTGCCTTTCCAAAATGCAACACCTTGCATTTATGATGAGTATACTGGTATTGAAAACAGAGTTAACATTTCAAGTCCTTTGTGAGAACACCAATATACTTATACCATCTCCATAAACTAAGAATACACTGAGAGTATATGAGAATGTAGGACCAATCTGAAACGAGGAATTAAGAGGGCTAGAAAAGGTCATGAGATATCTTGAGCAAACAGGGTTAAGGAAAATCCAAAAGCCTTTTTTTCATATATAAGGAGCAAGAGGGTAACTAGAGAAATAGTTGGCCCACTCAAGGACAAAGGAGAAACGTTATGCATAGAGTCAGAGAAAATGGGTGAAATTATTAACAAGTATTTTGCATCGGTGTTCACTGAGGACAGGGACATGACTGATGTTAAGTTTAGGGATAGATCTTTGAGTACTCTAGGTCAAGTTGGCATAGGAATGGAGGAAGTTTTGGGTATTCTAAAAGCATCAAGGTAGACAAATTCCCAGGTCTGGATGGGATCCACCCCAGATTACTGAGGGAAGCGAGAGAGGAAATAGCTGGGGCTTTAACAGATATCTTTGCAGCATTCTTGAACACAGATGAGGTTCTAGAGGACTGGAGAATTGCTAATGTTGTCTCCTTGATTAAGAAGGGTAGCAGGGATGCTCAAGGTGATTATAGACCAGTGAGCCTGACTTCAGTGGTAGGGATGCTGCTGGAGAAGATACTGAGGGATAGGATCTATTCACATTTGGAATAGAATGGGCTTATCAGTAATGGGCAGCATGGTTTTGTGCAGGGAAGGTCATGTCTTACAAACCTAATAGAATTCTTAGAGGAGCTGACAAAGTTGATTGATGGGGGAAGGGCTGTAGATGTCATGTACATTGACTTTAGTAAGGCATTTGATACAATTTCCCCATGGTAGGCTGATGGAGAAGGTGAAGTCGCATGGGATCCAGGGTATTCTAGCTAGATGGATAAAGAACTGGCTGGGCAACAGGGGACAGTAGTAGTGGAAGGGAGTTTCTCAAAATGGAAACCTGTGACCAGTAGCAAGTTTGCAAATGACACAAAAGATTGGTGGAGTAGCAGATATGAAGAGGACTGTTAAAGAATACAGCAGAATATAGATAAATTTTAGAGATGGACAGAGGAATGGCAGATGGAGTTCAATCTGGGCAAATGTGAGGTGATGCATTTTGGAAGATCCAATTCAGTGGCGAGCCAAATAGTAATTTGAAAGTTTCCTGGGGAAAACTGACATACAGAAAGATCTGGGTGTTCAGGTCCATTGTTCCATTAAGGTGACATTCGTCAGTAAAGTGATCAAGGAGGCATTCCTTCATTGGACGGGTATTGAGTACAAGAGTTGGCAGGTCATGTTACAGTTGTATCGGGTTTTGTTTCGGCCGCATTTGGAATACTGCGTACAGTTCTGGTTGCCATATTACCAAAAGGATGTGGATACTTTGGAGAGAGTGTGGAGGAGATTCATGAGGATGTTGCCTGGTATAGAGGGCACTAGCTATGAAGAGAGGTTGAATAGATTAGGACTTAATTGAGGTCTACAAAATGATGCGAGGTATAGTCAGGGTGGATCGCAAGAAGCTTTTTCTCAGAGTGTGGAAAACAATTACTACCGGTCATGAGTTCAAAGTGAGAGGGGAAAGGTTTAGGGGAGATATGAGTGGAAAGTTCTTTACGCAGACAGTGATGGGTGCCTGGAACACGTTGTCCATGGAGGTGGTAGAGGCGGGAACACTAGCATTATTTAAGATGTAATTAGACAGAAACATGAATGGACAGGGAGCAAAGGGATACGGATCTTTAGAAAATACGCAACAGGTTTAGATAGAGGATCTGGATCGGCACAGGCTTGGAGGGCCGAAGGGCCTGTTCCTGTATTGTAATTTTCTTTGTTCTTTGAGCATAACTCGCAAATCCTTCTAAGCTCCTTCCAGTACAGACCCAGAGACGTCAATCATTATATGGCAAGCCCTTCATCCCCAGGATCGTTTTGTAAATCTCCACTGGCCCTTGTCCACACCAGCACATCCTTCTAAGATATGGAGCCGAAAGTGCTCTCAGTATTCCAAATGCTGTCTGACCAGAGACTTACACAGCCTCTGCAGTGCATTTCAGCTCTCTTGAAATGAACGTTAACACTGCGTTGCCTTCCTGAATGCCTATTGAATCTGTATGTAAATCAGGAGAGAATCTGGAACTAGAATTCCCAAGTCCCTTTGTCCTTCAGATTTTCAAAACCTTTCCATATTTAGTCTATGCTCCTGTTTTTCCAACAAAAGTGCATAACCTCACATTTTGCCATATTGTATTTCGTATGCCAGTTCTTTGCCCACTCTCCTAGCCTGTCTGAGTTCTTCTACAGCCTCTCCAATTCCTCAACATTACGTGTTCCTCCATCTATCTTTATGTCATCTGCAAACTTAACAACGATATCCTCAGTTCCTCATCCAAATGTTAATGTATGACATGAATAATTGTAATTCCAACATGGATCCCCATGGGATTCCACTAGTCACCAGCTGCCATCCTGACAAAGACTCCTTTAACACTACTCTTCTGCCAGTCAGCAAATCCTCCATTCATGCCAATGCCTTGCCCCATTACCCACCCAGTATCTTGCAAGACCTTTATCCCATTCTCCCAATTCCTCTGCCTCCGCTATATGTGCTCGAATGAGGAGACATTCCACTCGCGAGCATCCTAGATGTCCACCTATTTCCAACAATGTGCTTTTCCTCCATCTGTCATCCAGATAGCCCTCTGCCACATCACTTCTATTCCCCATTCCACTGCTCTAAACACCATTCTGCCAATGCAATAAAGACAAAGTTCTCCCTGTCCTCACCTGCAGCCCCACCAGTCTCCGCATACAACGCATCATCCTTAATAATTTCCGCCAATTCCAACTGGACCCCATCACCAAAAACATCTTCCTCTCCCCGCCCCTCTTTGCCTTCTGCAAGGAGCATTCCCTTTGACAGTCCTTGGTTTGCGCCACTCTCCCCACTGACCCCCATGACCCCCCGGGTACCTTCTCCTGCAACCGGAAAAGGTGCAAAACCTGCCAGTACACAACCCCCCCTCACCTCTATCCAGAGCCCCAAAAAAGTCCTTCCAAGTGAGACAGAGATTCACCTGTCTCTCTTGCAACTTTGTTTACTGCATGAGGTGCTCCAAAAGTGGTCTTCTCTACATCAAGGAAACCGAACGTAAACTTAGGAAATGGTTTGCAGCTGCTCCCCCCAGTCACCACCCATTTCAATTCCCCTAACCACTCCCTGCCATGACCATCCTTGGCCTCCTCCATTGCCATAACAAACCACACCGCAAATTGGAAGAGTAACACCTTATCTTCCACTTGGGCAGCCTACAGCCCGGAGGACTCAACATTTGAGTTCTCCAATTTCAAATAACCTCCCTTCCATCTCCTGACTCACTTCCCTGCCACCAACTGGCTTCATTCCTTCCATTGACCAACCAGTCGTACCCTCTACCTGTCTTCACCTATCCCCATTTCACCACCCTGCCCCACCACCTTCTTTATCTGCAGCTCCCCTTATACCCACTCCCAGTCCTGAAGAAGGGTTACACCCAAAACATTGACTTCTCCTCCCCCTGATGCTGCCTGGCTTGCTGTGTTGTTCCAGCCTCCTGCCTGTCTATTTTGGATTCCCACATTTGCATTTTTTTGTCTATTATGTTACTTAGCAGTCTCCTAATTGGCATCTTGTCAGAGGCTTTCTGGAGCTTCACATGAGTCAAATCCGTTGGCTTTCCTTTGTTTAACTTACACATTACCTCCTTGAAGATTTTGAACAGATTTGTCAGATATGACCTTCCCTTGACAAAATATGACCCACACTATTTTACTCTGCAGTCTCATCCTTATATCTTACCAATGATTGAGGTCAGGCTAACTGGCATATCGTTTCCTGTCTTCTGCATCCCTCCCATCTTAAACAAGTGTGTGAGTTTTATCATTTTCCACTTCTCTGAGACACTTCCCAACACTAATGATTCCTGAAAAATCTCCTCAGCTATCCCCTTTAGAAACCTGGCATCTAGTCCATCTAGTCCAGGTCATGTAGTGACTTTCATACCTTTCACCTTCCCCAGAACCTTCTCTTTACTGATGGCCAACACCCTCTCCTCTGCTCCCTGACTCCTTTGAAATTCTGGTATGATGCTGGTGTCTTTCACAGCGAAAACTGATGCAAAGTACCTATTCAGTTCCTCTACCGTTTCCTTGATTCCTATTACTTCTTCTCCAGCCTCACTTTCCATATATAGATCTTAAAAAGAATTTGTCATCTTCTTTTGTATGACTAGCTAGCTTACTGTCAAATTTTATCCTGCCCTCCCCCCCCAACTACTTTTTTTTAGCTACCTCTGCTGATTTTTAAAGGTTTCCCAATCCTCTGGCTTCCCAGTAATCTTCACATTGTATGCGTTTACTTTTGCTTTTCTTCTGTCCCTGACTTCCCTTGACAGCCATGGTTGCCTCATCCTCCCCAAAGTATATTTCTTTCTTGGGATGAATTTCTGCTTCCCGAATTAATCCCAGAATCCCCTGTCATTGCTGCTCCACTAGAGACAAAAGAAAACTAGAGATGCTGGATTCCGAGATAGACAAGCAGGAGGCTGGAACAACACAGCAAGCCAGGCAGCACCAGGAGGTGGAGAAGTCAATGTTTTGGATATAACCCTTCTTCAGGACTTGCTACTCAACTATCTTCCCTGCTTGACTGCCCTTACGATCAACTCTGGCCAGCCCCTTCCTCATGTCTTTGCAGTTATCTTTACTTAATTGTAATACAGTTACATCTGATTTCAGCTTCTACCTCAAACTGCAGGGTGAATTCATATTACGTACATGACCCCCTAAGGGTTCTTTCAGTTTAAGCTCTCTAATCAAGTCTGCTTCATTGCACAACAATAAATCCAAAATTGCCTGTTCCTTCGTGGGCTCTACAACAAGCTACTCCAAAAAACAACCATCTCGTAGACATTCCACACCTTCCTTTTCTTGAGATCTGCTACCAACCTGATTTTCACAGTGCACCTGCATATTGAAGTCCACTATGATTATTGTAATTGGCATGTAAGAAAGGCACTATCACCTGATTTATTTTCTGCCCCACATCCTAACTCTCACTAAGTGGCCTGTACACAACTCCCGTCATTTGTGGTTCCTCAACTCTGCTCACACAAATTCTACACCTTCCAACTCCAAATTGCTTCTTTCTGTTGATTTAATTTAATTTCTGAGTAACAAGACAACCCTGTCACCTCTGCCCATCTCCCTATCTTTTCAATAGAATGTGTTTTCTTGGATATTTAGTTTCCAGCTCTGATCCCCTTGGAGCCACATCTGTGTGATACCACAGCATCATATCTGCCAACTTCAATCTGAAAAGCTCATTTACCTTGTTTTGTATAATTCAATTTAAGTACAATATCCTGAGTCCTGTGCTGACCGTGACCCGTATCGTTGCCCCTTATCTGTTTTGCCAGAAGTTAAATTCCCAATCCTTTCCATGCTCTCTATTCTATTACATGTTCTGGAAACTTTATTAACCTCTGCTGTGCCCCCATCCACCCACCCAGCCCCAAATCTTTCCCATAATTTTCTGTGCAACTGAACCCAAGCCCCATTATTTAATTTAAAACCCTGCCCCATCCCTAGTTATGTGGTTTGCCACAACTCTGGCCACAGCAGATTCAGATGGAGCCCATCCTTTCAGAACAGCTCTCTCCTGCACCTCAGTCTCCTGGTCTTCATATCTGAGCCGGGGTTCCTCACCACCAATGTTTGCTACAGATGTGGTCGTTATAAACCACTATGGTTCACAGCCCCCACATCATGTACTTGCAACACATCGTCTGGCCCAGTATCGGTATTTTAATCACTTAGTTCTTAAGTAATTTTTTAAAATTTCATACTGACCTTTTAGTTTGTAGACTGTAAGTATTTCCCCTCAAGTGGGCAGCACGATGGCTCAGTGGCTAGCACTGCTGCCTCACCACACCAGGAACCCGGGTTTGATTCCATCCTCAGGTGACTTTCTGTGTGGAGCTTGCACATTCTCCCAGTGTCTGCGAGAGTTTCCTCCAGGTGCTCTGGTTTCCTCAAGCAGTCCAAAGATGTGCAACTTGGGTGGTTTGGCCATGCTAAATTTCCCATAGTGTCCAGGGATGTGCAGCATGGTGGATTAGCCATGTTAAATGCAGGGTTACAGGGATTGGGTGGGTGGGATGCTCTTCAGAAGGTCAATGGGGACTTGATGGGCCAAATGGCCAGTCTCTGCACTCTAGGGATTCAATGATTCTCTTTACTTTCAATCTAAAAGTAATCGGTCAGATAGTCAAGTTAGCGGCTATCAGCAACCAATGACAATTGACACTTTACCTGTGATGTCACCTGTGATGGACTCTGATGCATCAATTTATCCTGTTAAAACATTTTTTCAAACTGTGGGCCAAAAAAAGCAAGTAAATAGCTTCCCCTCTGCATCTCTTCCAACGTTGTCTCCAAATTCACTGAGCTATCTACAGTGCAGCCTCTGTCTCACTCTAGATGTGATCTGTTTCCTTCCTGATCATGTAAAGCTTACTGATGTGCTTTCCAACTGGTAGGTGGTCTTAGTCCTGGTAGTTCCTATTGTATGGATATAGTTCCAGGAAGCTCTGGCAGATTGTCCTTGAGGTAAATTTCTATACCTCCTTTCACCAAATCCCATTTTCTTACTTAACTACTCCTTTCTGTTCTCAGTCTCATGTTCTACTCTGTCTGCTGAGTGCTATGATTCTTTCACTGACACTTCCTCCATTCTAACTAAATATCTTTATTTCTTCACAAGTCCTCCTCTGATGCCTTTTGGAAATAATTTATCCATTTATTCCTCCTTGTTGCAGTTTTATTTAACTTTCCTATGGCCTCAATCTTAATTATAGCTCCAGCAGTCTTTACCAATTGCTTAAATACTCCTTCATGCCGTACTGGAGGCAATGTTACTCTTTCCTGCTCCATGCTACCATGTATTCATATATTGTTGCAAAGTTGTAGTGACAGTCTGTCTAAGCATTGACTGTTTTGCCCCTTTTGCTAACTGCAGAGCATATGTCAAGGCAGTTAAGGGCTGAGTAGTCCCCAGACATTTGTCCCGTCTACGCACCTCCTCTTTTTCAGTCCCTGCAGAAATCGCTTTTTGAGGGCTCATCATTATTTTGTCATAATATTTCTGCAAATCATTAACTCTATTCCATAGAGATCCATATCCAACAATTCCATATCCCCTCTCCAAGTTGCTCCTTCTCTTTTATATGCAGCAAAGCACTCATAGGTTAGTTTTATGAATCATGGTTTTTTAATATTCATTCACAAGATGAAACCTAGGCAAACTTTTATTGCCCATCTCTAATTGCCCCCAGGGCAGTTAGGAGTCGACAATGGATTCACTGTCATCTTTGGATTCTTAATTTCCAGATTTTTATTGAATTCCAATTCCACCATCTGCCATGGCAGGTTTTGAACCAAGATGTCCAAGACGTTTCCTGGGTCTCTGGAGTAACAGTCCAATGATAATACCACTAGGCCATCGCATCCCCTACCTTGCATTCTTGGATTTGAAGGTGAAGTGCACAAAATGGGAAAACATGTTGCTGGGTGTGTCCTATTGGTTGTGTATTATTTGCATACTTAAAACAGTCAAGGAAAGATAGAGGCTCAAAAATGTAAACACATTGGGAGAACAGTAAGAACAATAAGACAGTAACAGGGATTTTAACGACCCAAACGTAAATTTGGATATTTTTACTGTCACTCGGGAAGGGAAAACAACGCCTGAATTATATATAGGAGAATTTCCTTTAGCCAGTAAGAAGAAAGCCTATTGAGAGAGAGAGAAAGAGGGAGAGAGAGAGAGTTCTGGAACTGATATTTGGAAATGAACCCAGGCAGATGAAAGGCATAGCCTTAGGCAGGCATTTTAGAGTTAGTGACAATAACTTAATCACTTAGATTTAGAATGGCTATGGAAAAGGATAAGGATGGGCTGGGAATAAAAATCCTAAACTGGGGTGAGATCTGACTTTACTAAAATAATATACAATTTGACTCAAGTGGATTAGGACTAGGAGCAGCTGTTTGTAGATAAACATTTGTCAGCAGCCAAGGAGGAAATGCAGGTTGTTCCACGATAACGCGGGTTTCCTCAGCACAAATTGGCTATAACACGATTGACGAATTGTGGACATTGTTTGCATAATGCGAACTTTCCACTGAACAGGTAGAGTGATTTTCTATTAGTGATCTTCCACATCACTGTTTTCTAAAGTACGTTTCCATAGCATGAAGATGAAACTGTTAAATTATAGCAGAATGACCTGTAGTGCGAGCACAGGCCCAGTGTGTTTCTGTAAAGACAAAGAGTGGGATTAAGACTGGATGTAAAGTGATATAAGGGTTAGGATTAGGAAATAAAAGAGAAGGTTATGGCAGATCCAGAAGGCTCAATACGACAGAATATTATAAGAAGCAGGAGGTACTCCTGCGTTTACAGCCTTAAAATTGGATAAATCTGCACTTCCAGATGAGATGAATCCCAGGCTGATGAACAAGGCAAAGGAGGAGATATCAGGGAGCATGGCAATAATTTTCAAATTGTCTCTGGTTACAGGTGAGGTTGAAGAGAAAGCATTCTGAGAAATAGAATACATCTGCACTTGGAGACACATGAAACAATCAGAATAGTCAGCATGAATTTGTGATGGGAAAGTCATGTTTGATAAATTTGGTGAAATGTCTTGAGGAGGTAGCCAGGGGTTTTGATGCTGGTATCACATTTGATGTGGCATACATGGACTTTAGAAACGCTTGCTTCATGGCACACTGGTCAAGAAGTAAGAAGCCATTGGGATCCAAGAAGTGTTGGCACATTGGATATAAAATTGACTGAGAGATAGGAAGCAGACCATGACAGTTGAGGGATGTTTCTGTGACTGGAAGTCTATTTCCACTGGGGTTGCATAGGACTCAGTGCTGGGACATTTGCTGTTAGTGGTGTATGTTAATGATTTGCATTTAAATGTTGACAATATAATCGATAAGTTTGAGCGTGATATGAAGATTGATAGGGTGGTAAATAATGAGGATGACTGCAATAAATTGCAGGAGAATATCAACAAATTGATAAACTGGGCAGAACAGTAGCAAAAGGAATTGATCACAGAAAGACATGAAATAATAACCTTGGGGAGACCAAACATGGCAAAGGATTATACCATGAATGAGAGGACTCTCCTGTTCAGGGAAGAACTGTAATCAGAAAGACCTTGGAAGGCATGTCTACAGATCCCTGAAAGAAGTAGGGCAGCTAGATAAGGTGGTTAAGAAGGCATATCTGGATGACTCCTGATGCTACAAGCTAGTGAGATAGGAATAGGAGGATAGAGCAGATGAATGCATAGCTGAGGAGCTGGTGCACGGGAGAAGGGTTCACATTTTTGGATCATTGGAATCTCTTCTCGGGTCAAAGTGACCTGTTCAAGAAGGATCGACTGCACCTGAATTGGTGGGGAACTAATATACTGGCAGGGAAATTTGCTAGAGCTGCTCAGGAGGATTTAAACTAGTAAGGTGGGATGTGGGACCCAGAAAAACAGTGAGAAATGAGATCAATCTGAGACTCGTACACTTGGGAAAGGGAGTGAGTCAAAGAGTCAAACTGATAAATGAAACCGCATTTATTTCAATGCAAGAGGCCAAACAGGGAAGGCAGATGAACTCAGGGCATGATTAGAAACATGGGACAGGGATTTCATAGTAATCACAGAAATGTGGCTCAAGGATGGACAGGACTGGCAGCTTAATGTTCCAGGACACAAATGCTATAGGAAGGATTGCAGAGGGTGGGGGGGTGGCACGAGAAGAAAGGGCGTGGTGTTTTGGATAAGGGATGACATGACTGCTGTACTTATGGAGGATATTCCTGGGAATGCATCCAGGGAAGTTATTTGGGTGGAACTGAGAAATAAGAAAGGGATGATCATCTTATTGGGATTGTATTACAGACAAATTTGTAAGGAGATTTCAGTTATCTGTAAGAATAATAGAGTGGCTACGGTAGGGGATTTTACCTTTCCAAACATTGACTGGGACTGCTGTAGTGTTAGGGGTTTAGATGGAGAAGAAGCGTGCACAAGAAAATTTTCTGATTCAGTATGTGGATGTATCTACTGGAGACCTCTATCCCTGATGAAGGGCTTTTGCCCAAAATGTCGATTTTCCTGCTCCTCGGATGCCGCCTGACCTGCTGTGATTTTCCAGAACCACTCTGATCTAAACTCTGTTTCCCAGCATCTGCAATCCTCACTTTTGCCAAGGTGCAAAACTTGACCTACTCTTGGGAAATAAGGCAGAGCAGGTGACTGATGAGCACTTTGGGGCCAGCGACCATGATCCTTTTAGTTTTAAAGCGATGGAAAAGCATAGACTGGATCTAAAAGTTGACATTCTAAATTGGAGGAAGGCTAATTTTGATGGTATTAGGCAAGAACTTTCAAAATCTGTTGGGGGCAGATGTTCACAGGTAAAGCGATGGCTGGAAATTGGGAAGCATTCAAAAATGAGATAACGAGTCCAGAGACAGTATTTTCCTGTTAGGGTGAAAGGAAAGACTGATAGGTATAGGGAATGCGGAAACACTAGAGAAATTGAGATTTTAATGAAGAAAAAGAAGGAAGCATATGTCAGGTATAGATAGGAGAGATCGAGTGAGTCCTTAGAAGAGTATAAAGACAGTAAGAGTATACTTAAGAGATAAATCAGGAGGGCAAAAAGGGGACATGAGGTAGTTTTGGCAAATTGGGTTAAGAGAATCCAAAGGGTTTTTACAAATACATTAAGGACAAAAGCGTAACTAGGGAGAGAATAGGGCCCCTCAAAGATCAGCAAAGCAGTCTATGTATGGAGCCGCAGGAGATGGGGGAGATACTAAATGAGTATTATGCATCAATATTTACAGTGGAGAAGGACATAGAAGATACAGAATGTGGCGTAAAAGATGGTGATATTTTGAAAAATGTCCATATTACAGAGGAGGTGGTACTGGATGTCTTGAAACGCTTAAAGGTGGATAAATCCCCAGGTCCTGATCAGGTGTACCCAAGAACCCTGTGGGAAGCTAGAGAAGTGATCCTTGGGTCCCTTCCTCAATGATATTTGTATCATTGATAGTCGCAGATAAGGTGCCACTATTTAAGATAGCCAGGGAACTATAGACCAATGGTCCTGACATTGGTATTGGGCAAGTTGTTGGAGGGAATCATGAGGGATGGAATTTACATGTATTTGGAATGACAAGGACTGATTAGGGATAGTCAGCATGGCTTTGTGCATGGGAAATCATGTCTCACGAACTTAATTGAGTTTTTTGAGGAAGTAACAAAGAGGATTGATAAGGGCAGAAAGGTGGACGTGATCTATATGGACTTCAATCAGGCTTTCAATAAGGTTCCTCATGGGAGACCATGTTAGCATGGTTAGATCTCGTGGAATACAGAGAGAATGGGCTCAAAGGTAGAGAATTGCTTTTCAAACTGAAGGTCTGTGACCAGTGGTGTGCCACAAGATCGGTGCTGGGTCCACTTTTTTTTTTGTCATTTATATAAATGTGAACATAGGAGGTATTGTTAATACATTTGTCGATGACATCAAAATTGGATGTGTAATGAACAGGAAAGAAGGTTACCTCAGAGTACAACGGGATCTTGATCAGATGGGCCAAAGGGCTGAGGAGTGGCAGATGGAGTTTAATTCAGTTAAATGTGAAAAGCAATTCTTAGCAGGACTTATACACTTAATGGTAAGATCCTGGAGAGTGTCGCTGAACAAAGAGACCTTGGAGTGCAGAATAATAGTTCCTTGAAAGTAGATTCGCAGGTAGTTCAGATAGTGAAGAAGGTGTTTGGTGTGCTTTTTTTTTAATTGGTCAGAGCATTGAGTATAGAGTTGAGAGGTCATGTTGCGGCTGTACAGGACATTGGTTCAGCCACTTTGGAATTCTGGTCTCCTTCCAATTGGAAGGATGTTGTGAAACTTAAAAGGTTTCAGAAAAGATTTACAAGGATGTTGCCAGGGTTAGAGGATTTGGACTTTAGGGAGAGGCTAAAGACAATGAGGCTGTTTTCCCTGGAGCGTCAGATGCTGAGGGATGACCTTATAGAGGTTTTTAAAATCATGCGAGGCATGGATAGGATAAATAGACAAGGTCTTTTCCCTGGTGTGTAAGAGTAAAAAATGAGGTCTGCAGATGCTGGAGATCACAGCTGAAAATGTGTTGCTGGTTAAAGCACAGCAGGTTAGGCAGCATCCAAGGAATAGGAAATTCGACGTTTCGGGCATAAGCCCTTCATCAGGAATGGTGTGTAAGAGTCTAGAACTAGAGGGCATAGGTTCAGGGTGAGAGGGGAAAAATATAAAAGGGGCCTAAGGGGCATCTTTTTCACGAAGAGTGTGGTGCGTGTGTGGAATTAGCTGCCAGATGAATTGGTGGAGGCTGGTACAATTGCAGCATTTAAAAAGCATCTGGATGGGTATACAAATAAGAAGGGCTTACAAGGATATGGGCCAAGTGCTGCCAAATGGGACTAGATTGGGTTAGGATATTTGGTCGGCATGGATGAGTTGGACCAAAGGGTCTGTTTCCATGCTATATATCTCTGACTCGATGACATAGAATACAAGGATAATGAGGTAATGCTGGAACTGTGTAAAATGCTGATTATGCTACAACAGGAGAAAGTTGAGGACTGCAGATGCTGGAGTTCAGAGCTGAAAATGTGTTGCTGGAAAAGCGCAGCAGGTCAGGCAGCTTCCAAGGAGCAGGAGAATCGACGTTTCGGGCATGAGCCCTTCTTCAGGAATCAGGAACACTGCTTGCAATTCTGATCATCACATTATATTCTAAAGAGGTGATTACACTCGATAGAGTGTGGAGGAGATTTAGGTATAAGAGAAGATTGGGTAGGCTGAGTTTGTCTTCCTTTAATCAGCAAAGATTGAGAGGGGACCTAATCAAAATAAATAGCAGTATGAGAGACAAACATTGCATCAATAGAACAGTTACTTTATATATTAGTGGAGAGTCAGTAACTAGCAGGCTTAGATTTAAAGTAACATGTGGAAATCTAAAAAGGGAGTTGAGAATACATTATCTTTGTAATCTATGTCATAGAGTCAAAGAGATGTACAGCATGGAAACAGACCCTTCAGTCCAAACCATGATTGGAACCTGGAATTCACTGCCTGAAAGGGTAGTTGAGTCAGAAACTCTCATAACATATAAACATTATTTAGGTATTCACTTGCATTGCATTGCTCTCAAAGCTGGGGGCCAAAAGATTAGAAAACAGGATTTGTGTAGATGGAGCTTCATTGACCAACTTTGATACAGTGAGCTGAATGACTTCCTTCTATGCCATAAACATTTAAATCTGAGATCTAGAGCAGCTACAGTAGCTTCTGCCTAACTCTGCACCTGACCACCCACCTTGAGAGCCTGTCGGGTAACACTTGTCCTACTGGTAAGTCCAATTTTGGTGTTTTCTGGTGGTCAAGCCCCATATCTTCCTTGAACATTTTTGAAGAATTCCAGATTGTCCCTGTTCACATTGTCATTTCCTGAATTGAATATATTCCACCCATTTTTGTTCTGCATAGTTCATTACACTTTCTCTTTTCTGTTGTATAATTGAGGTAATAGATTCCCAAATGCTCTGCCCTGCATCTAGGGCAGCATCAGCGATACATTTAAATACTTTATGCAAGTCTTCAACTGATACATCTGTTATTTTTGGTCCATTCCCCTCACTCATGTGCCAACCTTTCCAAGGGCACTTGCCCTATACCAGTATATGAGCATTGGTCGGGTGTGTTGGGTGGACATACTCTACAGAACTCCACATTCCCAACTCTCTGTTTTAACCAGGGTAGTTCTTGCAGTAACATCTGACTTTCTCCAAGAATAAAAGGGTGACAGCGACCAGATCTACCCAAATCAGAACATGAACTGCATGGCGGTAGTTTAACCAATTTAGTCTGTGCACCAGACTGACAGATTTTGCACTACTTATGACTTGGGTGCCTATATAGGAGTCAAAGGATCAAGCATTCCTATTGCTTTAATCTTTCTTTTGTTCCTTCCACCAAACCTGCTGAGCTTGTGTGTCCCAGATCCCAGCTATCCTTCCATATCTGTTCTATGAACTTCTTATGTTTCAGATACACGTACCACAATTTGGACTCCTCCTTGGCCATGCTCCCTCTGGGCATCCTCGCCCTCAGCCGTTATCCCATTCCCATCACCACATGAAATCTTACTATATACTGTCATTCCCCGATCACTGATCCAGGCACAGTTTTTCATCTGCATTATGTCTTCTGCCTCAGAAGTCCTGCTAGTTGCGCTAGGCTGTTTTGGAGGTAACTGTTACCAGTCATCTTTATTCAAGAAATTAGAGGGGAGCCAAAGGACAGAGTGACATCTGTCCTGTGATTTCCAAAGTGTTTTATCGTACTTAATTGCACATGATCCACCAATAGGCAAGAGGTTACATCTGCATTTATACTCACAATTGATGTATTTATCCTTTTTTTTGTCATTGTCCACCCACTCCCAGAAATGTTTGCTCTGTGTTAAGTTTTGTTGGGCAGAATTTTACTACTCCTTCTGCTTGCTGAGATATGTTTGTGCAACATTGAGATTCATTCAATGTAAATTAATCTGGCCTACTGTATTTGCTGCTCACAACGTGGTCTCTTCTACATTGGTGAAACAACACGTAAACTGGGTGACTGCTTCGCCCAGATCTGTATTCCATCTGCAAAACAGACCCCAAGATTCCAGTTGCCTGCCACTTCAACACACCTTTTGGCCTAGCCAACATCTCTGTCACAGGCTTGTTGCATGCTCAAGCTGGAAGAACAGCACCTCTTCTTTTTTTTCCCCGCTTGAGAACTCTACAGCCTTCTAGACTCTATCGAGTTCAACAGTTTTCGGGCAATGTTCTTACCCCAATCTCCACACACCAGATGGGAGCAAATGACTGCAGATGTTAGAATTAGTACTGAAAGCAAAAGTGCTGGAGACTTGATGAATAATCATCTAGTCTCGAAACATTAGCTTGCTTTCTTTTCATGGATGCTTCCTAGCCTGCTGTGATCGCCAGCATTTTTTGTTTCCCCCACACACCAAGCCTTCTCACATGGTCTACAATTACACACAACCCATTGTTAACCACTAACAATCCCCGTTAACAGCTATTCACCCTCCTAGCCTGATTGTTATCCATTCCTTTTGTCCGTCCAACTGTTCTCTCTCTTTGGGCTCTTTCTCCACCTGTCCCTCGCCCTACCCGATCTCTTGCATAAAAACCAACATTTCCCAAGCTGCCACCGGACCCAAAACGTTAACTCTGATTTCTCTCCACAGGTGCTGCCAGAGCTGCTGAGCTTTGCCAGCAATTTCTGTTTTTGTTTCTGATTTTTGGCATCTGCAGTTCTTGCAGATGTTGTTTAGTTTTTAACCCTTTCAGTAATTCTAATTGTTTATCAAACACAGGCAATTTGTTTAAGTGCGCAGGTTGGAATGGTCCTGGAAAGGCACAGCAGGTCAGGCAGCAGCCGAGGAGCAGGACAATTGACGTTTCAGGCAAAAGCCCTTCATTAGGAAGGAAACTGGTGAAGTCCTCATTTCCCCTCCTGCCCACCTTACCCCAGTTCCAACCTTCCAGCTCAGCACTGTCCTCATGCCCTCCCTCCTGTCAATCTTCCTTTTCATCCTCCCCTCCGACCTATTACCTTTACTCCGACCTCCATTCACCTATTGCACTCTCAGCTACCTCCTCCCAGCCCCACCCCCCTCCCATTTACCTCTCCACCCCGGAGGCTCCCAGCCTCATTCATGATGAAGGGTTTTTGCCCGAAACGTTGATTTTCCTGCTCCTTGGATGCTGCCTGACCTGCTATGCTTTTCCAATGCCTCTCTAATCTTGCCTCTAATCTCCAGCATCTGCAGTACCCACTTCCACCTTTTTGTTTGTACATACATATACCGTACTTTAAAGAGGTTGATTTTAGCATGGCCTGCAGGATAATGTGTATAAAGTAACATCTTAGGTTAATGTGTGGCCAAGTGTTCACATAGCTACAGAATCTAAAGAGAAGACTGGCACCATTCCTAAATGAGGTGATCTGAGTTTACATGTACACTATAATTTCATTTAGACTCGCGTTTGCCTTTTGCAGATGCGTGGGAAGAGCTGTAGGATTTTCATATTCATCTAAATTGAACCTTATTTTCTTTGCTTTTCTCATACGTTGTTTACTTATGACTTTGTTGTTGACTTTTTGACTTTGTTTTGTGATCTTTCATATTGATGGGTATTTTCTTAGAAAATTTGGGGATTTATTTTTATTTTGAGGTTAGTAATTTCTTAGGACATGATTCTTTTGTTTCTTCAACTACATATTTTTTAGATTATTTACAGTGTGGAAACAGGCCCTTCGGCCCAACAAGTCCACGCCGACCCGCCGAAGCGCAACCCACCCATACCCCTACATTTACCCCTTACCTAACGCTACGGGCAATTTAGCATGGCCAATTCACCTGACCTGCACATCTTTGGACTGTGGGAGGAAACCGGAGCACCCGGAGGAAACCCACGCAAACACGGGGAGAATGTGCAAACTCCACACAGTCAGTCGCCTGAGACGGGAATTGAATCCGGGTCTCTGATGCTGTGAGGCAGCAGTGCTAACCACTGTGCCACCATGCCGCCCACATTATATATCAGCCATAATGTTGAGTTGCCCGGTGTTGGACTGGGGTGGGCAAAGTCAGAAGTCACACGACACCAGATTCTCGTCCAGTAGATTCATTTAAAATCACAAGCTTTCAAAGAGCTGCTCATTCATCAGCTTGTGATTGTAAATAAACCTGTCGGACTATAATCTAGTATCATGTGACTTCTGACTTCATATTCTGTATATCAGTTTCAGTTTCCAACATGTACTAGGGCTATTTAGATCAGTATCACTGTTTCACTTTCCAGTAAAGCAAGGGAGAGCAATGTGACTGGCAGAAAAGTACTGTAGATTTTAAAGAATGCAGACTAAAAGTACTGGAGAAACTTAGTAGGTCTTGCAGCATCTGGGGAGAGTGAAACAGAGATAATGTGTTGTGTCCACTATGACTCTGAAACTCTTAGTTCCATAGAAAAGTCATTTTGAGTTCAAAACATTAACTTTCTCTCTCTACAGATACTACCAGACCAGCAATTTGTTTGTATTTTAAGTAGAATGGAATTGTGACAGCTTCTTATTGAATGCTTTACTTAAAAAGAAAGAAATGCATTAAAATTAATACACAATTGCATCTAATTTTGCTGTGATAAAGCTTCATGTTCTATCTTTACCCAAAATATCAATCATAAAATGGATGTGAATAGTTTGTATCTCTCTAGTTTGAGACTATAATCTAGAATTATCATGCAAAATATAATTAAAATGTACAAACATGTCCAAATGACCACAGGTAAATGCTTTCAGTAGTACCAAATGATTTGTTTGTTGTGAAAATATAAAACAATAGCCAGTATTGTTGGAAGAAACTATCTCTTTACTGCAAAAATTAAAATGCTGTGAAGATGTAATCGGACCTGTGCTATGCAGTTAAAGATTCTTCATCAGGCTCATCTGGCCCAGATCGTCTTGCGAAAATTAAGCACAGAGCATCTTCACCGTGCCCCAAATGTAAAACAAATATGGGTACCCTCACTCATTGTCAGCGATCCTGCTTCGTGTGTATTGGAGTGCTGTGGCAGGAGTAATAGAGAGGGTCTTGGGGACCGAAGTCAAGGTAGACCCGGTCTCGTTGCTTCTTGGTTTGCCGAATTTACCTTCCTTAGAAGTACATGGGGGAAAAAGCTTTTTAACATTCTCACTTTTTGTGTGAGGAACAACATTCTGATGTGCTGGATGTCTGAGAACCCCCTAGGTTTGTCAGGGTGGCATAACTTAATGATGGAACATATTTCTTTAGATATTTTACAAATATGGTGCACTAGAAAATGAACAACTTTTACAAGACATGGCAGCCCTTTTTGAATTATTTGGAAGCAAATCTGTCTGCCATTTTGATTAGTGCTTTTTTCTAGCCATGATGTTTTGGTCTGTTAAAGCTAATGCCATGAGAGGAAGAATTTCGAACAATCGAATAATTTAATAATTGATGCTTTGGTCGTGTTGCACTAAGTGACATTAATTATACTTATTGATTTGTAATAAGCGTATTTTGATTTCTTTTCTAGAATAGTATAGTAGTTGGTTTGTTGTTATTTTTGATGTTATGGTGCTATATTTTCATATTTTTGGAACTTTCTAATTTTGTAAAGAAAGATTTTTCAATAATTTTTTTTAAAAAGAGGCTGTAAAGAACTAGTCTTTAACAAACTGCAAGAAATTCCAGCTATACACAGGTCAAAAAAAAGAACACTTGTTGCATCACATTATGAAAGCTGATTAGCATCAGGCACTTTTGAGTCATTATAAAATTGGATGAATGCTGCCAACTTTTACCTCTCACTCAATTCAGAGTCAAACCATGTGAGGAGCAATCAAGTTCTTGTTGTTTTGGCGTGGAGGATCCATAATCTTTATAATGACATTTAATTTAATTATTCAGCAATAATATCCCTTGATTGTTATGACATTTTAATATAAATGACATTTTTCCTTCTGTGTATACAGTGCGCTTGGTGGGACCTCTGCTCTCCATATCCCAGCGTTTCCCAGTGGTGGTTGTCTCATTGATTACGTGCCACAAGTTTGCCAATTGCTCAATAATAAGGTAACACTAAAGTTGAAATTCATTATTCAACTGTATTTTATTTAGAAGTAGTAGAGATTATTTAGGCATTCAGTTGGAACTGGCTTCTATGGTAGATTGAAGAATTCAAGAACAGAAGTCAGGAACCAGTTTCTGCTTTTCCTAGGCTGTTGGCTAATCTGCAATGTAGTCAGAGTTGGGACTTTAATTTCTCTCTACCAGATCTTACTTTTCAAGCAAATCAGTCATTGTTATTTGTATCCATGTGATTGATATCAGTATAGTATGTAACTTGCACCAACATTAATCTTTAATTAATTCTCAAATGTAACTGCAATGCAGCCGTGAGCCTTTGTTCTCTGAAGGACATAACCATGCAGACCAGGTAACAACGACATGCTGAATGTATGAAACTAACATAGAAAATCTGATTAACACTTGTGAAATATTATTAGCACAGTTTTAACCACCAAGATCTGTTTCCATTTGATTTTGTGAATGTGTTAACAATGAAGGACACCATATATAAGAAGAAACATTGAACTCTTGTGTGACGAAGCTGCTCCTTTAACAACGTTATGCAGTCTTTGGTATTTTTCAGAGAGGTTGTAAATGACACAGACTCCGAAAAATCTGCAGATTGAAGGGTTTTAGGGCCAATTTAATAATAGCTACCAGAAATTCCCTCAGGCAGAAGGCTTTCAAGTTTTAAAAAGAAACCTTTGTACAATGAAAAGGGTGTGGCCCGTTCTCCCAGCTCTGCTTTGTTCTGGTTTGGTTTTTTTTAGCATTAGTGTGAAGAAAGGCTGCTGGACCCAAAAAACGCAGGTCCAGGCTGGTTCTCTCTCTGCCTTCTATCCTGTAAGAACTGGTGTTTGATTTTACCTTTTGTGCCAAGGGCTGTTTATGGGGATTGTTACAAACATTTGGAACAGCATCATTAAGTTAGGATGATCTATTGGGTTTTTGGAGAAATTGAGTTATTCGGTAATCTGTTTGCAGTTGTTGATGTTTCATTCAATAATCTTGTAAATAAATGCTGTATTGTTTAAAACTAAGTGGTTTGACCAGCTGATTCTCTCCTGGAATATCCACTCTACACCTGCCTAAAACAACTAGCAAAGTTAGGGTCTGGGCTATCTTCTTGAAATGTTTTAAGGGGGTCTGGCCTAGTCCATAACACTTGTGATAAAGTTCAATAATAGTGATGGATGAGTTTAATCTACATGTAAACTGGAAACATTTGATTAATAATAGTAGCCTTAATGAGGAGTTTATGAAATATTTTTGAGGCAATTTCTTAATAACACGTTCTGGAACTGACCCTTATTAGGCTATGCTAAATCCTGTCACATTATACAATATCAAGTTTATTAGTAATCTCAATGTAAAATCACTCCAAATGAGTGGCAATGAGAATATGATTGAATTTTAAATCCATTTTGAAAAGCAGAAGAGTGGATCTAAGACACTAATTTTGAAGTTAAGAATGAATAACTGCATGGGCATGAAAGCTGAGCTCGCTGAAGTGAACTGGCATACTTAACCAGGAGATCGATCGATAGAAACATTAGTTGCAGACATTTAGGAGATATTTTAGAGTACATGCAAAAAGTGCATTCCAACTGTAAATAAAAATTCCTACAATAAACATAAACTCCAATATGAAGATCCACCATCTGAGGTTAACTAAAGAAGTTAAGGAGAACATCATATGTAAGGGAAAGGTATGTGATTACGCAAAGGTATAGGGCAGGTCAGACGACAGGTCAGAATGCGAATAACAGCAAAAAATGACTGATAAGTTCATTAAGAGTGAAAGGAAGTTAGCTAGACATGGAAAGATGGGTGGCAAGGTTTTCTATAGTTAGCTAAAAAGGAATAAAGTAAATAAAGTGAGTGTTGACCCTCTAGAGAGTGATTAGTACCAGATTACAAAGAAATTGCACATGTAATGATAAATATTTGGTTCTGTTTTTGCTATAGATGATAGAGAAAATTTTTTTTTAGATTAGATTACTTACAGTGTGGAAACAAGCCCTTCGTCCCAACAAGTCCACACCGACCCACCGAAGCGCAACCCACCCATACCCCTACATTTACCCCTTACCTAACACTACGGGCAATTTAGCATGGCCAATTCACGTGACCCGCACATTTTTGGACTGTGGGAGGAAACCCGGAGGAAACCCATGCAGACACTGGGAGAACGTGCAAACTCCACACAGTCAGTCGCCTGAGTCAGGAATTGAACCCGGGTCTCAGGCGCTGTGAGGCAGCAGTGCTAACCACTGTGCCACCGTGCCGCCCACTAATGATCCCAGCAAAACCTCTAAATCAAGGGGTTGAAGAAAGGAAGGAACTTAATGAAATTATAATCACCAGTAGTACTGAGCAAACTGATAAGCTGCTCTAAGGTGCTATGATGAAGACCATCAAGGCTTGGAGACTTATCAAGTGCAGCTATATGAGCAATGCATTTACTTTCCAAATTCCATTAGATTCTACAAAGTTTCCATTAGACTGGAAAGTAACACATATAACTCACCAATACAAAAGGGAATGACACAAAACAAGAAAGTGTAGTAGTTTGGTGTCTGTCATGGGGATGGGAGTGTTAGAATCAATCATCAAGGAGATTATGACTGAGCACATGGAAAAGATTAAGGTAACCGTGAAGAGTCAACATGATTTTGTGAAAGGGAAATCTGTTTAACCCATTTATTGGAACTTTTTGAAGGAGTAACATACTCTCTCGGTGAAAGGGAGTCTGTTGATGGGTTTCAGAAAGCCCTTGACAAGAATCCACATAAAAACTGTTGTGTTGAGTGGGACCTCATTGTGCAGGGAAACATATTAGCGTGGATAGAAGATTTTGCTGTCTGGCTGAAAACAGAATGCATATGTGCATTCCTTTCATATTGGCAAAATATGATAAGTATAGGCACTCATGTTGTGGCTCGATTTTTAATTGAAGAGTGGATTGAAGGGATGATGGCTAAATTTGCAGAAAAGCACAAAGATAAATGAGAAATGAAATACCGTAGACCCCCGTACACAGCAGATACATTCCTAAACCTATCACGGAAGCCTGAAACCGTGGATCGAAGTGAACCCATTCATTTAAATGGGAAATTTACCTTCCCGGCAGCCCCCAGGTCCCTGGTTCTGGGTGGTTCCCTATAATATGTCCAGGCCACAGTAAACAGTGGGTTACTGAAATTGCAGAAAACGATTGTACAGACCCAGGGGTTGCCCTGTAACACAAATGCAGACTGATAGGATTCAGTATGAGAAAACGTTTGGTAGACGGAGTTTAGTATTGGGAAAATATGTAGAAATTTATTTTGGCAAGAAGAACAAAAGTGCATAGTATTACTAAAATGGAGAATGACTGCAGAATTCTGAGGTGCATAGGGATCCAGCGCATGAGTTGCAGAAAGGTAGTATGAGGTAGAGCAAGTAATCGGAAAGCCAGTGGAATCTGAAAAATCGAATACTAGGCTTGATGAGATAATTTAACCATAAATATACAGAGCATTGGTAAGACCACACCTTGATTACTGTGTGCTAATTTTGATCTCCCTTTTTTAGGAAAACTATAATGTAACAAAGATGGTTCAGAGGATGTTTACTCAGTTGATTCCTGGAATGAGTGGGTTGACTTATGAGGAAAGATGAGGATAGATTGGGCTTGTCCTCACTAGAATTCAGTAAAATAAGTTTGGTTTGATTCAAGTTTCTGAATGATCTTGTCTAAGTAAGCATGAAAAGGAAGTTTAATCTCATGAGTAAATCCAAAACTTGGGGCACAGTTTTAAAATTGGGGATCATGGTTGCCATTTAATAACATTGAAGGAAATTTTTCTCAGAGATTTATGTGACTTTGGAGTTCTCTCCTTCTAGAAGGCAGTGGAGCCAGTGTGTTTGAATATTTTTATGGTGGAACTGGGTATATTCTTGCTTAGCAGTGGAATCAAAGGTTATTGGGGTGTATGGGAATGTGGAATTTGGAGCATAGACAGATGAATCTTGATTTTATAGAATGATGGGGCAGAATTGAAGGGCCAAATGTCTGGTTCTAATTTGGATATTCCTATAGCTCATCGTTCTCTTTATTCTTCTCAACTAGCTCTGCTAGCTTCACTCAGAAAATGGCCACAGTGTTGCCCTGACAATAATCATTTGGTCTGAGTTCAGCACTACACAGTAACAGTATGACTAAGATTAGGAATTTACTATGTAGCCATTGAAGCTTATTCATCTGCTCATTAATCTGTGCCATCAGTAAGCGTACACAGTATCGGTTTAAGTCCAGTCAGGATAGATAAGATGAAAGACTCTCTCCAACAGATGTTCTAATTTGAGATAAATAGTCAAAATGAATCTCACTGGCAAGTTAATTTGCCAGTAGTTTGTACTTATAAGGATAATCTCACCTTATTTAAAATTAACACATCATGTTAATTTTAATATAATCTGTGCACAAGCTTTTCAGAAATGCGCCTACTGAAAGTTTTTCATTTCCTGATTTTGTTTTTCTTACAAGCTTGAAATTTAGGCCACTGAAGACGACACTTATTGAACATTGTTCTTAATTTTTCTCAAATGCTTTCCCCCCAAATGAAAAATTCAAAACAATTTGGTCTGGATCAAATCAAACAGGAGGATTAACTAGAAATAAATAATTGTTGCTCCAATAAATTAGGTAGCAGTAAAAGTGACCATGATTGCAAAATTTCAAACAATTCACATATTTCCCTTATGGAAAGAAACTTTAGAAGTCCAGCTGATATGTGACTCCAGTAGTATGTATGCTTGAATCTTAGCTGAAATGCTCTAGCAATCCACTCAAATCATTTTCTACAAGGTAAAGAGAAGATTCATTATTACAAGGGAACTAGGGATAGATAATAAATTTGCCTTGCAAAATACACTTGCATTCTGAGAATGTATGTTGAAAAATGTCACAGAAATTAATTGCTGAGCTGGAAGTATTTGCTCCTCATCTGTGCTAACAAGCGTCATGGCAGTTTGCTTGAAAATTAGTTCACCACACAATAAATATTGAACAGTAATGAATACACATCATTCGTTGTCCATTGAAAGAGGAATATTAGGTTCATATATGCGGTATGTTCCTGAAAAGGTAGTGACTGAAGTCAGAGAATTGTGGAAGAAATTACTGTCAGGTTATAATGCTCACTCCATTTACAGGCAGGCTATAATTAAGTCTATCAGCATCACTATTCCAGTTGTTTGCAGTAACAGAATTTAACAATACCAAAGGAACCGTAGAATCTATCAAGTATGTGTTGCGGTTTTGTTTCAATATGAGCCTCTTTGTATAATTTCAATCTCCTGTTCAATGTTCATACCTTCTGTTTTCTTTTGTTTAAAAAAAATTCTGCTTGAATAGTAGATTGTGTACTTCTTTTTCTCTCTGTCCTACTCTTTATAATTTATCTCATTTGTCCTCTTAGTACTTCCTTACTCACCCTCAATATAACTAACCCTTCATACTAACGGCCACTTAGTTTTTTTACAAGTTATTTTATCTCGGTCAGTGATGCAACAATCATAAACTGTGTAAAGAAATTGCTAAAGGACTGTTTCAGTTCTAAGATGCAATTAACAACCTTCCCCAAGGTAGTTAGGGATGGCTAATAAACACTGGTAGTTCTTGGA
Organism: Hemiscyllium ocellatum; assembly: GCF_020745735.1. NCBI lineage: Eukaryota > Metazoa > Chordata > Chondrichthyes > Orectolobiformes > Hemiscylliidae > Hemiscyllium > Hemiscyllium ocellatum. The sequence goes on along the minus strand of NC_083403.1, from coordinate 23,568,890 downwards.
TAGTGGGCGTTCCAGCAGTGCGATTTGGCAATAACATCATTGAAAAATTAGGGAAATATATTTTCGAGAAAGCTCACTTCTGTTCACAATAGCACGATTTCAGCAGGGATCGGTTCATGCACTTCATTCTGTTCTTGCGCTGATGCCTGCGCTGAAGGCACAACGTTGTTGTGTGCATGCGTCAATGTCAGCTGCAGCTTTCTGTGAGAGGTACCGTGCAGAGAGCAGCTTTCTTACATTGTTTAAATGTACTGTGTTAAATTTATTTTTGTTTTGTTAATAAATATGATTGTAACCTTCATTCAGACTGTGCTCTCCTTTGTGTTAGACTTTTGGGTGATTTTTGAGCGATCACGAGTGAGTTTTTTTGCTGGTCTGCCCTTAACCCCACTTTTCCCATACGCCCCATGGTTTCTATTAAACGATCTTCTATCGTGTGAGGTTTTGCTGGAATGCAACTATGGTGTTATAGAAGAACTACCTGTACTGATCTGGCCAATGATGCTCACATCCCATAAATGAGTTTAAAATTTAATAATTTCTTATCACATATTGTCACTATTTTCAATCTTATGTAGCTATATCTTTATAGACAAGTTCATCAACTGCTTTTGCTGAAACTTTACTCCGCATACCCAATACTGTGATGCATGGTGACAGTGTTTTGGTTGATGATCTTTCTTAGGAATAATTTTTTCTACATGTATGCTATTTTTATTTTCTTAATGAAATTTAATAACATGCTTACCTATTTAAAAATATCTAGATTTCAGCAAACTGGCCCAGCACCTGCACACCTCCCCAAAACTCTTCCCCCTGCCCCCCTGTCCCAACTTTGAACTTCTCTCTATGCAGAACGGTGGGTCGAGTCATATTTAATGCTGCTAGTTTGAATGAGATAATGAAATGCTGTTTTCCTGTGCTAACATCTTAATATGTCTTGCAAAGTTCATTTTATAGTTTGCTTCAAAAAATTTATCATATATATATTATGATAAATATGAACTTACTGTCTTTATTTGGCTTGCTGATATTTTAATTTCCATTCATTTTTGCTTTATTTAAACCAAGGTGCAGTATATCATTCAGGGTTATCACAGACGAAGAGAGTATATTGCAGCCTTTCTAAGTCACTTTGGAACGTAAGTTTATATTTTGATACAATTGATTGTTATTACAGGATAACTTATGCAATTCTCTTTATAGTTCTGAGAAAAGACATAACTATAATTTGCAGCAGCAGACTTGAAAATATTTTCACCTTGATTTGTTGGTCATTACTTTTTGATCAGATCCAGAATACCCTAAATCAGGTTTATGTGAAAAGTTATTGTGCTACAGGAGCTGATGATGCAATATTCTGATCCATTTCGAATTGTTTCCACTTTCTCCTTCTAATCCATTTTTCTTCGTTCACCTTCTTCCCCATCACTGTTTTTCGTAAACTTGAAAGTGCAGAACAATCCACATGAAGACATTCTGCTCAGTAGATCAGCCTGGAGCCTTACAATGTGTCTACACAATGTTGGGTATTATTAACACCTCGAGAAACATTTCATTTGGGAGTAGGCTCCAAAAAGCAACTGGACCATCTGAACAGCAATCCAGATGCTCTCAGTAAAAGATGCTGTCAGGGTTTGGGAATATTCAGCCACTTTGCTACGTCCTTGTCATGATCTGAATTGGCATTAAATTGGGGTAACAAGGATTTTAAAGTCCCCTTGCACTTTGGAGCATAAATCTGAATGCGAGATAAGAATAGTTATACGGAAAGAAATACTACCAGAAAGGCCAATTATGCTGAACACGTAACCTTTCATGTTAATTACCTGCAAAATCATTAATTATTGCTGTTCATTCTTCCTCTGCAGTTTCAACCTATTCTATCACTACTGTGTTGTTTGAAATGAAATGATAGTTGCCCATCCTTTCTGAAAGAGTGTGGTACATGCCTTTTGCTTTCTACCGATATTTCTTCTCCATCTGGAGGAGGATGTAAGGAAGATGGTTGCTGGATTTCACAGTCTGCCTGTAGGAATGGAAATGGCACAGTAATTTTCTTGTGCTCAGTCAGGAGAGACTATCAGAGGCACTAATATTGTCATGGTGGCTGCCTGAATCTCTGCTCTGTCTGGTTGTATTCTGAGACCTAGATTTAAATATTTCTAGGTATAATAACCCTTTAAGTATTTGACCTTTGAAGGCTTTGAGTGCTACAGGTGTTTCTGGGATACTTTATCAAGTAAGTATTCAGTTATTTGTATGGGTAAAATGAGTTTGGATTACTCTGTGAGATTACTCTGTCCATATCAGCTGGGATTGGGCACTTCATTGAATTTTGAATGATATACCATGTGGGTAGGCTACTTGGCCCATCTGCTGTGTCAGCTGTTGAAAGTTCAACCTATTTAATTCAGTTTCTCCACTTTTTCATATATCCTGTAAATTCTTACTCCTCAAATACTACCTAACTCACCTTTTGAAAGTTATTCTTTGATGTGAATTAACCAACCTTTCAGGTAGGGCATTCCAATTTACAGAAGCTCACTAAGCAATTTTAAAAATCACACAACGCCAGGTTATAGTCCAACAGGTTTAATTGGAAGCACACTAGCTTTCAGAGTGCCGCTCCTTCATCAGGTGGTTGTGGAGTACTCTACAACCACCTGATGAAGGAGCGGCGCTCCGAAAGCTAGTGTGCTTCCAATTAAACCTGTTGGACTATAACCTGGTGTTGTGTGATTTTTAACTTTGTACACCCCAGTCTAACACTGGCATCTCCAAATCATAAGCAATTTTATTCCCTCTTATGCTGCCTTTCATTTTATTTTTGCAAATCACTTAGTTTACCTTCTGTGGTCACTGAAGCCTTCTGCCCCTAGGAATATTTTGTCCTTATTTTATTACAGCTATTTGTAATTCCTGACACCTCTTTATATAATCACTTCTCAACCTTCTCTGTTCCAAGTAGGACAGGCTTAATTTGCCCAGTCTTACCACTTTACTGAAGTTCCTCATCTGATGTAGCTTCCTAGTACATCTCTCCCATGTCTTTTCCAAATACTTAACATCCATTCCAAAGCCAAGAATCCCATGCATATCTAGTGGCCATTTCAACTTAGCCTGTTGCATTAAAAATTCACCCAACGTCTCTGTCTCTGCATCCCTTTTAAAATTGTATTAATTATATTGTCTCTTCTCTATCCTCCTAATAGCAACAACGTACGTTTGTATAGCACTTTGAATGTAGTAAAACATCCTAAGGTGCTTCACAGAATCATTATCAAATAAAATTTAACATCAAGCATACAATATTAGAGTAAATGACCAAATGTTTAAGAGAGCAGGGAGGTGTAGGGAGGAAAATCGTAGAGGGATGAGATGTCCAGGAGAAATTAGAAGAGCAATATAGGCGCAAAGGCTGGAGGGGGAAATCAAGAACAATGAGAGGAGTTGGAGATTGGTGGATTGTAGGTGGGAAAAAGTCCTCCAGTTAATTTATAAAGAGAGTAGCTTTTTGGATGTAAAGGAAGCACTCCTGCTCCTGGCTTACAAACAGTGCTGTGAAGATAATAATTACCTAATGGTCCAGCCTCCTCACTCCTTTTATAAACTGGATTTTTCCAAGCAATGGAAAATAGTAACCCTAATCCATGCATTCTTGTCTTTAAAATACTGTAAAATTTAAGTCACGCAGTTGCTTTACAGGTTTGTACTCACTAACATGACATCAGAGAGCATGTTGATAAAATTTGTGTAAGTAGTTTGAGACCTTGTAGGATTTTTAAGACTTTTGGTTCACACTCCACTCCAGTGAACCAAGCACAGGCTTGGTGGCATTCTGGCCTAGCATGACATTCTCTTAGCCCAACAATAGCACAGCACTGCAGTTTGCAAGTGAGCGATGTTTGGCATGTCTGGTTTGGTCATTGTTTTAATTCAGGGCGGCACGATGGCTCAGTGGTTAGCACTGTTGCCTCAGCACCAGGGTCCCAGGTTCGATTCTAGCCTCAGGCAACTGTGTAGAGTTTGCACATTCTCCCTGTGTCTGTGTGGGTTTCCCCTGTGTGCTCCGGTTTCCTCCCACAATCCAAAGATGTGCAGGTCAGGTGAATTGGCCATGCAAAGTTGTCCATAGTATTAGGTGCATTAGTCGGAAGGGTATGGGGTACTCTTCGGAGGGTTGGTGTGAATTTATTGGGCCAAAGGGCATGTTTCCACACTGTAGGGAATCTAATCTAATCAAACATGGCATTCTGCTGGCCCAGCATGGAGTCTTCTCAGCCCAGCGTGGCATCCTCTTGGCCTGGCATGACAATCTCCCAGCAGCCCACCATGGTAGCCTGCAGATGGTACATAATGATCTCTTGGTGTGAACTTCCAGTCTTGAGTTGATAGCAGAGCAATCTCTCAGCCTCAGGAACCCTGAGGTGAAGCTGGGTGTGATCTGGAGTCAAGGCCCAGTCCGGACTGGAAGCTATGTGCCAGCATAGACTGGGTCAGAAGACCATTGTTCTGAACCATTTTTTTTTCTCCATTTTATAATTTTATAATTTATTCCTAAAATCTGCAATGCTGGACTTCTTTTACCTCTATTTTTCCAAGAACTGTAATTGAAAAAGCTGTACCTAGGGATCTTTGTACCTAAGATTGCACCGTAAGCAGGGACTTGTACACTTTCCACTCATTGGAGTATGTGACAATAAAGCTGATCCTAAAAAGAAATTCTTATTCTTGTTCTAACCTATCCTTAGAGTTTAAAATTCACCTTTTCAGGCAATCTGCAATCTTTTGGTCTTTAGAATAGTTAGGTACCTATAAGAGTGAGCAGAATCCCTTTTAAGAGTTGCTTTTGCGAAGTTTCCTTCTCTTTACACTTGTACACCTCAATGCTTTATAAATTTGTGTAAAATTCAAATGAGCTGATCTAGCATTACATCGCAATCTTATGTTAGAAGTGCCTTAGTATTAATGGCTGTTACACCATAATATGAATACTACATTGTTCATCCCATCGAGTTTCTTTGTTACAGCATTGCAAAATTACTCAGACATGAGAATGAATTCAGTTAATTTGCCAAAACTATGCAAAAATACGGTTCTAGGGTGAGGTAAAAGAGGTAATAGTCAGCAATCCTCTGCTTAATGTAGCAGAAATTTAAAGCCTGTTTTAGTGGAAGCATTTGAGGACCATGGATGGTCATGGGTGGTGTATTTGAAGGAATGTTGGTTTTTATGTTATAAATATCTGTGTCATAACCTTTCGGCTGCTGAAATTTTTGGAATTTCAGTTATTTTCCATGAAAACAATTTTTCTGGTTTTAGTTGAAGGTCCTGTAAAGTTCTATTTTCCCAAAAATGCCAGATGAAATTTCTTTTCTTAAATATTTGAATTTGGATAAAAATATATGTATTTCTCCACCATTATTACGATTTGAAACATTTTTGACTGTCCAGGTTCTGAATTCAAACTTCACTGTGATTTGTGCACATAATCTGAATAGATATTCTAGTGAAGCATTGTGCAGGTCTTTCCTCATAAGCTTCTTGTTCCCCAACTGTTTCCAGATATCTAACTATTCTCTATCCAGTCATTGTTCAAAACCCCAGCAGGGGTCTGCAGCAAATAAATAGAAAGTGAAGCCTGTAGCTGCTGGAGATCAGAGTTGAGAGTGTGGTGTTGGAAATGCATAGCAGGTCAGGCAGCATCCGAGGAGCATGAGAATTGGTATTTCGGGCATAAACCTTTCATCAAGAATGATTAATTTTGGGCATAAGCTCTTCATCAGGAGCTTATGCTCGAAACGTCAGTTCCCCTGCTCCTCGGATGCTGCCTGATCTGCTGTTCTTTTCCAGCACCACACTCTCAACTCAGCAGCAGAGTAACCCAGTCATGCGACTTCCAGGAAACTTTGTTTTTAAAGAAAATCTACAACGTTCACAGTGATGTTTCAACTACCTGTTTTTGAAAAAATAACTTCAAACATTTCTACAAAACTGGATATAAATCAATTTTTTCCGCAATCCTTCAAACATAAGCCTTAAAAGAAATATTCAATATGAAGCATCTTCGTTATGGGCATGACAGGGCATCTAGAAAGGAGGCTTCCACTGGCTGATGAGTCTACAACCAGGTGATGCAATCTCAGAAATGGTGTAGAGAGGCATTTCTTCATTCTTTGTAATTAATCTTTGAAATCCGTATTCCAGGGAACAGTAAATGCTCGGTCAATGAGATTTTTGTAGATTTCTTGAGACGTAATAGCATCAAAGGATATGGAAAAGTTGCCTGGAGATAGATTATAAGCCATGATCTAACTGAATGGTGAAACAGGCTTGACATGCTGAATGGCCTATACCTGTTCTCATGTGACGTGTTGTTGGGAGACTGTCTCTAGGTAGCTATCCTGTCCCGCACTGCCCATATCGCGCTCAGGGTCAATTGGAGGACTCCAGATTCCCAAAATATCGTCATAACCTTTTAATTAGTTCAGGTGGCTGTCCGGTGAAGATGATTTTTTCAGAGACAAAAAAACTGCAGATGTTGGATTCCAAGGTAGACAAGCAGGAGGCTGGAAGAACATGGCAAGCCAGGCAGCATCAGGAGGTGAAGAAGTCAACATTTCAGGTCTGGGGGTGGGTGTTAGGGGAGCTGCAGGTAAGGGGGGGGGGGGGGGGGGGGGGTGCCAGTGGTGGGGGAGGGTTTTGGGTGGGGAGAGGACAGGGTTGTAAGGTAGTGATAGGTGAACATAAGTAGAGGGTACGACCTGGCTGGTTGATGGGAGGAATGAATCCGGTTGGTAGCTTGTAGGAAGGGCTGAAAATGTGTTGCTGGTTAAAGCACAGCAGGTCAGGCAGCATCCAAGGAACAGGAAATTCGACGTTTTGGGCCAGAGCCCTTCATCAGGAATGAGGAGAGGGTGCCAGGCAGGCTAAGATAAAAGGTAGGGAGGAGGGACTTGGTGGAGGAGCGATGGAGATGTGATAGGTGGAAGGAGGTCAAGGTGATGGTGATAGGCCGGAGTGGGGTGGGGGCTGAGAGGTCAGGAAGAGGATTGCAGGTTAGGAGGGCGGTGCTGAGTTCAAGGGAATCGACTGAGACAAGGTGGGGGGAGGGGAAATGAGGAAACTGGAGAAATCTGAGTTCATCTCTTGTGGTTGGAGGGTTCCCAGACGGAAGATGAGGCGCTCTTCCTCCAACCGTCGTGTTGTTATGTTCTGGCGATGGAGGAGTCCAAGGACCTGCATGTCTTCGGTGGAGTGGGAGGGAGAGTTAAAGTGTTGAGCCACGGGGTGGTTGGGTTGGTTGGTCTGGGCGTCCCAGAGGTGTTCCCTGAAGCGTTCTGCAAACAGGCGGCCCGTCTCCCCAATATAGAGGAGGCCACATCGGGTGCAGCGGATGCAATAGATGATGTGTGTGGAGGTGCAGGTGAATTTGTGGTGGATATGGAAGGATCCCTTGGGGCCTTGGAGATAAGTAAGGGAGGAGGTGTGGCCGCAAGTTTTGCATTTCCTGCGGTTGCAGGGGAAGGTGCCGGGAGTGGAGGTTGGGTTGGTGGGGGTGTGGACCTGACGAGGGAGTCACGAAGGGAGTGGTCTTTGCGGAACGCTGATAGGGGAGGGGAGGGAAATATATCCCTGGTGGTGGGGTCCGTTTGGAGTTGGCGGAAATGATGGCAGATGATACGCTGTATACGGAGGTTGGTGGGGTGGTAGGTGAGAACCAGTGGGGTTCTGTCTTGGTGGCGGTTGGAGGGGCTCAAGGGCGGAGGAGCGGGAAGTGGAGGAGATACGGTGGAGGGCATCGTCGATCACGTCTGGGGGGAATCTGCGGTCCTTGAAGAAGGAGGCTATCTGGGCTGTACGGTATTGGAACTGGTCCTCCTGGGAGCAGATGCGGCGGAGACGAAAGAATTGGGAATATGGGATGGAGTTTTTACAGGGGGCAGGGTGGGATGAGGTGTAGTCCAGGTAGCTGTGGGAGTCAGTCGGTTTATAGTAGATGTCTGTGTTGAGTCGGTCGCCCGAGATAGAAATGGAAAGGTCTAGGAAGGGGAGGGAGGAGTCTGAGACAGTCCAGCTGAATTTGAGGTCGGGATGGAAGGGTTAGGGTTAGCTTCAGGGAACACCTCTGGGACGCCCAGACCAACCAACCCAACCACCCCGTGGCTCAACACTTTAACTCTCCCTCCCACTCCACCAAAGACATGCAGGTCCTTGGACTCCTCCATCGCCAGAACATAACACGACGGTTGGAGGAAGAGCACCTCATCTTCCGCCTGGGAACCCTCCAACCACAAGGGATGAACTCAGATTTCTCCAGTTTCTTCATTTCCCCTCCCCCCCACCTTGTCTCAGTCGATTCCCTTGAACTCAGCACCGCCCTCCTAACCTGCAATCCTCTTCCTGGCCTCTCCGCCCCCACCCCACTCCGGCCTATCACCCTCACCTTGACCTCCTTCCACCTATCACATCTCCATCGCCCCTCCCCCAAGTCCCTCCTCCCTACCTTTTATCTTAGCCTGCCTGGCACCCTCTCCTCATTCCTGATGAAGGGCTCTGGCCCGAAACGTTGAATTTCCTGATCCTTGGATGCTGCCTGACCTGCTGTGCTTTAACCAGCAACACATTTTCAGCTCTGATCTCCAGCATCTGCAGACCTCACTTTTTACTCGAAGCTTGTAGGAAGGGTCAGTCAGAGGAATGGAAGAGAGGTGGAGGGACTGGGAAGGGAGTCGGGGTTTGGGAAATGAGGTTATTTGAAATCGGAGGACTGTGTTGAATCCTCCAGGCTGTAGGCTGCCCAGGCAGAAGATGAGATGTTGTTCCTCCAAATTGCAGTCTGATTTGCTGTGGCAATGGCACACGGTGAGCTTTTAAAGCTAGAGAACCAATACAGGGCTCCCCAACTTGAAACCAGCATCAGGATGCCATTGCAGATAAGTGAGGAAGAGGGCTCAGCAACGCAGTACTCCAGTCTTTCCAAAACTAAAAGCCCTTTTGAGTTAAGCCACCATTATGATGAGAATTGGTTTCATCAGAATCTGAGGCTGTTGCTAAGCCCAGGCAGAAATTATCTTTGACTGTGTCTGGAGCTCTGGTCCTCTTGTCTGCTGCTAGGTGACTCTAATAGGGTAGCCCTAAAACACCCCTTTCACAACATCCAACCCCCAGGAAAACAATTCAGGGAGGAGACAGAAGTGAAGAATTGGTACACCTGCCCACCTGAATTCCTGCCCCTTTTGGAGTCTAAAATTACTGCCCCTGAGTCTACCATAATTTTAAAATAATTTTCATAGTTTTAGATATTTATGAGATCATTCTTCAATCTTTTCAATTTATCCATTTGCTGATGGCTATACCTCATGTTTCTGTTTTCATTCTTGTGAATTTGTTTTACTTCCTTCATATTCTTTTGATTCAGCAGTACTAATTTTTTTTCTTTTCTTTTCCAGAGGTGTTGTGGAATATGATGCTGAAGGATTCACCAAACTTGCGTTATTACTAATGTGGAAGGACTTTTGTTTTTTAGTTCATAGTAAGTGTTTTTGTTCAAATGAGAAACTTGCATGTCATTTTGGGTGTTCAAAAATACTGGAGTTGCCTTAGCATTTTGTGCCAAACAATTCTGTCTTTTTAATCATTTTCTATTAACTGCCTTTGGTTTCTTTTGTTTGTCAAGGTTTGAAATTTCCCATTAACAAAGGAAACATCTATCATTTATTATTACTTTTAATAATCTTAAATCCTCAAATATCTCTTCAAAGGTGCAACTTATTAGTAACACAATGATTATATCACAAACACTTTTTAATGAAAGCCTTGTTTTGTTAATCATGGCAGGATTACAAAGGGACTCATTTCGTATAACTTTGTTTTAAAAAAAAGGAGAAAGTGCTGAACTTCAGGCTGAGCCTTGGGCTCACTGTTTGAAACGCAACCAAAGTTTCCTTCAATGGTTATGCAAATAACAAGTGCTCAATGGAGCTGAAAATGACTGTCACCATGCCTGAAGTGGACAGGGTAATTGCAGTGAGTTGGAGGAGGACTTCACTTTGAAGCGATGAGGCCCTACAAAAGGACATTACACATGCGTCCATACAATACAGATGAATGGTACCAAGAATTGAGTTTTTTGAGGAAGTGACAAAGATGATTGAAACCTGGGTGGTGGATGTTGTCTACATGGACTTTCACGAGGCTCTTGACAAGGTCCCTAATGGCATAGTACATGAAATAGTACATGAACTCACATGGGATCCGTGGTGAGCTGTCATAGAAGACAGGGAGTAGTGATGGAAGGATGTTTTTCTGACTGCAGATCTGTAATCAGTGGTGTTTCACAGGGATCAGTGGTGGGACCCCTGTTGATTGTAATAAATAAATATAGATTTGCAATAGAATGTAGGTAATCTGATTAGTAAGTGTTGGCTCAGGCTTGATTGACTGAAAGGTCTGTTCCTTTGCTGTATTGTTCTTTATTCTTTGACACCACTAAATGTTGTATGTGAACATCTGGCATTAACCACTATGTGGACCACAAATCTTGGACCCAAGCATGCTTGACCACATGATGCAATATCAGGAATCAATCCTACTAATGACTGTGATGCACAGTTATTGTATTGCAGCCTGGAAAGACTCAGCCTTGTTAACAAAGTTGCAAGCTCCCAGACCAAGTTCCCAAAATACAAGAGCTATTCATGTCAGACCTTAGAACATGAAATCTTGTGTACCTTCAAGTTTGCATTTGCTATTAGACAGTCATTTCCTCACTCATGATGAACGGCATATGTCCATTTACAGATGTGAGAACATATTTATTAATGAAGTGGCACAAGTGACACTGTGCTATCAGAAGGTGGTCTTCTTCCTTTCCCTCCTGTTCCATCTCTGTGCAGTGCCAGGGTTCACAGCTGGGATGAAGAGCGCCTCCCTACTGTGGAGCACATTCACCTTGAGTTTTAGTCAGGAACCTTGGGCAAGAGGGCCTAGGATGGCTTTGTGTGTCCTGCTGTAGGCAACTTGCAGGCATCATTTAGAGACAAAAAAAACTGCAGATGCTGGAATCCAGAGTAGACAGGAAGGGCTGAGGAGGTCATAGCATAATGGCAGTGAGAAAGGGATTCACTGAGTGCATGTCTGAGGGAGGCAGACTGCAGGCATCATTTAGGCAGCTAGATGAAAGCAGTGCTGCTGCAGTCCTGTAACAGTTGAATCAGATTTCCTTGTCCCTCAGTCACACCTGTCTGCTATTTTTGTGCCTGCTTGTGTATTTGAATAAAATGCTTAATCATAGATACCACAGGGTTCTCTCCTTCCTGTAACTGAGAAGGCATCTACTCTCCTGCTGTTGTTACTACTCTCCTGCTGGGGCATTTCTTACACAGCAGCTATGAAGATGTGGTATGATGTGCCCCTGACTGTAATCCCTGAATCAGATTTTTACAGCATAGAAATAGTTATGTCTGTTTTGTCTGTACTGGCTCCCGAAAGAACTACTCAGCTAGTCTCATTCTCCAGCCCTATCTCCATAGCTCTCTGAATTCATTGCTTTCTGATAATATCCAGCTCTCTTTCAAAACCTCCAATGGAATCCACTCACCCCACTCCAAGGCAGCGTTTTCCAAACTCTTAACAACTCCCTGAATAAAGAAGTTTCTCCTCATCACACTCCTAGCTCTCTTGTTGACAGTCTTGAAATTGTGACCCCTAGTTACTGATATACCAATTAGTGGAAACAGAATCTCCTTCTTTATCCTGTCAAAACTGTTCATAATTTTGAACACCTCAGTAAGGTCACCTGTTAATCTGTTGTGCTCGAAGGAGAACAAGCCTAATATCTTCAATCTTTCCCTGTATCTAAAATCTCTCATTCCTAGTGTCATTCTAGTTGATTTCCTGTGCACTCTCTCCAGGGCTTTAATATCCTTCCTTTAAATGAGGTGCCTAAAACTGAACATAATACTCCAAATGTGGAATGACCAATAATTTGTAGAGATGTAGTATCACATCCTTGCTTAATACTCAATGTCTTCATTTTTAAAGCCAAGGATCCTATCAGCCACTTTAACAACTGTTTCAACTTGCCTGGCCACCTTCAAAGAATAATGCAATTGAACCCTGAAGTTCCTCTGCTCCTGTCCGCCCTTTAATGTTGTACCATTGAGCCTGTATTGTCTCTCAGTATTTCTATTACCAAAATGCATTACTTCCCATTTCTCTAAATTGAAATTCACCTGCCAGGTGTCTGTCCATCTAGCCAACTTGTCAATGTCTCTCTGAAGTTGCTTAGCATTCTCTTCAGAATTCACTGTTTTCTCTAGTTAGTATCATCTGCAAATTTAGAGATTTTGTCCTTAATATACATCTCCAAACTATTTCTATAAATCAGAGAAAGCAAGGTTCCCAAAACCAAACCTGGGAAATACCACATTCAACTTGTCTCTAATTTGAGAAATGCCCATTTATACCCATCCTCTGTTTCCTATCTTTTAGCCAACTTCTAGGGCTCATGCCCGAAACGTTGATTCTCCTGCTCCTTGGATGCTGCCTGACCTGCTGCGCTTTTCTAGCAACACATTTTCAGCTCTGATCTCCAGTATCTGCAGTTCTCACTTTTTCCTCTAATCCATGCTGCCAAGAACCCATAAATCCCAAACATTTCTAATTTGCTAACTAACCTGCCATGTGGCACCATATCACATACTTTCCTAAAGTAGAGACATAAAACATCCACAGCATGACCTGCCTGTGTCACCTCATTAAAGAACTCAGTTAAATTTGTCAGATATCACCTACTCTTGACAAAGCTATGTTGATTGTCTAGTATTAATTTATTTTTCTCCAAGTGTATATTTATCTTTTCATGAATTATGGCCTCCATCAGTTTTCCCACTATTGATGTCAAGCTGACAGATCTATGGTTTCTTGGATTGTCTTTTGCCCGTTTCTTAAACAATGGCATCATGTCTGCAATCCTTCAGTTTTGTGGACCACACCAAACCCTCGTAAAATATATTAAGAAAATAGTTTAGACCCTAACTTTTATTTTAAAAGTAAGCGTAAGGCATTGTGTTCCAGATGCAGTTTGATTGGTCATGTTAAGCAAAACACACTTTATTTTAAACTGTAGTATTAAAATACAGATTAAAAAAAAGTAGACCATTGGGTGGATGTAGTGAGTAAGCAAAGATGTTGGAATGACAGTGAGAATGGTAGGTCATGACATGCTTACCTGGCTGGTAACCACAAACCACCCTAGCAGACCTGGCGTTATGGTCTTCATTGCCAGTCCCAACAGAAGACGTTCAGCACTTCTGCTGAACCATCCATATTTCACCAGAATCTCCATCTCCTTGTCTGCAAAGCAGGGCTCCAAGCTTCCTTTGTCTGGAATGTCTGGGACAAATAAGACAAACCACGTAGGCCAGCTCTGGATTGCCAGCAGTGGGTGTATAGCTGCACTTTAAATCTGGTACTGGCAGCAGGGATCCCAGGATCGTCTAGCTCTTCTCCCTATGCTTTGCAAGATGATGCAACAAGCAGCATGCCGTAGAGGTATAGTGCACAGGTAATGAGACGCGTTTAGTAATATAGCATGAGAAAACCTGCTAGGCCTCAAGGAGAAAGCCTTTCTTGGAACTTGGCCTTTTTTGCAAATATATGTTATTCAAGCAAAGATGTAATAGTTATTAGTTAAAGGATTAAACTGCACAAATATTTAAAAACTACTTTTCTTGAAAATGAATACACACATAACCTCTTTGTCTGGAGGAGAAATATTAAACCATGAAGAGTGTCTGTGGAGATTATAGAATTACTGTAATCCATTTTGTAGAAGGTATGCATTCCCGCATAGATATTACTTGCTGGATATTGTCCATGTGTTGCTGCATTTGGACTTGGACTGCTTCAGTATCTGAGGAGTCACGAATGGTGCTGAACATTGTACAATCATTGACAAACATCCCCATTTCTGACCTTATAATGGAGGGAAAGTCATTGAAGAAGCAGCTAAAAATAGTTAGGCCTAGGATACCAAACCAAGGAACTCCTGCACAGACGTCCTGGGGTTGAGATAACTGACTTCCAACAACCACAGCCATCTTCCTTTTTGTTTGGTATGACTCCATCCTATGTAGTGTTTTCTCTTTGATTCCCATTGACTCCAGTTTTTTTTGAGCTCCTTAATACCACACTTGGCAAAATATACAGCCTTAATGCCAGGTGCTGCCACTCTCACCTCACCTCTGGAATTCAGCTCTTTTGTCCAATTTTGGACCAAGACTGTAATGAGATCAGGAGCTGAATGGCTCTGGCATAACCTAAACCCGGCATCAGTGAGCTGGTTATTGTTGCCAGTGGCTACTTGATGGCATTGTTGATAACATATTCCATCACTTTACTGCTGATCGAGAGTAGACTGATGGGGCAATAATTGGCCATTTGCTTTTGTCCAGCTTTTTGTGTATGCAACATACTTGGGCAATTTTCCACATTTGTTGAGTCGATGCCAGTGTTGTTGTTGTACTGGAACAGCTTGACTACTGGAGCAGCACATTCTGGAGCACAAGTCGTCAGTACTTTTGTTGAAATGTTGTCAGGGCCATGGCCATTTGTAATCTCTAGAGCCATTAACCATTTCTTGATATCACATGAAATAATGAATCAAACTGAGTGAAGACTGGCCTCTGTGATGCTAGGGCCATCCAGAGCATACTGCACATCTGGCTGAATATTGGTGCAAATGCTTTAGCCTTGTCTTTTGCACTGATGGGCTAGGTTCCCTCATCTATGAGGATGGGGATATTTCTGGAAACTCCTGTCCCAGTGAGATTCTTAATTGTCCACCGCCATTCATACCTGGACATATCAGAAATGTAGAGCGGAGACCTGATCCCTTTGTTGCAGAATCATCCATCTCTACCACTTGCTACTTATACTGTTAGAGTCACACGTGGTCATGTGTTGCAGCTTCACCAGATTGACACCTCAATTTCAGTTATGTCTTGTGGGGCTCCTGGCTTGCCCTCTTGTGGGGCTCCTGACCTTGAACCAAGGTCAATCCCTAGTTTGATGGTAATGGTAGAATGGAGGAGGGGCATGCTGGGCCATGAGGTTGCAGATTGTGATGGAGCACAATTCAGCTGCTGCTGATGGCCCACAGCTTACTCTTGAGTTGCTAGTTCTGTTTTCAATCTATCCCATTTAGCACAGTGATAGCCTCCACTGTGTTGTGTGGCACTTTTTTCAATGTGAAAGTGGGACAAGTACTGAGTAGTAGTCACTCTTACCAATATGGACATGGACAGATGCATCTACAGCAGGCAGGTGGTGAGGATGAGATCAAATATGTTTTTCCCTTCTTGTTGGTTCCTTCATTACCTGCCACAGTCTAGCAGGTATGACCTTAAGGAATGGAGCAGTCCATTCAGTAATACTGCCACACCACCCTTGATGATAGGCATTGAAGTTGTCATCCTCACTGCTTCCTCCAAGTGGTGTTTAACATGAAGGACTATTGATCATCAGCTGGGGAGGATGATTTGTGGTAATCAACAGGAAGTTTCCTTGACCATATTTTACCAAATGCCATGAGCAGTTTGAGTGGCTTGCTATGCTGTATCAGAAGTCAGTTAAGAATCAATCACATTACTGTCATGCGTAGGCCAGACCTGATAAGGACAGCAAAATTCCCTCCAAAAAGGACGTCTTTTTGTTCGACAATTAACAATGATCATCATTGGACTTTTAATTCCAAACTTCTTTTTAAATTCAAATGCTATCATCTGCTGTGGAACTTCAAACCATTCTGTGGGACTCTGGATTATGAGCCAGCAGCATTATAATATGTCATCACCTTCCCATCATTGAGTGCTTCCAGGATTTTCTGTTTTCATTTCATTTTTACATTATCTATGGTATTTCTTTAGTGTCTCTGAAACTTAAGTGCCTAACCCAATCATAAAATTTCAGTAAAGAGTTAAATTGTTTCCTGTTATGAAAAGTAATAATTTTTAATTCTAGTCCATACACTTGGGTTTGCAATGCTCAGTTCACTGTATAGTATCAATAAATTACTTTGTGTCACTCGAATAAATACATTAAGGACGAAAGGATAACTAGGGAGAGAATAGGGCCCCTCAAAGGTCAGCATTTGTATGGAGCCACAGGAGATGGGGGAGATACTAAATGAGTATTTTGCACAAGTATTTACTGTGGAAAAGGACGTGGAAGATTTAGAATGTAGGAAAATAGATGGTGACATCTTGAAAAATGTCCATATTATATAGGAGGAAGTGCTTGAAACGCAAATAAGTGCATAAATCCCAGGATCTGATCTGTGTACACTAGAACTCTGTGGAAAGCTAGGGAAGTGATTGCTGGGCCTCTTACTGAGATACTTGTATCATCGAAAGTCACAGGTGAGGTGCCAGAAGACTGGAGGTTGGCTAACGTGGTGTCACTGTTTAAGAAAGATGGTAAGGTCAAGGTAGGGAACTGTCGACCAGTGAGCCTGATGTCAGTGGTGGGCAAGTTGTTGGAGGGAATCCTGAGGGAGAGCATTGACATTTATTTGGAAAGGCAAGGACTGATTATGGATAGTCAATATGGCTTTGTGTATGGGAAATCATGTCTTACAAACTTGATTGCATTTTTTGAAAGAGTAACAAAGAGGATTGATGAGGGCAGAGTGGTAGATGTGATCTATAAGGACTTCAGTAAGGCATTCGACAAGGTTCCCCACGGGAGACCGAAGAGCAAGGTTAGATTCATGGAATACAGAGGGAGCTAGTCATTTGATAGAGAACTGACTCAAAGGTGGAAGACAAAGGGTGATGGGGGAGGGTTGATTTTCAGACTGGAGGCCTGTGACCAGTAGAGTACCACAAGGTTCAGTGCTGGGTCCACTACTTTTCATCATTTATATAAATGATTTGGATGTGAGCATAAGAGGTTTTATTAGTAAGTTTGCAGATGACACCAGAATTGGAGGTGTAGTGGATAGTAATGAAGATTACCTGTTTACAACGGGATCTTGATCAGATAGGCCAATGGGCTGAGAGGTGGCAGATGAGTTTAATTTAGATGAACGTGAGGTGCTGCATTTTAGGAAGGCAAATCTTCTCAGGATTTATAAACTTTGGTAAGGTCCTAGGGAGTGTTGCTGAACAAAGAGACCTTGGAGTGTAGGTTCATAACTCCTTGGAAGTGGAATCACAGGTAGATAAGATAGTGAAGAAGGCATTCGGTATGCTTTCCTTTATTGGTCAGAGTATTGAATACAGGAGTTGGGAGGTCATATTGAGGCTGTACAGGACATTGGATAGGCCATTGTTGGAATATTGCTAGCAGTTCTGGTCTCCTTCCTATCTGAAAGATGTTGTGAAACTTGAAATGATTCAAAAAAGATTTACAAGGATGTTGCCAGGGTTGCAGGATTTGAGCTATAGAGAGATTGAATAGACTAGGGCTGTTTTCCATGGAGCGTCGGAGGCTGGGGAGTGACCATATAGAAATTTACAAAATCATGAGAGGCATGGATAGGATAAATAGACAAAGTTTTTTCCCTGGGATGGGGGAGTCTGGAACTAGAGGGCATAGGTCTAGGGTGAGAGGGGTAAGATATAAAAGAGACTTAAGGGTCAATGTTTTCACGCAGAGGGTGGTACGTGTATGGAATGAGCTGCCAGAGGATGTGGTGGAGGCTAGTATAATTGCATCATTTAAAAGGCATTTGGATGGATATGTGAATAGGAAGGTTTAGAGGGATATGGGCCAAGTGCTGGCAGTGGGACTAAATTGGGTTGGGATATCTGGTCAGCATGGATGAGTTGGACCGAAGGATCTGTTTCCAAGTTGTACGTCTCTGTGACTCTACAGCAATGCATGCTCTTTGCTTTTTGGAGCTTCTCCTTAAATCAAGCAGTGTGCAACAAGATGAATGCCCTCAGGCATTTTGGCAGAAGAATAACTTGTTGTGTTCAAAAACTTGGTGTGTTGAAGTTTACATTTGTGTTTGGAATAAAACAAAATTGAGGGTTTTGTGATTTGAAAACTATAGTTTTACGTAAGCTGTCAGTACATAATGCCAGCACCACTCTGGAACAAGACTGCATTTACTATTAAAGGTTGAACTTATAAAACTATCTTTTTTTTATTGGCAAGAGTTAATCCTTATCTGTCAATACAGTATTAATAGTAATGGAATTCTCTGTGTATGTACTTATCCATTTTCAACTTATAAGTGTTAACTGTTTCAAACAGAGCATAACTAAGTACTTTTAAAAATCTGCTTTAACATGATACTGGGTTTATAGAAATAGTAGTATCAAGCCCAGGTTTGTGAAAGAGGTTACCTACGCAGTTTCCCATCACTCCATTCTGGAATCAAGAAAAAAACTTCCCTTTGGAGTAGAAACACCAGAGCCTTTTCCTTCCTCCTGCATTCTACCCGACCCAGTGAAGAATAGTATGATAGGGAATTAGTACTATTTAACTAGCCTGATATTAAACACAGGAAAGCTACCCCAAACAGCTGAAGGCTAATTGAAGTGGCATGTGCATTAGGACATTGTGATGTTTAAATCCAAGGTTCACCTGAGGTCCACACTTGCTCAAAAATACCAGCAAAAAGCTGATTAACAGCACCTGGGGTGCCACACAATACCCAGGTAAGTTTAATATATTTTTGAACATTTTTAAATAAGAGTTTCGCATAAGTCACAAGAATACTTTGGGCATTCACTGAAACAGGCTTCCTACTGCAATCAAAGATATTTAGGCTTTCACTGGTTGTCCTCCCCAGTCTCCAGATATTTATTATCTTGTCAAAACCAGTTATCTGCATTCCAGGAGCCCTGACCCTTTTGATCTTTTATGTCCTTCTGGTGGAGATACTGGCTTCAAATCTTACTGAGGTTAAGAGTTAAATACTCACCTGCTGTATTAGTGGATTTGCCCCTGCATTGGCCTTCAGTACCCCAGTTACTGCCCCAAGGGTTATTGCTAGTATCAATACAAGTGAAGCATCATTGTAATTTTAGCTGTTGTATTTTTTTCTTTCATAGGAAACTGTTCTTCTAAACAGGATTTTTTTTTAATCTAATCAGATAACAATGAGTGTAAACTGTTATCTCAAATATCCAGTTCCTTATGAAATTCTCTGATGGCGCTGAACTTAAAAATTGCTGTTATGTATTTTGCTCAACTGTTGGTGCTACTTTGGTTTCCTTATCCAAATTATGTAGTATGATTTATATACTTTTAAATTATGTTTTGACGTGTTTGCCTGTTAGCAAAATATGTTGTCAGCAAGCTACCTTGAACCTGATAAACTTGGGTGGGACTGGAGAATTTGCTAAGAGATTTCTACTTTAGGAATCTCTACACGCCCAAAATATTTGAGAACCAGAGGACAGAAGTAAATTCAAACAACATAAGGTAGGAAACATCCTGAAAGCACATCATTTTTACACTTTGATTTCCATCTTTGAAATTGTGTGAAGATAATTTATGATTTTTACAGTTGCATTTTTAATACCAACACATTCCAAAGTCATTCATCTCTCCACAGACTTTCTACTAACACAAATCCTAACCTCAAAAAAAACACACCGTTTAAGTGATCATCGAATATACTATATTAATTCAGTAAAGCTGTCTTTGGGAGCTATCTGCATCTTGCGTGTTCTAGCAAATATTGTATGTTACCTTATTAAATTGATCTTTTAACATGTTAAGGAATGTAAACAATGTTTCTTCAATAACCTTTGAGATATCATCGAACCATAGTATCTATATAGTGCAATGAAGGATGAAATTTGTCTTGGGTGATAACAAATTAGCAGACAGTTTCACACTGTATTGTATTTTCTTTTCGATTACATTTCCCTTTGGAATTTAGAGTCTCGCTTAGTATTGATGTGATTTTCTCCTTACTGAAACTTCCTTACCTGTTTTTATATCTGAATCAAATGCTAGTGACACCGTTTCTCTTTTCACAAAGTGACACATCCTTTATTGGTCAGAGTATTGAATACAGGAGTTGGGAGGTCATGTTGCGGTTGTACAGGACATTGGTTAGGCCACTGTTGGAATATTGCATGCAATTCTGGTCTCCTTCCTATCGGAAGGATGGTGTGAAACTTGAAAGGGTTCAGAAAAGATTTACAAGGATGTTGCCAGGGTTGGAGGATTTGAGCTATAGGGAGAGGCTGAACAGGCCAAGGCTGTTTTCCCTGGAGCATCGGAGCATTGAGGTTTACAAAATTTTGAGGGGTATGGATAGGATAAATAGACAAAGTCTTTTCCCTGGGGTTGGGTAGTCCAGAACTAGAGGGCTTAGGTTTAGAGTGAGAGGGGAAAGATATAAAAGAGACCTTTTTCATGCAGAGGGTGGTACGTGTATGGAATGAGCTGCCAGAGGATGTGGTGGAGGCTGGTACAATTGCAACATTTAAGAGGCATTTGGATGGGTGTATGAATAGGAAGGGTTTGGAGGGATATGGGTCGGTTGCTGGCAGGTGGGACTAGATTGGGATGGGATATCTCGTCAGCATGGACAGGTTGGACCGAAGGGTCCGTTTCCATGCTGTAGATCTCTATGACATCGATTTCTCCTCTTCCTTCTTTTCTCACACTGTCTTCAATCAAGTATTTCTCTTTTAATCCATTGTTTAACAACTGACTCAAAACTTCTGTCTTCAATAGCGTTCCTTTTTGCTTTTGGGCCCTTAATGTAAAGGCACTGTCGCTGGGTTGGATGTTTGATACCATGATGGTTACATCAAGTTGCTTGACAAACCCACCTCAATTTAAAGAGTCCTATTACCTCCAGTGTTCACGCTAAGTGGATAGGATGGGATTTGGTTGGCCTCACAGATCCCACAGCAGATTATAGGTGGCCACCAGGGCAAGCAAGTACTGCCGTAACCTGACTCGAAGGATCACCTCAGTTTTAGTGTCATAGCGTCTATGTCAACCAGACATCCCACTCTGACCTAGTTCCATGTGCCAGCATTTGGCTTATATCCCTCCAAACTCTTCCTATTCATGTATCCATCCAGATGCTTTTTAAGTGTTGTAATTGTGTTCACGTCCATTTTTCCAGTCTTAGAAAAAAGGCCTTGGCGATTCGTACTATCTATGCCCCTCATGATTTTATAAATCTCTAGAAAGTCACCCCTCAGCCTCTGACACTGAAGGGGAAAGAATCCTCAGCCTATCCAGCCTCAACCTATAACTGCAACTTCCCAATCCTAGCAATAACGTGTAAACCCTCTCAAGTTTAACAACATCTTTCCTACAGAAGGGTGTACCAGAATTGTTTCTTGGAACTTCAACTCTGATGTGTCAAATCTGTTAGGTCCCATTGCCCTTGTCAATCACAACCCCTCACACCTAACCCAGCTGATCCATGCAAGTCTCCATTGGAATCTAATGTACCCAAGCCATGTGAAACTATCCACTGATTTTTCATTACGGCAAACCTCAGGATCCATGTGGAAATGAAAAAAAATTTTATTCATGCACGTATGTCGCAGCGAAGAAGTTGTTTGAAATCCAATCAAAATGTTAAGTTAGAACATAGAACATTACAGCTCAGTACAGGCCCTTCAGCCTTCGATATTGCGCTGACGTGTGAAACCAATCTGAAGCCCATCTAACCTCACTATTCCATTTGCATCCATATGGTTATTCAATGCCCTTAAAGTTGGCGAGAATGTGTTGCTGGAAAAGCGAAGCAGGTCAGGCAGCATCCAAGGAGCAGGAGAATTGACGTTTCGGGCATGAGCCTTGTTCAGGAACATCAGAGTTGAAGGTCCAGAAAACAATTCTGGTACACCCTTCTGTAGGAAAAATGGTGTTAAACTTGAGAAGGTGCAGAAAAGATTTACAAGTTGTTGCTAGGATTGGAAAGTTGCAGTTATAGGCTCATGCCCGAAACGTCGATTCTCCTGCTCCTTGGCTGCTGACCTGCTGCACTTTTCCAGCAACACATTTTCAGCTCTGATCTTCAGCATCTGCAGTCCTCACTTTATCCTTAAAGTTGGCGGGTCTACTACTGTTTCAGGCAGGGCGTTGCACGTCCCTACTACTCTGAGTAAAGAAACTACCTCTCCCTTAAACAATTCAAACTTCTCTTGACTAACACACAAAGACACCTAATCCCTTCATAGCCTCTTTAACTGTCAGTCACACGGCAAACCCCAGCAAAGATGATGGCTTTTTAGCTTTGAAACTCAGCCAATGAGGAGGGGGAGTGGCGTTTTTGAGGAGGGGAGTGGCGTTTTTGATAAGGGGTAGCATAACAGCTGTACTGAGGGAGGATATTCCCGAAAATACATGCAGGCAAGTTATTTGGGTTGAACTGAGAAATAAGAATGGGATGATCACCTTATTGGGATTGTATTATGGACACCCTAATAGTCAGCAGGAAATTGAGAAATAAATTTGTAAGGAGATCTCAGTTATCCCTAAGAATAATAGGGTGGTTATTGGTAGGGGATTTTAACTTTCCAAACATAGACTGGGACTGCCATAGTGTTAAGGGTTTAGATGGAGAGGAATTTGTTAAGTGTGGACAAGAAAACTTTCTGAGTCAGTATGTGGATGTACCTACTAGAGAGGGTGCAAAACTTGACTTATTCTTGGGAAATAAGGCAGGGTAGGTGACTGAGGTGTCAATAGGGGAGAACTTTGGGGCCAGCAACCATAATTAAATTAATTTTAAATTAGTGATAAAAAAGGATCAACTGTATCTAAAAGTTGAAGTTCTAAATTGGAGGAAGGATAATTTTGACGGTATTAGGCAAGAACTTTCAACAGCTGATTGGCGACGGGGGTTCACAGGTAAAGGGACGGCTGGAAAATGAGAAGCCTTCAAGAATGAGATAATGAGAGTCCAGATACAGCCTATGCCTGTCAGGGTGGAAGGAAAGGCTGGTAGGTGTAGGGAATGCTGGATGACTAAAGAAATTGAGGGTTTGGTTAAGAAAAAGAAGGAAGCAAATGTCAGGTATAGACAAGCTAGTTCGAGTGAATCTTTAGAAGAATATAAAGGCAGTAGGAGTATACTTAAGAGGGAAATTAGGATGTCAAAAGGGGGACATGAGATAGCTTTGGCAAATAGAATTAAGGAGAATCCAAAGGGTTTTTACAAATATATTGAGGACAAAAGGGTAACTAGGGAGAGAATAGGGCCCGTCAGAGGGTAACTAGGGAGAGAATAGGCCAAGCAAGGGGGCCTTTGTGTGGAACTGGAGGAGGTGGGGGAGATACTAAACAAGTATATTGCATCAGTGTTTACTGTGGAAAAGAACATGAAAGATAAAGAATGTAGGGAAATAGATGGTGACATCTTGAAAAATGTCCATATTACAGAGGAGGGAGTGCCAGATGTGCACAAAAGTGGATAAATCCCAGGACCTGATCAGGTGTACCCTAGAACTCTGTGGGAAGCTGGGGAAGTGATTGGTGGGTCTCTTGCTGAAATATTTGTATCATCGATAGTCACAGGTGAGGTGCCGGAAAACTGGAGGTTGGCTGACGTGGTGCCACCATTGAAGAAAGGTGGTAAGGACAAGCCAGGGAACTAGAGACCAGTGAGCCTGATGTCAGTAGTGGGCACTTTGTGGGAATCCTGAGGGACAGGATATACATATATTTGAAAAGGCAAGGACTGATTATGGATAATCAACATGGCTTTGTGCGTGGGAAATCATGTCTCTGAAACTTGATTGAGATTTTTGAAGAAGTATCAAAGAGGATTCATGAGGGCAGAGCAGTGGACATGATCTATATGAACAAGGTTCCCCAGGGGAGACTGGTTGGCAAGGTTAGATCTCATGGAATACAGGGAGAACTAGCCATTTGGATACAGAACTGGCTCAAAGGTAGAAGACAAAGAATTGTGTGGAGGGTTGGTTTTCAGACTGGAGGCCTGTGACAGTGGAGTGCCACAAGGATCGGTGCTGGGTCCACTACTTTTTGTCATTTATATAAATAATTTGGATATGAGCTTAAGAGGTATAGTTAGTAAGTTTGCAGATGACACCAAAATTGGAGGTGTAGTGGACAGCAAAGAAGGTTACCTCAGATTACAATGGGATCTTGATCAGATGGGCTGAGGGGTGGCAGTTGAATTTTAATTTAGTTAAATTCAAGGTGCTGCGTTTTGGGAAAGCAAATCTTATCAGGACTTATACACTTAATGGTAAGGTCCTAGGGAGTATTGCTGAACAAAGAGACCTTGGAATTCAGGTTCATAGCTCCTTGAAAGTAGAATAGCAGGTAGATAGGATAGTGAAGAAGGCGTTTGGAAAGTTTTCCTTTATTGGTCAGAGTATCGAATATAGACTTTGAGAGGTTATGTTGCAGCTATACATGACATTGGTTAGGCCACTTTTAGAATATTGCATGCAATTCTTGTCTCCTTCCTATCGGAAGGATGGTGTGAAACTTGAAAGGGTTCAGAAAAGATTTACAAGGATGTTGCCAGGGTTAGAGGATTTGAGCTGTAGGGAGAGGCTGAACAGGCTGGAGCGTCGAAGGTTGAGGGGTGACCTTATCGAAGTTTATAAAATCATGAGGGGCATGGATGGGATAAATCGACAAAATCTTTTCCCTGGAGTGAAGGAGTCCAGAACTAGAGGGCATAGGTTTAGCATGAGAGGGGAAAGATATAAAGGGGACCTAAGGGGCAACATTTTCACTCAGAGGGTAGTACGTGTATGGAATGAGCTACCAGAGGAAGTGGTGAAGGCTAGTACAATTGCAACATTTAAAAGGTATCTGGATAGGTGTATGAATAGGAAGGGTTTGGAGGGATATGGGCCAAATGCTGGCTGATGGGACTAGATTGGGTTGGGATATCTGGTCAGCATGGATGAGTTTGACCGAAGGTCTGTTTCCATGCTGTTTATCTTTGACTCTAAGAAATCATCCTGATTTAGGCCTAATAACAGGCCTTGGGAAATGCCAACAAAGAACTCAGTTGAAACTGTGTAAATAGATAGTAATAATTTTTTTAAGCAACACCAAAAGGCCTAAAAAACAAAAAATTATAACTGACAGCTTCATCTGTATATTTTTAATGTTTAAAAAACCAAGAATCTGTCAGATCATGCCTTGGAACTTGCTGTTAGAGGCAAGCAGCTGGTGTCTGGATATTTTCCCAGCTTAACTGAAACCACTCGGGATCAAATACAGGACGATGGTGAGTGGGGCATAATGTGAATTAGAGTTGGTACAATAGAATTTTGGATGACTTGAAGTTTATGGGTGGGGGAGTTCAACTTGGTCTTTGTAGGAATAGTCCATTCTAGAGGAAACAAAAGTAATTGGAAACAAATTGGTTGAAATGTATAACATCCTGAGGAGTTTTGACAGGATTGTTGTGGAGTTTTTTTGTGGGAGATTCCATAACTGCAGATCAATGTTTAAAGGTCAAAGCTTTTTGATATGAAACAGAATGAAGCACATCCTTTCCACTGAGAGTCGTAAGTCTTTGGAACTTTGTTCCCAAAAAGGTGGTGGAAGAGAGTGCTTGAATATTTTTGCAGCGGAGGCAAATAGATTCTTGTTAAGCAAGGAGGTGAAAGGTTGTCTGAGGCAGGCAAAAATATCAATTTGAGGTTATAGTCGCATCTGCCGTGATCATATTGGAGAGCAAAGCAGGCTCAAGGAGCTGAATGGCCTCTTCCTATTCCTAATTTATACACTGAGACCATGTAAGTAGGTTGCAGCAACAACTGCTCCAAGATATGGGCAATATTAATGGAGGTAGATATAAGTAGTTCTAGTGATGGAGCTGTCATGTGTTTGGAAGTTCAGTACCATGTCAAATATGGAACCAAAGTTCCACAGTTGCCGAGAGACAGCATGGAGTCCTCTTCTGTCATAATGACTCTAAATGGAGTGCAGAGGGCTTCGCGTAAGCACTGCAGCAAACGGGAGTTCTGCAAGAGAAAAGAATTCAATTCCTACTTTAGTTTTATTGTGTAGTGATATCAAAATGAACTAGGATTAGATATTGCAGGATCATATTTTGTATTTTCCTCATTTGGAGTACATCAGTTCCAGTATTATTTATTTAGATTGCTAGCATCTTCATTTTTTAATATTTAATTTGAACAGAATGTTGGCAGGGCATATTGTACTACACTACTGGAAAGGACATTTACTGTGGAAACATTTGTGCCAGTTATTCCACAATTTCCCTGCAAATTTATCAGTACTGAGCAGTTGTGGTTCAGGTTAAGAAAGAAAAATGCTTGGTGTTATTTGCAGTATTTTCATGTCTTCATGAATCATGTTCACTTTTGTTAAACCAGACCTTTTTCGCAACTGGGCAAAAGAAACTCCGTGATAATAATGATAAAAGCTTAAAATTGTAAAGGAAAACATTTTTACAAAGTAGTCATTCTTTAACATTCAGTGTTGCAAATCATTAGATTTATTCCAGCTGCTTTTCAAAAGGGTGTTTGATCAGATGCTAGCTTCCATGTTTTCAATTATTTGGTTCACTTCTAATCAGCTGACACTGAATATCAAAAGTCAGCTACATTAAGAAGTGCAGAGTAGCAGTAATATGTCAGGTTATTGTAAGAAGATATGGCATTGATAAAGTTATACAGCACAAAAAATACCCTTCAGTCCAACCCTTCCTCTATATATATATATACCATTCAAGTGCCTTTTAAATGATGAAATTGTACCCTGTTCCACAACTCCCTCTGGCAGCTCATTCCATACACATACCATCCTCTGCGTGAAAAAGTCACTCCTCAGGTCCTTTTTAAATCTTTCCACTCTCACCTTAAACATATGCCCTCTAGATCTGGAATGTCCCCCCACACCAGGAAAAAGACCTTGACTATTCACCCTATTTAGGCCCTTCATGACCTTATAACTTTGTAAGGTCACTCCTCAGCCTCTGTTCCAGCCTATTCTGCCTGTCCCTACAGCCCAAACCCTCCAATCTTGGTGAGGGTTCATTCTGTTTTTTTACTTTCTTTTTAAGTAACAGTAGATAATGGTGACAGACAGTTTAATGCCTGCGTCACCAAAAGAGTCTCATAAATCACCAAGCCCTTCACTGGCTCAATTTGTTCGTGTGAAAGAAGTCAGAATGTTGCTAAGTTCTGTGCCATTAGTTTGTCTAATTTACTTCTTTTAATAATGTGGATTTATTTGTTTTTTGGTATCAGTAATTCAAAGAATTTGAGACAGATGATAAATCACCTTTGCTTCTGTTGCATCATCTTTCAACTTCTTTTAGCTGAGCAATTTGGATAAAAGGAGTGCATATTTCTCAAGTTGCTTTCCATGGTGATCCAGATCAGCTGGAGTACTTTCGGAGACAGATCCATCTGTCTGATATTGACACAGACTCGTCTCCTGTTCACTCAGTAAAATCAGTCTGGTACTGTGTCTACTGAAAATATACATGCTGCAATGGATAAATACTGTTCCTGTAGAGGCGCAAATTGCTACTGGATTGTTTTTGATAGACTAGACAATATCCACAAGCTGTTTTGCAAACAAAATACATAGTTTTTTTCAATAAAGATGATTGGTCATAAAGTATGTAGACAAAAAAGAAGTACTTTTATCATGAGGAATAGTTTGCCACTTTTTATCCTGGACAACGTAGGTCTGCCTTCTCACCATATCTCAATTTTTTAAAAATACCCTTCAGTCTGTAGAAATGTAATTAAAAATCACACAATACCAAGTTATTTGGAGGCACTAATGTAAACAGTACATCATTCCTTATTATCCAAAACAAATAG
Organism: Hemiscyllium ocellatum; assembly: GCF_020745735.1. Classification (NCBI taxonomy): domain Eukaryota; kingdom Metazoa; phylum Chordata; class Chondrichthyes; order Orectolobiformes; family Hemiscylliidae; genus Hemiscyllium; species Hemiscyllium ocellatum. The sequence goes on along the minus strand of NC_083403.1, from coordinate 23,541,090 downwards.
AGTTTCGGTGAAAAGTTATACTCAAGTTAAAAGCAAATTATTGCAGATGCTGAAATCTGTATGGAAAACGACAAATGCAGGAGATCACAGCTGGTCAGACAGCATCCTGAGAGAGAGAGAGAAAGAAAGAGACGTAACATTTCAAGTCTGGGTTAAAATCAGATGGCACCGGTTTGTAGTCCAACAGGTTTATTTAAAAGTACAAGCTTTCAGAGCACTGCTGCTTTGTCAGGTGGCAAGTGGGGCAGGGTACATGGGGCACAGTATTTATAAGAAAAAGACTAAAGTGTCATACAATTGATGTGGTGTATTAGACAAACCTAGATGGTTGTTAAGTCTGTAGTCACTTCGAATAATCTGGACTCAAAACTATAGCTTGGTGTCTCTCCACAGATGCTGTCTGACCCACTGTGATGTCCAGCATTTGTTTTCAATTCTGCTCAAGTTCCCTTCTTACCTCTAAACTGCATTGAGTTTCAATTGTATTGCCAAACTGATATGCTCCATTAGTCCTTTTGTAAACTGAGAAGTATGGTCACATTAAATATGTTGCAGACAACATTGACAGACATTGATAACATTGAGAACAAATGATTGGGAGAAACAGTAATCTGCTAGACAAGTTAATTACAGCAAAGAATTGCCCTGCAGCAATTCAGCAATAGCTGGCTCCTTCACCTGATTAAAATGTTGTCTTCTGGTGAACTTTGCTGTTGGCACTGTTGCTATATCTACTGTCACTACCTTTCTGATTGTGTACTGTTACATAAAACATTTGATAAACCTTCAGATCTTAATTTAAATCAAAATGATCAAGCTAACTTTCTGGGACAGGATTGAGTATATATAATTTGGCTAATTTATACCATTTAGTGGGGACAAACATTTTTGAAGTGTTGCTTTTTGGAGTCTGGAATACCCCAAAATTTCTTTATAAAACCAGTGTAGTTTGTTTTCAACATCAGATATCTTTCAAAATGGAATCTTTCATGAATCAAGATTCTGCCTAGAACCTATTTGAGTGTACTTTTGATAAACTGTGTGACTTATTTCAGTTTGGTAAACAAAAAGTACTTTTGCCTTTTTTAAAGTTTTTGTTGAAAATGTACTGCTGCCAGGAAATAAGGTGATCAGTAGGAACGCCTTAGTAGCTTCAAACTTGTTTTCAGTGATGAGCAGAAGTGTTATGAACAGACCCAGTCTGGATTGAAAGACTCGGCACATAAGAAAAATATGGTACTGCCTGGTGATATACATAATAAGCTGATCAAGAATGCATTTTCCAAAATATGAGCTGTGATGTTATTTCCTAGCAAACAGAATTATCTTACAGAAAAATGTGTATTAATAAGTTATTCATAGCAGTACTGGAGTATATAGAGAGGTTCAATAATTGGGATTAAAAAGGTGGACCAAAAGGTCCACATTCTAAATGAATATGCCAGTAACATTTACAGTTCTGTGTTGCTGTGTTACAGAAAATATCACCCTATTTTCAGTATATATTTCATTTTGTTTTATGGTACAAATGTTTTGTATAGGTCTAACTATACCAATCAAAGGATGGATAACACTAAAATTTCTCCAAAGAGAAATGCAAACATACATCTCCATTGATGCATATCTTGGCTTTGTTTAAATCGCAAAACAATGTATTACTTCCTGATGTGTTAAGGAAATTGCAAATATAGATATAGGCAAAAGTTATATAACAAAATACAAACATGATTACAGATTCCCATCTTGCTGTAATGAAGTGAGTTAAGAACACATTTTGATTTTTGGATCATGGACTTTAAAACAATACTGCTGTGGGTAACATTTGGAATTGACACTAAAGATTAGTAAAATTATAAATAACCAGAACTACTATTCACCATTTTTTATTTAAAAACAGTTATGTTTCTCTTTATTTGTTCCTTTTTAATTTGTAAATTAAAGGTAATAGAAAATAGGAGCAGGAGTTGGCCATTCAGCCCTTCGACCCTGCTCTGCTGTTCAAATAAAACTAAGAATGGCAGATGCTGGAGTTCTGAAACTGCAGAACAAAATAATGGCAGAGTAGGGAGTGAGAGCCTGGAGTTTGTCCACTTCCATCAGCTTTCTTTCTCTTTCTTTTCTTTTGCTTTTTTCTTCTTCGGTTTCTATTCTTTAAAGCCTGGAGCATGGTGGCTGTCAAGTCAAACCGGGGCTCCACCCCAGCCAGGGGTCTCCCAGCAAGCGAGGAACAGTTCCTGGGCTGACTCTCCTGGCTCATTCTGGCAGACTGGGCCAAGGCTACAGGGCCTCAGCTAGGCTCAGACATTTGAAGGAGCAGAAGCATCAGCAAAAGGGATAGATGGCGGATCAGTGGCAGCGTCTGGGGAAGTATCAGATGGGGAACAGAGGTATGGAACCCACGCATCCCCAGGCCGATGGCTCGAGCTCAGACACAGCATTCATGGGAGTGGCAGCAGCAGAAGCCTGTAACCAAGACCTCAAACCCAGTTAAAGAAACCCAAGAGTGATTGGAGGAGCAGCAGAGTGGTTGGTGCACAGTGGCTCAGTGGTTAGCACTGCTGCCTTACATCACCAGGGTCCCAGGTTCAATTCCAGCCTTAGGTGACTGTCTGTGTGGAGTTTGCACATTCTGCCTGTGTGTGCGTGGGTTTCCTCCCACAGTCCAAAGATGTGCAGGTCAGGTGAATTGGCCATACTAAATTTCCCATAGTGTTAGGTGTGTTAGTCAGAGGGAAATGGGTCTGGGAGGGTTACTCTTCGGAGGGTTGGTGTGGACTGGTTGGGCCGAAGGGCATGTTTCCAAACTGTAGGGAATCTAATCTTTGGGCGGCACGGTGGCACAGTGGTTAGCACTGCTGCCTCACAGCGCCCGAGACCTGGGTTCAATTCCCGACTCAGGCGACTGACTGTGTGGAGTTTGCACATTCTCCCCGTGTCTGCGTGGGTTTCCTCCGGGTGCTCCGGTTTCTTCCCACAGTCCAAAGATGTGCGAGTCAGGTGAATTGGCCATGTTAAATTGCCCGTAGTGCTAGGTAAGGGGTATGGGTGGGTTGCGCTTCGGCGGGTCGGTGTGGACTTGTTGGGCCGAAGGGCCTGTTTCCACACTGTAAGTAATCTAATCTAAAAGAGAGAAAGATGAACTGTAGTGCATTAAAATCTTGGATTATATTCAGGTTTCAAGATGGTGCTGGAGCATGGCTGTACTTTGCCTATAAGATGCGAAAAAAACACTTTTCACTGTATTTTTATATACACATGATAAGAAGTCCAAATCTAACATAAACTGAAATTGCGAGAGAAATCCAACAGGCCTGGAAAGAAGGGTCATGTGACCTAACATTAGCTCTGCTTTCTCACCATAGATGCTGCCACACCTGCTGGCTTTCTCCAGCAATTGCTGTTTCTGTTTGTTTCTGCCATTCAGTATGATTATGTTTGGTCACCCAACTCAGTACTCTGTTCCCACTTTCTATTTTGTCTAGATCATAGGTGTTGTCTATTTAAACATGTGACATTGTGATTTGGGATTTTCAAATAAAAATGAAATAAAGGTTACTTTGAGTTAATAAAATTAAAAATGCTGGAAATACTCAGCAGCTCAATCAGCATTCAGGCTATGAGTTTATCTGAACACTCCTGGCTAGAAAAAAACTAGTTTGCATTTGGCAAAAATAGCATTTGAATGCATGGCATAGAGGGTAGGAATTTGGGTGAATAATGGAAGATGTTGGATACAATAATGAAGGTAGGGGAGAACCAGAATGGGTGCAGTATTAGAGACAGTGAGGTGTCAGAGAGAATATGGAGATGCCTAACCCTGGAAATCACTGCTGATCACTTGTCCAGATGGCTTAAACCACAATGTTCTGGGTGACAACTTCAAACAGGCTGACAGGATCAAAAGGTGTGGCCTCCTCTTCCAGTTCTTGGGTCGTTTTAAGCACCCTATCCACCAGACCTCCAAATGCCCCACCGCCAATTTCCCTTTAACTGCCATGTCTAGAGTGCATGTCATAAACTGTTCAAGGGAGATCTAGATTAATAGTACTTGTCCAGGTGCACAAGAGCCTTTTCAAGAAGCACCAGGTACCATTAGTGCTTGTCTTTTCCAAGATCTGCCAGCAGTAATGGGTTCTTCTGGCTACAGTGAGTGGTAGAATCAAGCTATCTGGATATGTAGCCGAGTGTCATAGAGGCAGGGTAGGTAATTAATGGGACAATTTCAGGACAAGAGCACAGGAATATCCACTAGGGATTACAGAGAGCGGCTCTTCATAAAACTTGATGAAGTTGACATTTAGTGACAAAAGAAGGAAGATTCAGCTTATAGACAAGAGTGAACAGGGCTACCAGCAAGATTTCTACTTGAGTGTTGAGAAGTAACATCAGAAGATTTGGGAAAGGTTGAATTCAGTGCCAAACCAGATACTAAAAGATCAGATTAGAGGAGAAACAAAGGTGGAAAAGTGTAAAATCTTAGAATTCCTACAGTTTAGAAGAAGGCCATTCAGCCCATTGAGTCTACACCGACCATCAGAAGAGCACTCACCCAGAGCTATCCCATCCCTGTAACCCTGCATTTTCTGTGGCTTATGTACCTAATCTGCACATCCCTGGACATATGGGCAATTTAGCAATGCCAGTCCACCCAACCTGCGCATTTTTGAACTGTGGGCGGAAACCTGAGCACCTGGAGGAAACCCACGCAGACACAGAGAGAATGTACAAACTCCACTCAGATAGTTGCCCATGGGTAAATTGAACCCAGGTCCCTGGCACTGAGAGACAGCGGTGCTAACCACTGAGTCACCATGCCGCTCCTGTAAGTCTCTATAGATAATTCAAAATGTGAAGAATGATGTCCACACGTCATAGAGATGAACAGCACAGAAACAGATCCTTCAGTCCAACTCATCCATGCCAACCTGATATCCCAACCTAATCTAGTCCCACTTGCTAGCAACCAGCCCATAAGCCTCTAAATCCTTCCTCTTCATATACGCTTCCAGATGCCTTTTAAATATTGTAATTATACCAGTCTCTTCCACTTCCTCTGGCAGCACATTCCATACACGCATCACCCTCTGCATGAAAAGGTTGCCTCTTAGGTCTCTTATATCTTCCCCTTCTCACCCTGAACCTATGCCGTCTAGTTCTGGACTCCCCCACACCAGGGAAAAGACTTTGTCTATTTATCCTATCCATGTCTTTCATGATTTTAAAAAACCTCTAGAAGGTCACCCCTCAGCCTATGACGCTCCAGAGAAAACAGCCCCAGCCTATTCAACCTCTCCACATAACTCAAACCCTCCAACCCTGGCAAAATCCTTGTCAATCTTTTCTGAATTCTTTCAAGTTTCAGAACATTCTTTCGATAGGAAGGAGACCAGAATTACATGCAATATTCCAAAAGTGGCCTAACCAACGTCCTGTTTGGCCGCAACATGTCCTCCCAACTCATATACTCGATACTCTCACCAGTAAAGGAAAACATACTTCATTATCCTATCAACTGTGACTCTACTTTCAAGGAGCTATGAACCTGCACTCCAAGATCTCTTTGTTCAGCAAGACTCCCTAGGATCTTACCATTAAGTGTATAAGTCCTGCTAAGATTTGCTTTCCCAAAATGCCACACCTCGCATTTATCTAAATTAAACTCAATCTGCCGTTCATCAGCCCATTGGTCCATCTGATCAAGATCCCATTGTAATCTGAGGTAACCTTCTTCACTGTCCACTACATCTGCAATTTGGTGTCATCTGCACACTTATTCATTATACCTCCTATGTTCACATTCAAATCATTGATATAAATGATAAAAAGTAGTGAACCCAGCACCGATCCTTGTGGCATTCCACTGGTCACAGGCCTCTAGTCTGAAAAACAACCCTCCAGCAAGACCCTCTGTCTTCTATCTTTGAACCAGTTCTGTATCCAAATGGCTAGTTCTCCCTGTATTCCATGCGATCTAATCTTGCTTATCAGTCTTTATTGGGGAACCTTGTTGCCTTACTGAAGTCCATATAGATCACATTCACTGCTCTGCCCTCATCAATACCCTTTGTTGCTTCTTCAAAATCCTCAATCAAGTTTGTAAGACACGATTTCCCGCACACAAAGCCATGTTGACTATCCCTAATCAGTCCTTGCCTTTCCAAATACATGTAATAGTTCATTTTCAGTGACAGCATCAGTTACAACTCAAACCAAGGTCCAAATGTTGCAAAATTCAATCTTGTTAACTGCTACTGTAGTTCAGTGGCCCACTCACTGCACTAAACAAAACTCCTGTTGCTGTTTAAGTTTATGGCAGTTCGAGTAAAAGCTCCTGGTGTCTTCTCCTATTATCATGGAATCGCTTTCTGAGCAAGGGTAAATATCGACAGTAAAAAATATAAATTAGAGCAATGTGGAATTTGATTATAAAGGGTTAATTCTATTTTTAAAGGAATGCTTAGCATCTTTTGAACAAAACTATGTCAGGCTTTCCATTTGTTCAAAGACATTTATAGATCAATATGCTGGAGTTCACAATCTAGCAGCATTGCTATAGCATCACAATGCAATGATTCAAAGAGAAAACCCAAAACCACAGGAACTGAAGAATGAGTAATAAATTCTGTCTTGCTCGCGTCACCTATTACCTTTAAACACTTTAACAGTAGTGCATAAATGGTAGAGCCCCTTTCTTTGAAGTCCAACTAGCTAGAAAATGTATTCTGTAAAATATTGTGCACATTAGATCTGTTTGTTAAATTTCTCTTCAGCATGTCTTGACAGCAATAAAAGGCATTTTTGGCGAAGTACTAAGTATTTCTCAAATAAATTCATATTTCATAAAGTATTGATAAATAACTCAATGGCTCTGACACGAACTAGCCACCTTACAAAGAAAATTTAAGCAGAGATTACTGCATTCTTGATTTGCAGACATGACTCATTCACCATTGTTTGACACCATCACAGCAGGAATGATTCAATCCTTATTTCTATATGCCTGTTTCAGTATGAGTAATGGCTACTTTGTTCCCTCTCTTATTTGCAAATTTATTTTTTGTTTCCCTTTTACCTGTAGTTGATTTGCCCTTATACTTTCCTCGGGATCAGCCCACCTTGACGTTCCAGTCCGTGTATCATTTTACCAACAGTGGACAACTCTATCAACAGATACAGAAATCCTATCCGTACAGTCCTCGCTGGGATGGCAACGAGATGGCTAAAAGAGCAAAGTAAGCATCTTTAAGTTCTGTTAATCTTATTGTTTCAATAGAAAACATTTGCTTTGAGTTGAAGCCAATGTAGCTAGATTTTCTTTCCTGATTTTTCTGTTTTAAGCATTGATTTTTGTCACAAGACTCCAGTCATTTCCCCCTCTTAAACAATGTATGAACATTAACTTAACTACTCTCCACAATGATAAATCGTTGAAGCAAGCAAGCAGGTGGGAAAGTCCGTAATGTGTCCTCAGCTGCAATGCTTTATCCTCAGCGTGTGATTGTGAAGGTTAAGTGGTTTACGTCTATAGTCAGGAAGCAGATGGTGTTTCAGGATACTCAGCGATGGGCTTGGAAACCTCACTACCAGATTTCTGTCATAGCTCAAGGCTGGTGCGCAAGAGTAGAATATATGTAGGCACTGTGTTAGAGAGTCATTCCAAAGATAATTTACCATTTACTAAGGTGTTCTTTTAAGCTTACCCTGTATTGTTGTTATTAGACTTTTGTGGATGTCAATAATATTTCTGCAAAAAAAATTTAGAATGTAAGGATAACATTTTTAAGCTGAGTAAAATTAAAGTTAGACATCTCTGTTGTGAAATGTGGGTGTTTCTTGTAAAATATTGCTTCTGTATATCTATTAATTTCTGATTTAATGAAAAATACACCTGCAATACTTACAGTTAATTACTGTCTGATAATACGATATTTTTAATTTTAAACACCCTGTATGCTAATTCATCTCAAATGTGGAAGTAAGCACTTTGAAGCAATACTTTGAATGTAAACATTCCCATATTGAATAAATCTATCAAAAATAAAAGATAAATCTCCTCTTATCCCTGAGATTTGATTTCCTAGATCTAAAAAGTCTTATTCTTATTGGCTGTCCAAAGTTGCCACAGAGCAGATTCAAAGAGTGACTAACATTCTGTGTACCACCGATGAGTTTAACCACAGGTATTTGAGGATGAGCTTGACTCTGCTCAGTGACTCTGACAAGCCAGGAAATCCAAAATGACAACCGTCCATAAACCTAAGTAAATTACATCAGGGGAGGCGATGGCCCCAGTGGTATTGTTACTGGACTGTTAATCTAGAGATTTAGGTAATGGTCTAAGGAATGGATTCAAGCACAGCACATGGTAGATTTGAATTTGATAAAAGTCTGCAATTAATAGTCCAGTGATGGCCACAAATCCACTGTTGATTGTCAGGAAAAGCCCATCTGGTTTACTAATGTCCTTTCGGGAAGGAAATTACCATCTTTACCTGGTCTGGCTTACAAATGACTCCAGATCCACAGTGCACATAAGACAATGTTTTTTTTACTCTACCTCAGTACACGTGACAGTAATAAATACAATCAATGTGGTTGACTCTTAACTGCCGTTTGAGCAACTGGGGATGGACAATAAATGCTGGCCAACAATTCCCTCATCCTGTGAGTGAATTTAAAAAATAAATAAATGCCTCTTTTGTTTCCTTATAAAAAGGCTATGGTAACATTATATCACCATGGCTCAAGCTGAGATAATTGAAGTCTGCATTTGAAATTTGTCCCAATCTCAACACAATTTTTTGTTAGCACATAGTGCAAAATTAAAATGAAATTACCAGTTTTGTAGGGGCTATAAAGTTTGAACAGCAGAAGCATTCACGTTGGTACCATCTGAGGTTCTTACCTGTGTAGACTTGATGGGACGGTGTTTTACTCTGTATCTCGGTGTGCTCACCGTGACCTAGGAATGCACGAGGTTTTAACGGCTGTCACTAATGAAGTGGCCTTCAGGTTGATGCAACATAGATTCACCAAAAATGCATGTTTAAAACAAAATAAGGGATGGGATGCGAGGTAGTTCATATTGAAGTTACCCCAAATGACTCCCAGAATATTCAAATGTCTGAAGTAAAATTTCATGGATAAATAATTATTTTTAATGTGAATTAACAAAACATTCTGAAACTTAGTGTACTTCTGAAATTGTCCTTATGATATTAAGTATGATAGTATACTGAACTGTCTACAGTTCTCGAGACTGAAAAATAAAAGTTGCAAATAAAATGGGTTGACATCCACAGTTCTGATAACTCTAACTCCATTTGTATTTAGCCAGCATCTAACTAGCTAGTTCTGTTTCAGTCAGTTTTGATACTTATTTCTAATTTTACAAACTTACTAGTTTTAGTGTTATTTGATGCGCTAACTTGGTAACAAAACCTCATTTACTTCTTCCTCTTTTAGTTTCTAATTATTTTCCCTCCTATCAAATGACATTATGATTTAAAAGTATCATAAATGACACATTTCGATATGGTTGTTATGTGTGCCAATATTTTAATATTTAAAAATAATGGCAATTTAATCATATTAATAAAATTCCATTCTAGGAAAGCTCTTAATTTTAGTAATACATTGTGACTTTTTAAAAGAACATTTGCATTCTGAATTCTTGTGGTTTTGAACAGAGAAAAGAAAAAATATCAAAGTTATAAGTCATAATCTTACTCGCTGACAGGTGGCATAAGGGGCCAAATGGCCTACTCCTCCTACATTTGTGTTGTTCTGTGGGATGCCAAGCACGTTTAAAATTAAATCTGTCCTCAGTTGTTTTAATGGGACACAATCTATTTAAATTAAATTAAAAGAAGGAATTTCATCCAAGTTTTAATACATAATGTACTTAATAATTATTAAAAATAAAATATTTAAAAATAATTATTTAGAAAGTGACAGTTTCCAAAGTGGAACAGGGCATGTCTCTCAGTAATAAATAAAGATTAGTCAAGGTTCATGCATAATATGCTTTTTACTTGTTATTCCAATGTTTCAACTTGTCATTTTTCAGCTACCTTTTTAATCCTTGTCAAAGTGAACCTAATTTGCTTTGGTAAAATGAACATTACACTGATCTCTTGACTAGCCTAAGAGTTCAGGCATTTTATGGTCTATTTTTCTCAGGAGAATTGTTGTAAGATTAATTGATCATGTCTTTTAAGCTGAATTGTATCCATGTCTCTCAACCTACCAAATTATTTGTGTTTTAACCAATGAAGGGAACATTTGTATGGTGAATTTGAACAGAAATGTGGAGGAAATGCATTTTTTCCTTTCTTACCTTTCCCCTAAAACCACATGCACAGTATTGTCTGTAAATGAGGAAGAGCAGAACTATTTCCATGGAAATTGTCCTTGGATGAATAACCAAGAGCTGTTCTTTAACAAGATGGGAGGAAGCAAGACTTCATGACATTTGTGCCTTTTATTCATTACCATCTGTTTCTGTCTTTCAAATCTGGAGGGAGAGAGTACTTTCTTTTTTGTATTTTGTTTTGTTTTTCATGTCTCCCTAGATTGTTCCCTAACTAAGCTGACCTTTTACTAAGCCTATTCCAGAATCACTCTTGAGCTACATGTTATAAGGTGTCAGGATGGGTCAAGCAAGATGTCTTTTCCCTTCTTCACTCACAACGTGACGATGACCTGATCAGAATCTTATTATTTGGTGTATCATGGATTCAGCTTTGCAGATGAAGTCTGCCTGCTAATCGTTTGAGCAGACAGTTCATGGAGTATGTGGATTTTGGTGAAACTATAGCCAGGAAATGTTTTTCTTTCCCCATCACCCCTGCTTTACCTGTTATTTAGTCTAGAAGGAGTTCCGTCTCTGCAGAGTCAAACTTGCTGAAAATACATGCCTTCCAACAAGAGAAGAGAAATATTGCTAATTGCAGATTATTTTTAAAAATAGCAGAAGGCACGAGATAGCTCTCGCAAAGAAAGAATCATGTAAAGAATGAAGGAAAACCTAAAGGAGAGAAATTCCTATGAAAAGTATAATTTTCGGTTTTTCAGAAATAGGTTTATTAAAACATAGTTAACTTCAAAGACTATTCGGCTATAAAACAGATAATTAGTATCCCTGTGTCCTTTTGCTCTTCATTCTTAACCACTGCTTCATCTGCTTTTTTTTTTATTCATTAGGGCTTACTTCAAAACATACGTCCCTCAGTTCCAGGAGGCAGCTTTCGCTAATGGGAAGTTATAGTTGACACCAGAATCCAGAAGGAAACCAATCAGACAGATGCATTTGCTTATTTTCCAAGTGCATTGCATTTTTTCATTCTTCCTCCTGTGTGCTGAAGTCCAATTGTAAGGATTTTCACGTGGCTGCAATTCATTGAAGTGTGCCTATACATAAATTAAGGTATTTTCTTAAGTTGTTTAGTGAACATAGACCAACTCAATTCTATGTTCCAAATGACATGAAATGTTGTGAATGAGTGAGTAAATTGTTCCAAGTTACAATAAATATTCCCATTACAAAGCTTGAATGGTCTAAATCTGTCATTGGGAAAATCTTCGACTCTCTCATAAAGGATGTAATAGCAGAACATTTAGAAATACAAATAAGCAGGTTACATGAGTAGGCTAAAAGAAACTTGGCACGTGGAGTATGTTGTGAATAATGCGTGGTTATGCACTTTGGCAAGACTAATAATGGAGGTGAATATTGTTTAAATGGACAAAGCCAGCAGAAAGCTATAGCACAGAGAGATTAGGGAGTTGTCATGCATGAATCACAAACAGCTGGTTCAGCAGCTAATAGGGTTGACACATTTTTTAATATTCATTCACGGGATGAGGGTGTTGCTGGGCATTTATTGCCCATTGTAATTGACCAGAGAGCAGTTGTGAGTCAACCACATTGCTGTGGTCAGGAGTCACATGTAGGCCAAGTAAGGATTGCAGTTTCCTTTCCTAAAGGACATTGGTGAACCAGATGGGTTCTTCCAACAATCAACAATGAATTCATGGTCTCCATTAGATTCCTAATTCCAGGTTTCTTTTTACTGAATTCAAATTTCACCATCTACCATGGCTAGATTTAACTTTGGGTCCCCAGAACATAACTTTTTTTTTAATAACCCTGGATTAATAGTCCAACAATAATACTGTTAGGCCATCGCCTCCCCAAATGGCATGTTGGCCTGTATTTCAAAGGGAATGGATTATTAAAAAATAGGAAAGAATTGCTAAAACAACACAAGGCATTAGTTAGACCACACCAGGAACAGTGTTTGTCCAGTTATCTAAGGAAAGTTGCTGAGGAATTGGAGATAGACCAGGGAGGGTTCGTTAATTTGATGCTGGCCTTGGACAGATTTTCATATGCGAGGTTGGGCCTGTACTCATTGGAATTTAAAAGATCGAGAGGTGACCTTATTGAACCGTACAAGATCCTGAGGGTACTTAACAGGGTAGATGCTGAAAGGTTCTTCCTCTGTGCAGGGGAGTCCAGGACCTGAGAAAATAATCTTAGACTTAAGAGGTTGCCCATTTAAGACAAAGATGAGGTGAAATTTTTGTGTGAAAGTCCATCTGTGGATTTCTTTACTGCAGTGGGCTGTAAAAGCTGGAGTGAAAACATCGAAGACTTTTAAGGAAGACGTAATTCTTAGGACTAAAGGGATCAAACAATATGGGAGAAAACAGGAACATTGAATGATCAGCTGCAATCATATTGAATGGCGGAGTAGGGTCAAAGGGCTGATAAGCCTACTGCTGTTCCTATCACATTTCTATGTTAAGAATATTTGAGACTGAACTAAACAGATTGTAAATCAATAAAGGAAATAAGCATTATAGGGAAAAATGGGAAAGTAGAGTTGAGGATTGAGATCTGCTCTGATCTCACTGAATGGCAGAGCAAACTCAAATTGTAAATAGCCTACTCTGGTTCCTGGTTTTATGGTCTTGAAGAGATTGCAGAGATATGAAAGATGAGGCCATGACCAGACTTGAAAACTAAGATTAAAATTTTCAAGGCGTTGTTTGACCTGGAGCCAATGAATGCCAGAAAGCACAGAGTTGATAGATGACTTAATGTCAACTAAATCAGGGACAATTGAGTTTTGCATGACTTCAGGTTTATGGAGGGGAGGAAATGGGAGGCGAACCATATTCAGTCAGGACTGCAATGGAATAGTCCGATTTGGAGGCAACAAAGGCACAACTGAGATTTGCAACAGTTAGGGAACTGAGGTGAAACTGAGTGATGTCATCGGAGTTGAACGTTAAAGCCATTAATATAACAAATTTGCATTTACAGCTTGAGAATAGTGGTTGTTTGCATTCAGTCTTGAAATCTGTGATTTTTGACATCCATATAGGCACCATAATTCAAACTAAAGATTTAAAACAAAAAGACCACATTTTGTAGTAACCAGTATGGAATGGATTGTTTCTTACACTAGTGAGAATGGTAAGCATTCCTGAAGTAAGATGTACCTTGTGAAATATTACTATTGATCTGCCAATCTATTATTACCTTACTTGGCCTCAGAGGAGCATCACCGATTTGTACATAGAGAACAAGATGAGAATACTGCCATATGGCAAACCTAACACATGGGCATGATACAGTGAACAAACATTTTCTTGGTCTAAAGATGTGACATGGAGTTATTTAGAATTTATAGCTCAATAACAGGACATATGATGCTCTTTTCGCTTGTTTTATGCTCCACCGACTCTTCTTCAGTAAATTAGCTTATTATCAGCTCACTCCCTTCTGCATTCTGTATTATCCTAGCTTTTCGGTTCACCTCAACTATGCATATCAATTCAAATTCTAATCACGTTGAATAAAGAATCTTCTAAATTTCCTTTTGGATTTGTTAAGGACTATCTTACTTTTATGATTCTTAGATTGGAGCCTAATTTGAAGTTTTCCCCACCGCTGATTTAATCCATTCATTTCTTGATTTCTCTATGTCCATCTTATTGCATTCACAATCTTGGAGAGATATCAGTATGGTCAGTCTTCAGCCTTCTTTTTTCCCAAGAGCCCTTGCTGGAAGTTGGTATGGAATCAAAGAATCATCATAGAATCCCTACAGTGTGGAAACAGACCATTTGGCCCAACAACTCCACACCAACCGTCCGAAGAGTAACCCAACCAGACCCATTCCCCTACCCTATAACTCTATATTTACCCCTGACTAATTTATCTAACCCACACATCCCTGAACACTGTGGGAAATTTAGCATGACGAATTCACCTAACCTGCACATCTATGGATTGTGGGAGGAAACTGGAACAGACATGGAGAAAATGTGCAAACTCCACACAGACAGTCACCCAAGGCTGGAATTGAAACCGGGTCCCTGGTGCTGTGAGGCAGCAGTGCTACCCATTGAACACTGTGCCTCCCAAGATGAGAATAGTGCCATGTGTACACACCTAACACATGAACAATCATGTGCTACAGTGAACAATCATTTTTGAGTGACATTGTGCTCAATGGTTTTATATGGAATTATGTAGAATTTATAGCTCAGTAACAGGACATATGATGCTCTTGGAAGTTGAACTCATTTAGTCTTTTACCCTGCATAATTATCAGAGAAAACTGACCATGTTCTGTTTGTGTTGATGCATTTTTTAATTCCTTGAATATTCATTTCCCAGTTTTGCTATGTCATTACTGTCACCATGTTTAGAATAGTTTTAGTTTTGTACTAAACTGTGCTTAGATTTGAACAATCTCCTACAATCTTGTTCTGGATTTTCATGGAAGTTCTATATGCTCAAGTACTATATAAAAATACTGATACATACGAAGGTATAGGATAATTTAAATTGCAGTAGTGCTCATTTTTGTGCTAGCAGAAACCATAAAAACTTTGCGCACCTCCATGGTAATTTTATCTTAAGTAAAGGTCATTCATGATGCAATATTTGCTTCAGTTTTGTTTCAGATCCGTCTGGTCTCCTCCATCCTTTACTGTCACCCCCCTACCCCACCTCACACACAAAAAAGACTCCATTTTGTTCAGACATTGGAACAGCTTAAATCCAGTTATCTCTGACTCAGAGACATCACAATCAACAACAATCACTGATAATAGAGTCTGTGATTGTTAGAAGATCAAATTAGATATTAGTGCCCCAGTTTAAGTAACTATACTATTTTCACTGAAGTGAATTTGATACTTTTTTCATAGCCATGGATCTTTTATTTCAATCTATCTATATATATTAAAAAGGAACTTGACATAATTACAGATAAGCGCATTCTGATTTGTGAATGTCCTGTCTGAACAATTAAACCCAATTGTGACCCTTTGTTTACTTAACAACAAGACTTCAATTATTTAAAGGAACGTAATCCACTTGAGCAGAATAATGCACTGCAGGATACATTATCAAGGGATGTAAACCAAGACTTTGAAGTCAATTTGTTAGTGTGCAGGGTACCAGTGGATATTGCTGAGGATAATGTTGGTGGATGACAGGTTTTGACATGTAACAAAACAATTGCAGAAGAGATTTGGGCAAGTTAGAATTTGTATGGTTCAAGAGGTAGGTGTTGAAAATTTAAGATTTGGTGATAACAAAAGCACAAGTAAGGATTTCAACAGCATATTTCAGGTAAGGATGGAGGAAGCAATGTTTCAGATGTGAAAGTAAGTTGTGATAGAAAAGAAGTGAAAATGGAAGCTGAGTACATACTTGATCAGGTTACCAAATTTCACTTCTACTACAGACAAGTGAGCAATTAAGGAGTTAGTGATAAGGATAAAGTCATTTTTGAAGAAAGCCAAAAAGATGGATATGACTTTGTTTGAAAGTTTTTGAATTTTGATGAGTAAAAAAAAATTGAAATAAAAGTTTTAAGAAAATGTAAAAGCCTTTCGTAGTGTGTACTCACTGAAGCTTAGGAAACCTGGCAGCTAACTTAGCCACCACAATTGTTTATGTTGAACAACAGACTGACAAAACGTTTTTTTGTATCGGCATTTTTATTGAAAAAGAAAATGTTTAAGATTTTTTTACAAATTATAATACAAACTAGTGTATTTCACTTTACAATATAATAACAATACCAATATAAAATTAAATAAATAAAAAAAGAAAAAAAACAACTACCTACTAACCTATTCTACAAACAATCAAAACATAAAATAGGATATCATGCATTACAAACAGTAAACAACAAAGTAATTAAATAATTAGATACACTCTCAAAATAGGTTTACATCAAGTCATTACAGAACCCGCATTTATACAGGATTCCTCCTCCCGGGGGCCCCCGAACCAGTCAGAACCATTACCACAGCTAAACAAAAGTCCTGGACAATCTGTGTCAATGTAGTTCAAAAAGGGCTGCCATGTTTTATAAAATAATTTTTTTTTGGTGCACCATATTCGTGAAGAAGTCAAGGTGGATATATTTAATGATTATCCTGTGCCAGTTTGAAAGTTCCGGAGGGCCTTCGGATACCCAATTCACGAAAATAATTTTCCTTGCACAAAAGGAGAGGATAGTAAATAATTTCCTCCCATATACATCCAGGGAGGGAAAATTTGGAGAGCCCAAAATTAGGGACGTTGGATCCCATCCAATCTCCATACCCAAAATCTCTTGTAAAGGCATTTGCTACTCTATCCCAATACCTATGGATCTTAGGACGTATCCATAGATAATTCATGAGAGTGCCAACTTCTATTTTATATTTAGGACACGTTGGGGAATCTCCTGCCTTGAATTTTGCGAGTCGTTCAGGTGACATGTGAGCCCTATGAAGTATCTTTAATTGAGTAGCCTGAGTTCTGTTACAGATAAAGATCTTTGTAGCATTTTCCCAGATGTCCTCCCACATTTTTAAAAGGATTTCCAACCCTAATTCTTGATTCCAGGTTTTATATAATCGTTCCATGTCCTTCGAGACCTTATTGTATAGTGAATGATAAAGAGTACTCACCAAGGGCGGCCCCTTCGGCCATAGCACTCTCCTTTCCCGATCCACTTTGTAAGGATTGACTATCAGTGTGGTCTTCTTTTGTATAAAGTCTCGTATTTGAAAATACCAAAAGAGGTCCTTGTTAGGCAGTCCAAACTTCTGGTGCAGCTGCTCAAAGGACATCATAATCTCCCAATCGAACAGGTCACCCAAACAGGAGATACCTCTGGACTTCCAAGTTTTAAATGTAGTATCCGTTAGCCCTGGCTGAAATCCTGATGCTCCCACTATGGGGGTATAAGGGGAGGTTTTTTGCAGGTTACCCTCATCTTGTCACATTATCCTCCAAGCTTTAATTGTATTTAGTACAATAGGGTTTTACAATAGTCCATAATAACTCTCATCTTGTCCATAAATAATAAATTGATGAGGGGACATTTTGCTCGGGACATTTCAATATCTAACAAAATTGATTGTCACAAGAGACCCAATCAGCTACTTAAGATAATAAAGAGCTCAATTTGTACCTCCTGAAATCTGGAAAGTCCAGTCCTCCCCTTGCTTGTGGGAGCTGCAGCTTTTCGAATTTGATAAGGGGCCATCTATGATTCCAAATAAAGGAGCCAAGCCAACCATAAAGCTTACACAATGCCTGTCTTGGCAGCATCAAGGGAAGAATTGTCATAGGATATAGAAGACGAGGTAGGATATTCATCTTAACTGAGGCTACTTTGCCTAACCAGGATATTGGGAGATCTCCCCAGCATTGAAGGTCCTGCCTTATTTTCTCCAATGAGTGTATGGAATTGGCTTTATATAGTTGACCAAATACTGGAGTAATAAAAATACCTAAGTACAGAAAACCTTCTCGTGACCACTGAAAGGGAAAGTAAGATCCGTCTGGTAAATTGGATATACTGGCAAGGCCTCCCACTGGCATGGCCTCCAATTTTATAAAATTGATTTTGTAACCTGAGAACATATCGAATCGATTGACCACTTGAATTAAGCAGGACACGGATATCAAAGGATCACTTAAGAAAAGGAGGACATCATCCACATAGAGAGTAATTCTGTGCTTGCCTGATTCAACCCTCAGAGCCATTATATTAGGGTCAGTTCGTATAGCTTCTGCTAGTGGTTCACTAGCGTTAATAATAATGGTGAGAGAAGACATCCCTGGTGACAGCCTCTGCCAACGCTGAAGCTATCCGAACTTAAACCGTTGGTGATCACCGCTGCTTTGGGATCATTATATAATACTGAAACCCATTTAGTAAAGAACTCTCCAACACCGAACTGCTCCAGCATATAAAAAATATATGGCCATTCTATCCAATCAAATGCCTTCTCTGCATCTAGGGAGACAACTAAACCCAGTATTATTCCCTGTTGGCAGGCTTGTACCATATTTAAGACTCTTCTAATGTTACTAGATGACCTGTGACCCTTTATAAACCCCGTCTGGTCCTCTTTTATAAACCCTCTCCAGTCTTAATGCTAACATTTTTGAAAGAGTTTTAAAATCCACATTTATATGAAGAGCAATCTTCTGGGGCCTTTCCCTTCTTAAGAATGAGAGAAATATTTGCTTCTCTCAATGAAGGTGGGAGGCAGCCCTGACTGTGTGAGTAATTGTACATACTTTTAAATGACCCGGCCAGTTCCCCAATAAATTCTTTATGGAACTCAACCTGGAATCCGTCTGGTCCAGTCGCTTTGCCACTCTGAAGCTGCCTAACCGCGTCCTGTACTTCTTGGGTTGTCATGGGGCATTCAAGATCGACACCTGCTCCGAGGTTAGGCCAGGAAGGGCCAGATTGTTAAAGGACGACTCCATCTTCCCAGTTATTTCCTCTCAGTCCTGCGACTTATACAATTCAAAATAGAACTTTCTAAAGGCTGTATTGATCTTTTTATGATCACAAGTCCGGGTATCAGCATTTTCTCTAATGGACGTAATCGTTTGGGGAGCTTTTTTCTTTCTGGCAAGGTACGCTTGTCACCACATCCAAATCATCTCTGCTTC
Source organism: Hemiscyllium ocellatum (assembly GCF_020745735.1). Classification (NCBI taxonomy): domain Eukaryota; kingdom Metazoa; phylum Chordata; class Chondrichthyes; order Orectolobiformes; family Hemiscylliidae; genus Hemiscyllium; species Hemiscyllium ocellatum. The sequence continues at coordinate 23,522,090 of NC_083403.1, read as the reverse complement.
GCAAATAATATTTCCCTCTTTGCTGTTTGGGTAAGTGCAGTATTCAAGGCTGCCCTAAGGGCTGTGATCCTCTGTAGCTTAGTAATGGAGGGCCTATTAACGTACGCAGTTTCAGCTGCCTTCAGGCGAGCTTCGAGTAGGCACGGTTGCTCTCCCTTTTGTCTTTTCCGGGTCACAGAATATGAGATGACCAAGTCGCGCGTATGCCACATCATCGAAGGGTTACTAGTCGTACCTGAGTTGATATCCCAGAAGGTTTTGAATTCCTGCGAAAAATACTTTATGAACTTGCTATCCTTCAATAAGAAAGGATCCATATGCCAATGTCGGGGGCATATCCCATCATCCCTAGTCTTGACTTCCATATATACTGCGGCATGATCAGAAAGTTATATTATCTATTTTACAAGACAGTATGGAATTCAAAAGGGTCAAGGGGGCAAAAAACATATCAATTCTGGTACGGCACTTGTGTGGGGTAGAATAGAAAGTAAAGTCTCCACCCTGGGGATGAAGACACCACCACACATCTACCAGTCCTATCTCCTTGTTCAGATTCACCAGTTGCCTAGATCTCAGATATACCCGCAGTGCTCCTAGGTATCCTACGTGTCCCTGGGTCATTAATAGAATTAAAATCTCCCCCTGTAACTGTATGGTGGACCTTGAAAGCCATTAACTTAGAGAATGCTTCCATTACAAATTTAAAAGTGTGTGCCGAGGGACAATAAAGATTCAAAATCCCGTATTCCTCTCTGTATATTAGGGCTTTGATCAATATATACCATCCAGACTCATCTTTTATCTGGCTTAACATTTGGAAAGGAAGATTCTTCCAAATAAGAATGGCTACTCCCCAACTTTTGAGTTGAAAGATGAAAAGAACCCCTGTCCAAACCCACCCTGTTGTAGCTTTGAGTGTTCCTTATCAAGTAGATGTGTCTCCTGTAAGAGAGCTGCATCAATCCTTTCTTTTTAAAGACTTGATAATACGTTTTCCTTTTGATTGGCGAATGGCTCCCCTTGACATTCCAGGTACACCACCTAAACGAATGACTAGCCATGATCGTCCAGGCAGGCCTGAAACCCCCCTGAAGGAAGAGCCCCACCCAAAAGACATTGCATAAAGACCATAGAAAATTCACATGTAAAAAACTCTTTAAAACATTTAAATCAACAAAATTAAGAACTACTCCTAAGTAAAAATTACATAAAACATATTTGAAAGGAGACTTTCCCCCTTGCTCCCAGGGGGCTTTACTATCTACCAATAACCCTGCCATAACCTCTCCCAGCTAGGGCCCTGCCCTCGGCCCAGGCATTACAAAATGGAGTAAATAAATTCAAATGTCTTCTAAAACAGGAGTTAAAAGTGAGTGACCCACCCCTCCCCCCACACTATCACCTGGATACATTTATTAAAACAATATAAAATATAAATATATAAAGTTACAAAATTACAATCCCAGCAAGTATCAGGCAACTAAATAAGAAGAAGAAAAAAGAAAACCCCATTCTAAAAAAAACCTGCCCCACAAATCAGATAAGCCACACGAGCTATAAAAAGGAGCCCAAAGAAAGAGTAAAGAACAAGCCTCCACCCCCAGGGAAAGATGGGTAAAAGAGAGATGGAAAAAGAAAGAACGGTAAACAAAAGGGGGGGGAGCAAAATAAAGTAATTATCCATACAGTTCAAGTCCCGCAGTCTATTTGAGAGCATCCAAGAATTCTTTTACTTTCTCTTACTTTCTCCGGTGATCCAAAGTTATGTATGGACCCTCCATGGCTGAAGCACAGCATTGCCGGATATCGCATGGAATATTGAATATTTAAGTCTCTCAGACGCATCTTCGCCTCATCGACTGCCTTCCTCTTACGGACCATGGCTGGAGAGAAGTCCTGAAATAGCATTATCTTGGAGCCCTTGTACATCATGACCTGGGGACCCTTCCCCAGGACTCTGGAGGGCTCTCGGAGCATTTGTTTTTCCTTATAACATTGAAGTCAGACTAGAGCCGGGCAGGGGCACTGGGCCAACCCGGGCTGGGGCACAGCAACCCGGTCGGCCCGCTCCGCCCAGACGCGGCCCAGCTCCGACTCCAACTTCAATCATTGTGGGAGCCATTGCTCCAAGAAATCCACAAGCTGGCCTTCCTCCTCCCGTTCAGAAAGGTCCAGAAACCGAATATTTTTCCGACTACCTTGATTCTCAAGATCGTCGATGTGCTCCTTCAGGGTCCGGACTCGCTGCTCCAGAGCCCGGATCTAACCCACGGATGACTCAGCAGCAGTCTCCAAGGCCGCGGCCCATTGCTCTGCCCCTCTGATACGCTGCTTGAGTTTTTCGATCTCTCGGTCATGTTGCAGAAGCATGACCGAGATCAACTCCCACCTGGGCCAGGCCACCTTGATGGACATGTCGATGTTCTCCTGGTGTTTGATGATCTCGGAGATCTGGGTCGCCTCCACAGGTAAGTCCCCCGAGGCAGCCGCGGACATCCCTGTTGCGGCGGGAGGGGTGGGGGAGGGGTCCCTGCCTGTTGCGAACTGCGAGAGTTTTTGCCCTTAGTCGTTTTTTAAAAAGCACCAAACTGTTAAAGTTTAATGCAAAATGACAAAGAGTGCTGGGCAAAAGCTATCCTGAATGGTCTAAAAGGTGAGGTGAAGGCGGGCGCCCCACTTTGCCCGAGTCTTAGGCAGAGCACTGCAGACTCAGACCTACTGGGTTGCCACCATCTTGAATCTCCCTGAGAGGTAATGTTTAATGGAGAATAGAAGGCAGTTGTATATGGAACTTCGAGGTACTCTATTTGTGATTATTTAAGAAGAGGAGGAAATGCTATTTTTATATTTTGTTCTCCAAATGTTTATGATACTACAAAACCTTGTTTATTGCAAGTATGTGTTTCTCTGATAACCGAGTAGTTTGTCGGACCACCTCATTATGAACGGCATTATAAATCTACCACATATTCTGAGGTGAGAGTCACGTGTGGGCCTGACCATGGAGAAATGCTAGGTTTCGTTCAGTTAAGATCATTAATAAACCAGAGGAATTTAAAGTATCTTTTTTGGTCACTACTGATTAGTTTAACTAAATTCGGTTTAAGTAATTATTTCACATTTGCTAGCATAGTGCCATGGTCAGGAGGTTGCCATATTTTAATCAATATTTAGATATATGATGACTAAATTTGGGGCAATGGAAATAGAATCAAGTGAGAGCTGTTTTGCGGAGCTAATCGTGAAAAAAGAAGTGAAAGAAAATGAAAGAATAATATGTATAGTATGGCAGTAGTTGCTTTCAGTTGAATAATTTCAGTACTGTGAACACAAGGAAAGGCATATACAGTATAAGTAAACAAAAGCAACCCCTTGTTAGAGGGAACACTATTTATGCAGCTGTATATTTATTTGACTTTAGTGAATAAGGAAATTAGTTTCTAGGAAACCAGTCAAACACTTTATTTTCTCTGGCAAGATTACCTTCTAAATTCTTCCATTATAGAGTGATGAAGGCTTCTTACACTTTCATACCCAGCATTCGCCTTTGCAACAGCTTTACTCAGGTACAGGAACTCACGTGTAGGATATAAATGCAACATGTCTGTTGCACAAAATATTCTCAGTTGACTCTACTTTTTTTTCATTCGTGGGGTACAGGCAGCAGTGGTTAGGCCATCATTTCTTGGCCATTTCTAAATCTGCAGTGCAACATTTGATCTGCTGCAATCCATGAGGGTTGAATATCTTAAAAAATAATACACTGTCTCAGATCTTTTCCAATTCTTTTACTGTAAATTTTTAGTGCAGAAATAATCCACTGTCTTTCAACAACACAACCTCAAACTCACCTTTGAGCAGTACCACATGATCTGTCTGAGGTAGTAAAATAATAACTTGTTAGAAACCAGATCACAGATAAAATGGCAACAAGTCTCCGTGTTGAATTGGAAGGAAATCCCAAGTAAATAAAGGGACAATATGCATATGTAGTTGAACAGGAAATGTAGATGGGGTTTACACAGGAAGTTAAAAGGGACAATTCGCTGTATTTGAGTGGGAGTTACAGTACAAGTGCTTTGCAGAAAATCTAAGTAACTCCTCAGAAAATATGAATCCATTTTCCAGGTTGACTGTAGCTGCCTCGTCAGTGGTAAGTTTTTGTACAGTATTTCCACTTGGTTTAGACCACAACTAAGCTTTTACACAGATCGGTATTTCTGAGTTACTTGCTAGGTTAGTTACTGTAAAATTTACATCCCACATCTGTGTTTGTAATTGACTGAACTTACCACATTCAGGGTTCCTTAACACTGTACAATCGTGATCAATAATGTACTGGAAGTCAATGCAATGTCGTCAGTGTAACCTCATGGAAAAATTTTTTTTCAGTGTAAGCCTTTTAAACCTTTCCAATTATGATTATCATATTGTCTGGAATTTTAAATTATTGTAGGCTCCTTATTTGATGTTTTAATTTCTGCTAAACATGGTTTATAAGGCAACCACTATGCACCAGTAATGGAGGCAGTGAACATCTAACATTGAAACCAATTGAGCCAGATGGTGTTTTAGGTGGTGTTGAGATGCTCGAGTGTTGTTAGAGCTGCACTTATCCAGGTAAGTGGAGCATATTTCATCACACTACTGACTTGTGACTTATAGATGATCATCAGGCTTTGGGAGTCAAGTAAGTTAATCACATCAGAATTTCCAGTCTTTGACCTGTTCTTGTAACCACAATATTAAGTGGCTAGTTGAGTTCAGTTTCTGCTTGACTTCCCAAAACATTTTTATTTGATTATGAAGCAGGATTTACATGTATTTAGAAAGGCAAGGACTGATCTAGCGATAGTCAACACAGCTTTGGGCTTGTGGAATCACGTCTTACTAATTTAATTGAGTTTTTTGAAGTGGTGATAAAGAAGATTGATGAAGGCAGAGAAGTAGATGTTGTCTGTACGGATTTGGGCAAGGCATTCGACATGGTTCCCGTGGTAGACCGATTGGCAAGGTGAGAACATAGGGAATCCAGGGGAAGCTAGCCAGTTGGATACAAGACTGATTTTTATCTTAGCCTGCCTGGCACATTCTCCTCATTCCTGATGAAGGGCTCTGGCCCGAAACGTCGAATTTCCTGTTCCTTGGATGCTGCCTAACCTGCTGTGCTTTAACCAGCAACACATTTTCAGCTCTGATTTGAAGGTACAGCTGGGTTGTTTTTCATGACTAGTGATGTGCCACAAGGATCAGTATTGGGTTCACTGCTTTTTGTCATTTATATAAATGATTTGGATGTGAATACAGGAGGTATGGTTAGTAAGTTTGCAGATGATGCCAAAATTGGAGGTGAAGTGAACAGCCAAGAAGGTTGTCTCAGAGCACAATGCAACCTTGATCAAATGGACCAATGGGCCGAGATGTTGCTAATGAAGTTTACTTTAGATAAATGTAAGGTGTTGCACTTTGGTAAGGCAAACCAAGGCAGGACTGATACAGTTAATAGTAGGACCCTGGGGAATGTTGCCAAACAAAGACATCTGGGGGTGCAGGTGCATAGTTCCTTGAAAGTGAAGTCGCAAGTAGACAGGGTGGTGGTGAAGATATTTGGCCCGCATGTCTCCATTGATCATTGCATTGAGTATAGGAGTTGGGATGTCATGTTGGGGCTGTACAGGCCATTGGTGAGGCTGCTTTTACAATACTGTGTTCAGTTCTGGTCTTCCTGCTGTAGGAAAGATGTTGTTCAGCTTGAGAGGATTCAGAAAAGATTCACAAGGATATTTCCAGGATTTAAAGACTTGAGCTATAAGGAGAGACTGAATAGGCTCAGGCTTTTTTTTTCCCTCTCAGTCAGAGACTGAGGGGTGACCTTATTGAGGTTTATAAAATCATGAACATGGATAGGGTGAATAGTCTTTTTCCAAGGTTGCGGAATCCAAAACTAGAGGGCGTAGATTTAAGGGGAAAGACTTAAGAGGGACAACTTTTTCACACGAGGATGGTGTGGAATGGAATGTTGCCAAAAGAGGTAGTGGAGGCAAATACAATTCTAACATTTAGGAGGCATCTGGACAGGTACATGAGTAGGAAGGGTGAGAATGGGCCAAATGCTGGAAAATGGGATCACACCAGTTTAGGATAGCTGGTCGGCATGGATGTGTTATTCCGAATGATCTTTCTGTGCTTTATAACTTTGATTCTACTGCAAAATCTGAAATAACAAAGTAGAAATAATTAACATGACCCATTCTGTATGTTCTTTTTAATACAACTCTTAATATTTACAAAGTACATCATGTTAGGTATACAGCCCGAGGACAAAGACATTTTGAGTTGGGAATTATAGAAAGTGCAATGATATAATTTATTTTTTCAATATTAATATTTTGCTCTGAAGTCCCTTGATACATTTTCAATGCTGTTGATTCATGATGTAAGGCACTTAGATCAAGTGGTTTTATTGTTTCCAGGCCTTTAGTGCACTATGGGAAAAAAGCTGAGGCACATCCTTACTCCACTGCAGCAACTGCCCTTTAACACATGGTCATGGACCTTGGAATTTGACAGTTTGCAACACTTGTTCAAGGACAGCTTTCGGTTAAGGACAGTTTGTGGAACTGGAAGTAATATTTTTCGAGATTATAATTCAAAATTCCAGTGTTCTGAAAATGATATAAAATGGAATACACCCTGATATTTACACTGATCCAATATTTGTGTTAGTCATGTCACTATTAACTGTGGTTGTCAGCTGAAGTATAATTAATATAATTTGTGATCACCAGAAAGTGCAAAACTATGTATGTGAACAAATAGATTGGTCAGACTTGACTTTTGGTTTTAAAAATATGTCCAGCAGTCTTACAGTATGTTCTGTAAAACTTGGCACAAAAGGACATCCCTGATCAGAACACCATCCAGGATCTAATCTCGCTGCAACCAAGTGTGCCAGACTCTGCTCATGTGGACGAGAAAAGAGTGAATATTAGTTTTAGAGAAGTTTGATGGGATTAGGACACTTCCGACAGTGTGTTTTATGAAGACACTGATTGTGTTTATGGGAAACGCGTACCCTTGTAGTACGAGAACTAGCCGTATAATTGAGGGCAAACGGGTACTGCATCATTAACTGTCATTCCAAATGTTTCTGTAGAATATCACTTGCTGTGTCTGTAGACCTCTTGTTCTTTCTATTGATGTTTGATATTAACCTTTATTAACCAATGATTACCACATTCATTAATATTGGGGTTGGAGCTGCACTGTACTTTATTTTAACCTGTTGCTTTCTCTGCAGACTGTTCTATTTATTATTGCACAAATAACAAAATATTTATCCAGTTTAAAGTTGAAACCCTTCATGGCCCAAGTTCGATTCCTGAAATAAAGGAAACAACACCCATGCCTATCAAGGGTTGGGCAGTATTAGTTAACAGAGTCATTATTAGTGTATTAGATTAGATTAGTATTGTATCTCCAAGCAAGTTATTTACCTTAATGAGAAGTTATTTCTCAAGATGGGCCCCATTTATATTGTGACTTCAGAAGACCTGATATTGCTAATAATCTCTAAATATCAAGAAGGCCCAAGAAAATCTGTAATGTAAAGCATGGCCAGACAGAGAATTTGAGGAGGCAGGTTGAAGCCAATTCAGTAGTAACTTGCAAAAAGAAGTTGGAGAAATGCTTAAAGCAAAGACTGGCAATCAAGAACATTTGAAGTACTATATATGTTATTTTATTCTGTCTGTCCTTATAAAAGACAAAACATAACAGTAATAAATGAGAAAAAGAAATTGTTAACCCCAAATGCTCAAGCACAACATCCAACATGGTGATTATATGTTTGCAACTTTTTAAGATGCATGTTCATTTTTCCTGATAGAATTTTTTTGGACGAATTGCATCTTCTATTAGCTATACAATAGTTATGTCACCATGGGAATCGGAGACAATTCCAATTGTACCTCACCCATTTTTTCTATTCCTCAGTCTGAGCCAGCATTCTTGTTTCCCAAAGTTTGGGAATGTGTTCCATCTTATAACTCTTTTCTACTTTTCCTGTGACTCCTTGTTTACAATTTTCTGATCTAATTCTGCTAGTCACTACTTTGTTTGCTTAGAAGGTCCACATCCATCTTTTTCCTGGTTCCACTAATAGCTGTGAACACAAAGACATTATAGCATGAATGATCTAATGGCATCAGTACCTTTGGCGAGATTCACATATTCAGAAGCAGGAAACTTGGTGTTTGCCTGACAGCCTAAGATTCAGGGTAAAGCTGCACTATCTAATATTCTGCTTGAGTTGTGCATGCCTTTCTCATTACCATCGTTCGTGGAACTATACCTTCACAGCGATTTCCAAAAGTCTGATTTTTTTTTACCAGTTTGAACGACGAAGGCTGCAAACATAAATTCCTCTTCAAGGCACACAACATTCTGACTTGAAAAATGTAATTGCAACTCCAGTGTACATGCATAAAAATCTGAGAGTGCACTCACACCACATGGACCACAGGCCTCAAGAAGACATCGCATCGATACCTTCTGAAGCAGGGGTGAGCAATACATGCTGGCCTTGTCTATAATTCTCACACCCAGTGAAGGAATATCTTCTTAAGAAAACCTTAGCTAACATGCATCTTGCATGCTACTCAGTATCTTTAAGGAGGTACAAGCCATCTTAACATAGCCTGAGAACTGTTATTACTTTTGGCTATAAACTGTTTCCCAGTTTAAAAGGACATGGACCATAATTACACTGACTCCATTTTGTAACCATTAAACAAACATTTAAGAGTATAATACAGTATGAATGTTTGTTTGCACAATGCATTGGTGTGAAATATCATATAATTGTGTATGTTAATACTTGATATCTGACTGTTTTGACTGCCGCAGAGTATAATCCACTATCTGATAAATTCATTCAGCACCTTGTGGCTTTTAGATTAGATTAGATTACTTACAGTGTGGAAACAGGCCCTTCGGCCCAACAAGTCCACACCAATCCGCCGAAGCGCAACCCACCCATACCCCTACATTTACCCCTTACCTAACACTACGGGCAATTTAGCATGGCCAATTCACCTGACCCGCCCATCTTTGGACTGTGGGAGGAAACCGGAGCACCCGGAGGAAACCCACGCAGATACGGGGAGAACGTGCAATCTCCACACAGTCTATTGCCTGAGTCGGGAACTGAACCCGAGTCTCAGGCGCTGTGAGGCAGCAGTGCTAACATTGTGCCCTGCAAGAACATTGGCATGCTTACATACTTCCTATACACCAATTGCTATCTTGTCTTATTATTCCGCTGATGAGCTCTGGGTTGGGTTCATTTGAGTTGTTTTCTGCATTTCATAAGTGAATTCTGATGTATGGAAACTTTTTGCTGGTGCTTTGGACTGTGGGCAGAAGCTGGTAAAACCATGGGTACTAATGATCGTAGAGAAACTGGTTAAAAAGTAATCTCTTTTCAAGAGTTCAGGATAGTAAGTGGATTTTTAAAGATGATAAGCTTTGGAAAGTCTGTTTTCCAATATCACCTTATTGTGTAGCATGGATTTTAATCAAAGCCAACCAAACTCTTGCCTTCCGGCAAGCTACTGTTGCCTTAATGTTGAAGATTGCTTTGAAAGTGCCCCCGTCAGAACACTTAATGCATTAAGCATAACCAGAGGTAAGAAGGAACTTTGAGAAGGCCAGCAAACAGTACAGCACCAATCACTACACACACCTTTAAATTCTCCCTCTTTGCTGTTTTTTAATATCCTGTCCAGTCTTTTGACCTGCTATGCATCTTTGTGCAATCATATATTTTAAATCTGGTACTATCTTTAATTTATTTAGTTAACTATTGATTATTATAATTTTATTATTTTTCCTTCTCATTATAACATTTCTGCTTATTCTGAACTATCTCCTTAAAATTTGGGGAAAAACATAAGAAAAGTCATAGTGGGTGTGGTGATTTGAAAATAAGGAGAATCCATTTAAAATGGAGATGAGGATATCTCTAAAGGCTGAGTGACTTTGGAATTCCCTTTCTCAGAAGGCAATTGATGGAAAATCTTTAAATATTTTAAGGCAGAGATAGGTAGATTCTTGATTAACAAAGGAATGAAAAATTTATTAGAATGCAGGAATGTAGATTTGAGGTTAAATGCTGATAAGCATATTAAATGGCAGAGGAAGATGTATCTACAGGTGTTACATCTGCAGATGTCACGTTACTGACTGATATCAAAGTAATTGTCCAATTCAATCTGACTGCCTTTTGCTTTTTCCCGGCAACTGCAACTTCATTTTGTTTTACATTGCATACTCTAGAACTTATTGCTCAATCTCCTTCCCTTCTTGTAAGGTGCACTTAAAATCTACCCATTTAACCTTTTAATCGTGTCTTATAGTGTTGCCTTCTCTGGCTCAGTGCTACTTGTGTCATGGCTGTGTGACGCAGCTCACACTGATTTCCCTTTTTCTATTGAAGATACTATATTTATAGACTCTGTAGTATACTCTAATTGCCTCATAGCATTATGGTCTAGATGAGCCAAACTTCCCTCCAGCTTAACGTTGGCAAGTTGAAGGCCTTCTTCTTCAGCTTTCCCTAACCTTTGCTATTAACTGTATCAGCCAGCTCAGGCTAAAAGTAAAAGTGTCAAGCCAAAGTATACAAATTCATATTCAAGTATGCTTTCACTTCAGAGGTTTTGGCCACCAAAGTTTCGTTCTTCTGTTCTGCTTTTGCTCCTAACTCATACGCACCGTTCATTATTGTCATACATCTAAACAATGCCTATATCATACTACGGTTTACTGTTTTTATTATCCAAGGCACTGGTCTCCTGTACATTGAATATCCACAAATTAAACACAGTCGGACACCACTCACTATATCCTCCCCCCATTATAAAAGGTCTCTGATTATGAAGGATTTTGATGGTCCATAAGATGGAAATGTAGGTACAAAAATAATTGAATTGATAAGAAAAGATTTGTTTACACAGAGGAGGGTAAGAACTAGCTCTGATCTAATACTTCAGAAAGAAATTTATTTGTTGCCTAAGAGAAGTATGGGAAACAAATGTGAGAATGGAATTGTGAAGGACAGAATGGTCAGTGGCCTCTTTCTTTGCTGAAAATTTGTTTCTGTGATTGTCAGAATCGCAAAACTTCCAAGTTTTAAACAAGCTTCTAGCTCATTTTCTGCTTTTACTCCACCTCTACAGCTATAGCAGTTCAAATGGTATTCGTCATTACAGCACACTCATCGACGTAAAACTTTGAAAGGGGAGAAAAGAAGCTGAGATAACACCTGGTGTAAAAGTGGCAACGACCTTTTCTCACAATGAGTTGTCTGTCTACAAGTCTTATATATTTCCCCTTTAAATCCCCATTCAGAAGTCATCCACCTCTACATTTCCTGTTTCATCTGGAATAAGGTGGAGGAACCTTAACCATCATACTTCAACCACAATCAGTACACTGCTGTAATTGATAAGTGTGTTTAATGGAGACATAGTGCAACTTACCAGGAACAGCAGCAGAGTTCAAATATCAATTAAGGGCTGAATCACCTCGAGCCCTGAACAACATGGACTGCAGTACCATACTAGAGGTTGGGAGCAACTCACATTACTTTTTTTTTAATAAGTTCTGGACCTTGAGATGAGATTCTCACTAGGTAGTGGTGAATTGTCTACTAAAAGAGATGAAAGCTTGTTAATTGCTTTATTCATCGCAAATCTTACTTCCTTTTAATATGTATCTTTCTATCACACCATTCACTGCAAGCAGACTAAACAGTGAGAATTCTCGACATGGAAATCGACTCCAGCTCGCTGATTGCTGGCTCCACACACTATATCGCTGTAATGTTGCAGCAAGTCCCAATGAAATTGGGAAGTATTGGCAAGAGCTGAAAATGTGTTGCTGGTTAAAGCACAGCAGGTCAGGCAGCATCCAAGGAACAGGAAATTCGACGTTTCGGCCCAGAGCCCTTCATCCTGGCCCGAAACGTCGAATTTCCTGTTCCTTGGATGCTGCCTGACCTGCTGTGCTTTAAACAGCAACACATTTTCAGCTCTGATCTCCAGCATCTGCAGACCTCACTTTTTACTCGAAGTATTGGCAAGACTCCACTTGATATATGCCCAGAGAAAAGCTGCAGACAAGGTTTGAGAGGAAGGTAATGGTCTTCACATTAATGCCATATTAAATAAAAACAAAAAAAAAGTCAGGGGAAATATCTTTACTCAAAAGTTAGTGAGTATGTGGGACACATCACAACAGGAAGTACATGAGACAAGTAGAATAGATGTATTTAATAAGAAGTTTGATGCACATGAGGAAAAATGGATTAGAGGATTATGCTAATAAAGTTCAGTGAAGAAGGATGAATGAATTACAGCATAAATGCTCTTTGGGTCGAATGGCTTGTTTCTGTACTGTATGTCATATGTAATAAAGTATTATGGGAGTTAATGGAATTAGATTATTTGTATTGGAAAGAAGACTGAGGTATTATAAATCACTTGGGCAGGAGGCAGTTGATAGATTGGACGTAGAGAAATGGCACTAAAACAAAGTCACAGATCATAGAATCTCAGAATTGTTACAACCCGGAAGGAGGCCATGTGGCTGGCTCATTGTGCCCACACTGGTTCTCTTACCTAGTGCCAATCTTTTGACTTTGCTCCATATCCCTGCATACCATTTCTATCCAAATAATCATCAAAGCTTCAATTGATACATCTGCCACATTTTCAGGCCATATCCTAATTACTCGCTGGGTGAAAAATGTTTTTCTCACATCACCCTTGCTTCTTTTGCACATCACTTTAAATTTCACTCTTGTTACTTTTACTAATGAGACCAGCTTCTCCCTATGCAGCCTGTTCATGATTTTGAAAACCTCTCCTAAATCTCCTTTCAGCCTTCTTCTCTCCAAGGAGAACAGTCCCAACTTCTTCAATCTATCCTCATAGCTAAAGTTTCTCATTCCTGAAGGCATTGACTTCTAATAAACGTTACAAACTTCAGTGTTGTTAACTTATTTTGTTCATTTAAGAACATGGAACATAGAACAATACAGTACAGAACAGGCCCTTCGGCCCACGATGTTGTGCCGAACATATGTCCTAGCTTAAGTACCTATCCATGTACCTATCCAATTGCCACTTAAAGGTCATCAATATTCTGACTCTGCCACTCCCACAGGCAGCGCATTCCATGCCCCCACCACTCTCTGGGTAAAGAACCTACCCCTGCCATCCCCCCCATATCTTCCACTCTTCACCTTAAATTTATGTCCCCTGGTAACACTCTGTTGTACCCGGGGGGGAAAGTCTCTGACTGTCTACTTTATCAATTGCCTGATCATCTTATAAACCTCTATCAAGTCACCCCTCATCCTTCGCCTTTCCAATGAGAAAAGGCCTAGCACTCTCAACCTATCCTCGTACGACCTATTCTCCATTCCAGGCAATATCCTGGTAAATCTCCTCTGCACCCTCTCCAAAGCTTCCACATCTTCCTAAAATGAAATCTTTCTTATCGGTATTATTTGCTGAAGAAGTCAATACTGAGGACAGCTTTGATAAAATTGGCTTGGAGGAGTAGTTGAACTAGACAGTGAGGGATCTGACAGTAAAGGCATTTGCACCATTTACACTGAGGGCTTTACTCCTTTTTGACAATGTTTAACTGTTCTGCTTCATCACACTGTAAAGTTAATTTGCTTTTTCATAACCTATGATGGTGACAGCACTTGATTGTTTAGGGAATAAAAGTACAAAGAAACCAAAAGGAAGAAATATAGCAAAAAATACCATTATTCATAGTTATTTTCTGTCCGCTAAACGCTACTATAACTCTTTTTGAAAAATCACAACTGTTAATATTTATGGTGAATCCCAAATGCAAGATGATTGTGGAACTCAGTCAATCACATATTAAGTTGCATTCGTATTCCAGTTCTTAATTATATCCTTCATGGTGCAGTAAAGTGAGTTTCAGGGGTTAAACTGTATTGTGGATCAGTTCTGTTTATATTGTTATCAGCTCTGGGAAGTTCTGCTGACCCAGCTGTCTTGAAATGAGTTTGGTTCCAGCTTAGCCTGGATGAACACCAAAGGAACTCAGCAGCTCGTAAGTAACATCAGAATGTTTATTCCTCTGTCATAGTATCTGTCCCTGCATTCTCTCTTGGTATCTTTGCCTTTGTAGGCGAGTGAAATTCTTCCTGACCTCCCTGACTAGCTCTTTATGGAACAAATACTAATCCTGATGACTGCCTGAGTACTCAACAGACAATCAAGGTATTTTTCAATGTATAATTTCAGTAACATCACACTGTAAACTTTTGCTATAAATTCTGTGCCTTAAAATTTTGTGGGCAGCACGGTGGCACAGTAGTTAGCACTGCTGCCTCACAGCGCCAGAGACCCGGGTTCAATTCCCGACTCAGGCGACTGACTGTGTGGAGTTTGCACGTTCTCCCCGTGTCTGCGTGGGTTTCCTCCGGGTGCTCCGGTTTCCTCCCACAGTCCAAAGATGTGCGGGTCAGGTGAATTGGCCATGCTAAATTGCCCGTAGTGTTAGGTAAGGGGTAGTGTGACTTGTTGGGCCGAAGGGCCTGTTTCCACACTGTAAGTAATCTAATCTAATCTAATCTAATTTTAAAAATTGTGGCCTCCACAACCACCTGATGAAGGAGCGTCGCTCCGAAAGCTAGTGTGCTTCCAATTAAACCTGTTGGACTTTAACTGAGTAAATGTACTGTGTCTGTGCTCAGTCGGCTGACTGCAACTGGGGCTCATCTTGACAACCATGAAACTTGAAAGGAAGGAGTTAAGAAATGAGTTAATGTTCCTATTTCTCATAAGTATCTAGCACGTGCTGGTGATGCAGGAGCTGTGTCATTTGACTAATCTTCTAGAGGTTAATACTATGGAAACATAGGTTCAAATCTCACCATGGCAGCTGGTAGAATACAAATTTATGGTACTTCTGTGCAAGGCCCACCTATTCCAGAAGTGTGTCATGACAATCTGAACAGGCCAATTAAAAATACCTGTCATGTTTGCTCTTGAAATTTCAAGTAAGGACAGGATCAGTCACAGCTGCAAAGTGTCTGTAGTCAAGCAGCTACCTGACATTTTTCATTCCAGCACACGGTTAAAGAATATCCACATGATGAAGATTGAACAGTGCAGTTGGTGCCAATGGGAAACAAGCCAAGTAGAGGTCATTGGCTTCAGGTAAGGAAAGCTCGACATGGAGCAACAATAAGATAAATTCATGCAATTTATCTCAACTAAATTAACAGCTGCTCATGAGACTACATGTTTGGGGTTTTCACAGAGTTTTTATTCATTATGTAAGTGAATAACCTTGCATTTATTTACCCCAGCACAAATAGTGTATTATGTAACAAGATCAATAATCAATTGTATAACCAACATGAAATCCTTTGGACAAAATGAGTAAAAATGAGCATTTCCATAATGCCCCACAGTTCAAAACATTGAGGGTGAAGGTAGCCAACTGAGCAGATGAGAAAATGCGAATTATTGAGCGGTTGGAAGAACACTTAAGAAGTATAGTCTTTGGGATGGTAGAGAATGTGAAGTAAGTCATTAGGATTTGCAAAGGCAAATTCTTCCTTTCCCTTTGCAAATCCTAATGACTTACTCTAACCATTTCTGTTTCATCATCCTGTTCTGTCCCTTCTTCAACTCATCTGCTGCTGAAACCATCAATTATACTTTTATTACCTCTGCAGTTAACTATTTCAATGTATTCCTGGCCAACCACCATCATCATGCCCTCCATAAATTTAAGGTCATCCAGACCTCTGTTGCTTGCGTCCTAACTCACAATGAAGTGCTGTCCCTTCAATGCTCACTAACTTATGCTGGCTCCTAGTCAAGCATAGAGTTATACAGATGTATAGCACGGAAACAGACTTTTCGATCCAATTTGACCAGATATCCTGAATTAATCTATTCTCATTTGACAACATTTGGCCCATATCCCTCCGAACCCTTCCTATTCATATACCCATCCAGGTGCCTGTTAATGTTGTAATTGTACCAGCCACCACCACATCCTCTGACAGTCCATTCCATCCTCTGTGTAAAAACGTTGCCCCTTAGGTCCCTTTTATCTCAGTGCCTTGATTTTAGAATTTTCATCTTCCTTTCCAAATCCTTCATGACCTTGTCACTCCCTACCTTTGCAATTGCCTCCAGCTTCTCATTTCCTGTGGGTAGTCTGCTTTCCTCTAATTCTGGACTGTTGAGCAACCTGGTTTTAATTGGTGGGCCACCTTCAACTACTGAGACCCTAAGCACTCGGGTTCCTTCCCTTACACCTCTTAACTTCGCTTTGCCTCAAACCAGTTTTAAGACATTCCTTAAAATCTGCCTTTACCCAGCTTCTGGTGACATAGAAACATAAAACATAAGAGCAGGAGTAGACCATTCAGCCCTTTGAGCTTGCTCTGCCTTTCATGATGATCGTGGTTGATCATCCGACTCAATTGCCTGTTCCTGCTTTTCCCCTGTATGCTTTGACCCCTTTAACCCCCAAGTACTCATTCAACTGTTTCTTGACATCATGCAACATCTTGGCCTCAACCACTTTCTGTGGTAGAGGTAATTCTATCATGCGGTAGTTGCGTTCCAACGAAACCCCGCTTAATAGAAAATCAGTTACTATAAATAATGAGGCCTATGGGAAAAGTGGGTTTAAGGGCAGACCAGTAAAAATTATTGCTGCAAATGTGTTGCTGGTCAAAGCACAGCAGGCCAGGCAGCATCTCAGGAATAGAGAATTCGACGTTTCGAGCATAAGCCCTTCATCAGGAATAAGAGAGAGAGAGCCAAGCAGGCTAAGATAAAAGGTAGGGAGGAGGGACTAGGGGGAGGGGCGATGGAGGTGGGATAGGTGGAAGGAGGTCAAGGTGAGGGTGATAGGCCGGAGTGGGGTGGGGGCGGAGAGGTCAGGAAGAGGATTGCAGGTTAGGAGGACAATCACTCAACCATCAGCCAAAAGTCTAACACAAACTATAGCACAGCCTGAATGAAGGTTGAAATCATATTTATTAACGAAACAAAAACAAATTTAACAAAGTACATTTAACTAATGTAAGAAAGCTGCCCTGAATACAATACCTCTCACAGAAAGCTGCTCTATCAGCAGCTGACATCAGCGCATGTACAGTACAGCACGAAGCCCGGTGCTGACATCACTCATGCGCAGAAAGAAGCACACAAACTGATCCCCACTGAAATCGTGCTATTGTGAACAGGGTAAGTGATGTCAAACATACCATTCCCTAATTCTTCAGCGACTTATAGCCAAATTGTGCTATCCAAGAACACGCACTATCCAAGAACTACCTGTGCTGAATTCTACAGGCTCACCACTGTCTGGATGAAGAAATTTCTTCACATCTCAGTCGTAAATGGCATACTCAGTTTCCTTAGACTTGATCCCTGATTCTGGAGTCCCAAATCTTGGGAATATTCCTTCCTGCATGTACCCTGTCTACTCCTATTAGAATAGGTTTATTTTTATAGGTCTGTTCTAGCTGAGGACCTGGAAATGATCATTATCACAAAAGAGGTATGTTGGCCAAGCTAATGGAGCTAAGTAAGGGTAGACAAGTCTCCTAGCCCTGATGGAATGCATCCCAGGATACTAAAAGAGATGGCAGTAGAAATAGCAAATGCATTGATGGTAATTTTCCAAAATTCGCTGGACTCTGGGGCAGTTCCTGCAAACATTGGCAAACAGCAAATGTGACGCCACTGTTAAAATGGAAGGTAGACAAAAGATGGGGAAGTATTGACTAGAAATGGAAGAAATAGCAAGACATCTACATAGAAATTGTCCCATTGGGCAGACGCAGCATGGAAGACAGGTCATCCTTAACTAATCTACTGGAATTCTATGAAGTCATTACGACCACAGTGGACATTGGGGATCCAATAGATGTGGTGTATCCGGATTTTTAAAAGGCATTTGACAATGTGCCACACGAAGGCTGCTGCATAAGATAAAGGTGTATGGCATTATGGGTAATATATTAGCACTGATAGAGGATTGATTAACTAACAGGGAGCAAAGAATGGGGATAGATGAGTGCCTTTCTGGTTGGCAATCAGTAACTAATGGTGTGCCTCAGAGATCAGTGTTGGGACCGCAGTTGTTTCCAATATACGTAAATGATTTGGAATTAGTGACCTTGTGTAGTGTGTCAAAGTTTTGGATGACACTAAGATGAAAGGTGTACAGAGGACTGTGAAACTTTGCAAAGGGACATAGATAGTTAAGTGAGTGGGCAAAGGTCTGGCAGACAGAGTACAACTTTGATAAACATGATGTCATCCATTTTGTTAGGAATAACAGTAAAAACGACTATTATTTGGTAAAAAATTTGCAGCATGCTGTTGTGCAGAGGGACCTGGGTGACCTTGTGCATGAAATACAGAAGGTTAGTCTGCAGATACAGCAGGTAATTAAGAAGGTAAATGGAATTTTGTGCTTTGTTATTAAAGGTATTGAGTTTGAATGCAGGTAGGTTATATTGCAGCTGTGTGGAGTGCTGGTGAGGCCACACCTGGAGTACTGCGTGCAGTTTTGGTCTCCTTACTTGAGAAAGGATGTACTAGCACTAGAAGGGGTGCAGAGGAGGTTCACTAGGTTGGAACTGAGGAGGTTGGCTTATGAGGAAAGACTAAGTAGACTGGAGTTATATTCATTAGAATTTGGAAGAATGAGGGGGAATCTAACAGAAATATATACAATTATGAAGGAAATGAATAAGATAGAAGCAGGGAGTTTGTTTCCACTGGCTGGTGAAACTAGAACAAGAGGGCATAGCCTCAAAATCAGGGGGAGCAGATATAGGACTGAATTGAGGAAAAGATCGACCATGATCTTATTGAATGGTGGAGTAGACTCGGAGGGCCAGATGGTGGATTCCTGATCCTAGTTCTCGTGTTTTATGTTCTATATGAGATCCCTCTCATTCTTCTCAACTCCAACAAATATACTCCTCACCAATTCAATCTTTAATATCTCTCAATATGGGTGGGTGACAGTTGCCTTAGGGAAATGACTTGAAACATTTCATTACATGAGAAGTGCTATATAAATGCAAGCTCCTGTTGTTCTATCCTGTATTTATGACCTCAGGACAACCTAAAGTACTTTACAGACAAGTAGTACTTTCTGAAATAAGTCAATGTTGTAATGTGGCAACGAATTTGTGCACAGCAAGATCCCACACACACTAACCTGATAATGACTTGGTTTATGTTTCCCTTCGGCATCTTTGCCTTCCCTTCCAAACCTACCATCAGTTACCTTCCAATGCAAGAATGGATTGCCCTGAATTGCCTTATCTGACAGAAAGTCATCTAGCTCCATATTTTTAAAAATACCGAATCATGTTTCTCTGTTCTCCCACCCCTACTTTTCTTTCACTCCCTCTGCTTGGAAACAGTTTTCTGATCACACTCATCCTTAAAAACTAGACCGATATGCTTCACTTTCCTTTTGTATTTAAACTGAAGAATGAATTCGGGGCTGAGGTATCGACATCTTAAGTGTGGTAACCAACAGTAGTCAAGTGAACAAAGAATAAGGAGAAAGTGAGGACTGCAGATGCCGGAATCAGTCGTGAGTGTGGTGCTGGAAAAGCACAGCAGGTCAGGCAGCATCCAAGGAGCAGCGAATCAACGTTTCGGGCATAAGACTTCATCAGGAATGAGAATAACACAGGGTTGAATTTTACATTATTTTGGCAAAGTGTCTTTTTTCTCGAGTTTCACAGAGGTTTTTACTCCACACGATTGAGGGCTTTTTCTCATGGTTTCATCCAACGTGATATGATCTACCACATCCCAGTGGTGCTCCTTCCATCTAATGCCTCAATTCTACTACTTACGAAAGCCACAGGTATGCACCACTGCCAGGTCATGCCAAAATAGACTGGCATTCCTGGCCCCTATGTCAACAATAAAGGCCATTGTATACCCAGTCAAACTCTATCAGTTTGCAGACACCCTTCACATTTAATAACATTTGCTGCACACATGGTAGACAAGGGAAATTGATGCTGAATTTTGCAGGGACCTGGGATGATGCAGAGGGGGGACATCTTCTTCCAGGGCTGCCAAAGGACGCCATGACAGCGGACCCAGCCAGCCTGCTGTAAGGTCAGTGCAGTCTCACCCATCTGATGGAATGGCCCACAGTGTAAGATGAAGGTCAGTAACCTTCTCCAGTGTGTCAATGTAAATGCCACCATTTCCTCTCTGCTTCCTCACACTCACTCTATCTCAGCCACTACTCTTCCACCGAGGCTTGTGCTCCAACGCTGTCACTGCAACATCTTCTCCTGTTCACTCTCACCAACCCCCACCCTGCATCCACTCTTCATTACCAACTCACTCACTTGGTCATTGCACCACCAGCAGCTCTCAGAGCTATGGCACCTACTTTCATCTCACTCAATCCCTCCCTTTCTCTCAGTCGAGCCCACATTAGGGCAGAAAGAGCCAAGTGTTGGGATGCTTGGCATTCAATTCTTCGCACCCTATGAGGAGTGGACCCTGAACCTGACCACCCCAAGCCGCCTTGTGACTGTGCCTGAACTTCTGGATCTGTATCAGAGGTTTCCCTTGACTTACTGTGCCAGGAATGATAGGTATTCCCCTGGGCTTCACTGAGGAGCACACCCTTTAGACTCTGGGACATAGCTGCAAGGCAGCGAGCTGAAGCCGCCAAGTATTGGGTCTGATTGTCATGTTGGAAATTCTCAGCATCTAGCTTCCATCCTTTCCACATCACCATAGGACGCTGAATATTAATGAGACAAGACTTCCAGATAACGTGAGGAGTGATGAGGAATTATCTACATTAAAAGGCACCTTGCTGTGCTCTAGCAAGAATCTTATCTCAACCTCCAGAACGCTGTTGTAAAATGCAACTCATTGCTCCCGAAGCCTCCACTTCTCACGTGACTCCCTCAGATTTCTCATCACAGCCCACATCTTTCCGGCCCCAAGAACCATAGACAAAAGCTGGGGTAGGAGAGGGTGAGACACTCTAGAGATTTGAAAATGATGATAAGGATGTTAAATTACAGGAAAGCCAGTGGAGACAGAGGCTTGAGTGATGATGGAACTGCAGAACTTGCTAGGGAGGGGGCTTTGTGTTTAGAATTAATAGCCTGTTGAGGATAAAGCATGGCAAATGCATTGGATAGGTCAAGATATAATATAAAAGACTAGGTTTTGGGAAGTGAAAGGGGAAATTTAGGGACAGATTAATGAAACTCCTTCAACCAGCAACTGTCTCACAAAGCTTCCCTACTCCATCCCATGGTTTTCAGGTTCGGTTCCGGTTCCCACAGTGATAAAACAACAATATATTACAGACTCAGTCAACAGTTTCCAATCATCACAAGCACATTCCTGACAAGTCAGGGCTTGCATTCAAAGGTAAATTGGATTCAGAACAAGCGGACAATGAAATGTATAAATTTGGTGTATCCATCAGTCGGAACTGAATGCAGAGTTCTGGGAGGATTGTAAAGCTGCAGGAGGTCACTGAGGTAGGGAG
Source organism: Hemiscyllium ocellatum (assembly GCF_020745735.1). Taxonomy (NCBI): domain Eukaryota; kingdom Metazoa; phylum Chordata; class Chondrichthyes; order Orectolobiformes; family Hemiscylliidae; genus Hemiscyllium; species Hemiscyllium ocellatum. The sequence continues at coordinate 23,500,436 of NC_083403.1, read as the reverse complement.
AAGAGAAAATGTGCAGCTATTTAAACACACGAATAAGAATCTAATTTAAGGTGTTGAATGACTGAGAGCCTATGAAGGTCATTGAACTCACAGACAGTTGAAGAACAGGATAGGATAGAATCTCTACAGTGCACAAAGAGGCCATTTGGCCCATTGAATTAACACCAGCCTTCCAAAGAGCATCTCACCCAGCGGCATTCCTCTACCCTACCCCTGTAACTTTACATTTCCCAAGGCCAATCCACCTATCCTGCACATCTTTGGACTGTGGGAGGAAACCCATGCAGAGACAGGGAGAATGTGGAAACTCCACACAGACAGTCACGTGAGGGTGGCATTGAAACTGGGGTCCCTGGTGCTGTGAAGTAGCAGTGCTAACCACTGAACCATTGTGCCGAATGTTGGGCTGATTAAGAGAAACATAGTTATGGAAGAATAGATTTGTAGGGACCATTAAGAAAGGTCAGGCAAACAGAAAATTTGTCAAACATGGCACTGAATATAGGAGTCAAGAGTGTGGTGCTGGAAAAGCACAGCAAGTCAGGCAGCATCCAAGGAGCAGGAGAATCAGGATTTTCCTGCTCCTTGGATGCTGCCTGACCTGCTGTGCTTTTCCAGCACAACACTCTCAACTCTAATCTCCAGCATCTGCAGTCTCACTTTCACTGATTATAGGAATTGGGTCATCATGCTGAGGTTGTAGAGGCACTTCTGGAGTACTGTGTTTCGTTCTGGTCACTCTGTTGTTAATTTGGAGGGATATTATTAATTTGGAGAGGGTTCAGAAAATATTTACCAGGATGTTGCTGGGAATGGAGGGTTTGAACTATAAGGAGAGGCTGGATAGTTTGTGACTTTTTTTCACTGGAGTGTAGGTGGTTGAGAAGCCTTACAGAGGTTTTTTAAAATTGTGAGGGGTATAGATAAGATGGGTGGCAGGTGTCTTTTCCCAAGAGTGGGGAATTTCAAGATTAGTGGGGCATATTAAGGTTAGAGGGGAAAGGGTCCCTCCTCCCTACCTTTTATCTTAGCCTGCTTGGCACACTCTTCTCATTCCTGATGAAGGGCTTATGCCCGAAACGTCGAATTTCCTATTCCTTGGATGCTGCCTGACCTGCTGTGCTTTAACCAGCAACACATTTTCAACTGTGATCTCCAGCATCAGCAGACCTCATTTTTTACCCGAAGATTTTAACCAACTGCGAATTCTCTTGCAAGGATGCCTTCCTTGAAGAAGCTCTCTTCCTCCCTCTACAAGGATTTCAGTGAGTCTCTCTCTCACTGCACCCTCCAGGTCATCTCCTCTGCACAGAAGCTCTTCAGCCACGTTCTCAAACAGATTCGCTACCACAGCCACATCTCCTTCCTCAGCTCCGGCCTACGGAACCGACTGATCCCACACGGACTCCGAACTACATTCCAACCAACAAAATTTGGACCCAACCAGGACAACCTGTACCTACAACAAATCCGAAGCCTCCAGCAACAGACCTCCCTCCAGATCCTCCGCTCCACCCTTGCAGCCATGCGGCGCCACTTACAGTCCCTGCAATCAGCCCTACCCCAGCTCAGGACAACACTCTCACAGACTTGCAAAGGACCTCTGCTGTTCTTCATCTACAGAAGAATCCACACACTAAACAAACAGTTCTTCCTAGCCATATCAGAAACTAAAGACAGTAAGTACCGAAAACTTTCATGTACTTACCCCCACACTCGTGGTTCCTCAACTTTTCCAGAATCTTCTATCGGCCTGTCGGATGCCATTACACATGTGGCCGCTACAGCGCCCGCGGCACCAACGGCCGCTGCCGACCGTGACGTCACTTCCGCCCCCACCGACCTCGGAGCCTCCGCGATCGCCGCCCAAACAACCGCCCCGGCGATCACTGCACAGATAACCGCTTCCACGATCGCCAGGAGGATCGCCGACGGACTCGCGACCCCCGCGGCTACCGGGAATGACAACGGTTCTGTCGTCGCCACAACCATTTCCACCCCTTCGGTTGCCGTCGCCGCAGCCACTTCCGCCCCCACTGACATCACTAACCTGCAGGACCACAACGCCTCAGGTTTCTCCGCCCCCACGCCGTCTTTCGTCACTACACGTAACCCCGCCCTCACGCAAACCTTCGTCACCACGCATAACCCCGCCACCACACGTAACCCCGCCCCCACGCTTATTTCCGTCACGACGCATGACCCCACCCCCACGTTTGACCCTGCCCCCACACCGAGCAACGTCACCACGTCTAACCCCGCCCCTACATCGATCTCTGTCCCTGCCCCGAACCCCGCCCCCACCCCCAGCTCCAGTCCCACACCAGGTCCTAGCTCCCAGCCATGCCGGATCTTCACCATCCCTCCAGACCTCCCCCTCTCTGAGGATGAAAGATCAGTCCTCAGCAGAGGCCTCACCTTCATTCCCCTACGACCTCAAATCAATGAGTTCAACACGCGGCGAGATATTGAACAATTCTTCCGCCGCCTTCACCTCCGTGCCTACTTTCACAACCAAGACTCCCACCCACCCTCTGACGACCCCTACTCCCGCCTCCAACGCACCCCATCCACCTGGACACCCCGTGCTGGCCTCTTACCCGCCCTCGATCTATTTATAGCCAACTGCCGCCGCGACATTAACCGACTCAACCTGTCCACCCCTCTCACCCACTCCAACCTCTCACCCTCAGAACATGCAGCCCTCCACTCCCTCCGCTCCAATCCCAACCTCACCATCAAACCGGCAGACAAGGGAGGCGCGGTAGTAGTTTGGCACGCCGACCTTTATACCGCTGAGGCCAAACGCCAGCTCGCGGACACCTCCTCTTATCGCCCCCTCGACCACGACCCCACCTCCCACCACCAAACCATCATCTCCCAGACCATCCATAACCTCATCACCTCAGGGGATCTCCCATCCACCGACTCCAACCTCATAGTCCCACAACCCCGCACCGCCCGTTTCTACCTCCTGCCCAAAATCCACAAACCTGCCTGCCCCGGCCGACCCATTGTCTCAGCCTGCTCCTGCCCCACCGAACTCATCTCCGCATACCTTGACACGGTTCTGTCCCCTTTAGTCCAAGAACTCCCCACCTACGTTCGGGACACCACCCACGCCCTCCACCTCCTCCAGGATTTTCGCTTCCCCGGTCCCCAACGCCTTATTTTCACGATGGACATCCAGTCCCTGTACACCTCCATCCCCCATCACGAAGAACTCAAAGCCCTCCGCTTCTTCCTTTCCCGCCGCACCAACCAGTACCCTTCCACTGACACCCTCCTTCGACTGACTGAACTGGTCCTCACCCTGAATAACTTCTCTTTTCAATCCTCCCACTTCCTCCAAACTAAAGGAGTTGCCATGGGCACCCGCATGGGCCCCAGCTATGCCTGTCTCTTCGTAGGATATGTGGAACAGTCCATCTTCCGCAACTACACTGGCACCACCCCCCACCTTTTCCTCCGCTACATCGATGACTGTATCGGCGCTGCCTCGTGCTCCCACGAGGAGGTTGAACAGTTCATCAACTTTACTAACACCTTCCATCCCGACCTCAAATTCACCTGGACTGTCTCAGACTCCTCCCTCCCCTTCCTAGACCTTTCCATTTCTATCTCAGGCGACCGACTCAACACAGACATCTACTATAAACCGACTGACTCCCACAGCTATCTGGACTACACCTCCTCCCACTCTGCCCCCTGTAAAAACTCCATCCCATATTCCCAATTCCTTCGTCTCCGCTGCATCTGCTCCCAGGAGGACCAGTTCCAACACCGCACAGCCCAGATGGCCTCCTTCTTCAAGGACCGCAGATTCCCCCCAAAGGTGATCGACGATGCCCTCCACCGCATCTCCTCCACTTCCCGCTCCTCCGCCCTTGAGCCCCGCTCCTCCAACCACCACCAAGACAGAACCCCACTGGTTCTCACCTACCACCCCACCAAGCTCCGTATACAACATATCATCCGCCATCATTTCCGCCACCTCCAAATGGACCCCACCACCAGGGATATATTTCCCTCCCCTCCCCTATCAGCGTTCCGCAAAGACCACTCCCTTCGTGACTCCCTCGTCAGGTCCACACCCCCCACCAACCCAACCTCCACTCCCGGCACCTTCCCCTGCAACTGCAGGAAATGTAAAACTTGCGCCCACACCTCCTCCCTCACTTCCCTCCAAGGCCCCAAGGGATCCTTCCATATCCGCCACAAATTCACCTGTACCTCCACACACATCATCTATTGCATCCGCTGCACCCGATGTGGCCTCCTCTACATTGGGGAGACGGGTCGCTTACTTGCGGAACGGTTCAGAGAACACCTCAGGGACGCCCGGACCAACCAACCCAACCACCCCGTGGCTCAACACTTTAACTCTCCCTCCCACTCCACCGAGGACATGCAGGTGCTTGGACTCCTCCACCGGCAGAACATAACAACACGACGGTTGGAGGAGGAGCGCCTCATCTTCCGCCTGGGAACCCTCCAACCACAAGGGATGAACTCCGATTTCTCCAGTTTCCTCATTTCCCCTCCCCCCACCTTGTCTCAGTCGGTTCCCTCAACTCAGCACCGCCCTCCTAACCTGCAATCCTCTTCCTGACCTCTCCGCCCCCACCCCACTCCGGCCTATTACCCTCACCTTGACCTCCTTCCACCTATCACATCTCCATCGCCCCTCCCCCAAGTCCCTCCTCCCTACCTTTTATCTTAGCCTGCTTGGCACACTCTCCTCATTCCTGATGAAGGGCTTATGCCCAAAACGTCGAATTTCCTGTTCCTTGGATGCTGCCTGACCTGCTGTGCTTTGACCAGCAACACATTTTCAACTGTGATCTCCAGCATCTGCAGACCTCATTTTTTACCCAAAGACTTGAAGAAGACAACTTAATTACACAGAAAATGGTTCATGAGTGGAATGAACTGCCAGAGGCAGTGGTGGATGCAGATACCGTTACAACATTTAAAAGATGTTTAGATAAGTCCATAAATAGGAAAGATTTGGAAGGATATGGGCCAATAGCAGGTAGGTGGGACTAGTTTTGTTTGTGGTTATGTCAACATGGACTGGTTGGACTTTAGGGTCTGTTTCCATGCTGTATGCCTCTATGACTGTATGAGCTGCCAAACAGCCTTGGTATTTAGAATATAGAGTGGGTAGTAAAGGTCAAAGATGATGGCATGCTTAAGGAAAATAAATAATGGTTTACTTAGGATTATTACACATAATCACGTTGGCAACTCAGGAGTAGGCTCAAGAGAAGTGGAAGAGTTGAGTCATCAGTCTACACAAGTTCACATGCTGCTGTCAAGGGCAAGTATATTAATGAAGAACAGGCAGAGGAGAAAAGTAGCTCCAGGCTAGCAAGAGATGCCATTTCTGGAGATTTTCTTGGGATGATATGACTATGTATTCAAAGGAGGGCAGTCCCATTGAGTTGGGCATTAGACGATAATGTGATTGAGTATTTTAAGAGTTGAGGAGAAGCTATGGAGAAGCATGATCTCAGTGGCAATGGATGTCATCTATGATTTTGATGAGATTTGTTTACCGAAGGTTGTGGCCAAGGTAGTAGCCTCATTCAAATGTAAAGCACAAAGTAAGAAAGATTCATACAGAATAATACTGTTTCACTAAATCAGTTAATTCTATGTCATGTGAAATCTCAACTATCTCCAGAATTAATTCAATATTACTCTCAACAACCCTTTCCATTACCTTAATCCAAAACCTTTTGAAATACTTGCTGACTCTTTGTAATTTTTGAGAGTGTGTTGCTGGAAAAGCACAGCAGGTCAGGCAGCAACCAAGGAGCAGGAGAATTGACATTTCAGGCAAAAGACCAATGAAGGGATTTTTGCCTGAAACATTGATTCTCCTCTCCTCAGATGCTGCCTGACCTGCTGTGCTTTTCCAGCACCGCACTCTCGACTCTGATCTCCAGCATCTGCAGTCCTCACTTTCTCCTCATTGTAGTTGACCTATCATTTTTCCATGTGACTACTAATTTTCTTCCAAATAATTGTTTCCAAAGATTTCACCACTACTGCAGTCAAACTAACTGGTCAGTAATTGCTGGGATTAGTCTTACTAATTTTCATGAACAAGGCTGTAATTTTGGCAATTCTTCAGGCTTTGGCACCACTTGGAGTCCATGGAAGACTGAAAAATTATGGTCAATGTCTCCACAATTTCCATCCCTCAGTTCCTTCAAAATCCTTGAATGCATCTCATCTGTCTCAGTGCCTTGTTAAATACCAACAGGCTATCCAAGACTTCTTCCTTATTACTCTTGATCCTTTCTGGGGGTTAGAGTTTTTCCTCAGTCGCCATGGCCTGGACAGTATTCTGTTCTTTTATAAAGACAGATCCAAAATATTCATCTAATACCTCAGTCACACCTCTTGCCTCTGTCTGTAAAACTCGTAATTAGTCTCTGATTGACCCTTACTCCTCCTTTAACCACTCTCTTCCTGCTTATAATGTTTGTATACCGATAGAAGTCTTTGGGATTTCCCTTTGTTAACTGAGAATCTTTTCTCATAGTTCCTCTTTGCTTTTTCACCATATTCAGTATTCCTATTGATTCTCCATTGTATTTTCAGTTAACAGCACAGCTTTTCATTCTAGTTCTGATTTCTACCTCCTTGGAAACTCTGGGTTTGTTTGTCCTACTTTTTGCAATAGAGGGAGCGTATCTCAATGATACTGAATGATCAGCTCCTTGAAGGAGGTCCATTGTTCAGTTACTGATCTTCCCACTAACCACTTATTCTAATCAATCCTGCTGAGCTGTGTTCTGGCCGTATTAAAGTCAACTCTCCTGCAATTGATTTTTCTTGCTCTGCATTGTTGCAAGTCACTCTTCAAGAGCATCCTGAAGCACATGATACAATGTCCACTATCTCCTAAATATTCCCCCAGTGACAATTGGTCCACTTATTTTCAAGGATGAGATCAACGATGCAGTTTTCCCTGTGGGAATGGACACAGACAGCTGGAAGAAACTCATCCTAACACAAACTAGGAATACTTGCCTCTTGCTGTGCCTTACACTACCATTCTATATTTGGGTAATTGAAGTTCCCTGTACTCTGTAATGTTGGCAATTCGTTATAATTTCCCAGCAAATTTGTCCCTCTACATTCTTCCCATTAGGTGGTGGTCTGTAGTCCAAACTGAATAATGTAATTATACCCTTTTTATTCTATTCCTCTGGACAAATTGATTCCATCCTTGAACTCTCTGATTCATCCTCCTTTTCCAATGCTTTCCTAAACCAAAACTGTTACCCCTCCTCCTTTCCTTTTATTTTTTATCTTTCCTGAACAGGTTGTACCCAAGAATATTTAATCCTCAGTCTTCCCCTTCCTTGGGCCAGGCCTTCACTGCCACCACTACATCATATTTCCACACTACCAGCCGGATCTGTATCTTCTCAACCTTACGTCCCATTATTACACCTGGTTAAGGTTCTTCATTTCCAATGGGACCAAGGAACACAATAAACAGCAGATAACCAAATAAATGGTTGAACACACCCATTTGGATGGAAATGCAATACTGTGTACTAATGTCCTTCTCTGTTTACCATAGTTATGTAACTCACCACAGCCAGCCATTGGACAAGCGGTTTAATAAAGATAGGTTGTTGTTCTGTGAGCTCAAAACAGAATGCTTCACTGCAAATATATTATAAGAAGTAAACCCACTCTGTAGGTTAAAGGTTATCACTTCCACGCTATGTTTCCTGGACATCTTTTGATCTTTTTTCCAATTGATGCACAAGGAATGATCCCCTTACGGTTGCAAGACAGATTTAACAGGACCAAAACACTGTACTTTTGTCAAATCTGCCCTAAAATATGGTCTGTCCCCTCCCACTCAAAGTTTGCACTGGTTTTAGAAAGTTTGCAGAATTAGGAAGATAATAGGGCTAGTTTTGAGTTTTGTCACTTGTCACCCAACTATTGTGAAGTTACAATTAACCAATGATTTTAATCTGTCTGCTGCCTGACCTTTTGTAGAGATTATGGATTCCTCCACCATGTTGCAGCCCAATTGGAAGCTGAAAAATTACTCTCCAAAATATAATCTCTTCATTTTTCAAATGATACACTTTTTTCACTATGATATTAACTACCCAAGTCACAGGTCAGGATAGACACTGTCCTGGAGAGCTAAGGTAATGTGCAATGAGTATGCCTACACAGAAAACCATCTGAATCAATGAAACTGGTTCAGCAGTAAAATTTCAAAACCAAATCACTGATGACACCTTCTTTCTATAAGATCATCGTGATACTTTCAGTTGTAATCTGAAAATGACTGGTATAAGCTCGATGATATTGTTAGGATACAAATTTAAAGCATTCAAAGACCTGTTGTATTATGTAATCCATCTTTACAAACTTACATTAGAAATATGTCAGAGAGAGGAGACAAATCTCTTTATTTTTGTAGAGCCGTTTTCTCGGTCTGTGGAGACCATCTGGTTTTCCTTGTTATTGGGAAAATGTGTGCTTTAAGGAGTTTGAAATAAGTATTCAATGTTTTGGTGCCCACTTATCTCTCCCATTGGCTAGGATTGGTGTGTTAGCCTGTTTTTAGCTGGCGGCTGATCCTGGATTATTTATGACAACTGGTAAGTTTGCTCTTAACTAAGAAGAATCATTTAGTCCTTGAACTACAATCACTGAGTTTTGCAGTTCAGAACCTAATAGTTTATGTGCTGATGTTCTGGTCCCATTGTTGAATCCTTCCTTGTATGTGCTCAGAAGTTTTTTCTTTTTAAAATATTTATCCACCTCACTTTTTAAAGTTATGTTTTTTTTGCTTCTACCACTGTTCCATGAGACCGTAGAAGCAGAAGTAGGCCAATCAGCCCATCCAGTTTGCTCCACCATTCAATGAAATCATGGCTGATCTGATGATACTCAGCTATACTTTACTACCTTTTTTCCATATTCCCCAATTCCCTTACTCAGTAAACTCCATCTATCACAGCACTGAATGTACTTGGTCAAAAATCACATGACACCAAGTTATAGTCCAACAAGTTTATTTGAAATCACAAGATTTCAGAGCGCAATCCCTTTGCCAGATAAAGTCAAGAAAGAACCCAACAATCAGAGAGATCAAAAGGTGATATGAATGGTTTGAGTGGAGAGTCGAATGGCCAAATAAAAGATCTCTGCAGGTGACCAAGTCTGTCAGATGGTGTGAGTAAAGTGTCAACAGCTGAATGACAACTCAAGGAATGATCCAATCAATTGAGGCAGAGAGATAATTGCAAAAAATTAAAATAAGTTGGTGCTGGAGACGAACCAATTGACATGCTAGTATGAGAGTCACATACCAAAGTGACTAGTAATCCAAAACTATACAAATTAATTAAGGTAGAGAGATCATAATAAGTTATCAATGTGATTGTCAAAACAGAGCAGTAAGGAAGATTTTACAGGACACATAAGGTCACATGTACTCAATTAAGGCCGTCTTCATGGGTACAGAGTCTGGGGCTGGGTTCTCTCTACATTTCACCTGATGAAGGGGCAATGCTACGAAAGCTTGTGATTTCAAGTAAACCTGTTAGACTATAACTGGTGTCATGTGACTTCTGACCTTGTCCACTCGAGCCCAATGCCAGCACTTCTGCATCTTGAATGTACTTAGCCAACAGCTTTGACAGCCCTCTGAAGTTAAGAATTCCACACATTCATTACCATCTCAGGTAAGCAATGCCTCTTCATCTCTGTTTTAAATATGTGACCCTTTATTCTGAGATTTTGCCCTCTGATCCTTGGCTGTCCCTCAAGAGGAAACACAGAAAAATCATGAAAACCCAGTGAATAAAACCAGATGACCTCATTTCTCTTTACTGTTTTGGTGATTATCTTAAATTGATCTTATTAGTGATTTATCAACACTAGAAGTAGAATTTCCTGATCTAAGTTCATAAAATTTCTGAATATCTTCATCAGATTTCCTCTTAACAGTTTTAGTTTCAAAAACCTAGTCATTTCTCATAACAAAATCTTCTTAACTGTGGTTCGTTTCATTGAATCTATTTTATCCCCTCTCCTAAAATGAGAAAGAATATTTTAAACCTTGCCTGTGTGTAAGACTGAATAGTATCTATTTGCTTTTGTATTCAATATCCTTATTGATAAGACCTGTGTGTATTCTTTTTTAACTACTTCATCAGTTCAGTTGTTATCTTGAAAGACTTATTTATCTTGATCTCTGCCTTTGCTTGGCTGGTCCTTTTTACATTGAAACATTTACTACATGTGTAGCTCGTATTAAATTTCACCTGACATCCATTTTCCAAACTACTAGCCTGTGCGAATTTTGCTCTGTGGGTTTGGGACACACACAGAGACATTAATCTCTGTTCAGTATCAAAGTAACAACTGAATTGTTTATGCAAATCTTGGACACAGGGAGTTGTACAATATCACAGAGAAGTTAAAGCACTTCAGTTAGGTTAATGGTTAAACCTATTTGAATTCTTAAGAAAGGAGTCGGTCCACTCAGATGCCTTTTAAATATAAAAAAATGTTTCAAGAGACTATGATAAATCTTCTCATTTTTGTTTCATCCCAGTTGTACATTTTGGTGGCTGCAGTTTTAGTTATCAGTAGGCACTGGCCATTGAGGAGCTGCAAATTACTTGGACAAATCACTAAGCCGAGGCATTGTTAGAATGGACAGGATTTACAGAAATACCCTAGATTAATATTTAGCTCATGGTAATCCAGATCCGTCACTCTTATTGGTTTTATTAACTCACCCAAACAAGAACTTTTGATAATGTCATCAGCACTCCCTGTTTAAAAAGAAAATCTATAAGATGAAATCAACAGAGTAAAAGTTAAAAACAAAGTTAGTGGTTTTCCTATCTTTAAGTACATTAATGTTAATGTTGTACAGCATATATTCTAGGCTTTAATATCCTAACATTGATTTAATTCCATGTGTACATTGCAACCCAGACTTCAGTTTTAAAACATGATAAAGAAAACTATTCTTTGGTTATGAAGTGTTACACTTAAACTGTATGAAAACAAATCTTCAAAAAGCAATATTCAGTCTGAAATGAAACATTTAGTGGAGTGCAACAATATTTTCTCCTCAAAGCAGGATGATTTTTAAAATCATTTTTAAAAGAAAGTTCTGCAATATCAAACAGCAGTAGGTTTTCATGTCTTCATGGGTAAACTATGACAAATCCAAAGGTAACATGACCTAGTAACGTGCTGTCTAACAATCCCAAAAAGAAAGAAGAGAAAGACTTCATTGCATTTATATAAACACCTTTCATTACCTTAGCCAAAGAAGTAAGTACATTGAAAGGTGTTATACCCGCAACATGCAGTTAACTTATTTGAAAATATTTTGTTTTATTCTTCATGTAATGTGAGCATCATTGGAAAGGTCAATCCTTAATTGCACTTGAACTGAGTTTCAGAGGCCATTTCAAAGGACAACCACGCTGCATGTGGAGTCACATGGAGGTCAGACCAGTTAGGATTATCAAGGACTACAGAATTGTTAGTATATTCAATGAATGTCTCCTTGAATTGGCCAGAGGAAATAATCCAAATAGATTTTGAGATATCGTCAAAACAGAAGTACTAAACTTACTTCAAGTACTTGATGGTATCTATCTCAGGATGCAAAGAGAGCTTAGAGATGAGATGTTTGTGATGATGCTGTTCCTTTAACAAGGTTAGGTTGTCCTTGTTTTTTTTTCCAGAAAAGGCACAAAGTCTGAAATGTTGGGGTTGATCTACTTGAGAATGCTTTCAAGTATTTTTTTAAAAATACACAATTAAAGGGAGTGACCAGTTCTCCCAGCTCAGCTTTTCTCTGGTTTGGTTTGGTTATAGCAGTCTAGCCGTTCACTGAAAGCGGTCAGTCACTTTGAGGCTGCTGGTCCAAGAAACAGCTACATGGAAGAAGGTGTTCCATGCTGAATCTCTCTGCCATCCATCTCTGACATCTCTCCTGTAAGATCCTCTGTTTGATTTTATCTTTTTTTGCCAAGGGATGTTTATGGGGTTTGTTGCAGGAATTTGGAACAGCATCATTAATGTAGGGTGATCTGTTGGGTTTTCAGATAGGTTGTTATTCAGTAGGTCAGGCAGCGTCCAAGGAGCAGGAAAATTGATGTTTCCGGCAAAAGCTCTTCATCAGGATTTCTGCTCCTTGGATGCTGCCAGACCTGCTGTGCTTTTCCAGCACTACTCTAATCTTCAGCATCTGCAGTCCTCACTTTCGCCTAATATATTCTGGATTCTGTTCTCTTTTGTTTATGTTTTATTCTGCCTTGTACATGGTGGGTGGCATTCCCACGTGTATGTTGATGATCTGACATGTTTTGTAGAGATTACCATGGCAGGGTTGTGTGGTGTTGTGTTGTGGTTGATGTTGTCCTGAAGATTGGGTGGTTTGCTGCAAATGATGGTCTATTTAAGGTTTCTTGGTTGTTTATTTTTAAAATATATTTTTATTGAAAAGAGAAAAAAAATTTTTTGATATCACAAGACAAACAATTCGAACCAATACAAAAAAACCCAATTCATTTCACTGATAAATAATATGTAATAACTAACTAACTTAAAAAAACATCATGACAGTAATAATGATAATAATACAGCTCAATGAAGCAAAGTAGTAACCCTCGACCATCAAAAGCATAAATTTATACATAGTCATGCGTTTGCAGTTCATCCTCTCTGGATACCAGAATCATTAAACAGAATTGTTATGGATATATAAATCCCCTTATTAGTATGGCAGACAAATCTGTATCCAAGTAGTCCAAACGGGCCATCATGTCTTATAAAATCTCTCAGTTTTATGCTGAACCATACTGGGCGGGGAGGGGATGGTTTCAGAACCTAACAGAATGTTCTTTATCCCACCTTCTGTGGAAGACCGAAAACCCTTTTGTTTTGTGCGTGTCTAATGGAAGTGGATCAACAAGGCTAAGAAGAAGTCCATCTCCACTGACCCCAACACCCTCTCTATTTTGCCTACCACAGCGCTCCAGAACGCCCACACCCTGTGGCAGGACCAAAGACAATGAGTGAGCGTACCCATATTCATCTTCCTTTTAGCATACATTGGAGATACTCCCGATTTAAATTTTGAAAGGCAGTCTGGAGCCAAGTGGACCCTGTGGAGAATCTTCAATTGCAAGGCATGGGTCCTGTTGCAAATCAAGATTCAGGTACATAATTCTTAGAAGTTTGCATCACACATAGACAGGGTGGTTAAAAAGGCATTTGGCAACTTCCCTTCATTGCTCAGTCCTTTGAGTATAGGAGTTGGGAAGTCATGCTGAGATTGTACAGGACATTGGTGAGGCCTCTTCTGCAATACTGTATCCAGTTCTAGTTGCCCAGTTATAGGAAGGATATTATCAATCTGGTGAAGATTCAAACGAGATTTACCAGAATGTTACCACATATGTAAAGCTTGAGTTATAAAGAAAGGCTGGATAAGCTGGGACTTTTTCAACTGCAGCATAGGAGGTTGAGAAGTGACCTTACAAAAGTTTATACAATAATGAGGAGTACGGATACAGTTGAAGGTAGTTATCTTTTTCCTAAGATGGGGGAATTCAAGATTAGGGGTGAGAGGAGAGAAATTTTAAAAAGACATGAGGGGCAAATGTTTTACACAGAGGGGGATTCATGTATGGAATGAATTTCCTGAGGAAGTGGTGGATGTGAGTGTATTTACAACATTTCAAAGACATTTGGATAAGTACATGAACAGGAAAGGTTTGGAGGGATATGGGCAGGTAGGAATAGTTTAGTTTGTGAATATGTTCAGCATTGAGTGATTGGATCAAAGGGTCTGTTTTGGTGCTGTATGACTCTATATGTGACTGGTCCAATTAATTGTCTACTCAGTAGTGATCCCCAGGACTTTGGTGGTAGGGCTGCAGTATGGGTGTACAGTGTTGGGGGGTACATAGTGAAGTGTAAGTGAAGCAGTGCTAATGTCCAAAACTGTTCCTAATGTGCAAACACAGTTTGGATTCAGAATACTAATGTAAATTAGTCAAATCTGCAGTACAGGAGAGAGCTCAGTTTACTTAGAGGAAGTAGACACATATTTAACAGAGTGACAAATGAAACAAAGTACAGACAGGCATAAGGCACTACACATTTAAAAGAAAAATAACTGATAAAGATATTAGAGACAGTCCAATATTAGCCAAAGATGACCTGGAATGGGATCTAGAGCAACAACAGACTTAAGACAAAGAGCAAAACAAGCCAAGGACTGAATTACATCGGCAGGTGAGTTCAGTGTAATTAAGAAGCTATTATCTGGTCAGATTAGATTAGATTACCTTCCCTACAGTCTGGAAACAGGCCCTTTGGCCCAACAAGTCCACACCGACCCTCCGAAAAGTAGCCCACCCAGACCTATTTCCCTCTGACTAATGCACCTAACACTACGGGCAATTTAGAATGGCCAATTCACCTAACCTGCACATCTTTGGACTGTGGGAGGAAACTCACGCAGACACGGGGAGAACGTGCAAACTCCACACAGACAGTCGCCCGAGGCTGGAATTGAACCTGGGGGGTCCCTGGCACTGTGAGGCTGCAGTGCTAACCACTGAGCCACCGTGCTGAAATTATATTCAATTTTCTGCATTCAGATTTTGTAAAATATTCAAGTCATTGAAGCAGGGAAGAGAAGAGCAATAGGACTAGTTCCTAATATCAAATAGTTGAGTCAGGAGAAAGATAGGCTGGAGAAACTGAAATCTCTCTATCCTCAAAAACAGGTGCTTCAAAGATACCTTCTTCAATTATACAAGATATAAAACATCCCATTTAAAGTTAACCCAGAGCACTACATTAAGGTCTGCCAGGAGAGTAGAATCAGAGGACATAGGTTAATAATGAGGAAAAATTAAAAGCATGTTTGTATAGAGTAATCAGCATTTGGAACAGTACCACTTCAGTACTTAAATCCAGGTTGACAGTGAATGGGGTACTGAAAGACAGCTGCACTGTCAGATTAGACACCGACCCTTCATTTGAAGAAGAGCCAGAATTCTCCCAGTATCCAATCCAATCTTTGTCCCTCAGTCAACATCATTAAAACCAATAATTTAGGAATTATCACACAGCTCATTGTGGAAACTTACAGATGGGTGTTAAATCAAGACTCCGTCTCCCCTCAAATTCCCTTGTGCAAATTAGCTGTGTGTTTCCAAAATTACAACAGTGTTACAATGTTCTTCACTGTTTGTAAAACACGTTGGGACATTCTGAGGTTGTGAAATATGAAATGTAATATAATAGCAAGTATTTTTTTTCTGAGAAATGTAACTTAAGAGAAAAAGATTGAGTGCAGCATAAAAGGGAGTGTGAACTGGTTAGGCAAATGGCCAGTGACTGTGCTGTGTATGCCAAATCATGAAAGAAACGGCTTTAAACCTGATCAGGATACAGTTGGATGAAGTGTAGGGGGAGTAGGCAGAGAATGCAAGCTTTTATTGAAATAAGCCAATGACCCTTTGCCATTTGTATGTACCTCAAGTAATTTCTTTCTAATTATTCTGAAAAGAATGAGACCCATGTAATGTAATTTATGTGCAACACTGAGCCAACATAGAAAAAAATTCTCTGTGAAAACTAATCAACTGTGGAAATCCTGTGTCACAACCCTGCTATTTCTACATCGAATGACCAGCAAAGAAGTGGCGAACTTTAATTATACACTAACGGGAAACCATGCACAAATTACAACGAATAAATGAAAAAAAGGCTCAATGAATAATATTTTCATCTCTGTGTGATTTTCTGTACTTCCTTAACCAGAACATGGCTTGTGCTAGATGCATCACCCCACATGATTCCAGATGATGTATCCAGGGACTATATGTCCTTTGGGATATTCCAGCTAATTCCTGTATAATCCGTACTCTTTGCTTATTTTCCACATGACAGTGAGGAGCAGAACTTGATTATCCAATATTAGCCAACAGCGCTGAAAATATCCTGTAATATTCTTAACATCTATAAATATTTTAATTTTTTTTCATGGGACGTGGACATAGCAGACAAAAAAAAATCACGCCCGCCCCCCGCTAAATTGTAGCGAATTTTGCTTTAAACTGCAGGGTGGAGTCACGTCTGTTGACGTTTGCGGTCACTGCCGCGTCATCCGTCCAGAGATTTAAAGCAGGAATGCTTCGATTCCTAACGCAGCTTCAGTTATCTGGTTTTGCACGAGCAGCACATATATCATAGGCATCTGCTAAAAACAATCCAACACAATAACATATACTGGGATCCAAGTGAAGTGGGGTGGGGAACTGAATTCAGACTCACGTCACGTGAAAAACAATGATGAACAGATGTAATCCCCTGAAGCCAAAGACAAGCCTGGTCTGAACACCGTATCATTATAAAGGGTGGGGAGCCAATCCAGCGTTTCAGCAGAAATTTAGCCTTATGCACTTCCTACCTCATTGCCTTCCCAGCAAGTCGGCTCTTGCTTGAATCCTCGAGTAAAAAATGAGGTCTGCAGATGCTGGAGATCACAGCTGCAAATGTGTTGCTGGTCAAAGCACAGCAGGCCAGGCAGCATCTCAGGAATAGAGAAGACGTTTCGAGCATAAGCCCTTATATGGGTTGAAATGTGTAACGTTTGCAAATTGGGAACAGCTTGAATAAGTTTTTTTTTTAAAAGTGCATAATACTGAAAAGAAGGCATTTCTTCCAAGATTGTCAATTTGCATTCATCAGGACACCTCGCGAGAAATATTAATATCCAGTAAAAGGAAAACACCATCTTTTCATTCACTCATGGGACTTGGGCATTGCTGTTGCCGCCATTTTTAAAACATGCTGCATGATAAAAGAGTGGTGCACCATTGGCAAGTGGATTCTGTTTGGTAGAGATTTTGCCATGGACAGTGCACCAGTTAATGATGAATAACAGTTAACAGCCAAATTTTATTTAGTTTTAAACCAGTCAGATTGAGTTGAAACAGATAGTGTGTATACATGTTCTTCCTGCTTGCAAAGTGGGCAGATCATATCAAACAGCCTATCCCATCAGGTGTTCACAATAAGCAACCTGACCACACCCAACAGCACAAGCTTGCATATCTCACAGCAGTGCTTAACATTCAAAGTAATTCTGCAATTGGCAAGGATTTGCTAAATAGTCCTGTGTATTTGAGGAATTACATTGTCAACCAATTTAGTACTGTCAGGTTCACGATATAGTCAAAACCAGACACATTCATATACAGGGTCCTGTTATTTACAGAAGAAGAGTTCTAGGGGTTGACCTAGTGACATTGAAGATATCAATATATTTCTAAGTAGTTCGGTATGTGCTTGCACCTTCCAGATGGTGGTGACCCCATCTATCTGCTGCTCTTGTCCTCCATGGTAGAGTCACAGGTTTGGAAGGTGCTGTTAAAGAACCCTCAACTAGTTGTTGCATTGCACATTTGTACACATTGGTGACACTGTGCATCAGTGCTGAAGTGAATACTGCAAAGAATGGTTATGGTGACAAGAAAGTTTTTTTTCCCCCAGGAGTGTTAAGCTTTTTGAATGTAGTTGGAATGGAGCCTAGTGTAAATGGAAAGTATTATATTACACTCCTGACATGTGTTTTATACGTGGTGGAAAGTCAGGTGATTAATTACTTGCCACAGACTTCCAGTTTCTATCCTTCTCTTCTAGCCACAGTATTTATATAGTTGGTCCAGTTCAGTTTTTGAGTAAAAAATGAGGTCTGCAGATGCTGGAGATCACAGCTGCAAATGTGTTGCTGGTCAAAGCACAGCAGGTTAGGCAGCATCTCAGGAATAGAGAATTCGACGTTTCGAGCATAAGCCCTTCATCAGGAATAAGAGAGAGAGAGCCAAGCCGGCTGAGATAAAAGGTAGGGAGGAGGGACTAGGGGGAGGGGCGATGGAGGTGGGATAGGTGGAAGGAGGTCAAGGTGAGGGTGATAGGCCGGAGTGGGGTGGGGGCGGAGAGGTCAGGAAGAGGATTGCAGGTTAGGAGGGCGGTGCTGAGTTGAGGGAACCGACTGAGACACGGTGGGGGGAGGGGAAATGAGGAAGCTGGAGAAATCTGAATTCATACCTTGTGGTTGGAGGGTTCCCAGGCGGAAGATGAGGCGCTCCTCCTCCTCCAGCCGTCGTGTAGTTGTGTTCTGCCGGTGGAGGAGTCCAAGGACCTGCATGTCCTCGGTGGAGTGGGAGGGGGAGTTAAAGTGTTGAGCCACGGGGTGATTGGGTTGGTTGGTTCGGGCGGCCCAGAGGTGTTCTCTGAAGCGTTCCGCAAGTAAGCGGCCTGTCTCACCAATATAGAGGAGGCCACATCGGGTGCAGCGGATGCAATAGATGATGTGTGTGGAGGTACAGGTGAACTTGTGGCGGATATGGAAGGATCCCTTGGGGCCTTGGAGGGAAGTGAGTGTGGAGGTGTGGGCGCAAGTTTTACATTTCCTGCGGTTGCAGGGGAAGGTGCCGGGGGTGGAGGTTGGGTTGGTGGGGGGTGTGGATCTGACAAGGGAGTCACGAAGGGAGTGGTCCTTGCGGAACGCTGATAGGGGAGGGGAGGGAAATATATCCTTGGTGGTGGGGTCCGTTTGGAGGTGGCGGAAATGGCGGCGGATAATACGTTGTATGCGCAGGTTGGTGGGGTGGTAGGTGAGAACCAGTGGGGTTCTGTCTTGGTGGCGGTTGGAGGAGCGGGGCTCAAGGGCGGAGGAGCGGGAAGTGGAGGAGATGCGGTGGAGGGCATCGTCGATCACGTCTGGGGG
Organism: Hemiscyllium ocellatum; assembly: GCF_020745735.1. Classification (NCBI taxonomy): domain Eukaryota; kingdom Metazoa; phylum Chordata; class Chondrichthyes; order Orectolobiformes; family Hemiscylliidae; genus Hemiscyllium; species Hemiscyllium ocellatum. The sequence goes on along the minus strand of NC_083403.1, from coordinate 23,481,592 downwards.
GAATCTGCGGTCCTTGAAGAAGGAGGCCATCTGGGTTGTGCGGTGTTGGAATTGGTCCTCCTGGGAGCAGATGCGGCGGAGACGAAGGAATTGGGAATATGGGATGGCGTTTTTACAGGGGGCAGGGTGGGAGGAGGTGTAGTCCAGGTAGCTGTGGGAGTCAGTCGGTTTATAATAGATGTCTGTGTTGAGTCGGTCGCCCGAGATAGAAATGGAAAGGTCTAGGAAGGGGAGGGAGGAGTCTGAGACAGTCCAGGTGAATTTCAGGTCGGGATGGAAGGTGTTAGTAAAGTTGATGAACTGTTCAACCTCCTCGTGGGAGCACGAGGCAGCGCCGATACAGTCATCGATGTCAACCTCCTCGTGGGAGCACGATGACTGTATCGGCGCTGCCTCGTGCTCCCACGAGGAGGTTGAACAGTTCATCAACTTTACTAACACCTTCCATCCCGACCTGAAATTCACCTGGACTGTCTCAGACTCCTCCCTCCCCTTCCTAGACCTTTCCATTTCTATCTCGGGCGACCGACTCAACACAGACATCTATTATAAACCGACTGACTCCCACAGCTACCTGGACTACACCTCCTCCCACCCTGCCCCCTGTAAAAACGCCATCCCATATTCCCAATTCCTTCGTCTCCGCCGCATCTGCTCCCAGGAGGACCAATTCCAACACCGCACAACCCAGATGGCCTCCTTCTTCAAGGACCGCAGATTCCCCCCAGACGTGATCGACGATGCCCTCCACCGCATCTCCTCCACTTCCCGCTCCTCCGCCCTTGAGCCCCGCTCCTCCAACCGCCACCAAGACAGAACCCCACTGGTTCTCACCTACCACCCCACCAACCTGCGCATACAACGTATTATCCGCCGCCATTTCCGCCACCTCCAAACGGACCCCACCACCAAGGATATATTTCCCTCCCCTCCCCTATCAGCGTTCCGCAAGGACCACTCCCTTCGTGACTCCCTTGTCAGATCCACACCCCCCACCAACCCAACCTCCACCCCCGGCACCTTCCCCTGCAACCGCAGGAAATGTAAAACTTGCGCCCACACCTCCACACTCACTTCCCTCCAAGGCCCCAAGGGATCCTTCCATATCCGCCACAAGTTCACCTGTACCTCCACACACATCATCTATTGCATCCGCTGCACCCGATGTGGCCTCCTCTATATTGGTGAGACAGGCCGCTTACTTGCGGAACGCTTCAGAGAACACCTCTGGGCCGCCCGAACCAACCAACCCAATCACCCCGTGGCTCAACACTTTAACTCCCCCTCCCACTCCACCGAGGACATGCAGGTCCTTGGACTCCTCCACCGGCAGAACACAACTACACGACGGCTGGAGGAGGAGGAGCGCCTCATCTTCCGCCTGGGAACCCTCCAACCACAAGGTATGAATTCAGATTTCTCCAGCTTCCTCATTTCCCCTCCCCCCACCTTGTCTCAGTCGGTTCCCTCAACTCAGCACCGCCCTCCTAACCTGCAATCCTCTTCCTGACCTCTCCGCCCCCACCCCACTCCGGCCTATCACCCTCACCTTGACCTCCTTCCACCTATCCCACCTCCATCGCCCCTCCCCCTAGTCCCTCCTCCCTACCTTTTATCTCAGCCGGCTTGGCTCTCTCTCTCTTATTCCTGATGAAGGGCTTATGCTCGAAACGTCGAATTCTCTATTCCTGAGATGCTGCCTAACCTGCTGTGCTTTGACCAGCAACACATTTGCAGCCAGTTCAGTTTTTGGTCAATGGAAACCCCCAGGATGTTGATAGCAGGGGATAGAGCTACGGTGATGCTATGAAAGTCAAGAGAAGATTTAAGATATTGCATTCTCCCTTGAAGGAGATGGTTATTGATTGGCACTTGTGTGATACAAGTACTTAGTAGCACAGGCCAGAATGTGATCTGAGCATTACCGAGAGGAACTGTTTTAGTATCTGAGGAGTTGTGATTGGTACTGAACATTATGCAATCAATGGGGAAATCCCACTTCTGACCTACTGATGGAGGGAAGGTCATTGGTGAAGCAGCCTAAGATGGTTGGGCTTGGATACCACCCTGAAGAACTCTTGTAGAGATGTCCTGGAGCTGAGATGACTGACCTCCAACAACCGTGTGCATCTTCCCATGTGCCAGGTATGACTCCAACCAGTGGAGACATTCCCCTGCCCCTCTCCCAGGTATATGCCCATCTTGCAGCTGTACTGGAACAGCTTGGCTATTGGCATGAGTTAATGGGTCACAAGTCATCAGTACAATTACTGGAATGTTGTCAGGGCCCATTGTAATATCCAACACAGAAACAGGCCCTTTAGTGAATGCCATGTTGGCCACATGAGAATCTTCCAGTTAACACGGTTACACAAATGAGTGTGAAATTACCTGAAATTAGAAGGTTTAATGAGTGATTTGATCAAAGTATTCAGATTGTACAATGAGCAGGTTGGGTAAGATCAAGATAAACTGTTGGTAGGGAGTTTATTATCAGGGCCATAGTCAAAAACATGAGAGACAATCTTTTTAGGTAGTTAGAAACACATTTACGCACAAGAGGCAAAAACTGTTTCCCACATTGGCAATTTTAAATCGAAGGTGTTTCGTCAACCAAGTTATTGAGGGGTGTGAACATTTTTCCTGATCAGAAATATTGTTACACACCTTTGGAGCAGGATGGGACTTAAACTCTGGTCTACCTGGTTCAAAGGCTAGGACTTTACCACTGTGCCATAGGATTCCCTCCCCTACCCTCAAAATGGATGGTACAGGGCATAGAATGTAGTTAAGCTGCAGATCAGTTGTGATCCCACTGAATGTGGGAGCAGGCTTGAGGAGTTCAATAGCGTCCTCCTCCATCCCTCACACTATGTTCCTATCTTCTTTTCCTTCCTCCCTCAGGCATCCCCTTACATGGTATGCCTTCAACTATCACTGTTACAGAAGCCATGCCAGTAGTGGAACAGACAGTATCCCTGAGATTTCCTCCGATCAAAACTATTTTTTAAAAGCCAGCATCGAACTCCTCATCTCCTGAACTGCCCCTGGCCTCCATAGCAACAAGGTCCCTGCCAAAAAGCCCATGTGTGCAAGGGTTCGAGACATTTCATGCGGGCTTTGCATCAACAGAAGTTTTACAAACAGTTCAGCTCTCACACAGGGCTGCATTTTTTTTAGAAAATGGAAAATATTGCTCACTATATTTTAACCTTTAGCACAAAGAAATGGCAAAAAAAATAAATAAATGTGGGTTTCCAGCACATGTGAGCCTTTGAATGCTTTTTCTTTCCACATGGAAACAGAGCAGGGAGTGCGAACCGCCCCCCTCTCCCCACCGTCCTGTAGTACGTGCAGTGTGTCATTTCACTGTGTCATTACACGGCGGGGGGAAAAAATGGTTGTGTATGGGCGAGACTTAAGGACCGTGTGTGTGTGTGTGTGATTGTGGGGGGACCGGTATTCCACAGATGCCGCCAGATCCCCAAATTCGCACTGTCTTTGCGTAGGTTCCAGCAGACACATTTCACTTCGCTTCCCTATTGTACACTCAATCTGATACTTGCGACCTTTTTTTTATTCCAGTAAAAGATTCTGTAACACTCAGGAACTGGATAATTGAATGAAGCCCTCCGAAACCCAGACGTTATTTTGCATTTCGATGGCAGCTAGGTATGGTTAGTGTTTGTGTGTGTGTGTGTGTGAGAGAGAGAGAGAGACAGAAAGCTCCTTGGGCGAGCTCCCAGCTTGCACTTATATCTGGGAGACCATCTCCAGAACCGCGCGGAGGGGTTTCGCCATGGACACACGTTTTCCTGTCGCCTCCTGTCCCTCAGTGTCTCTGTCCCTGGATCCAGCGGTAACGCTGACAAAACAGGGAGGAGCCAGCGAGAAAAGGAATGGACAGGGGACGGGGGTCCTTGACTTTAGCGGCGGGTGGGAGGTAAAATATTTGGAGAGGGAAGGTAGGTGGTGCAAACAAGCCAAAAATCATCATTGGCAGGAAGACACTCTCGGCTTCATTCTCAGAGGGAGGAGGGAGGAGGGGGGGGGGTAGGAGTGTGCGTGTGAGAGTGGAGGGGCGATTGAATCTCTGTCCAACAGCACGAAAAGGGAATCCCTCCGTACAGACGTCACATTAACCGAGGAAACACACACCTCGCATCATTTGACGCAAATATCCATTTTTAGACAACGCGCTACGTCAATGGACGGTACCACCCGCCAGATCTTACTCAGAGAGAGAGAGACAGAGCGAGAGAGAGAGATAGAGACCTCACACAAGATCCTATGTCACAACTGCTGGTTTACAAATAAGTTCCTTTCCTCTTAAAAGAAATAAATATGGACAGGCGTATGAAAACAAAAGGTCAAAGTGGAAACAGTGCAGTAGGGAGAGGAAGCTGTGAAGTGCTGATTGTCAGAGGCAGGAGGAGGAGGGAGGAGGGGGAGAAGGTAGCTCTAAACTCCCTCCCTCCCAGAGTCTGAGAGAGGACTGGGCGGAACCAGGCAGTTTTGACGTGAATCCTCAGCCACGGGCGTGCTGGAAATAAAAAGAGCAGAGTTTAATACCAGAACACTGACTCATCAACGCTCGGGCAAGGAGTAAGCAGCAAACCCGGAGACTAATAGAGTGAGGGAGGGAGGGATAGTGAGGAGAGGGGAGGGGGAGGCGGCGCAAAGTCGAAAAAAATAATTAGTCACTGCGGGGAAAAAAAAGCGATCAGACCCGCTAAAGGGGACCGAGAAGTGTGTGGAAACAAAAAAAAAGTGACTTTATTTCTCTGTAAAATATTATTAAAGTTTCAACCTAGAAAGAGAAGGAGGGCTGGTGTGGAAGGCGAATCCAGGAAGTTTTATGGATTTTTTTCTATTGCAGAGAGGAAGACTTGTTTTAAAGCGTGGTTCATGACAGAAGCGTGGAATTAACTGAGGAAGAAGTTTTTTTAAAATTTTCTTTTAAAACGGACTTGCAGATTTTATTTAGTCTTGGTTTTGGAATTATTCTGACCCGTTTGTTTGAAATATTGACTGTACTTACCTGGGGAGAGACTGACGGTCGGTTCCAGCTTTAAGAAGAAGTGGGAGAGGAAAAAAAACCGTCTTCCTGTGTTCCCGGGGAGGGGGTGGTGGTGGTGGTGGTGGGGGGGACCATGTACCAGGAGTATCCAGTGAACTACGACTCATCGTCCCGCAGCAGCTTGTCTCCAGCTCACCAGGACAGTGTGTTCAATAGCTCCGCGAGCAATTTCAACAGCGCTTCACAGGTAAGAAGTGATCTGATTCCTTTCACACTTGTACCCTCTGAAAATCCATTTTGTGTAGGAATTTTGGATTCTCCCCCTCCCCATTGTGTGCCACTTCACTGAGCCTTAATGTTTTTCGTGTTTTTCTTTTGATTATATTATCCGAGTTTCAGTAACCTGTCGCTGACCATCCCCTGTGTGTGTGTGTGAGTCCTCCTTTCGTTTCTACCCCCCACCCAGCCCGGACTCCTGGACTCGTGGCTTGTGTGTTGCTTCCTGTTCCCAGTCGGCGGGTATCTGTCGGAGCTTGACACTGTGTGTTTAGCGCACTGTTGTAGTGGCGGAACTTGGCGCTAGTGTGATTCACCAGATTGTAGGAGCGGACCCGCTGTGTGTCTGCAGGTGATGCTTGACGTGAAGAAGTGACACTCTTGACATTAATGACTTGCTTCAGTCAGGGGTGAACAGTAATGAATTTACATCCGCGGGAAGGAATCTCTCACTTTTTTTCTCTCTCACTCTTTTACCAGGAGTCTTACTCCCATCCCCTCTTCATTCTCTCTACTCTAGCCCCACAATCCTGTTATTCTTTCTCCCTGATTTCGTTACAAACTTGGTCGATTTCAGGGTGGGGGGAGGGAATGGAATCCAGACGCTGTCAGTCCCTCCAGCATTACATATCCCAGAGCTGTCTGGGAAAAGGAGCATTGGTTTTCACCGGAATAACCCGAAGGCAGCTCAAATGTCTGAAACAACATGTGAAGGCAGCACCTTCCCAAATATCGGAATATCTGCCCTCCCCGTCTTTCCAAACAAAAAATAAAACGAAGTATCTGACTGAAAAGGACCCGAATAATAGCCGGTTTAGATTTGAGAGAAAAGCCCAGTTCTGTACCGGATCAGGTCTACCTAGGGCGCTGTCACTGTAACTGCAGCCCTGTCCTGTCCGGCCCTGCCCTCCTTATTTGCTTTATGCAATCTTTCGCACACTGTTCCTGGCTTTAAGGTTGATGGAGAAATGAGGCGAGCAGGAGGGAATCTTGCGCAAGGCAAGAGTTGGCTGAAGTTACAAAATCGGTTGCGTAACTCTGTGTGTGTGTGTTTTTTTCAAAATAAAAGTCTCCAGACTTTCCTCCTCCAGCCCAGCGGCGGAAATCGTTCCCCAGCCTTGGTGCCAACGTGATAACTTGTAGCGAAGTGCTTTCAGATGTTAACTTTACCTCGCTCCCTCCCCTTCCTGTGCTCCACAAGCCAGAATAAGACTCCCCCCCCCACCCCATCTCCATCCCCTTTCCGGGTAGCGCTTGGGAACATTGTTCCTGCTTCTCAAATCTGTCACCTTCTTAATTGGAATTCATGTTAATATTTGATACTGACTGCATCCACCTCCCCACACCCTCCAAATCAGCTCCACCCACACTAGCCGTTCCTGGGCCTCCTAACTTTGCATCCTGCTCCGTGGACTGAGCTGTGTCAGTTGTGTATTTAAGATGTTGACTTACTGTAAATATACAGCTACACAGGCGACTCTCTGACCACACCCCACAGCTCCCTCTCTCTCTCTCTTACCCCCCCCCCCCCTCCTTTTTTATTACACAGTGGCTGTTTTGTTGGCTTCCACAGCTTGTGGTTTGAAACCATGCCGGATTAGAAATTTTCGACTCTTATAGCATTTTTACACATGGAAAATTAAATGTACCCCGGTGATACATGGTGTACAAACTGTGTGTACTCTGTGCCTCCATCTCTCTGGGCTCGTATAAGTACTACGGGAATGGGGGGGGGGTGGGGGGGAATTGGGGGGAGGTCTCAGACCAAGGCCAGCTGGGATTTCTTTTTCAGC